>NC_137097.1:53021895-53758229 GCF_949357685.1 Gobio gobio | reverse complement strand
CATACTTAACCTGTAAAAACACGGATAATTACCCCTTAATTAAAAAATACTTACGGTATAAATTTGTTAATTTTCCTGGTAGTTCCTGTCACGGTTCATGAATTCACTATCTCACTCTCGTACGTTTCACGTGGGTGCATGAGTGAATGTGTGTGTGTGTGGGTATGATTGAATGAGTATGTGTGTGTGTATGATTGGGTGTGCTGACGATTGAGTACACCTGCTGCGATAATCAGCGTTCCAGCTGCGGTTGATCAGCGCACCCTATTTATTGTCTCTCTGTTTGTCATGTCATTTGTCAGAGCGTTGTTGGATGTCTCCCGGTTGTTTCCTGCCTGCCTTCCTGTTCCTCAACCCGTTGTTCTCCGTGCTCCCTGTTCTTCGTGTTTCACCGGTTCCTGTTGTTGTTCACCATCACCGTCTTCTCCACTTCACCTCACGGGAGGTCGCTGCTGTCCACAGAGTCCCTGTGCTGCCAAGTGTCTGTTTCCTGGAGGATCTTCGCTGTGTCCAGACTCTTCGTGTCATATTCAAATAAATACTTTTTTACTTGCATTTGAATCCGACTTTGTCTTTAGTTTCCGGACGTCACAGAACGCTCTGACCAGAACATGGATTCAGCAAGTTCATCTGACCTGAGTGAGTTTCTGGCGCAAAGTGTTTCCAGGATGGATCAACAGGAAGAGAATCTGAACATCACGGGACACGCGGTTAAGACCTTGGTGGCACAGGTGTCCGAGCTGACCCAAAGGATTAAACAACTCGTCAGTCCTGCTGTGCCCAACCCACCGCCGTTTCCCCCCACACCTGCAGAGTCGATCCGTCATCCCGAGCCACGCCTACCCAGTCCTGAGTGCTACACTGGTGAGCCGAATTACTGTAGACCTTTTTTGACTAAATGTTCTATGGTTTTTGCGCTCCAACCACAGACTTTTCACACCGAGGAGGCTAAGGTGGCTTTTGTGTTAACTCTGCTTTCCGGACGGGCGGCGCTATGGGGAGCGGCGGTGTGGGAGAATCGTCAACCCTGCTGTTCCTCGTTCCAGGCACTCTCAGAAGAGATGAAGCGAGTGTGACCGAGCGGTGGCGGGGAGAGAGGCAGCACGTCAACTGGCCGATCTTCGTCAGGACAACCGCTCGGTCTCAGACTATTCCATTGAGTTCCGCACCCTCGCCGCTGAGTGCCATTGGAACGAGGAGGCACAGCGGGACATGTTCCTGCATGGGCTGGCTGACCGCATCCAAAGGGAGATCTACACCCTGGACCTTCCTGAGAGACTCGACGGTCTTATCGAGCTGGCCTTGAGGGTGGATAGTCACCTCAGTCGCCTGGAGCAGTCGTCGAGAGGAAGGGCTCAAGCCACTAATGTCGAGTGCCCTCAAGCCAACAGATGGGGTGCGGTCAGTTCCAGTTCGGATCTGGAGCCCATGCAGGTGGGTCGTTCTCGGCTTTCCCGGGAGGAGAGAGAGAGACGGAGATCCCATGGTCTTTGCCTCTACTGCGGTGGAACAGGACATTACCTGGAGAGATGCCCGGTAAAAGACCATGCCGGGCGGTAAACCAGAGGCTACTGTCGGGCGGGATCTCCGTGGAGAAGACCTCATCCTCTACTCGCCTTCCGGTAAGACTGCTGTGGGCAGCCCGGTCACACGTCTGCCAGGCACTCTTGGATTCCGGAGCAGAGGGTAATTTTATGGACTTTTCACTGGCACGCACTCTGGGTATACCCATCACCACACTTCAGGACAATATCAAGGTCAACGCACTTAATGGACAAGAACTTCCCAGTATCACATTCACCACACAACCATTGACACTCATTACATCTGGCAACCACACGGAACTCATTTCATTCCTACTCTTGGACTCACCCCTGGCTCCCGTTGTCCTCGGTCATCCTTGGCTGGTCCAGCACAGCCCTAGGATCGACTGGGGACATAATTCTGTTTCTACCTGGAGTAATAAGTGTTACGAGTGTTGTCTGGTGTCTGCCTGTTCGTCTGTGTCTCGTCCTGTTTTTCAGAGTGAGGTGGTGAATTTGTCTAACGTGCCCCCCGAGTACCAGGACCTGAAGGAGGTGTTCAGTAAGTCCCGCGCTGCTTCTCTTCCTCCGCATCGTCCCTATGACTGTGCTATAGATTTACTCCCAGGTAAGTCTCCGCCTAAGGGCAAGCTTTACTCTCTTTCTATTCCTGAGAGGGAGGTCATGGAGAAATACATTTCTGATTCTCTAGCCTCCGGATTCATCCGGCCTTCCTCTTCTCCAGCGGGGGCGGGGTTCTTTTTTGTGGGAAAGAAGGATGGTTCACTGCGACCTTGCATTGATTACCGAGGGCTGAATAACATCACGGTAAAGAATACTTATCCTTTGCCGCTGATGTCTTCAGCCTTTGAGAGGTTGCAGGGAGCATCTGTTTTCACAAAACTGGACTTACGTAACGCTTATCATTTGGTTCGCATCAGGAAGGGGGATGAGTGGAAGACCGCTTTTAATACCCCCAGGGGGCACTTTGAATATTTGGTGATGCCGTTCGGGCTATCCAACTCCCCAGCGGTCTTCCAGGCACTCGTCAATGACGTGCTGAGAGATATGGTCGACCAGTTCATATATGTCTACCTGGACGACATATTGATTTTTTCTTCATCTCTCCAGGAACACGTTCAGCACGTCAGGCGAGTGCTTCAGAGGTTGCTAGAGAATGGGCTTTTTGTCAAGGCGGAGAAATGCGCTTTTCATGCACAGTCTGTTCCCTTCCTAGGATACATCGCCTCATCTGAGGGAATGCGTATGGACCCTGACAAGGTTAAGGCTGTGGTAGAGTGGCCAAGTCCAGATTCCCGTAAAGCCCTGCAGAGGTTTCTGGGGTTCGCCAACTTCTATCGGCGTTTCATTCGCAACTTCAGCCAACTAGCCGCACCTCTGACCGCCTTGACCTCCCCCAGAACTACGTTCAGGTGGTCCGATATAGCGGAAGCTGCATTTACCAAACTGAAAGGCCGCTTTGTTTCGGCCCCTATGCTTATCGCCCCTGATCCATCACGTCAGTTCGTGGTAGAGGTCGACGCATCAGAGGTGGGGGTAGGTGCAGTTCTATCGCAACGCTCTCTCTCAGATGACAAGATGCACCCTTGCGCATTTTTGTCCCACCGTCTATCTCCTGCCGAATGTAATTATGACATTGGTAATAGGCAGTTGCTGGCCGTCAAGTTAGCGTTGGAGGAGTGGCGTCATTGGTTAGAAGGATCGGGGGTACCTTTTATCGTTTGGACTGATCAAAAGAACTTGGAGTATATTAGAACTGCGAAAAGACTCAATTCCAGGCAGGCTTGGTGGGCTCTTTTTTTCGGACGTTTTGACTTTTTACTCTCGTACCGCCCCGGGTCCAAAAACATCAAACCCGATTCTTTATCTCGCATTTTTGATCCATCCGAACGCCTGATTACTCCCGAGTGTATTTTGCCTGAGAGACTAGTGGTCTCCACACTCACATGGGAGGTCGAATCGAAGGTCAAATCGGCCTTAGAAGGGGTAACGCCTCCGCCCGGCGGTCCACCGAGTCGTTTGTTTGTGCCGGAGGAGTTACGGTCCGAAGTTATTCGATGGGGTCACTGCTCCAACATTGCTTGTCATCCAGGAGTAAACCGGACTAGCGGTTTGATAAAGCAACGATTCTGGTGGCCATTAATGGCTCGTGACGTCCGCAGTTTTGTATTGGCATGTTCGGTTTGTGCTATTGGTAAGACGTCTAACCGATCTCCTGATGGGTTACTCCATCCGCTGCCGGTGCCTTCGAGACCTTGGTCCCACACCGCGCTAGATTTTGTCACCGCCCTCCCGCCCTCTAATGGCATGACGGTTGTTTTAACCGTAGTGGACCGATTCTCGAAGGCAGCACATTTTATTCCCTTGCCCAAATTGCCCTCAGCCAAGGAGACAGCGGTGTCTGTCATTGACCACGTTTTTCGGTTACATGGCCTCCCGATGGACGTGGTTTCAGACAGGTGTTCCCAGTTCGTGTCCAAATTTTGGCGAGAATTCTGTAAATTACTAGGGGCTACAGTTAGTTTGTCTTTGGGTTATCACCCCCAGAGTAATGGTCAGACCGAACGTGCCAACCAAGATTTGGAGAGAGTGTTACGATGTTTGGTATCCAAGAATCCTTCTTCCTGGAGCCAACAGCTGTCTATGGTTGAGTACGCTCATAATTCACTACCAGTGTCATCTACGGGCCTCTCTCCGTTCCAGTGTAGTATAGGGTACCAGCCACCTATTTTTCCGAGTCTGGATTCCGAAGTCGCGGTCCCCTCCGCCCATGCCTTCGTCCAGAGGTGTCACCGCACATGGACCAGAGCCCGTGAGACTCTGCTCCAAGTGGGGGCGTGCACCAAGGCTAAAGCCGATCGCCACCGGTCTAAGCCTCCCGTATACATCGTGGGTCAAAAAGTGTGGCTTTCTACCAGAAATATTCCGCTCCGCTCCGTATCTAATAAACTTGCTCCCAAATTTATTGGCCCATTTACTGTCACCAAGATCATTAGTCCGGTGGCAGTCCGCCTCAAACTTCCTCCAGCGTACAGGAGAATTCACCCCGCCTTTCACGTATCCAAATTAAAGCCTGTTTTTCATTCTCACCTTAATCCGCCGGTCCCGGTTCCCCCACCACCGCGTCTCGTAGATGGGGAACCTACGTATTCGGTTAACCGTATTCTGGACTCGAGACGGAGGGGACGCGGATTCCAGTACCTGGTGGACTGGGAGGGTTACGGTCCGGAGGAGAGAAGTTGGGTTCCTGCTAGGGACATTCTGGATCACTCCCTTATTGACAATTACAAGCAACAGGTAAGTTCTTCTGGGAGCGCCAGGAGGCGCTCCTAGGGGGAGGGGTACTGTCACGGTTCATGAATTCACTATCTCACTCTCGTACGTTTCACGTGGGTGCATGAGTGAATGTGTGTGTGTGTGGGTATGATTGAATGAGTATGTGTGTGCGTATGATTGGGTGTGCTGACGATTGAGTACACCTGCTGCGATAATCAGCGTTCCAGCTGCGGTTGATCAGCGCACCCTATTTATTGTCTCTCTGTTTGTCATGTCATTTGTCAGAGCATTGTTGGATGTCTCCCGGTTGTTTCCTGCCTGCCTTCCTGTTCCTCAACCCGTTGTTCTCCGTGCTCCCTGTTCTTCGTGTTTCACCGGTTCCTGTTGTTGTTCACCATCACCGTCATCTCCACTTCACCTCACGGGAGGTCGCTGCTGTCCACAGAGTCCCTGTGCTGCCAAGTGTCTGTTTCCTGGAGGATCTTCGCTGTGTCCAGACTCTTCGTGTCATATTCAAATAAATACTTTTTTACTTGCATTTGAATCCGACTTTGTCTTTAGTTTCCGGACGTCACAGTTCCCCCTTTATTCCCCAAATATATATTGCTTATACCTACACGTATGTACTTTATAGTTACACTATAATTACCGAAAGTTAAGCTGTAAATTAGTTTTACTTACACAGTACTTTCCGGGCTGTAATCTAAATCGTTAACAAGAACTGTAAATATTTAATATCCAAACATTTGGGCAGTCGTGGCCTAACGGTTAGTTTAGGATGGGTGAGCAGAGAGGACTAGGCAAATGGCTTTGTTTGACCTGCTTCATGATCGAATTCTCGAGATTGCATTGTGAGTCTTATCAGGAATTTCGATCTTACATAAGCAACACCCCAGCATTGTGGAGGTTTTGCACACAGATCTTCTACAGAAAATTTACAAATTTACTTAGTTTTCCTCTTTTGAATGTGCCAACTTTGAATCGGTCCAGCTGACACTGCTTTTAATACTTGATATATCAGTCTTTCAAACAGAGACAGGATGCTTGTCTCCTTTATCCTTTAAAGATTTCTGAATTATATAGAAGCCCTGGTCTAGAACTGAAGTGCTTCTTAGAGCATAACATTCACCACATGCAGCTTAAATAAGGACGTACCCTCAGATGTCTGCAGTTCGTAGAGGCCTTGAATTTGTTCTTTGTAGTCTGTGTGTTGTTTAGTGCTATATCAGACAGACAGAGAGAGAGAGAGAGAGAGAGAGAGAGAGAGAGAGAGAGAGAGAGAGAGAGAGAGAGAGAGAGAGAGAGAGAGCAGGTGAATGTGTTGCTCTAACAGACAGATTGAGATGAATATAGATCACTAGAAATGCATTTACAGTTTTACAGCAGTTCAGACAAACATCAATTTATGAAGGAACTGATGCAGCATATGGTTGTTAAAAGCTGCCTGGGAAGAAAAGCCCCTTAATCACTTGTGGATCAGAATGAGTGCTCATTATAGGTATAATTCACTGCAGTGTCTTGAGGAAAGAGAGGTCACTGTCCTTTATGACTGAGCCAGGCCTCGGGATGATCATTTCAAAGATTTGAACAAGACATCAAAAGGATTGCCAGAGCCATTGCTGTCATCCATTAACACTTCTTGCAGACAGTAGACATAAACATGACATGAGTGCTATACATTTAGAAGACATAAAGCATAATATCATAATATATCTGGTGTCTTCAACTTTTTTCAACTTTTTAAAACAACACAGCTGCTTCAGCTGGGATTTCTGAGAAATGCTGCTGAAAATTTAAATCAACACCTAAACAAACAGTTTTGTGAATATTTGCTAGATGTCTGTGTGTGCTGAAAATAAATTGCGCTGGAGAGAACGGGAAGGCCTGAAAACCGACGCAGAGGTAGCTTTGTTTGCTATTGCTATGATGTCATGTGAGTGACAGGTTGCCCCATCCTCACGCCAGTAAACACGTCATCAGAGAAGAGATGTCACGACAAGAGGGTGGGGAAGTTATTTTGATGAAAGATTATGAGGGCACTGGGCACATAGGGCACGGATAAATAATTTATAATAAATACTGAAATATTCCATTAAAAACAAGAATTGTCCATTTTGATTTAATGGTGACGTTAATCTTTTAAATGAAGATTACACGCTAAAAAATGCTGGGTCAAAAACTACCAAAAAAAGTTGGGTCAAAAATGGACTAACCCAGCAATTGGGTTGTTTTAACCCAGTGAATGGGTCATTTTAACCCAGCGGTTGGGTTAAATGTTTGCTTAAAACAACCCAATCGCTGGGTTAAAACAAACCAATTGCTGGGTTAGTCCATTTTCAACCCAACTTGGGTTGTTTTTAACCCAGAATTTTTTAGAGTGTAAAAAAACAGATCATTAAAGGGATAGTTCACCCAAAAATGAAGATTTTGTCTCAAAAGAAGATATTATTGATATCTTCAGAAGATATTTTGAAGAATGTTGGTAACCAGACAGTTGACGGTATGGCCACTGACTTCAATAGTATGGGGAAAAAATACTTTGGAAGTCAGTGGCTACCGTCAAATGTCTGGCTACCAACATTCTTCAAAATATATTTAACAGAAGAAAGAATACAGGTTTAGAACAACATGAGTAAATGAGTAAATGATAACACAATTTCAATATTTTTGGAGAACTATCCCTTTATAGATATTTTGATTAGGGATGATGATCTGTACAGTGTTGATTTGGACATTCCATTTCAACAGGAACAATGACTTTTATGTTATATTATCCAGAAATGCATTATGCTGCTGAAGTAGTAATGACACCGGTTTGGTTGATGTCTGTTCTTCCAAACCTGATGTGTTTTATGGATATTTGTTTACAAATATGGAAATGACAAACACTGGGTAGATGCAGACACTTTAATGTGTCTATTCTTTAAAAGAATATATGTTGTACATTACTAGAATGTATTAAAAATGCATGTGATGATGGTAAAAGAGTCAGATGCTGCATATAAAGTGTGAAGAAAGAGGCAGCCGCAGCCATTCATCATGAACAGCCTCCTGAATATATTTTATTGTATCGGCTTGCATTGGTGTACATTTGAGTATGCTGAAAAAAGAAATTGCCAAGTTCAGAAAATAATTCTACGGTTTCCAAAAGATACTAAATGGAAGGGGAAAAAAGATAATTTGAAAAACATTCTTTCATTGTATGAGATATTATTCAGAATATCTTCTTTCATCTTCCACAGAAGAAAAAAGTCATACAGGTTTGGAAAGACATTAGGATTAGTAAATTATAACCTATTTTATTTTAGTAAACTATAAAAAAAACAAAACAGGAATGAACTTTAGGAGAAACATAAAAACTGGAGCAAACATTTGACTGTCTGAAGAGAGAGTTCAGTTAACAAGCCAAGCGTTAAGCTTTCTCTCAAGCATTAAGATGGACCATTTAAAATGTAAATCTCTGCAAAATAATGCTTGGATCTACCAGGTTCAAGAAGCGGTGAGGGCAGTCATATTGTGAGATTTGCCAAGAGATTTTTAGGGAAGCCTAAAAACTTCCCTAAACGAACCAAAATAATTATGAGACATGCTGTGCACATCACTTCCCCGAAAGCTTCCAGAAAGCAACCTGAATAGTTCTAACAATGCTTTAAGGGGAACTGGTTTATTATCCCTTTCTGTCTTTATAGAGAATTATGATTATAAACTTGAATGTAGAATCACATCTAAGAGTTATGGCCTGGATAAAATCCTCATGTATTTTGCAAAGGCTCTAGCCAGGCCATGCTAGAAGCAGAAAAAGAGTAAAAGAAATATATAACATCTCACTCGGACCATAATATGGTTAATCAGAACTCATATATCACCAGGTTTAACTACCAAAAGCTAAAGAGAATCATATGCATTGTCTCTATTTGATTTTCCGTATATGCTATATCTTATTAATCTAATCATGTATCTCTGAAATAGAATTGAATCTGACATGATAAAATGTGATTTTACATAAAAATACAGCTGAAGTTAAACCATACCTCCTGGGGACCCTTACACAGAGCAGAATTTTAATATTCGTGGGCTGAAGTGAATCCTATCCGTCAACCACCTCAAACATCACGCATACTGCAGACTGATGAAAATCCGCTTTCTTTCCGCTTCCTTTCTTTTTTCTGATATTACATAATTGAAGGGTGTGAATAATTTATAATTCCCAGATTATCTTTTGAATGGTGTCGGCGTCTGAAAGACAGAGAGGAAACTTTAATGACGTCCCAGGCTCAGCTAAGCTATCTTTCACAGTTTCACAGCCTGAAAAACTCCCTGCAGAATATCACCCGCCAAGCCACTGGTCTTAAATAGACGATGTATCAAGACGCATGTGTCTGCAGGAGGGGACGGAATCTACAAGCAAAAAGAGTTGTGATGATGCGGGTGTGTGTGCCCTACATGTTTGTTTCAGTTTTGACAGCGGCATTTACATAAAAATGGAAAAAAATGTCAAGACAAGCCTGCTTAATTAATGCCCGCTTTTAGACAATGATGCCAGTTAGACAAAGACTGACAAAGCAGCATAGTGGAGTCCTGTGGTCAATGAAATAAATAAAAACAATAAGCCAAATTACAGTGAATTGTCACAGTGTGTGTTGTGCAGCAGGGAAGAGAAGATTCAGAGCTTCCACAAAAGATGGGTTTAATAATTCAAGAGACAAAGCAAACACCATACACACTTAGGGTGCGTTCACACTTGTCATGTTTGGTTCGTTTAAAACAAACCCTGGTGCGATTGCTCGGTTAGTGCAGTTCATTTGAACATATGTGAAAGCTGCCATCCGAACCCTGGTGCGCACAAAACAAGCGGGCCGAGACCGCTAAAAAGATGGGTCTCGGTCCGCTTCCAAACGAACTCTGGTGCGGTTCGATTGATATATGAACGCAACACGGGCCAAAGATATGTAAACAAACCAAAAACAGGACGTGATGTCACAAGATGTGACGCTACAAGTTGATTTGACGGCGCGGAAAGATCGGTGTATCCAAAATAAGTAGAGGGCAAATGTGGAGCAACGAGGAGGTAAAGTGCCTCATCAATATATGCAGATCTTCTTTTCTGCATACAACGGAGGAAATCCTGGTGCTGTTTTGAATGTTTTGAACATTTTATGAGCTCTTCGTGAGTTCTCAGCTGGTAAAAATAAAACCATATGTACACGCATAAAATTATTGCGTTTAATCCAGCACACAGCGTTGTTTTGAATGTTCGGTCAGCAAGCTCCGTCGCGAAATATACATCATAAAAGCCGACCAATCAGGTTGTGACCGTATCCCTATGCAATTGGGTCAGTAACTTTAGGTTCGCTGTTAAAAATGCCAGTATGAACGCTAAGCGGACCAGGACTACATGTTTTGTTTTTGTTTTTTCGGTCCGGACCAAACGAACCAAACGAACCGAACTACAAGTGTGAACCCAGCCTTAAACATAACAACAACAACATAAGAACGGACAAGGAGTGCTGGGAGTGAGTTCAATATAAAGGGAGTGCTAATGACAAAGACCAGGTGCAGGGAATCCGGGGAGAGCGGGAGAGACGATGAAGAAGTGAGTTCAGGTGTGAGACAGGGAGGATTCTGGGAAATGGAGTCTGGGACAGGCATAGATTGTAACATGAATATCTCCTTAATTAAATGTAGATCATTTTTTTCGCATTATGAAAATGAATCACTTCGCTTCAGAAGGCCTTTATTAACCCTCTGGAGCCATGTGGAGTACGTTTATGACGTTTTTGAGCTTCAAACTCGTGGGCCCCATTCACTACCATTATAAGCTTGGAAGCGTCAAGTCAAGTCACCTTCATTTATATAGTGCTTTTTACAATATAGATTGTTTCAAAGCAGGGATAATAGGAAATTAATGGAAGAGATATTGTTTTGGCTATACATCAGCTCTAGAAAAAAAGTTATTGTCCAGCTAAAGTAAGTTTTGATTGATTAATTTCCGTTGTAAAAAGAAAATTAGTTATTTACTTTGGGGCCACTTACACAACACCTTTTTCAACCAAAATAGAAATGAGTTCCGGCCGCAACAGCACCCGGCGGCTAGAGAACACAAAACCTTGAAACAGTTTTAAAACAATATCGTTATCATCTTTGTGTAAACTTAAAAAAAAAAAAAGGATAATCTTCTGTGAGAATGGTGACAGCATGCATGTAAGCATTATGTGTTTAGTCTATGCAAGCACATTTGAATACGTACTGTATGTGTGCAGGCACGTAGTTTTTCTTTACAAAATGACCACCAAATTACTTGTCTGGCATGCTTAATACAGCGTTTTTTGTTGTTTCTAATAATTTCAATAATGTTTTCATCTGTGAAGTGACGTGAAGGAGGCCTTCACAAGATAGAGTCTGCATTGTGGTTGTGTATAGGCGCAGGTCCACTATCTTATATAGCCTATATATATATACAGTATAGGTAGAATAAGATATTCTATCTATCTTAATAGTAAATGTGTGATTAATTTAAATGTCTATTTCAAGATTAACGAATTTGTTTGCCCAAATAATCTTAAGATATTTAGGTTAAGCTTATTTGGCTTGCTGTCTACTGATGAGGGGCTCGATGAAGCAGTTTCAACTCGAGCTCTGATATACCCCCATAGTGACTAATGATTATGTAGGGCAAGGTACCTAAGATAAAAGTGGAGTTTGGGGAGGTGGTGGGATGCTGGAGCATCTGAGACTGAGGAGAGGTAAGCAGCTGTTTATATACTCTGGCTGTTGGCTGTTGATTGGAACATTAGATGGGCTCGCTCCGCCCTAAATTACATTTGAAACTTCACTAATTTGCGCACGATTATGTTAGTTACAGAACATAACTTCTAAATTAGTAAAGCATATTAGAGTAAAAGTTACTGTAATAGTTTGATTACATAACATTATTTCACCTAAATAGTGAATATGAACACAAAATAAAATTAACCATAATGCTTAAATTAGCTTTGTTTAAACAATTTGGCCACATAAAGATTACATTTCAGCAGTTCTAACTCACCGTCTGTAGATGGAAAAGTCTATTACCTTTTCTAATGGTCATTAGAGTAGATCAGATATCATGTGCATAATTAGAGTCCAATAACTATCAAATGCTATTAATAATATCTATCTTCTTAATCATAATCTCTTACATGGTGTACAGGTTTTTATTAAGCTGACCCTCTCTCTTAAGCCATGGAAAAGGCATACAAATAGGCTATTATGCAGACAAGGTTAGGAAATATGGTATGGAAATGTAAAATAATGCTCTCTTTTCTAGAAGAGCCAGAAATGAAATAGCAAGAGCAGGTATTTAATACTACTGTATGATTCTGGACACTGGAGAGAGATCCAATAAATATTATAATCTTACACATTTTATTCAATTAATAATTTAAAGGGAATTCCCCATCCATACATGTCATTCTTGTGAGCTAACAGTGTGCCACAAATTCAATTTAATACTATTAAATGCAATATTGCTTATAGGTGTAATATGTAAAGAGTAACTGATTCTGGATAGTTGAATTATTGAAAATTATAATCAAGATGGTGTTGGGCCCACAAACATTTCATTTTTCGGATGACCACTTCTCAAATCCCTGAGTTCAACACGGGATTCACAAAACTCTTGCATCACTGAGAAACGTCCTGCTCAAGTCATCCTTGTGATGGAAGTCCGGGTTGAATACAAATTTCTTCCAATGTTTCATCATTGGACACGCGCTCGGATTGATATGGTAAAATCGACGTCATCGTTACTGTAGCCAGCAAGCCTCCAGACTTAGCTGAAGTTCAGTTATGGGAATGGGCATTTAGCTTCCGAAAGCATTGTACGCGGTAGACCATTCACAACAGACTGGGCCATCTGGCCAATCAGAGCAGAGTAGCTCACAGAAAGGAGGAATTTAGAGAGACTGTCAAGTTGTTTGAGAATCATTGGTGATATGCAATGTATATTATGAGAAAATTAAGTTTTCTGACCTTTGATGCATGTAAACCTGTTGTAGGAGACAAATTAGGAGTCTTTAAAATAGCATAATATGGGCACTTTAAAGTGTGCTATTAAGAAGCATGTTTCTTTTCTACCCTGTCTCTCTGTGTGTTGGTGTACACCATTAAAAATAAGGTGCTAGGAAGAACCAAAAGGGTATTTTCATGGTGATGCCATAGAAGAACCATTTTTGGTTCCCTGAAGAACCGTTTTGTGAAAGGTTCTTTAAAGAACCAATTTTTCTATAACCTTTTTTATAGTCTAAAGAACCTTTCTGCGCTACAAAGAACCTTTTGTGTAATGGAAAGGTTCTTTGGATGTTAAAGGTTCTTCGTGGATACACCCTGCAAAAGAACCATTTAAGAACCTTTATTTTTAAGAGGGTGGTGAAGCATTAAATCCTCATTGGAGGTGATAGAGTCTTACTGGACTATGCTGCTGGAGTGGTGCTGTAACTATGTCACATGTGCAACACTGAATATTACAGTCTCTCGCAAGCGTTTACTGACAGATTTTTCACTTTCCTTTTTATTCTATTAGACTTCTACTGTACAGTAAGTGGATTTATCTGTTCACTCAAGGTCTGTCTTTTTCCAGATAACTATAGCTACCCAGCGATCCATTCATTCAATTACTTTATATCCATATCAGTCAATCTCTCTACTGAGCTGGCATGAGCCCAACAGAAACTACCTTGCAGCAGAGTAGAAAATGCCTGTCTCTTTCCTTATTATGAAGCTATTTACAACTTAATGTTTCAATATCTTTCATTCACAGAAAATACATTTATCATCTCTACCTATCTCTACGTCTCATCACTAGCTATTGATTTGCTGTTCTGACACATCCAGGGTGCGTTTCCCAAAAGCATTGTTAGCAAACTATGGTCGCAAGTGCCGTCGTTATATACATAGTTTAACGAGTCTGTGTTTCCCGAAACCATATTTCCAACGAACAAACAGCATCGCAAACTTGAGTGGTTGGAACGACTCCTCTCGACCTGTGGTTAGAAGCATAGTTTCTTGCTTGCATGACTTGTGGACTTAATAAATCCTTATCTTGAGCAAAATAAGCAAGCCGGCATTTAGTACAATCTATATATTTTATTTTGAATGCATACAAATGTCATTTAGGCCTATGTCTTTTAGTTTGTCAAGTGATTTAAAGCACTATTTTTGAAGAGAGTACATGTGCGTACGTTCTCTAGTACGAAAGAGCGAGCCTATGATTGACTCTGGAAATAAAGCAAAATAACTGAGAAAAATTTGAAATAGTCCTCAAATGCCATGTCCGTAATTTATAGCAAAACATTTAGCATTAATTCGATATCAAACGGATTCATTAAAAGAAGTTATTACTCCATCACGTGCGTGACATCATTAACCAACTTGGTTGAATGACCAATTCGCGACAATACATTTCAGCAACAGTCGTGACTAGCTAGTTGATTTCTTCAACGATGCATCGTACTATGGTACTTCAGCAGCGAGTTACATCGTTGTACGGGAAATGCACCCCTGGTTGCTTGTCTCTGCTACATCACACACTTGTTTATAGTGATGACCGATTTCAAAACACAGCATCATGAAGCTTCAAAGCATTAAGAATCAGTGAGTCGAATCATGATTTGGATTGCGTGTCAAACCGCCAAACTGCGTTTTTTATGTTCAAAGTCGTTATTTATGTTTTTTTGCGCACAAAAAATATTCTCGTCGCTTCATAAAGTTATTGTAGAATCACTGTAGTGAGATGGAGTTTGTAACAACGTCGTTAGTACCTTTTATGGGTCTTGAGAGTGTAAAGACCATTGTGCCAATGGAGGCCTTTCTGAGCCATCAGATTTCAATTAAAATATCTTAATTAGTGTTCCGAAGATGGTCTTACGGGTGTCGAACGACATAAGGGTAAGTAATTAATGACAGAATTTTCATTTTTGGGTGAACTAACCCTTTAAGGTTCTTGCAAGTTGCCAATGAGGTTTGCTGTTATTGATGTCGCAATATTTGATTAGAGCTTTGTATACATGAACTAATCAATGATATGATTTGACTCGAGAGTGAATATCACTTTCGAAAACTTGATTAAACCACTGGAGTTATTTGGATTACTACTGTTACATTCTATGTTACGTTCACTGTGGACAAAAACAGCTGAAAGATTCTTCAAATATCTTCTTTTGTGTTCCACAGAAGAAAGAAAGTCATACCAGTTTAAGGGTTAGTAAATGATGAGAATTTCTCTCTTTTTTTGGTGAAATACTTCAACAAAACCTGCTGACTTTGAAATCACTGTATTTTCCTTCCATGCAGAAACAGGTCTTCAGTTAGCATATTAATAATGCTTGCTGGAATAAAAAAAACTCAAGGGTACATCTGCAAACGTCATGTTTCTTTCACATTGTCAGATCTCTGCTGTCATATTTGACCCAGCAAAGAATAACCAGTATTGTCATTCCAAGGCTGATTCATCGAGTATGAAATGGTGAAATCAGCCTGTGTGTTATTTGGATAGTAAGCCGGCACAGACGCTGAACTCTTGACTTGTTCCTTAAGGACTAGAAATCCCGCTTTGCCTGCAGAACCCCAAGCGTATAAACAGTATTTGAATTCTTTGCATGTCGCAATCAAACAGATGGAGTTGGGGCGAACGTAATCTGTTGAAGGATGAAGGATTAAGGCTTGTAAAAGCCTGTCATATTTCTTCATGTGATGGTCAAGTACAAAGAACACCCGCAGCCTCTGGGATTTGTTATCCTCTGATGTAATCACACACACTGTATACCCAGAGAATATGACCAGTGCCCTATAGTTCTCACATAATTAAACACACAAATAAACACGCACA
The DNA here is from genome assembly GCF_949357685.1 of Gobio gobio. Lineage (NCBI taxonomy): Eukaryota > Metazoa > Chordata > Actinopteri > Cypriniformes > Gobionidae > Gobio > Gobio gobio. The sequence goes on along the minus strand of NC_137097.1, from coordinate 53,742,545 downwards.
CAAAGACAGCAGGGGGAGATTTGTGAAATCTGTAATGTAATGCAATCAGCACGTTTCGACAGAAGTATTAAACGCTCACTCAAGCACGTACACGCATTTGTTTTTTTCATAGGTACGGTATAATAAAGAGTTCACAACATGAACTGTGGGTGCTGTAAATTCTATGGCATTTTTTCTATTAAGCCTTTTAAATTCTTGAGCCTGACTGTCAGAGTGAATAGCGATGATTAGCATATGTGTAGAGACACACACAGATCACTGAGCACATCAGCGTAGCTGTTTTTTACTAGCATCCATGTGATCCAACCTGTGCAACAATTAGGAGTACAGAGACAGAGATAGGCTATGTTCATAATGGTACACAACCATATATACTGATCATAATGTTTTTTAATTAATATTTTTTTATTATTTAAAATTCTGAAAGAAGTTAATACTTTTTTAAACAGGGACACATTCAAATTATATTGGCACCTTTGGTAAATATGAGCAAAGGCGTCTGTGGAAATACATCTGTATTGTTTATCCTTTTGATCTTTCATTCACAAAATTAGAACCTTTTTATTGAAGTAAAACAATCGAAAGTGGGGGAAAATCTAATTTTGAAATAAATGTTTTTCTCTAGTTCACGTTGGCCACAATTATTGGCACCCAATTATTGCAACGTCCTGCAAGATAACAGCTCTGAGTCTTCTTCTATAATGCCTGTTGAGTTTGGAGAACACCTGACAAGATATCAGAGACCATTCCTTCATACAGAATCTCTCCAGATCCTTCAGATTCCCAGATCCATGTTGGTGCTTCTTCTCTTCAGTTCACCCCACTCATTTTCTGTAGTGTTCAAGTCAGGGACTGGGATGCTCCAGACAGAAGCTTCGTTTTGAGCACAGTGGCCCATTTTTGTGTTGATTTTGATGTTTGTTTTGGATCATTGTTCTGGGGGGTATTCCAGAAAGCAGGTTATGTGACATAACTATATGTTTAAGGGTAAGTAAGCGGATAACCTCAACCTCATACTTCGGTTCCAAAAACGGAGGTAACTTTCAGGGTATGTAAGTGGCCAAGGCAACTCACTCTCTGAACATAACCTGTTCCAGTGCAGCTCATGTTCCAGGGTTAGTTTGCTTAAGAGCATTTGATGGAAGATCCAACCACAGTCCATTTTAAGATTTCTAGCTGAAACGGTCAGGTTTAGATTATTTATCTGTTGGTATTTGCTAGAATCCATTATACCATGTATGATGTATCTGAACAAGATGTCAAGGACCTCCAGCAAAAAATAGGCCCTCGACATTAAAGATCTAGCAGTATATTTAACTGTGGAGATGGGGTACTTTTTTTATCCCGGTTTGCACCAAACCCATCTAGTAGGTTTTTGCACCAAACCCATCTGGTAGGTTTGCCAAAAAGCTCTTTTTTTAGTTTCATCCAGGTCCCTTTTGAAGTTCCAGTCATGTCTAACAACTGAATATGCTGGAGTTTGTTTTTGAATGAGCGAGGAGGATTTTTCAATGAAACCTTGCCAAACAACATGTGGTGATGTAGGTGCGGTTTGAATTTTTTTTAGGCTTTCTGACCACAAGGCTCCATCTGTGATCCTGGGAGAGTCTTTGTCCACTCAAATTCTCCTCCTCGCCATGCATTAGGACAATATAGACACACATCCTCTTCCAGGCAGATTCGTAACATCTTTAGTTGATTGGAACTTCTTAATTAATGCCCTGATGGTGGAAATGGGAATTTTCAATGCTTTATTCTTTGGTTTTACTCATTGTGATGGATGATGGATGAGGGAATTTGGCCTTTGGGTTTCCTCATGTTTATACGCTTGTGAAATAAGAAGTCATGACTTATACATGACATATTGCTTGTACGGTTAACATTGCTATCTTTGCATTGTGAGGTACAATATTCCATGCAGAAGGCTCAGGCTGCACATTTAGGTCATCCGCAAAGCTGAATTAATGGACCAGGCCTGTGCTTCAAGCCTCGGACTGCCAGGGTCCTCCAAAGCCTCCGGGCCCCTTGGCACATACACCGTGAGGTGATCACTAGGGCCACCGGACTCAGATCATGCAGAATGAGCTGTCCGCTAGTGTCCCTGGGGCCCCTGGCACATACAGTTCACGCGGACTACTAAGGCCACTATAGGCCCGCCAGCATATACACCACTAGCTGAACACAAGGGCCTCCAGGCCTGTCCGCACACACAGCGCAAAGTTAACACCAGGGTCACCGGCCCCGTCAGCATGTACAGCTGAGCCCCTTTAGTTGCCAAGTTTCAACAATGATTTTACAAGTCCCCTCATCTCAGCCTCTGGAATAATCCAATCATTCTTGTATACAATGTTTCTGGAACAATGGATTTTCAAATACTATCATGCAAAAAGATCAATTTACACTTTAGCCAGCGGTGGTTCTTTTATTATAAAATAAAACACTTTGAAGCAAGGCATCTAAAGTCTGCTTTTGCAGATTCCGTTACTGTTTACAGTACATTCACTTGTTAGCTTTTTTAAATAAAATAATGTCCTTTTTAATCATTAAAAATATTCACATTTTTGAGTTTGACAACAAACACATCGCTAAATACAGCTCTACAGCAAAGTTAAAAGCATAATAATAACTAATCATTTCTGAACATTAACTCTCAGTTTATTCACCTTTTTCTCATGGTTTCTCAAAAGAATTCATAAAAGTATAGAATATAATAGTGTAGTTCTAACAGGGGCTCATTGTAATGCAGTGTTACAACATGCCCCACCTGCACAACTGGGATTTAACTTGTGTCTTCTGCTATATCAGCATTAAAGTACGATCTCAACTGTTAAATAACAGATATAAGATTAAAATAATATCAGATTTGTCATATTTTAAATAAACACATAAAACAGACAAGAAAAATAAACTTAGGTAAGAAATTTACTTTTGCTATGGTTAAATAAATGTTCAGTGATATCTTCCAAAGATTTTTTAATTTTGGCCCAATTATTTCTCTATAGTGTTGATATGGCAACTAAATACACTAAGTTTCGTCATCCTGGCTTGTGTGGAATGGCATGTGCCGTTCAAAAGATTTTTTTAAATGGTCACCAAGGCAGCATTTGATCAAAAATTGTGTAATATTGTGAAATATTATTACAATTTAAAAGTTAGGAAACAATAAAAAAACAAACTATAACTAACAATTTTATTTTAATGTATTTTAAAATGTAATTTATTCCTGTGATGGTAAAGCTGAATTTTCAGCATCATTACTCCAGTCTTCAGTGTCACACGATCCTTCAGAAATCACTCTAATATGATGATTTGCTGTTTTAAAAACACTTTCTTATTATTATCAATGTTAAAAACAGTTGTGCTACTTAATATTATTTTTTCAGGATTCTTTGATGAATAGAAAGTTCAATTAAAATCTTTTGTAACATTACAAATGTCTTTACTTTTGATTAATTGAATGTGCCCTTGCTGAATAAAATATTTTCTTTAAAATCTTACTGACATGGTTTGGTTATTATTTAGTATTTATTGTTTACTCCATATAAATATAATAATAGCTAATCAATTTGGTACATATTTAATTTAGACTTTAAATATTAGAATTAGTTGATGGGTATGCATGAAAGGAAAGCTAAAGGAAAGCAAGAAATAAATAAACTAAACTAGGGCAGATCAGTTGTCAGCTTTTACTGGTTTAATGAGAATTTTTCCAATCAAAATACTGCCCAAGCTGTGTGCCCAGGGACCTCAGGGGACCATAATTTGGACCTGGTACTCCAGGTACCCTATTTAGTATACTCACTGCATACTATGAGTAGTATGGTATACCACTCTGAAAGTACACAGACAAGATAGAATCACACATGGGAGCCAATGTGACAGAAACCCATGTGAGAGCCTAGCAGCGCATCTGTGAATCTGCTGAAAGACTCACATTCAGCCCAAGAGACTGCAAACTCACAAGCCAGATGATGCAATATAGTAGCAGTCATATATCATCATAGGTGATAACTTAGCTCCTGACAGACTCCGGTTGACTAGTTTATGATGTTTAAGAGCCCCAAGAGCATGTATCTTCAGCCAAAAATAAGAGAAGCTATTTGACAGCACTTTGTCTGGGATGAACATTTGCTCACATCAGTGAAACTTCCACACAAAAATGTTCATCCTCAAAACATATCCTGTCTTATAAGTCCTACATTATAGTAATAGAGGTCTTAAAAAGGCATAAACAAATGTATGAATAATTAATTCACTTGGTGAGTACATGCACTATATATTAAATTTGCATACTGTCAAGAGTGTAGACTTGCATGTCAGATGCAGACTCAGTGTGGATTGGAATGCAACAGCGCCATCTTTTGAGCTGCTTGAGGAGCTACAGTACTGCAGTGAACAGAGTGGGCAAATGAGGACCAGGATTTATTGAGGATCAAAAACCCCTCTCTTCCTCTCCTCCGTCTTCCTGTACGAGACCTGCTGAATCACACTCCATAAATATTAACACTGCCGGCTGGTTCAATACCGCATACTGATCCTGTAGCCATCTCACGTCCACATGGTCTAATGCCATCGATTCAACAGGCACACGAAAGAAAGAAAAATGTGTGGAGTCTCTCTTTAAATCACCTGCCATCTCTCTCTCTCTCTAACTCTTCCACTGACGTCACAGGGACTGCAGCTGTCTCAGCCACTAGTGCATATCTGACACAATGATGAGCCAGGAGCAGTGGGGATCAGCCGGAGATAAGAGAAACAGAATTTAAGACTGACGGAGAGAACGAAAAGGGAAGGACAGAAAGATTGAGGGAGGGGGATGAAAAGCTTACAACAAAACTGAAGCAACAGGGCAAATGGAGAAACACGAGAAGGATAAGAGTGAAAGGGACACAAAGGGCATACAGATAGAGAAAAGAGAGAGAGCTGGATTTGGGCTTTTTCCATGAAACACAGTGAAACAAAAAAATACCAAATGCAGAATAAAACACAAGACTAAATAAGTTCCAGTCATTCCGATAGTGTTTATATAACAGTTAAACTGCACTGAGACTTTTCACTATTTCAGTGACTCTGCAGGTTACACTGGCTACATCCAAAATCAAATACTTCCCTACTAAAGAGCAGTCCGAATTATTCCAAGTACTTCTGGGGCCTGCTAAGACTATAGTCTCACAAGTTAATCATCCAATTTTTTTCTTTAACTGCTGCTAGTTGGTCATACTAGTTCTTAAGACACAGTCTTAACATAATGGCTTATGCAATTGGCCCCAGCATGAGATTCTGAAGTGCACATCATGGACACTTTACTATCCCATGAGGCCACAGAGATGAGTCATGAATAGCAGTGTATTGATGCTGGTAGGTCACATGAGAATAACAGCATGATGGATGTAGATTATAATAAATGAACATAATGATAACAAATACCCGTTTGCAATTTAAAGCAGTTTTTGTACAGGTAAGTTGCAAATGCCCGCTCTTATGTAAAATTTTAGGTGGATATAGAACACCTTTTAAAATAAGTACCTACTCAGAAAGTATGCCATTTCAGACGCAGCAACTGTCCTAAACTGTTGTCCCCAACAAAGGTATCTCAAGACCCAGTAAGCAGTAGCCGTCATTTCACAGACTCGGTTAACTATAGAAACCCACTACTATAGTAACCCACTACTGACCAAAATAGCCTTGAATTTGGTTACATGTTTTTGCCAAAATAACTTGCGAGATGTTTGATATTCCATCATGTATGACTAGTCTAATCTTGTGCTATTTTAGACGTCTATTTAAATTTTCACTGACAGCCCAAATTTTGCCTTGTTTAGACATCAGGGCTGTGTTTAGACGGCTTGTGTTAGGCACCTTTTAAATGCAAAATTGCTTGCTGGGGAGACAGGAAGTGAAGCTAACATTGGATTCGGATGTGCCTTGATCCCTTCCTCGGAATGTGTCCTCCGAAGGCAGCGTTTTTAAGTTTTCGGATGCGTGTTTTTTTCAGTCTTTGTCAGAACTTGGCTTTCTATAAGTGTTTATTCCCGGCGTTTTTGTTTCCAGATAGCCTGAAGAAGTGTAATTTTGACTAAAGAAAATGTGCATTTTCACACATTGGTTGACAGTATGGATGGTGTTACTGAGTGCTGGGCTGGATCTGGCTTCATTTCATGGGGGAAAAGAGCTCAACTTTCATCTTCTCAGACTGCAATTTTTCTCACATTTTTCAGGTCATCACGTGGCTTTTAGTAAACTCCAGGCATGACTTATGGCTCATAAAGTGGTTTCCTTCTAGACATTCACTTAAAGAGGCTGAATATGAAGTGATAAAGAGATTGGTTATGTCTAAACAGTTTTTCATATTTCAGTCAATGTGCTGTGCAGCACAGAATTGTAGCTTTCTCTTTGGTTACTTCTCTGACCTTTTTGTCCAGTTGTCTAGTTTGGTTAGCCTTTACTGCTCTTTCACACTCCAGGATTGCCAAACGTGTGTAAAATGTACCTTTTCTCATTAACATATTACAATGTCTGTTATGTATTTACTGCAATTTAACAAGTGATTGTATATATTTCGCAGGAGAACTTTATGAGAAGCAGGCCATCTGTGTATGTCTGTAGTCTATATCTGTATAACTGTATATCTGACAGTAGGTTTTTCTCACTATTAAAATCTTCACTCCTCATGAGAGAGACAGCTCATGTTCTCTGGGAAATGCAGTTAACCAACATTATTGTGCCAAAAACCTGTAGGCCTATGTCTTACATGACCAATTCCTCAGCATGTTCACTTAACTTCCGTCTTCTGCTGTTATGTGTCCCCTTTTATAATTCCACTCTGTATTTTGTTGAAGTATAATAAATAAAATCATCTTCCAGGAAATGAAATGTCTTGTGAGCTTGTTTGTCCTACTCAAACAATTAAAATAGTTAGCAATATCCTGACACCTTGTGGTGAAGATTGACATTGGCTCTTTTCAACTTAAGTTCATGTTATTCAGTGAAGTTTGTGAATGTGTCTATAGCCTATTAATAGTCAATGTGGATTTATAACAATCGTTATGTCATGTTAAAACTCATTACATTTATTTAAATATATAAACAGGCCTAACATAGCCTAGGCCTACTAAATTTAGTAGCAACTGAAATGACAAAAAATGTAATTGACGGCTGCCTTATGACTCTTTCTTTTTGTATTCCAGCAGTTTAAATGTATGTTACCCTTTGTGTCGTTTTTTTAACCAATATAAAATACTGCGGAAAATAACGCGAAAAAATTAGGCCTAAGCAAATTACGTTAGTAGCCTACCTAGCCTACCAATCTGCCCTGTGATCAGATAGAAATGTTAAAATATGGGCAGCGAATAATAAGCTTTAAACCTTTTAAAAACATAGGTGGTAAAGAGAGAATATGAATGAACTGATTACTCAACGTTGTAGGTATACGTCATGAAGTTTAATCAAAACGGCGGATGGATATGAATGTTGGCAGTTTGCTCTAGTTCCTGCTCATGATTTCTGTGCATCAAGATGAACAACACTGTTAAGCTACCGATTTTATTTTACTATAATGGGCTACACAACGCAGCTAACACCGACTCTTATTCATTGAATAACACGTTATGGTATAACATGCTACGTTTCACTTGAAAGCTCATATGAAGGCAGCGCAAAGTGAAGTTTCCAGATGTGATTATGTAAATGTTGAAAATATAACATTTACAGAGATTGTCAAAATACGGTTAATTTTTTTCCATTATATATCATAGTTACAACTCTAGAAAGGATTTTGCTTTCAAGCAGGCAAAATTTGTTATTAGGATGGGAACTATTTCTTTAGGAAACCTCTTTTGGCGGAAGGATACAATCCTTCAGTGCGAGACACGAACAGGTGTATGACGCAAAACAGTCGGTCCGTGCAGCCTTCCACCATCACAAAACCCGAGTTACAAGTACACATCCCATACACCGTATCCGCGAAATATATGCGTACTTGTACCACGAAGTATATCTCTTCAGAAAGGAGTTTCAGCATGACGTAAGGTAAGGCGATAGATAACATTAGTTGGTTCGCTAGCTCGGTGGCTAATCGTAGCGGCAAGTGCATTGATGATTACTGATGATGCTTGGATGGCTTTAGCCGGCCAGCGATCAGTTAGTGTCTCTAACTGTCTTCGTATATTTGTATTGTACTGTTTACGTGTTATTTAGGGGTATTTACTCGGTAACGGCATCCACTATGAAATTAGCACACATCTAAAAGTCCTCTCAGCGGTAGTTTGTACGTATTGAGAGTAGAGTAACGTTATATTATTGAGAGCAATATGTTCACGTTTGGAGAGCTTGGTTGCTATACTTTGTCCTGTAGATGTAACAATACTGTTTTCGCATGAAATTAGATTATATGAAGGAACACACATTAACGTTTCTTCTTAAGGTGTTCAACTCGTGAAAATCGAAGTTTGCTTGACTGACAGCAGCGGCAGTATTTTTGACTTGAAACGCACTCTTGTACGATTAACGTTACAGATGATTGTCTTCAAATGTCGCAATGAGGATGAATTTCCTGTGTTTTCCTGTGTTTATGTTCGGTGACCCCGAACCCTTTATTAGAAACGTTACAGCAGGTCCGTTATTCTGATTCATTGTGAGCTGCACCCGTGCGCTAGTTCGCGAACTCGTTTCAGGTGCCATATGGCAAACGACTCGTCCTGCCAGTGGTTATTTGCTTTATAAAAGGTGTCCATAGGATGTAAATGAAGAATGCCGTCATGCTGGTCACATGATTTCTTCTCTAGGACACTAAATAGATTGACAGCTTTAGTCACCATTCACTTTCATTGCACCTTTTTCTATAAAATGAAAGAGGACTGAAGATCTCATTCTGCCTTCCATCTTTTTTTGTGTTCCACAAAGCAAAGAAAGTCATACAGGTGTGAGAATGATACTTATTATTATTATTATTATTATTATTTAATTTTTTTAAACTTTTGGTAAACTATCCCTACATAAAAAAAAATTGATTGCATTTTTCTTTCATTATATTATATATATTTATATATTATATATATAGAATTCTTCATCCAAACTCCAAGTCTTATGTAATAGAGTTAACTGAACAGCATTTAATGGGTTTGCTTCGCTCCATTGAATTTAATGTGATTCCTCCCCATTTTCCTAGTAATAGAGTGCAGCAGTCAACAGAATTAAATTAAAAAAAAAATTCCCATTAATTTTCTCCATAGCAGAATTGTGCACACCACTGCTCCAAAAATGCTCCAAAAATTCTGTTAGTTTAAAGGCTTGTTGGGCAAAAAAAAAAATTGTCTGATGAAGAACCTGCATGCTTGAATTGTTACTTGTGTGCGTTGAATTATCAATGATTCTGCAAGGAAATCTTCACCAATCAGAGAATCCCCTCAGATCTCTTTAGCTCCACCCACACCAATGAAGCGCTGCGCATGACGTAATACTCAGTCCCCTTGCTATGCTCTCAAACTACTTAAATATTTATGTCTGTATATTTTGCAATAAATTGAAAATATATTGTGTGTATATATGCATATGTATACGTATACCTGCTGATGGGCAAGTTCGACACATTCGACACACGGTACAGTTCTTGTGACTCTCTTCCTTCTTTCTTGCACATGCGCTGTTGTACGTGCACCGTCTGCACAGTCTCAAAAATCGTGTGAACGTCCACAAACCCTCCTGATGACGAAAATGATGTCACGCGGACGCCCGAAGAATACTTTGGGCTTAAAGCTGTTAAAGGTGCAGTAAGCAATTTCTGGTAAACACTGTTGATACTTAAAATCACTAAAACAAACAAGCCCCTACCCAAAAGGATCACACCCCTATCTTGCCCTTACATTCACGTACACGCAGGCAATGACTATGGTGGAATCTGCTGTGCCTGCTGCCCGAGGGTATGATGTCATCAATAAGTGAAAGCAATTTGTCTTACTATGATATTTCCGGCCGAATGTCTAGTTGTTATATATATCCTCTACTGAGCAAAGTCACCCCTTCCATTACAAAAAAAACAAACACCTTTTTCATGAACAGCTCCCTACATAACACGATAGTCCAAGTAACTATTATATTACAAATGTGACAAGATTAAGGGGTTCTAGCAATGACTGACTAAAAGGGGACCCAAAAAAAACTATATATTAGAAGTATGTTATCACTTAACGGACACACTTTGGGAGCCAATGCTTGAAAGAGCCAAGGTGGAAGAGGTTTAGACGTTACAGGCTAATAATAATAACGCAAATAAACACTGAAGTGAAGATGACACAAGTATATTAAAGCAAAAGACAGCATTCTGTTAAACCTCACAACCTCTGCGTCCATTTTCAGGCCTTCCCTCTCCTCAAGTCTCCAACGCTGGAAATCTTCTCCGATATTAACGCAGGTCTTAACTCTTGCCTGATCATAAGCCTTCTTTTTAAAGTTATATTTCCCATTTCCCCATTTTTCAAAAATCGCTTACTGCACCTTTAAGTCCACAGTCTTGTAACTTTGTCCAGTTTTTGCTTCAAATCAAAGTTTGTGATTCAAATCTTAGCTGGCTGGTTTGGTTCATGGCTTATTATAACTCTACTTCCGGAAACCAAGGCTGCTGAAAAAGTGGGCGGGCACTGCTGCAGTTTGCAAGGTTTGAAAGATTGAATGTGCTTGTAATGTACTGTAGTCGTCATATTGTTTTGAGCAACTTTGGTCAGTGCTAACAAAGAATCCTTCGTCTGCTTTTGGAATTGTCTTTAAAACCGGCACTCCCTTGACATACGTATAGTGTGGCTGTAAGGTATGGCTCTGTTTGTCTACTGTGGTTCACACCCTCTTTAAGCACAGGGCAGGCTAGGATGTCCTGCAGAGATCATCAGCTTCTGACTCGGGTCTTCTGAAGGCCTCTGAGTGCATTATGTGTCCAGCTGTGATGGAAAAGTACCCCAGTATGAACAGAGAAAGATCCCCTATCTCTCAGCAGCCCCACCTCCATCTTTCCTTCCTCCAGCTTCTTCTAGTCACAACACGGCGTGAGTCATGTAACACTGCCCCCATCCCTCCCTCTGTTCTCCCCTTCTTGCTGTCGTCAGAGAGCTGCCACGTGCCTCATGGCATGAATGGCCTTCGGTTGGCAGGCGTCTCACTCAATCACTGTCTCACACACACCAGTGTTATTTTGTGTCATTGAGTAGTTTTTATTAATATTTTGAATTTGATTGTACAATTTTCTATTTTCATTTTAATATTTTAGTAATTTTGCTATTTTTATATATATTATTTTTTAAGTTTTAGTTATGTCAGTACATCACGTTGCCTTGTCAACTAGCTAAAATAAGTTTAAAGTCCCTGTAAAGTCAAAATTAAATGTGTTCTGAGTTTGTCACACCACTGACAAACGTGTTATTAACCATCCAGCCAAAGCATTCTCTGCTCTCAAACGCTGGGGGCGTGTCCGCTGTCGGCGCTGAAACCACGCCCACTCGCGGGACAGCTGCCGTAAGCACACAAGACAACACTCATGTACAGTTCACGACGGCACCAGATGTCAGCGGGACGGTAGAATGAAGGCTGGCGCGGGAGATAATGGGTTTCGGGCCCATTCTGCAGTGGATTATCAGTGAATCCCGGTTGTCTCCGATGAAAGTTTGTAAAACTATCCGGTGTAAAGTCACTGTAGAGGCAGGTGTTGGTGGCGTTCCTCAGCTCTCCATCAAGGTAGCTGTTCACAAAATGAATCCACCTCTTGATATCATCGTTTATGTTTTGTAAGTTGTTGGGGAGTTGTTTGGGGAGGGGCCAGGCTCAGTGGCTCTAGTGTGTCATCAAGCCACAGTTTTAGCCCCGCCTAAAAAATCCTGAACACAGCAATGATGAAAAACTGTTTAAAGTCCTAGTGAACTGGAAGTAGCAAGTGAGTTTTCGACAGTGCTGTGACCAAGTGGCAACCTCCCGCAGTTTCTCTTAAAGCCAATATGGAAGGGACTTAAACTGCAATTCATCGACTGGCCACTAGGGCAGTAGAGCATAGACAGGCTCCAGAAGGGATCAGAATCTCATTGAGCCCCATGTTAAAATGCCCAACTTTACAGCAGATTAAAACATGTTTACAGCCGGGTACAAATTGTGGTTTTGGTCTATATGGCTAAATTTGCCCTTCATGACAACTGTGAGGGGGGTGAATTTTTTTTATAACTCATTCGTTTACATTATATAAAGCCTTAAAATTCTGCATAATTAAGGGCGTGGCCAATTTGAGTGACAGGTGGATAGCCATTTATCTGCTGTGTTATTCATCGCGTCACTTCAGCTCCACCCACGTCCTGCCTCTTTGCCCATTTTCTGTTATCTGGGAGTGACGCCAGATGACACGCTGCCAAGATGGCGACGGCCAGCTCGTCCCTACTTTACGCTTCAAAACTGCTCTTCAGAATCCTATGGGTGACGTCACGGACACTACGTCCATATTTTTTTACAGTCTATGGCTGTGACGAAGAGAAACGGAATATTGAATAGAGGGCAGGGTTTTTACTTCAGCGCTATTCCTCTCCATCTTGCACTCATAGCAGACAAACGGTTGGAGGGGAGTGATCAGATCTGTCAAACTGACGTCATTGGAAAAGGAACGCCATTCCAGGCCAGAAGTAACTTTTCAGATTTTGATTAAAGATTACCACGACAAACTATTTTTTTCTGTCTATTAACTTGCACAGATTAATTGTTCACCCTAGACCGTTAATGTGCACTAACAAAGTAAATGCGGTCAATTTTGATTTCATGAGGACTTTAACGGTCTAAAGGTCTTTTCACACTGGACACGATTTTGACGCGCGAATAATTCGCGCAATGGTTTTATTTTTTGATCAGCTGTTTGTGTAATGAGAGCTTTCACACCGAACGCGAATGTGCTGTGGCGAAAAAACGATGTTTATTTTTTTCGTTTCGATGTCGATTTTTTTTTAACACTCACAGCGACAGAAAAGGCTTAAACCAATCACATACAAGGAAACGAAGGTGACGAAATGTCCAGTTGATGTCACTAGCCATTCAATCAACATTAACCTGTACCAGGTGTCGCATTTCTCACGAGATTACAGCTGTAGTTGTGTTTACTACAGATGCAGCTGTTTGTGTGTGTGTGTGTGTGTGTGTGTGTGTGTGTGTGTGTGTGTGTTTGTGTGTGTGTGTGTGTGTGTGTGTGTGTGTGTGTGTGTGTGTGTGTGTGTGTGTGTGTGTGTGTGTGTGTGTGTGTGTGTGTGTGTGTGTGTGTGTGTGTGTGTGTGTGTGTGTGTGTGTGTGTGTGTGTGTGTGTGTGTGTGTGTGTGTGTGTGTGTGTGTGTGTGTGTGTGTGTGTGTGTGTGTGTGTGTGTGTGTGTGTGTGTGTGTGTGTGTGTGTCTAGGGATGGCTCGATACCACAATTTTGTCTTCGGTACGGTACCACAATCTAATACCGAAGTACCGATATTAAATCGATACCATACAGGGTCTGAATTTTGATGCGGGTATTGCGCATAATTTTACTCACTCTCGCAAGTTTTGGGTTTATGAAGCGGGAAATTACCGCAAATGTTTATTATTAAATTAATCAACAAAGATTATCACATTAATCAGTCATTTGGAAACTTTTTTGTAAGTAATTTCAGCATTACTGCGCGTCTCCATTCTCTCAAAATGAGCAAATTGCTTCTGGCTTCAAAAGACATCATGCATGGACTATAAAAGCAGTCTGCACGCTCAGATTCAACACTTTCGCTTCCGTTGCGGGACAGCTGACGGAAATCACTGCCCACGTCTTTTTAAACCTCGCCAATTTGAACATGCAAGCGATTTTATAGCATTTCGTAATACATATGGGATGAGAGCTCTTTGAGAGAGAGCTTTCTTTGCGCTCATGCCAACAACAAACACACACACACACACACACACACACACACACACACAAGCCTAAAGAGCTCGCGCATTCCAAATTAAATTGTTTTTCCTCAGTCAAATACACACAAAATTATGTCAAAAATGTCAATCTTTAGTGAGTAGTCACATAAACAGAGTTGGGTATGTCTTTCGCGGATGTAAATAGTGCAAGTATGCGTGTAAATATTAGGTCTAAAGTAACGTCACTGGTTGAAACGAACGCTGGAGATTTCATAATATTTAAACGATACGATCTTATGTATGTGCGTTAATCAGTGTTAAAAGAAAAATGTCTAAATTAGATCGTTAGAATTATGCACTCACCTGTCGATCTCATAATGTCTTACAAGTCAGGAATTAAGTGACCGATGCTTGGCAAGGTTTGATGGTTCTTCAGCAGTTTTATAAGCAAAGTAATTCCAAGTTTCACGTCTACTCCTCTCTTTTTTTAATGAGTTTTGTGCGTGTTGAGTGAGATTCAACTGCTGTATTCATCTTGTTCTGTTGCCACATTTGCCGGTTTCACGTCAGTTTGGGTAGCGCGCTGCCACCTAGCGGTGTACTTCGGAACAGCAGCATATACCGAAATGAGCAAAATCATGATATCGTACCGTTTGAAATAAAATATATACCGGTATTTTTCCAGTACCGGTATACCGCGCATCCCTAGTGTTGTCAGATGCGCTGATACCGTCTCTGTCTGGAGGAGCTCCTCAAATTGTCCCACGGACATTTGAAAGTAAGTGCGGAACCGGCCATGATAAAGTTTTAGCTCCTGTAGAAGATTAGCATCCTCCCCTTCAGACTCTCTGTTCTTTAAGACTGGGTGCACACAAAACCTTCTTCTCTGTCTTTTAAAGAAAATTAAAAGCTCGTCTCCACTGAATGATTACGTGTCCGTGTTTCTCAGCTGTCGGCGCGAATGTTTTGGAATGTTGGAGTTCTGAAACGTCGCAAACTCGCGTCGCGGCTGGTGTGAATGGTTTTAACGCGAACTATTCGCACACGAAATATTCGCTTTTTCCGCTTCGCTTTTTCGTTACTCGTCCGGTGTGAAAAGGCCTTAACTCCACAATTCAGTACTACACAGTTCACTGTCTTTCTAATGTGTTTGAGCAATACATTTCTAACATTTATAATGTGTTTAGAAACAAATCTCAGAACTGACTTTACAGGGACTTTTTATAACATATTTAGGTAATTTTTTTATGGTTTTAGTGTTAGATTTAGGGTTGACTATAATAACCCTGATATACATACAAATACACCCGCTATTCTTCAACCACTCCAGCAGTTTGGTCATTTTAAATTCACCCCAAAATCACTGTTACCCTTGTGTCTGATCTATGTACCTTGGCATGGTCCAGTCTGTTTTCATTAGCAGCTAGTAGCCCCTACCTGAGAATACTGGGATTTGTAATCTTCTGTTATAGGATATCGTAAGGTTCTACAGTGTTTCTTAGTGTCTTCTGGGAGCACAGACTCCTCACACACTGATCGCTAATGCAGTTTCTTTGGCTGCTCGCCTGTGTCTTTTTGGTTGCTGTGGGATCTGTTGCCATAGGGATGATACTATCGATGGTGTTCACAGCGTGATGAGGAGTGTCATTGTTTGTAAGTGTTTGTTTATGATGGAGACTCCTACAGAGAGTCAGCCAGCAGCTGAAGAACGGCAGTCTGCAGTGATTTCATGACTGTCCTCTAATGAGGCTCAGACACACTGGTCTATTGTACATGAAGCTGTATTCATTTGCGTTAAGATAACATTTGTGATAAAGTTAAGAATCTGGGAGTTACCCTTGATCGTGAGTTAAAATTTGATAAACATATCAACTAGTTAAAGCAAGTTTTCTGCAGCTTAGGGAATTCGCAAGCTAAAAAATTATCTTCATTTTAATGATTTGGTGACTGTTATCCATGCATTTATCTCAACCAGGCTGGACTATTGTAATGCTCTATACGATGGAATAAATCAGTCCTCACTCTCGTGTCTACAACTGGTACAGAATGCCATTGCATTCCTGATGTTTCTTTTGATATATATCTTTTAGTATTTAACTTATATGATGATATTTTGTTATGTTATGATATTTTATGTCTGTTGTGCAGCACTTTGGTCAGCATTCATGTTGTTTTAAGGTGCCAAATAAACTTGACCTTGGGTTTGGATATAAATATTTTAACTTTGAGAACTGCTTTAATAGAGTAGTATCCATTTGTACTACAGGGCGATGTAATACATTGTTTTAATTATGATTACATTATTTTTTAGCAGCGCATTTGATTTTCTCTAAAACTATAAATGTTTTTCATTGAATGTTGTTCTTTTCACAAAATTCTTCACTAATGTTTATTTATTTACTATTAAGAAAATTCACAGCAAGCTGGACATTTATACAGATATAATGTTTAATAACTTACTGATGATTTCAAAACTATCACAAGGCTTTTTTGCAGTTCACTTCACAAAAACTGTTACAGGGTTCGCAAAAACTTTTCATAAATGTTCAGGTTTGCAAGGCAAAAAAGGATGAAGGTAATCAATCATCCTTATTATTTGAGTACTTTTAAGAGCTATATTTTGCAACTTGCATGCAGGGCCACATAAATCAATACACCACAGGATGCTGGTGTGACTGTAAGGCTCAGTTATTGTCCTTTACGCCAAGTATTAATGCCACCACCACGTTGCCCAACTGATAAGAGCTGCCATTTCTATAACACATGAGAAACCTAGCATTACAATTCAGCACAGAATTCTGTTACAAAACCACATCAGATCAAACAGGGCTGACATGGAAACCAGGAGAAATATTGAGTGAATGAACGATGTTAGGCTATAGAAGGCGTTTCTGTCCACACATCGCCAACATTCACCATTGATTTAAAGTAGTAACACTAACTTTAACCATCATATTGTTTTACATTATTCATCTGTCAGGGACTGTACAACCTTTATGAGAGTGAAATGTTCAAGTGCTTCACACTTTTTCCAGCACTTCAAACCTAAATGTTATCCCATTTTAATGTTATTTTTTAATGTGTTGATAAAAGTTTTAAGATGTAAGAACTAAAACTTTGTGGCAGACAAGCACTTTTATAAAAAATGTTATAAAAAAGACACGAAATATAGCCAGTCAAAGCGGCAGAGGAGCACTTATTAGCCATTTCCACACCATAATTTATGGGAAAGAAGTAGGAAGTCTGTTCATAATGTTTTATGAAAAACAAAAACTTTTCTTCAAATTGTGACTAAATTACACAGAAAACTAGAAAAGTGCGCTCCTTTTATAACCACTGAAGCTGTCTGTCAGTTTAATATGATACTATAGAACAACAATGGTACATTTAATAAGAGTAGAATATTTAATTATTAACTTATTGCACTTATATATGCAAAACAATAGTAATTTTATTTTTTTAATTGATTTTATGATACATTTCCCCCCAGCACTACCAAATCAGGTGCTGCCACCACTATCTAGGTAGAACTTAGTGGACTGCTCTCAAATGTTAGTCTGGAGCCCTGCATCAGAGAAATTGAGCTTCCAGGAGGTCCTGTACACATTATGCATCCAGATAACATCAAGTTTTTCCATTGCTCTCTTTCTTACGTCACGTTGAACACACACACATAGGCAGAGTAGGAAGATAAGCTCTGGTGCATTTATAGATCAGCCCTTCACTCTATTCCCAAAGACACTTTGGCTTTCATTCAACAGGGAAGTAATTTATTTTAAACAAATGAGGAAATTGAATGGTGCATCTGCATACCAACTAAAAAGCCTCTGGCTGGTTCAGCAGCCATAAACCATCACATTTCTTAGCTGAGAATACTGGCATTGTTTCTTTTGATGTGGGTGAGCCTATAATTCTATATCCCCCTCTATCTCACATTTCCTTAATGGGTTTGTTATGAGTTTAGTGGAGAAACAATGCCTGCCTTATGCTAGTGTCGTGGAAATTCTCAATACAAATTCAACCTGCTAATCTGACTTCTTCACTGCGGATAGTTCGAACAACCTCCAGTTGTCAATATAATACAATACTACAGCACCAGTATAATATAATACTATAGCACTAGATAACTAAGATAATGATACAGATATAGATCTAAAAATCATTCTCAATATTAAATAATAGCTCACACCACAGCTATAAAGATAACGGCACAGAGAAACGGTATTGTTGGAATCGCTTTCAGAACGATTTTATCCAGCTGATGAACAATAAAAACAGCCATTCAGAATCTATCCTGCTATAACAAGCTTGAGCCTTTTAAAGTGTCAGACAAGGACACACTTTGAATAAACAGAACTATATCGTCCACTGGCTAATATAGTTATCTTTATAGCTATCGTGCTTGGTGTGAACAGGCCTTTAGTTTGCATTTTTCTGTGCATTCCATGTTGAAATACTCTTTTGACCAATTCTGAGGCCATTACATAAAAGATTTCCATCACACTAGGCTGTAAACCCAGATAATGTCAGTGTTCTGGAGAGAGAAGTCATGTAAGGTAGTGTGTTGTCTCACTGGCATGATTACTTTATCTGAACATGCTGTCTGCTGAAGATTTAGCTCGCCGTCCTGTGTGTCTGCGTTGATTTGGAGAAGTGGAGCATGAAGGAGGACAGTATTAAGATTCCTGCAGCTCAAGTTTAGCTTTTAAAAAAAGCTTTAGACACTTAACTTCCTCATAGCGTACTCCTTTTTTCCCTTATTGAATTGCACTAAATTGATGTTATATGATATTCTGCTTTGTTGGCTCCTTTACGCACATATTTTAAGGTGATTTATTTCCAGAGGCTGTGAATTGCATTTGTCACTTGGGTATTGCTCTCTATGTGTGTTAATGGCTTTACTATGTCTTATGGGAATGTATTTACACATTTGGTAAATGTTGGTCTCCCTTATCTAGAGCCTGTGAACCTCAACCTGACCTGCTCTAGTCGGACTCTTCTCTTCAGGCACTAAAAAAAACACCATGTCAAGTAAGCTTATAGAATTAATATACAAAATAAAAAATATGGTTGTAAATGTGTATTGTCAAACAAAGTAAATCCCCTCATAAAGTTTTCTGTTTAGCAGGTAATTACACTCCAGCCCCGGGGGGGCCTTTTTCGGCCCTCACACCCAGCATGTGGCCCCAGGATATCCTGGCAAAGTACTATCAGGTAGTTTACTTGTTTACTTTTTTTTAGAGGGCATATGTTTTATAATATTGGATACTCTTAAGTGCCAGATAAATGGTATTTTGTTGTTGTAACATCTTCATTGTCATGGGAGAGGTTCATTTCTCACAGACATTATTCTGATTATTGCAGAAAGACCCCAGTATGGAAGCAGAACTGCAGTACGATGAATTTGGGTTCCGGATTGATAGTGAAGGTTGGTGTGGGAACATCAGCACTAATAAAAAGTTAAAGGGATAGTTCACCCAAAAATGAAAATTTGATGTTTATCTGCTACCCCCGTTGCGTGAGGTCTGTATACGATCTGGCATAGTTTACACAAGCGCCGGAAGTGATCGCGTGCTCATCTCATACATTTTGTTACCATTCGCATGCATTATACGACTGACAGACTGCAACAGTTGGAGTTAAAATTCTTCATTTGTGTTCTACTGAAGAAACAAAGTCACCTATATCTTGGATGCCCTGGGGTTAAGCAGATAAACATTTTTGGGTGAACTATCCCTTTAAATTGAGCTCAACCTTATCACTGGTCTATGTTTGTCTTACATTTATGCACTACGTTTAGGGACAGTAAGTGTTGTTTTTTTTATTTTTATAAATTATTACTTTTACTCAGCAATGACGCATGTTGGAAAAAAGAGTGGCATTTATGTTACAAAAGATTTATATTTCAAACTTTTCATCAAAGATTCCTATAAAATATTTATCACGGTTTTCTCACAAATATTAATCAGCACAACTGTTTTCAACATTGATAATAATAATAATAATAATAATAATAATAATAATAATAAATGTTTCTTGAGCAGCAAATCATCATATTAGAATGATTTCTGAAGGATCATGTGACACTGAAGACTGGAGTAAAGATGCTGAAGATTCAGCTTTGCCATCACAGGAATAAATTACATTTTAAAATATATTCAAATAGAAAACAGTTATTTTAAATTGTAATAAAATTCCACACTATTAGTGTTTACTTTTTATCAAATAAATGCTTCGGTGAGCATAAGAAAAACTTTTAAAAAAACCTTACCAACCCCAAACTTTTGAAAGGTGAAATATAATGTGTATTAACCCTTTAACTGTCACCGTCCCACAGGTGGGACGCCTGGTGCTCTTTTTTTGATCGCCTTTTTTTCATATCATATATTTAAGTAATTATCACAAATTAGGTATCATTTGAAAGCTTACAAACTCAAAATTCATCCTGTGAAAACCATTTTGAAATCGGACATTGTGTTGCCATGGAAACGTTACTCTAAATTATTCTAGTGGGCTCCTCCCCTAGTGGGCGCTGTCATGTTTCATATTACAACAATTATTTTAACTACTTTATATTCAAAATCTTTTCCAATCTTAACAAAACGCATATTGTCGGAAAGGTCTGAGTCTCAAGGGTCCATATTTGGTGACTGTTTTGTGATGGAAGTAATATTTGGACAGAAATTTACAGGAAAATGCATCAAAACAACAATAAATGGAATTTGAATGACACCCGGTGGCTATTTTTGGTACAGCACCCTAAACAAAATCTCATGGGGACTTCAATTTTTGTGATATCAACTTCAAATTTGGAACACAAATTGGTTAGACATATGGCTTTGATTTTATAGTAATTTTAGAGTAAATGCTTTTTTGTAAAATATATATTTTATATGAAATAAAAAATATTTAGTACAGTATTTTTCATTTACAGTAAATTTAAACTTCCATAACTATTTCATACTTTCATATTTTGAATTGCTTTCACTTCAGCAATAATCTGCAGAACGTCGTCTTTAAAACGAGACAAAACTTTGGTCTATATTCCAAAGCATTCTTGAATTACAGCCCTTTAAGTTTGGATAGTGCATTTTCATGTGTATTCTCAAAAAGGGGGGTGACAGTTAAGAGGTTAAATAACACTATGTATAATTGTTGCCAATAATTTAATGTTAAAGCTTTGTTGTAGAAGTGTTTTTTGGGACGGGTGATTTGGAGAAGTAAGTGATGAGGTTTAAAAAGATGTTTTTAAAGATGTTTCATCTGGCACTCTGTTTTCTCTTCTTTAACAAGAGTTTAAAACTGGTTTTTTTTGTGTGTTTCAGACGGGGTTGAGACACGAAAATGGCTGCGTGGTGAGGGAGCCCCTCAGAGAGAAGACCCTCAGCAAAGACTTCGCTGGCAAGCCCATCTGGAGTTCACCCACAATAACACTGTAGGAGACCTGACATGGGACAAGATCTCCTCCACACTGGCCCACTCAGACCGCCTTCGGTCCCTTGTGCTGGGGGGCATACCGCACAGCATGAGACCACAGGTCAGCACTGAGTGCCTGTTCATCGACCTCTGAATGTGCTTTTTGGGCCTCACAACATATTTAAAGCTGTCTTTGTATTGTTACACCCCATCAGGCAGCTAATCTGCTGATGTAATGTTCCTATGGCAACCATGTTCATGCTTGAGGGATTCTTAATCTCACTGAAATAGGACATGATGTCTTGGTAATATCTTGTTGATGCTGTATTGCTATTTTTAGAAATTCCCATGAGAACAGCTGTGCATCTCGAATCTATGATCTTCCAGCCGCTTCTCTGCTGAATCTTTGTGTGTTTATCTGCCTCATACTCCATTGTCTCTTTTATGCATTTCCTCAGTTGTGGATGCGTTTATCGGGGGCCCTGCAGAAAAAGAGATCATCCGAAATTTCCTACAGAGAAATCATCAAAAACAGCTCTGATGATGACACTACAGCAGCCAAGCAGGTATGTGTCATCTCTGCCACAAAGCTGAGATATATTGAAGTAGAGATTTCTATTTCAAATAAATGTTTTATTTGATAAATTAACTTTCTATTTATCAAAGAATCCCCCAAAAAGTATCACGGTTTCAACAAAACTATTAAGTGGCACAACTGTTTTCAACATTGATCCTAATAAGAAATGTTTCCTGAACAGCAAATCATCATATCAAATTCAAAATAAGGATCATGTGACACTGAAGACAGGAGTAATGATGCTGAAAATTCAGCTTTACCATCACAGGAATAAATTACTTTTTAAAAATATTACAATAGAAAACAGTTCTTTTAAATTGTAATAATATTTCACAATATTGCTGTTTTGACTGAATTTTGATAAAAATAAATGCAACCTTGGTGAGCATGAGAGACCATAGAAACCCCAAAGTTTTGAATGGTAGTGCAAGTAATTTACAGTTCAAGTCAAGTCACCGTTATTTATATAGAGCTTTATACAATACAGATTGTTTCAAAGCAGCTTTGTGATACAAACAGTGATAACAGAAAATTTATTCAATGATGCAAACAGAGTTAATTTCTTCTGTACAGCAGCTCTAAAAGAGAACAGTGTAATCATTTATTTATTTAGCTGTTGCATACAAACGACAAAAACAGGAGACTGTGATATTAGCAGTTATGTTAAAAGCTTATTGGAAAAACGTGTTTTATGTTTTCTTCCAGCTTGCTGAATAATGAAACATGCTTAATAAAAAATGTTTGTAGGCTTACATTGCTCTGTTATTTAAATTCAGTGTGGCAAAACATGTATGTAAAAGATATCTGAATATTTCAAAATAAAAGTCTTGAGATATGTGTTTAAAAACAGAACTAATTATCTTAATTTGGGGTTTGTCTCAGCTAACATCAATATGCATTTTATTCATGATTTGTTTGATTAATTTATTACCATCTTCCAACATTACCTTTATTAAGGTTCTCTCTCTGCTGCAGATAGAAAAGGATCTTTTGCGGACCATGCCCACTAATGCATGCTTCAGCACTTTGACGAGTGTGGGGGTGCCCAAGCTCAGGCGGGTCCTGAAAGGGCTTGCGTGGCTGTATCCCGACATCGGCTACTGTCAGGGCACAGGCATGGTGAGGAGCAACCTTAACACGGACTCTTTGTCTCTCTGCTGCCTAATGTTTAGGTCATCGGGTGTCAGACTCTGTGGCATGTCTGTTTTGTCTTTGATGCAGGTGGTGTCCTGTCTGCTGTTGTTTCTGGAGGAGGAAGATGCTCTGTGGATGATGTGTGCTCTGATAGAGGACATACTGCCTCCCTCATACTTCTCCTCCACTCTGTTGGGAGTTCAAACTGACCAACGTGTGCTCAGACAGCTCATAGTGCAGTATCTGCCTCGTCTGGACCAGCTGCTACAGGAGCATGACATAGGTGAGACACACACCGCCTCACATTTACAGGGTCCTTTAAAAGTCTTAAATTCAGTTTGGTCAAATTTAAGGTCATAAGTCTTAAATATCTTAATTGGTATAACACAAGTGTTAATTATCATTTTAAAGGTGCAGTAAGCAATTTCTGAGAAACACTGTTGTTATTTGAAATTGACACCCAAACAAACAAACAAACATCCCTTCATTGCGCCGCCCCAAAAATAACGCATACACAGCAGAAACAAAACAACCTTGGCGTCTGCAGGGTTCGCACTCATCCTGGAAAGCCCCAGCATGAGTGTTGCTGCTGATTGGCTACAAGTGTGTTGTGGTACTCAGTGGATCGGTCCGATCTACTTAGATTTTTTTTCTCCTATTCACACAGCTTGGACTATGTACAAACACAACAGAATTTTCTTTTTCCAGCACACACACACACACACACACACACACACAGAGCAGGCATCTAGCAAATATTCACAAAACTGTTTGGGTGTTGATTTCAATTTTCATCAGCGTTTCTCAGAAATCACTTTTAAGAGGTCTTAAATTTGAGGGCAGAAAAAGCAGGAATTGGGATACAGCCTTTGATTATTACACTTCAAAAGTCGATTATTTAAATGTAATTAATGTGAGAGCTGTACATCAGCGGTTCGCAATTAATGAATCCCGTGCATTTATCCCAAGTGATTGTCATAATTCTTCAACAATAAGTCATAAGCAATGTTTACTTTATGGTTTTTATGTTATAGATGGTTATAGAAGTGCATATTTATCACCCTCCTTATCACTTTTTGAATGAGCAGCAACGGGTGTATTTTGGGCTTGTTTATAGTTAATAGTTATTGTTATAGTTATTGTTTATAGTCCCACATTATGCATAGAATCTTTGTTTCTGGATATTATTTGTAGTCCGGTTACATATATGCTGTATGTTGCTGTATATTTAATTCAACATAAACTCTTATGGCTTCTCTCTTGGTGCCCCGTCACAGGAACGAAAGTCTCAGAACATTATTTAACACATTCAATATATAGATTTTTATGAGCATCAGCACAATAAACTTTTTATTGCCTTTCTTATCGTTATCATATCAGCAAAATCAGTCAACTTGTAATTTGTATGTATTGATATATTAGTATTTAAACCATTTTCAATACAAATGTGTATATTAAATAAAAACTAGTCTTGAACAGTTACCCTGTTTTGCAATTGAATGTGCAACAGCTTGTTTAATTAAGTAAAATAATCCGATATACATAATTTATTTTGAGATTATGTATTCGTTCTGTATGGACATATGGTACTTATTTTATGAATGAGTTTTTTCTTTTTTGTTATCAGTTTTGCAGAGTTCCAAAGATTTATTCCTCCAAAGTTGAAAAAATAAAACCTTCTAATGTTCATGTTTTCCCTCTCAGAACTGTCTTTAATCACACTACACTGGTTCCTCACTGCCTTTGCCAGTGTGGTGGACATACGCATCCTGCTGCGAATCTGGGACCTGCTCTTCTACGAGGGCTCAGTGGTGCTTTTCCAGGTTACACTGGGCATGCTGAAGATCAAGGTAGCCCATGTCTTTGGTTGTTATGCTTTATTGTATGACTTTGTCGTAAATAAAGCATTCTATTAACTAAGCCTTCATATGTTAAACAAGGCAATGATAAGTGTTTGATTTGACACAAACAATAATAATCGTTTTAAAGGAGGAAGAGCTGGTATTGTCTGAGAACTCGGCGTCCATCTTCAACACTCTGTCAGATCTGCCCAGTCAACTAGAGGATGGGGCCACAGTGCTGGGAGAGGCTGTGCGTCTGGCAGGATCTCTGTCTCAGGATAACCTAGATGCACACAGACACAAGCATTTGGCCTACATCCTGGCAGAGCAGGCCCAGCTAAACTCCAGCAACCCCCATTCTCTCCACACCAACCTCAACAAGGTGAGATTGTGACAACCATTATCTGTGTTGCACACATTTTGACACACCCCATACAAAATGTGATCGAAGGCTCACTCATAGTTGTGTATCATTGTGCAGGTGGTCCGCAGACAGAGCCTGCACAGGAAATCCACCTTGAGCTCGCTGCTCTGGGGCGAGGATGAGGTGGAGGCGCTGAAGGCTAAAAACATTAAACAGACGGAGCTGGTGGCAGCGCTGAGAGAAGCCATCGGTCACACCGCAGAGCACTTTCACTGCCTGGACCCCCGCAACTGCAGCACTGTAAGAGCCACTCAATCAAACAAATCACATTTATGAATCTGCCAGGAAGAATTCAATTAGAAACAGAACATTGGCACTGAAACAGCAACACTGTGACTCATGTATCGTTGGACTGAGGCGACCGGATGACTCACTGAGTTGTTTTCTTAAATTGCATAAATTAGGCCTATGCAACAAGACATTAGCAGCACACTTGTATTCCCTGTAAACAGACCACTGTGAGTCATGGAGAGTCTTGAGTTATTAATCAATTATAATCATTAAGTCATAGGGTGTGACGAGACGGTTAGCTCACCAGACAAGACACGAGATCGGGTTCACGAGAACAAGATCTTTGCTAAGAAATCCTCAATGAAGATAGTTTTTTTTTAAAGAAATCCTCAATGGCAAAATTCATGACTGGAAAAATTGTCTGCAGGAGCATTTTGAAATATTTTAACTCATCATCTTAATGAATGTAATTTCAATACTACTTTCGGAGTATGAATTACCAAATGCATTGAAAGACAACAATACTCAAGCACTGGAAAAAGTTTTGCCACTAACTCAACTGACTGGCTTCTCTCATGTATGATTTCACACGAGTCTCTTCAGAGTTCAGACCTTACTGTACATGAATTATGAGCTTCCAGAACTTCTTGTTGAGGCTGTGTGGCCTCCTAATTCAATTCCTTTCCACAAATTGAACATATAAACACTGAACAATAAGAACGGTATAAATAACAAAAATAAATAACTCTTAGTCTTAAGTGCAAACAATAAGCAACCATAATCAATATTCAAAGTGCAAACGAAGACCAAAACAGAGACCAGAGCTAAGAGGAGGTTACAACTACACAGCCCAGCCTAAGATAGCTTTGATATTGGGGCTGGGAGAAAGGCTCTTGTAAAAACTAAAAATGTCTGTATAATTTGCACATTAGGTAGTTTTTCATAAATACCTGCCTCCATATTTTTTTTAATTATAAACCATGTTGGGGAGTAATTAGTTACATGTAACGCTGTTACGTACTTTAATTACAAAATGCATTTAACTGTAATCCGTAACAGTTACTGAGAAAAAAAAGTGTAATTAAATTACAGTTAATTATGAAAATGTTAACGGAACAACTGAACATTTACAGTTACATTTGAATATTTTCTGTAAAAAGCTAGGATATGTTAAAGTAAATGATCACGCTATTATTCATTCAAAGGCTAAACCATTCAAGTGCGATAAGAGATGGCGTGCGTGTCTGCGTCGAGTTCTCTTTCGCTCTTGAATGGGGAAAAAAAACTGATTCTGAAGCGTAAAGTATGGACGAGATGGCCGTTGCCATCTTGGTAGCGCGTCACTCCCGGATAACAGAAAGTTGGCAAAAAGGCGGGACGTGGGCGGAGCTTAAGTGACGCGATGACTAACAGACAGCAGATAAATGGCTATCCACCTGTCACTCGAAGTGGCCACGCCCTTAATTATGCAGAACTTTAATGCTTTATATAATGTAAACGATTGAGTTATAAAAAAAAATCACCCCCCTCACAGTTGTCATGAAGGGCAAAATTAGCCGTATAGACCAAAACCACAATTTGTACCAGGCTGTAAACATGTTTTAATCTGCTGTAAAGTTGGCCATTTTAACATGGGGCTCAATGAGATTCTGATCCCTTCTGGAGCCTGTCCCTAGCGGCCAGTCGATGAATTGCAGTATATGTCACTTCCGTATTGGCTTCAAGAGAAACTGCAGGAGGTTGCCGCTTGGAAAAAACACAATCTGCGTCATATGTGGCAGCTCTTAAAGTGACAGCAGCCATTAATGTTATAATCAAAGAACAGCGTCAAAGTGGCCAGAAGTCATTCATTTCCAATGGGAGCCGGTGGTGAGCTCCGGCGAGAGCTGCGCAACGCGTCTTGGACGATTTGGAAGGAGAGTTGAAATCAGGTCAACTTTATGGTAATGAGCTATGACCTGGTTCGGCGGCAACCAATCAAAATGTAAGGTCCTCCGCTTGAGAGGATTCCAGAGAACGCGGCCCTGTAAACTTTGGTTCCGATCACATTGGTTCCCAAGCCACATGGAGGAGAGGTCGATCATTGCTGTGGCGGGTTTGATAAGAAGGCGTGCAGCACTATTTTATAGGCAACATTTTCGTTCTAGAATGCTTGTTTTTCAGCAGGGACGCAATTCATTTGCTCAAAACAACAGATTTGACCATTAACATTTTAACATTTGTTTTGTACATTTCTTGTGTGTGATTCTCTCTAGGATTTGACTCCAGACTATTCTATGGAGAGTCATCAAAGGGATCACGAGAACTTCCTGGTCGTGTCTCAGAATCGTCGGAGACGAGCCAAAGCCCTACTGGACTTTGAACGGCACGACGATGATGAACTGGGCTTTCGGAAGAATGACATCATCACAGTAAGCAACTGCTGTTTTTTTGTCATCTAAACATGTTAACTGATGCCTTACCTTTGAACCTTAACTGTATTTCTGTTTATTCTTAGATCATCTCACAGAAAGATGAGCACTGCTGGGTGGGAGAGCTGAACGGCCTGAGAGGTGAGCTGAGATGAGCTTACAATAAGCATTAAATCTGGTTTTCTGAAATGCTTCCAACTACACTTCGAAGTCAATTCATATATCCTACAACCATTTTGTCTTTTTAGGCTGGTTTCCTGCTAAATTTGTGGAAGTCTTGGATGAACGAAGTAAAGAGGTGATTATCAATAAAGAATGTCTTCGCTCCAGATTATAGGTCATCAAGCGGTTTATTTTCTCATGCACATCTGTGTTGTTGTTCAGTACTCTCTGGCTGGAGATGACACCGTAACTGAGGCAGTCAATGACTTGGTCAGAGGCTCGTTGTGTCCTGCTCTCAAGGCCATCTTTCAGCACGGTCTGAAGAAGCCATCCATACTTGGGGGACCCTGTCACCCATGGCTCTTCATTGAGGAGGTACATGACATGACAACTCTTTTGTGAGAGAAATTATCGCTCTTTTTTAGTGTTTTTGTTGCAGGTTGTGTTTCCTATATACATATACAGTGTAAATGCATACATGCCAGTAGTGAGTGAAAGAGTTGTGGTTGTGTGTGTTTGTGTTGATCACAGGCAGCCAGCAGAGAAGTGGAGAGAGATTTCAATTCCGTCTACTCCAGACTGGTGCTGTGCAAGACCTACAGGTGAGACATGTAATAACATAAGAGCTAACCTTCTGTAAATCCTCATAACGGTAATTTGTTGATATGATAGCCTGTCGGATCCATGTCTCTTTAGGTTAGATGAAGATGGGAAGGTTCTCACACCTGAAGAGCTACTGTACAGGGTGAGTTTTACAATAGAAATCTTATCAGTGATCAGCAGTTGAGTACTGTTTATTTGCTTGTGCATTGAGCGCTCTCTGTCTGTCATCTTAGGCAGTGCAGTCGGTCAACATGAGTCACGACACTGCACACGTTCAGATGGACGTCAAGTTCCGCTCGCTCCTCTGTGTGGGCTTAAAGTAAGTCACCCTGCTGTTATGTCTCTTTTCTCTTCCCATAATGCAAGCGTACGGCATATACAATTTAAATAAATTCAAATTAGCTTTATTGGCATGAATGTGAAATAGCACAATATTGCCAAAGCAATAGAGATACAGATACATAAAAAGGGGGAAAAAAACACATTTGTCTATATTATACATAAGGTGGTTATCACAATTAACGCACAAAAAACAAGTAAATGAATACAGAGAGCAGTTATAAACGAAAAAGAGGGTTCAGCCTTTGTCCCTCATATGATGGCTGGAGGACAAATACTGCACTGCCAGGTGAATACACTTCTCTTTCTCTCCCAAAATAAATGAGAGTTTGTCTATGAGGTTCACTTGTTGGAATTCAGGTAAAATTTTAGCAATTTGAGTGACATAATATACTCTCTTCATCTGTGTGTGCGTGCGTGTGTGTGTGTGTGTCAGTGAGCAGGTGCTGCACCTGTGGCTGGAGGTGTTGTGTTCCAGTATGAGTGCCGTGGAGAAATGGTACCATCCCTGGTCTTTCCTGCGGAGTCCTGGCTGGGTTCAGATAAAGTGTGAACTCAGGTAAGACTGAGCCTCTGCTGATGGGCTGAAATTGAGGTAAAACTATTCAGAACAAAGAGGAAACAGAAACATAACATTTCAATTAGAAATGTTAAAATGTGTTAATGTATTTTTTTTATTGAATTTTCAAGACTAGTCATAGAATAACATTTTCAAATTAATTCTCGTTTCTCAATTTTTATTTGTGCTCTAAAATATTATTATTGTTTTAATTAAACATATTTTCTTCTAATGCTGCGTTCACACCAAACGCGAATAGAGGGTCAAAATCGCGTCTACCGCGTCTCGTTGGACGCTTCAATATTTTGAATCCATTCGTGTGTCCACAGCGAATTGGACGCACGTATAAATTGACCGTTTGAAGCGAAATAGATGCGCATTCAAGGCGCACCAGGAGAAATATGTCATAAAACACCACTCTGCCTCTTATCATTTTCATTAAAAACATATATTAAACATTAATAGCCACACAAATGTGGTCCAGGCAACTCCTACATTATCTTCACTGCATGTATATTTAAATATCCTTAAAAAAATAAAGTTATGAAACTTCTCTTTGCCCTCAGTCAAAACGATTTGGCAGACAACAGATTATAGATTCATGAGAGCAAAGATCGCCCGTTAGATCCACACAAGACGAACCACTACAGGACATCAGAGCCAGCGGCAAACGTCAGAAGGACTAGCCGAGGAAAGGCTGCTCTCGCCGGGGTTAATGAGCACTGTGTGTGCGGTGATCGCCTGGAACTCACAACTCCAAAAACGCAAGATTATTTTTTTAAAATAGGCGCTCTCTTTATTCTTAAAACTACATTTTGTGACACTCGTAGTATTTTTAAATTTATGCAGGGTTTCTCACTTTTATGCGGCACTTTACCACGTGACAGCAGCGAGCAGGCTCCTGATTGGTTAATGTGGCGCGAATTGACACCAAAGTTAAAATTGTTCAACTCGGCTGTCCGACGTGAATTCCCTTCAAACGCGTGAATGCACAAAAACGTGTCTATCGTGCCGCAGAACCTCCAGACGCACGTCAACACACCTTTCCATTGACTTAACATTGAAATCACTCGCTCCTGACACTCTATTCATTGGTATGAACGCAGCATTAGCCATAGTAATTAATTTAATTTGAGCAAATCAACAAATTGGTCTGAATGATTCTTTGCCGAATTACCTCATCATAACTGTAAGGGTCATAGAAATTAATCGGTCAAGATGTGCGTCTAGAAATGAAGGTCATAACTGTTGTTTTGGCTTATTTTGAGTGTATTACTGACGTGAGTTTATATGTGCTGCTTTTCAGAGTTCTCTCCAAATTTGCCTTCAGTCTTTCCCAAGACTGTGAGCTGCCTACCAAAAAAGAGGTGCGAGATCAACACTTCCTTCACTCACATTCACTCAGCGTCTCATGTCCTTACACACACACACACACACACACTCATGTCTGGTGCGCTATCCTTCTGGGGACTCGCCATAGGCGTAATGGTTTTTATACTGTACAAACCGTATTTTCTATCCCCTTACACTGCCCCTGCCCCTAAACCTACCCATCACAGGAAACATTCTGCATAAAAACTCATTCTGAATGATTTATAAGCTTTTGTGCCCATGTGGACCTCAATTTAGGTCCCCACGGTGACACGAGTCCCCATGAGTCTGTCTATAGTCAGGTTGAAGTCCCCACCAGGCTAAAAAAACATGTACACACACACATACACACAAAGACACACAGGGTAACATGTGTTTGCGTGTTTGTCTGCCGTTCCAGAAGTCTCCCGTTCTCAAATCAGAAGTGGTGGATGTCTTGGTCCAACATCACCTCTTTAGTTGGGACCTCTAGGTAACGCTGGCAACTAGCTTGATAACTAGCTGCCAAAGCAAGTGGTGGTAGTAGTAGCTTAGTAGTTTAGTAGCTGTAGCGCTTGGTGTGTCCTGCTCTCCTGTTCACTGCTGTTTGCATAGTGACTCCACGTAATGTGAACTAAACCTCTAAAAACCAGTTTAGCAGCTTTTGTGTTGAATGCTAATTCAACTCTAAAACAAATACTACTCTCCTATAAGTTTCAGTTCAGACATGTGCTTGTAAAGATAAAGGCCTGCTCACACCAAGTCTCATATGCAGCTACACGGCAAACATTTAGCACCAGAACTATTCACAAGGCTGATTTATTTCATCAATTTGAACTAGTGCTCCGTTTTAAATGAAAGGGAAATTAAAGAATTGTTTTTTTTTTTTGAGAGAAGTCTCTTATATTTTGTCATTTATTCCCGTGATGCAAAGCTGAATTTTTAGCATCATTACTCCAGTCTTCAGTGTCACATGATCCTTCAGAAATGATGATTTTGGTGAAAACCCTAATACATTTTCTTCAGGGTTCTCTGATGAATTGATTTGAAATAGAAAGCGTTTATAACAGTATAAATGTCATTTTTGATCAATTTAATGTGTCCTTGCTGAAGAAAAATTATTTCTTACTGGTACCAAAATTTTCGGTAGTGTATAACATTATAATAACATAATGCAAACTCATTGGATGATTCTATTTATTTTTGCATCTGAACAATTGAAAAATCCATTTGAGATTGTTTTTGGAAATTTGAGGATTCAAATCTTTTTATGCAGACATTCAACTTTGTGTGAACAGGCTTTTAGGGGTGGATTGTCTTGGTGTTCTGACAGACTTCCAGTGACTAGTTGCTGTTACCTTCAATGTGGGAATTTATGAGGTCTTTGCTGTTGTCTGTAATAGCATTGAGAGGCATAACCTGGAGTTCAGATTTCCACAGTGACGCCACATTCACTTGAAACACAAGACCATTAGCACTAATGTTAGCTCGTAGAGGAAATAACGCTCTCTGTCCTTTAGTTGTTTGTGCACAGTGGTTCTTATTTCACCAGTGACCTCCTTGTCTTGAGCTCTCAAGCTCTGATAGAGTGCCACCTTTAATTATAGTAAATTAGTCGTGAAAATCAGCGGGAACGCTGAGCACAGCCATTTGTTTTAATATATTCAGCCATTAAGACAACAGAGAGCCGTTTAATCAGTGCAGCGCAGTTGTGAAGACACATTACCGAACGGCTCAATTTACCCCATTCTTTTTTCAGGAGAAGGAGCAGAGGCCTCTGAAGGAAGGAGTTCAGGACATGTTGGTGAAACATCACCTCTTCAGCTGGGACATTGACGGCTAAAGCATCACACACATCCTGTGAGCTGCACACATAGGCCAAATCACCCTCCATCTGCAGAAAAACAGGGATCACATGTTCATTTCATGTACAGTTTTGTCACATGGCTGAGTGTTTGTGTGTCTTGGCACAATAGTTTCACTTAGTGACTTTCAAGTCTGGCTGTACAAAGGAGGAGTCCTTTGCCACACACAGAATCAAACTACAGAAAGGGCCAGTGTGGTCGGCCTGCAAGCAAAATAAAAAAATGCACCATTTGGGGAACAAATACAGTGGTCCTGACTTATGAATGTTGCCTCCTGAAGAATTGTTTTCAAGAGCTAAATCACTGACTAAAATGTGGTTTAATTCTGATTGTACATTCCCGATATACACAAACCTGAAACGTGACCATTCAGACAAACACATTTTCATAATTACGCTTCGCCATGTCAAACGATCTTCAGAGGATTGTCAAATCAAGATGGTTTCCCCAATATCGGGTTACCACCCCACATCTGTAACCTCAAATTACATCTTCAGAAAACTAATGACGGCAGGTGATAGAGACTCATTTACTGTAGTCAGATCTCTCTCTGTGTAGTTCAGACTGTAGGACATGAAGGACATCACTGATACGTTGTTGGTGTGACAATGAATCAACCTTGTGTTGCACATCTTGGTATTTCTTATAAACCATGTAAAGTATGAAGAGATGTAAAATTTATGAAGTCTAGTGCTGCATTAGTCTAGATAAAGTCATAATGAACCACTCTGAATCTGTCAGTGACACGAGAGCCTACACTGGCACAATTACATTTTACAGTAATTTAAAGGAAAAGGGTCCATTTTGTAGTTCTTCTAAATGATAAAAATTGTTGTTTTGAACCAAAAACTAGTCTGTAATGGTTTAGCATGACCAACTCGCAGGGCTTTAGATCATATCCACAATCACTGATGATGTGTACGTAAATAAAAGACTATATCTGTAAGAATACTCGTTTGTCTTTTATTTGTGCAACATCTACTTGCTTTAATCATTTATTTTCTGTTACACAACCAAGTGAAATGTATTATTGAACAGAAAAAAAAATGCAGAGACTTGGTTCAATCTATTGGTTGTTTGATTGGGTGAAAGCATATCTAAACATGAGCTTGCAGTCGATTGTGAAAAGGGACAGGGTTTAAGCGGACTAAATGATTGGAGAAGATCAGCATACATCATCAGACAGAAGTCTGTAATTTCACCAAGTTGTGATTAAAAGTTACTAGGTTAAACTTTTAGAAATAAGAGTAATGCATTTAGAAAATAGAAATTTTTAGCTGAACTGTCAGCGTTAAATGGAAATTTACTCTACCTCAATGTATTTAGTAAAATTCTAATGTTTTAATTTCAAACGCTACACATCAGTGATAAATATGGGGTTCTGCTCAATCTTTAATTTCACAAAGGGGTCTTTGGTCTGACAAAGGTTGAAGACCCCTGGACTAGATGGGACAAACTCTTGAGAGAGAATCACACTTCAATTGTCAACATCAGTTTATTTGTATATTGGTTGTGGAAAGTTTCACAACATGTAAACGCAGAGAATGGTCCAGGTGTCGTATTGCCTCCTCTAGGGTGTGAATATTAAAGCTCCATAAACAGTATAGCAGTATGAAAGGATTTACAGCAAGTGTTCTGGAGGCCTGTCAATCACAACTGGGGAAAAAAAAATCTTACTGATTCATAAAACATCTTTTTTTTTTCTTATCCAAGAACAACTGGCACTGTTTTGTAAAGTTTCCCCATGATGAATTATTTTTAAAAAATCTTTGAAACTTCAGATCTACTTTGTTCTTCATCACTTACTCTGTGTATTTCGCTGGGTAATCTGAACATTTTATTTGACAATTTAAATATGCTCCCAGAACCTGAGCAAAGTCTATCAGGTCTGACAACACTAGGGTGACCAAGGATTTGGGAAACTTGATAGACTGAAATATGAGGTAATAATTAGCAATGAGTGTTAAGATTTTGAAGTACGTTTAATTACCAATTCGCATTTCACACTAAACTAGCTGCCAAAAAACTTTGCAATGTGTCTAAAAGCCGCCACTGAATTCAGCTTAAAACACCTTCCAAAAGTATCTCTTATCGTCATGGTCCACAATAACAATAATGCTAATTCAAATTAAATGTGGTTGCGTGACAAGGCTGTTATAATAGTCCCTTTAAAACAGTTTGCTACATATAAAGAAGTGTTCATTTTGAATGGGACTATCTTAAAAACGTGATAGGAATGACAGTCATTGAGCAAGTACATGATGTCATGTTCAGCAGGAAGAAACAGACTTAAAGTGTATCCTTCTTAAGTTGACATTTACAGCCAAAACAGAACCACCATGCAGTATGCCCGTCCTATAGTCTCAATATCTACGGTATATACAGTCTACGAACACACGCACGTCTTATAATAAGTTAAAATTCACAAAACAATGTGCATGTTGGTTCTGTGAACTCCTTAAGCTTTTTCGTCAAAGTGGTATGGTCCATGTGGGCAGGTAAAAGGCAGAAAAAAGGCGGAAAACATGGAGGGTGTACTGGACTCTTGAAAAGGGGCGGGTTTAGCAGCCCCCGACCGCACCAGCAAGGGTCACTGTGGAGCTGTTTTGAGGTTTGCCTTTGTGCCGCTGACCTCCTCGTCTTCTGCCTCCAGACTTTGGCTGCAAGAAGAAAAGAAGGAAGTTGTTGACTTCTAAACTTTACACGATCCTGATATGTTAACTAACATTTTTGGTAACACTTTATATCACATACTTGGTATAATATATAAAATGGTATAAAAAATTATAGTAATAATACACAGATCCACAAAATAATTATACAATAAGTAAATGTAGTTCATTAGTAATAATCAGTATTTGATTTGCCAACTTTTACATTTTCTATGGAACAAAAAAAGAAGAGAAACATTTGAATTTTGTCCATTTGAATTCTAGATGTGTCATTTAAAACAACTGAAATGTGTCAATTGTTGAGAAAATTAAATAAATTCATTAAAACCATTCCGATTTAAAAAAAAAAAAAAAAACATTGAAGCTGTAATTGAATAATCTGAATATTTAAATTTTATCTCTCTTAAAAAAAATCAATTAAAGTGCAAATCAAAAAAAAAAAAAAAAAAATTTATGCTTGGTTGGATTCAAAAGTATAAAATTTGCCACAAAAAAAAAGGGGTAAATGTCTATAATTCAAATTTCAACAAAATTCCAAATATTCGTCATCATTCATTGTCGGCCAAACAGATCACACTGACAATGAAAAAATTATAACCATCACCCAAAATACCAGCAAGTTGTTCATAAATATACCGCAACAGGAACACTCACAAACCAGCAAGTATTACAAGCCTCACTCATTTCCATGCCACAGTATAATTTGGGTAAAAGATACGTCATGCAAGGTCCTTTCAGTACCACGAGAACATATAAGCTCATATCCTGTGAGGGGATAATTAGTGGTCTTAGAAATGAGCGAGTCACTTGGTTCCCTTGTTTTACCTTGTTCTCTTTGTTTTGAGGGTCTTCCTCCATTTCTGTCTGAAGCAGTAAGAAGTGTGAAACAAGGTAAACGAAAGCAAAGCAAAGCGGAGCAGTTTATGGGAAATAAAGAGGGATGAAATGGAAGAACAGGAGAAGAAAAGCAACCGAAGAGCATGATGCAAGTGAAA
Organism: Gobio gobio; assembly: GCF_949357685.1. Classification (NCBI taxonomy): domain Eukaryota; kingdom Metazoa; phylum Chordata; class Actinopteri; order Cypriniformes; family Gobionidae; genus Gobio; species Gobio gobio. The sequence continues at coordinate 53,706,093 of NC_137097.1, read as the reverse complement.
TAAATAGATGTATCAAAAGGAAAATAAAAAAAGGAGTGAAGGGAAAAAGGTGATAGAACGCTATTAGACTGGACAGGTCAGACGAAGCACAGCAAGAAGAGAAACTGACAATAATAACAACAACAACAACAACGCATAATTTCTGTTATTACCTGTTGTGGTACGTTTTGCTGAGCGGCTGGCGATCCTGTGCTAACAGTCTCCTCATTGGGTGGAGCCGCTCCATCCTCTCTTCTAGCCGGGGCTTTCTTTGTCGACTGCATCTTGATTTGCGGAGGTTTGGAGTTTGACGGCTGATTATTTGTTGACAGGAGCAACTACAAGAGAGAGGGAAAAAATGAACACTAAAATCATTCTGAACGATAATAATGCCAACTTCTGTTTTATCCTCATCTACTAGCAGTGTCTTTAAAAATACCGAAACACTTCCATGTATTCGGTTCTGATCACATGAAGCTGACCTTGGTGATGGTGCCCACAGCTTTGGTTCTTCCCTCTCTGAAGACAAGCCTCTGGTCTATGTGCAGGTACTCCGGGGTTTTAATGAAGCGGAAGTGTACGGTAGCTTTGTCTCCTGTGCGCAAGCAGTCACTGGTCATAGACAGGATAGTAGCGGTCTGCCTTATGCTACCGCAGTGCACTGTGGGACGGGGAGAGGCAAGTACGAGAAAAATGGTAAGAGGAAAATCTCACATACTTGCATTCAAGAGTGTGAGAGTGCATGCATCTCACCCATGGCTTGATATCTAGGCGAGATGGTCGTCGGGTGATGTAAAACTAGTATCTCGGCCTCAAACTCCCAGTACGCCTGTGGGTTTAATCTTGGTGACACCATGACCATGCCCTTCCTTATTGAGGAGCGCTTGATCTGAAGGAGAGAGAGAGAGAGAGAGAGAGATGACAAGGAAATAAGAGGGGATACTGTAATGAACAGCAAGATATATGAGGTTCATGAACTAATGACTCTTATGAACAAGTTGTCTTAAATACGAAAAACAATCCATGATTGCATTTCCACAACTTTCCAAAAAAGGGAAAAAATATAGAGAGTAGAGATTCAACGGATCACAAACCACACGGTTTAGAAAAATACTAGCCTGACTAATAAAGTGAAATACTGTATGCCAATTACAAGCATAGATGAATACAACAGAAAGTTACAAATAAAGTAAGGTTTAACTATAGTATTAATTTTGGGTACAGAAATGTAATAACTAAATGTAAAATAACACTTCGTTCAAAGTATAAATTTAATTTAGATTCATCTTTGTTAAAGCTGTTTTGTTGTTTGATTAACTCGTTTTCTGAATGGCAGAAAACAGCAGGTATTTATAGGCTGCAGTCACTTTAAGACCTCATCCTATTTCTTTCTCAACTCGTTCACTTAAAACATAACCGACTGTGTTTACGAGAATACTTGCAGAGACTGGAATTTTGTTTTATAATTTGTGTGTATGTGTCCATCCAGGAATCAATTTGGAGTTTGAATCTGAAACACAGATAACACCTTGCGTGTATCGAATTAAATTCTCCTTTGCCTCTTCCAGTGTTTTATGTTTTAAAATCTACTGAATGTGTAAAGACAAAACGTGCAAATGATAACCTTTCACTCTTTTTTGATGAAATAGTATGGAAATTTCACATCACGATTATAGTGACCCAAATTATCATGGTTATCAATATTAATCACGGTTTTCTTCAAATGAGATGAAAGTGTTCAAAAAGAACAGAAAACATTTCAACAAGTTTTATATTTGAAAATCAGCAAACAACAAATAAATCAAGCAGCTCTATGCACTTTTTTAAGCTAGATCTCTATTCTGTGGGATTTCCTTCCTTATAATGGCCGTCGTCAATAGCAACGCATAACGCATAAATGATAATAATTTGGTGTAAATATAATATCTAATATTACCTCTGTAAATATATTCTCATCAATGTTATATCAGCTATGACACATTTAAATCTAGCATATTTTGTGTATGAGCCCAAACAGTATCCAAGTGAAATAATGCATATCCATATTTTCATATGATTTGAGTTTATTTTATTAAATATCAAAAATACCTGACACCTAGATGAACACTTTACAGCTGGTCTTATGACTAAGTCATTTTCTTCACATGCTATACAAGTTAGAACCGTGTATACCAATCTTGTATGTAACTTTAGAGACGGTCCCTAAATTCGCAAATCTCGAACGTCAAGCCGACTTTATGCCAGTTATATCAGATGCGCTGTGGTTCTGCTGTGTTTGTTTGAAACTATTTTCGCTGCTGAAATAGAACAAAAACAGTCAACCACTGTATGATGAATGAATCTCCTGCGTACATCGCACATTTTCAGGGAGTGAGAGCGCGCTCTGAACAAAACTCCGGCTAATCTGAACACCTTTGATTATTAGAAACACGTGTGGTTAGTTATAATGCGCAACACGATTATAACATATCTTTTAAGAAGACTATAATAAGTTCAACCGCCATTTTTTTTTCAATGAAAATATTACTAGATTTACAATGTTGATACATGTAAAAAGGGTCACTAGAGACCAGCGTCCATTAGGAACTAAACCGCTTCTATCAGCAACCATCTTTGAGTGATTCTGTAATTTGTCAACTAAAATAATTTGGACATAATGTTTCATTTTAGCCATTTATTTAGTCTGGAACCTATGGCCACTCACCTTTTTCAGAGCAAAAGAGGCCGTCTGTCCACCACGGACCTCTTTCACGGGCATCCTCTTGCGGTGAATGGATTTGACAGTGATGGGAAGGAAAGCGCCCAAAGGGTCTGGTCCAAGAAGCAAAGTGTCATTGAGTCGAATCAGCCCTCGTAACGTGGTCCCAGATACAACCGTTCCTACACCCTTCCCCCCAAAGAAAATCAGACTTGAGAGAGGGGAGACATAAATATATAAACAGAGACAGAAAGCATTCTTACTGGTACTGAATATGTGTCATCTATCTGAAACTCGGCAGGCTCGTGGTCTTTGAACGAGCTTCTGGAGGAGAGCAGGTTCAGGAACATCTTCAGTAGGTCCATGTTCTCTCCTGTGACGTTAGAGATCTGGAAGATGGGACATATTCTACAAAACAAACAAATATAGATAAGTCTGGAGAATAATTGGGTTAAAAGTCAGCAGGTAAGCAATGCGTAGTGTGGGGCACTACCTCTCAGAACTGAAGTTGGATGCTGTGACGATGACATCATCTTTGTTCTGGACTAGGACAGGGATCTTTCTGCAACCTGGAGACTTTAATATCTTCTGCAGGAGCTTCAAGGTCTCTGAAAAGACAGGCAGTTTTAAATTCATTAGTATGGCACGACCTACAGCTTAATAAACCGTAATTTACAGTCAATTAAACAATGGCATTATATGTGGACTCATGGTTCACCTTGAAGAATATTAGCTGGACACATGTCAATCTTAGTAACCACCACAAAAACGGGAACATTGAGAGCTAATGCTAAACCCAGGTGCTCTTTGGTCATGCCAACAATTCCTGCATTACTTCCAATCTGTGAAAGAGAGTGAAAAGGAGTAAATTTAAAGGTCAACGATCATCACTTCACTTTGTTCCAAACCTTGATATTTTACCAATATTTGAGTTTGTCATGTATTCGCTGTGCTTGTCGTAGAATCAAGTAGTGATGGGAGAAACAAAGCTTTGAATCATTTGAATCAATTGCTTAGCAAAATGATTCAGTTTCGAGGCGTTTGAAACGCCACACGCTGGTGACCCCTGCTGGCCAAACATGCTTAAAAAGACCCTTTACAAACCCATTGCAAATGTTATATTGAAAGTAAAATCTATCAAATGCAATTAAATAATCATCTTATAAGATTAAATATCCATCTTATAAGATTAAATATCAAGTATATGTGTAATATGTTAGGTTGTTTGTTTAGCTGAGCTATGCATGAAACAAGCCAATAAGAGACTATTAACTACTATTATGCCTTTCAATTATACTAATGTCTTATTTAAAACATGTACAAATTTATAAAACTGATCAGAGATCAGGAAAAACCCATAAAGACTGGCTCAATGGTTCGCCGCTGGGGGACGATCTCAGGGAATCGTGGTTAATATATCGCCCTCCAGCAGCGAACCATTGAAATTTCAAAACGTTTCGAAACAGTTGAGACATAACAAAGCATTGTTTACTGAAATCACCTTACTTTGGCCGTTTGATACACACGCCGAACCACTGATTTGAAACAAAATGTTCGTAAAAGGTTTCGAAGCTTCATGAAACAGTGTTTCGAAATCGCCCATTACTAGTTTCAAGTCCTTAGCTTAGCAACATGCTAATATCAGAATATTAAAAAACAATTGTGAGCAATCGTGAGTTGAGGCAGTTCTTGTTTGGCTCACTCTTACTACTTATGTAATACACATGAGTGACTGTTGGCGGTGTTGCTGCCTATGAAGAACATTTCAAATGAGCTACTTATGAAGTTCTATTTTGGTCAGGATGCTGAAATTGGAGAAGCTGTAGCTGCCTATCAAAACATCAAGGCTCAATAGGTTTTGAAAGAGCTTTGTCTTCCCTCCTTACCATCAGCATGCAGAAATCAGGCAGATGACCGGTCATTCCAAACACAGTCGTCTTTAGGTACTTCTCATGGCCAGCAAGGTCAATAAAGGTAATGACTTTAGAAGACTTCTCACAGATCTTGGTCCAATCCAGGCTACCTCCGTGACTGTCAGGTTTGTTGACTACCTGGCCCTCTTGATCAAATCCCAGGATGTCATTGCCCACGCTGCTGGTGCGCCCACTCTCCATTTCGTGCTTGTGCCTGAAGAGCTTCTGTCGCGCAAAGCCACGACCATTATCCAACTCTCCATGAGTCAGCACCCCTAGCAGAGTGCTTTTACCGGCATCCACATTCCCCACTACAGCCACCCTGAGGTAAACACCATCATGACTCTGAGTTAGTAATCCGAAACGGCTACACTCAATAAAGTAAAAGTGTCTTATAGAACTTGGAAGACACATTAACGATGCCCCTTTAACAGAGCACAAGTGATACACAGAAAAGAAGGGTGTCAAAATTGTACCTTCAGGAGTACAACAGCTTGTTGCTGGGGCAGTACCTTTTTACTCCTAAAACGGTGCATATTAGTACCTTAAAGTACAAATACATACCTTAAGATACTACTATGAACCTTTTTGTGGTAACCAAAAGGTCCTTTTAAGGGTACAGCCCCAGCGACAAGCTGTTGTACCCAAAAAGGTACAATTTTGACACCCTTCTTTTTCGGTGTGTATGGGTCATTGATAATGTACATTACCATTGAAAAGTGTGGGGTATGTGCATTTGTTTTGTTTTTGAAAGAAGTCTCTTAAGGTCAACAAGGCTGCATTTATTTGATCAAAGTAAAGTACAAACTGTAATATTGTTAAATATCATTACAATTTAAAATTACTTTTCTGTTTTGTAATTGCTTTTTTGTTGTTCTTTTTAATAACAAAATATAAAATAATGAAAAAGATTTTCATCTTTGCCTGCCCCTACTTTGTTCTGCCATTCTTTTTTCTTTTATATTTTGTTACGTTGTTATGGTGCAAATGGCTCACATGGGCTGTGTTTACACGTCTTTTTTGTTAAAATTTTACTGTTAATGTGTGACAAAACGTAGTTTTAAGACTTTTTCAGGTGATAATGTAGTTGTTTAAAGCTCAAATCTGTGGTTTATTTATAAAAAGAGTGCCTATTTTAACATTTTATCTGGCGTTTTCGGGGTTGTGAGATCCAGGCGATCAGCAGCGCTCAGCACCCCGGCGAGAGCAGCCTTTCCTCGGCTAGTCCTTCAGACATTTGCCACTGGCTCTGATGTCTCAAGCTATAATTCGTCTTGTGTATATGTAACGGCCGATCTTTGGTCTCATGGATCTATAATTTGTTTCCTGGCAAATCGTTTAGGCTGAGGGCAAAGTGCAGTTTCATTACTTTTTTATTTTTAGGCTATTTATATGTTACCGTTGTAGCCTACTAGCACTGACTTTGAACGTTTGACTGAATTGCTATACATGAAGTAAAGCAAAACAATTCAGTGCAATATATTTACTTATACTTTTGTATTATTGATCATACATAAACTTGCATTTAACAAAAAGAGACTGGGTTGTGTTTCATGTAATTTAATGTTATCACAGTGATAATCATATGCACACTTGTCTGAACCAGATATTTATACAGATTTTCTCCTCATTGTTGTCACTACTAGAGCAAGCTCCTGATTGGTTAAAGGGGGGGGGAAACACTCAGTTTCAGTCAGTCTCATGTCAATCTTGAGTACCTATAGAGTAGCACTGCATCCTGCATATCTCCGAAAAGTCTTTATTTTTATTATAATTATAAAAGAAAGATGCGCTGTTCCGAGTCTTTCCGGAAAAAGCCGTGCGGCTGGGGGCGTATCGTGTGGGCGGAGCTAAAGAATGTCGAGCGCGCGCCGCTGTTACTGTGTTGAGTTCGTCTGAAAGCTGCGTCATCCCTAAAAGCCGGGAAAAACTTTATTCAACATAAAAAATGGCTTTTAATCGGATACATCCATACATCTATGATCCGGAATCAGACCCAGAGGCTGAAGTTGAACAGGAGGAGCAGCAAAAACGACTAGAGCAGGACATCTCTATGTGGTATAAGTTACACTAACTATATAATATGTTTAGCGGCTTGTGTTATTTAGAACACCATGTCAAGCGCGAGTGTTACAGTGTGTGTGTGTGTGTTTACGCGTGGTTTGTGAAGACATGATTTGTAGTAAGCGGACTGGTTTTGCGCGTCAGGCTAGTGTTTACATAGAAAGACATGGAATAGTAGCGCATTTGAATGAAGAAGCGCGCTTATTTAGTTCAACATATTTCCCCATTCTTTGTGTATTGTTGTTTGGACTCTCTCTCTCTCTCTCTCTCTCTCTCTCTCTCTCTCGCTCTCTCGCTCTCTCGCTCTCTCGCTCTCTCGCTCTCTCGCTCTCTCGCTCTCTCGCTCTCTCGCTCTCTCGCTCTCTCGCTCTCTCTCTCTCTCTCTCTCTCTCTCTCTCTCTCTCTCTCTCTCTCTCTCTCTCTCTCTCTCTCTCGCTCTCTCGCTCTCTCGCTCTCTCGCTCTCTCTCTCTCTCTCTCTCTCTCTCTCTCTCTCTCGAATTGTCCGTACGGCCCATACAAGGAAATTCCGCCCTGTTGACGTCAAGCGGACCCATGATCGAAAAAAAACTTTCCGAAACTTATGACTAACAGGAAGTACTAATTTTGGCAAAGAAATACTCCCATCAAACGTCCACCTTAGCTTTTGAACCTGTGTCCATGTTTAGCATGGGAATCCAAGTCTTTAACAGTGCCAAATGCTCAATTCGCGTCGCCTCATTAGCAGGATGTCTATTCGCATCTTTGCATTGACTTAACATGCAAGTCACTCTCGCAAAACGCTTCATTCGCGTCCGATGGGAACGCACCATCAGGCTAACATTTTTTAAAATAGGCAAATTAGTTTTACCTTACTGCTCAGTTATCTATAATAAAACCAATATGAAAAAGATTTGCAATAAAATAATCATGATAATATCGTGACTAGTGAACTTCCTGAAAAAATTTTTTTTTATTAAAAATATATTTGTGTGTACTGTGAAGCAGTGTTTATAAGATTATTTGATGAATAAAAGGTCCAAAAGGATATATTTGAAATAGAAATCTTTTGTAACATCATAAATGTCTTTACACGGTCACAGTCTGTCACTTTTGATCAATTTAATGTGCATAAAAGTATTAATTTCTTTCAACAACAATCGCACAAACCTGCAAACTTTTGAATGGTAGTGTACATTCTTGATCTTTTGGAATAACTTTTCTCTCTCTTTACATTTGTTCACGTCAACGTTTGTTGTATGGAAAATAGCAGCCTGTACATTCTGCTAAACATCTAATTTTGTGTTCCAAAAAAAAAAAAAAATGTCTTAACCATGAGTACATGAGTCCAAGTGTTTATTTTTGGTTGAACTGTGCATTAAGTTGCAAGAAAAGGCCCTTTTCTCCATTGACATCACTCACCTAACCTCCAAGAAGTCGGCTTCTCCAACCTGGCGACGAATAAGGTAATCTCTGACCTGGCCACCAGCCTCAGTACGCTCCCTCAACAGGATGAGGTCTGCCTCGATCTGCTCACACATGGACCTTACTGTGGCCACAGATGCATCCATATCACTCTCATTCAAACCATAGTCTCCACCATCTGAAAGAGAGAGAGACAGGCTAGTGGGTATTCATAGAAAAATCTAAATTGAGTCTCACAGGGTTCATTTCAGTGTCTTACCTGAACCCACCCCCAAGACATAGATGGTCTCCCCGCAGCCCTCGTCCATCCTCTCACGCAGTTGCCGTAGTAACAAGTCATACTGTTCTCCATTGGGACTGACCAGGGCTAGCTATGATGCATAAATGAGTCTTATTAAACACAGAATGGTTGCGAGAAAAAAAATTCCTCCTGTTAGTTTTGTTAACACCATCTGACTCAACATCAGTGTAATAAAAGGAACAACAAAGTCATCAATGGACTTGGAGAACAGTTGTCTGACTTTACTGCATGTTACATCAGATGTTATGAGGAGTAATGTTGCACAAGGTGGAGTCACGAAGATTCATGCAAAGCACTCTTTAGCAGAAACAGAGCTCAGCTCCAGCCATATGAAAACAGATCCTCCCCTCAGACAGAAACGGTCTGATGAATGATAAGGAGGCTGCTGCCATAGCAAAAAAAAAAAAAAAAAAAGAACTCTCATCTGCCCTGGTTCCCACGTCCATCAGGGTTAAGCACTGGTGGCTATGTAGACCTAAATTAGAAGTCAACGTGTCAAGCTGTGCCACGAGGCGACATGCTTTACATCTTCTTAAGCCATTTTAGACAACGTTTTTCTAACTCTTGGGACATAATGCATGACATTTTAATACAGTAATTGATAGAGTACATTAAATAATTGTACTTCTAATTAGGTACTAGCACTTATTTCTTGGTGTGCCCATATATGAGACAATAATATCCATTCCCATTCTTACTATTACCATTTCTCATCTCACTAATCATTTGCCATGTGTCATTAGTCAACGGGTAGATCATAGACCTAGTTCACTTAAAAATATTGCTATAAAGATTAAAATTGTTACTGGAATCAACTGGAATGTACACTAGTATCTAAAACAAGGGATACTGTTATTTATAGATTTAACTATTTTAATAGTTGTTAGTAAATAAGAAACAAGTACTAAACCTACTGAGTAGTTACTTGTAAAACTGGAATTAGGTTAAAACACTCCAATACATGCTATTTGAAATAGATTATTGACATCTTGAGCACAGAACTCAATGGCAAATAGTAACTATTTGTATCTAATGAAGAATTACTAGTGAAATTGAAAATGATGCTAGTCACTGTTGAATTACAAACTAACTGGAAACATTATAGTGGGCACTGGCTTATTATAACTTACACAATATTCATATTCAGAGGTTGGTTATTTTACTAAGGGTTTTTATTTTTATATTTTCCATTTTAATTTGTATTGTGGTAAAATATGTAGCATGTTATTGTACGTTTTTGATATTTGTATTATTTAAAAGGTCAATATAATTTAATTTCCACTTTAGACATTTTACCACATCAGGTTAAACCAAGTGAAAACGAGAAAATATTCCTAGGCAACTGGCTGAAATTAAATAAGTTGAATTTTTATTTCAATTAAGGAATTTTGTATGGTTTTAGTTGACTATAACAACCCTGATCATAGCTCCATTTCTACATGGTGTGATAAACTTTAGGACCATAATTAAAAGTTATCAATTCGTGTAAAATGCACTTCCTCATTCTCTGATCTGTTTGTTTATCTCCTCTGTGACTCCCTCTCGGTAAAGGGAAATCCCTGTGTGTTGCGTTGATATTTCATCAGGTTGTGTTGTCAGGTTGTCATCTATTTCATTCATTGGATTTAATACACATTTACAGTCCAAGATCAGCTTGCTTTACAGCTAAACCCCCACACAGATGGATAAATTACAGAGTCATATTTTAATACTACACTACGACGGGATGCATATGATACAGACAATAAGAAATATGTTTAAAAATATCGTGAACGTAGCCGGGTTAGCTTAGGTTTACGGTTACGTTACAAGCATTCAGCTCAGCTCGTAAAAATATCAAAAAGTGACTAAATCAAATAGCATGATTAAAAGTCACTTCAAATGCTCAACATGTAGCCATATTATTAATAATACATATTTTGTAAACACCGTAATTCACTTCGACTAAACGGACTCTTGTTTGTTTGAGGCCTACCTTACTGGAGAAGTCTATGCCGAGATCCACGGCCTCGCCGTTGAACAGGTCCTCGTCCTCGAAGCACTCTTCGCCGTCATCATCGCCGCATCCACGGCTAGGAGCAAATATGCTAGCGGCTACTACAGACTCTGACAACCCTATGGCCCCGGGATTAAAAACCGGATCCGTCGTTGTTAACGATGCCATCTCTCGGGCAGCAGTTTTTAAAATCAAGCTAAAAAACTTTAAAACGACACGGCTTTTGGGGGAACAATTGTAAGCTGATGCAGCACAAACACATTCAGACTGTAACGCCGCTCACCACTAGGCTAAAACCTGCTGCGTCGAGATAAACAAGTATCGCTACATATTACTACTATCACAATAACAAGCTAAGACGATACTAGAACACCCTAAAATCTTACAAGCCTGTCACGGTGCACGTTTAAGTGATAGCTTAAATTTTTAAAGAACTACGTGTGTTTTTCTTATCCTCATGAATTATTCAACAGTGGTCCTGTCCAATCGCTTTCTTCAGAGCCCAAATCACATGTGTTATTATCCAATGAAAGTTCGTGGGCAGTGCATATCTTTACAAATAAACTATAATTGTATTGGAAATGATGCAACATTTATTTATACACTCGCAAGGCTTGTTTCGGTACAAGCTTAGCTGGTTGACAGAAAGAAAGAAAAACTATTAGGAAAAAGAAGAGACTAATTATGAATACCAGACTCAGTAGATCATTGCTACGAGAGAAAAGAACAGCAGATTTCAGTTGACCGTCTCTCTCTATCACGCAACTGTGTAACTCCGAAACCACGTGCTCAAACAAAACGTGTATTCAGAATATTATAAATAAAGTGTCACCAGATTATCGCGTTTAAATTATGTGTAATCGTGTTTAACTAATTTACTAATTTCTGCAGCCAAGAAACTGACTAATTAAATTAAGTCTATTTGTTCCTCATTGCATAAATGTAAGATATAAGGATCATTAAAATCACTTATAGATGAGCAAAACTGTCAGTATTTCCAAAAAGGAATACGTTTTCTGGATCTATAAAGGCAAGGTTGAAGTAGGCTACTGCAAAAAATACTACCATATACAATATGCAATATAAGTGTTAAATGGTTGCATCTTGGCTGCACTGTAGGCCAGAAATTAAGATTTTTGGAGCTACACAAAGTCAATGGAACAAAAGCAAACATGTAATGTAAGTAGTAGCGATTGGAATGTAATTGAGGTCACATAAACAGGGATTTCCAAACCTTTTTTTCAGCCGAACACTTTTTACCCAAAGATTTTTACTCGAAGTACACCCTGAGATTTTAAAGTTAATATTTCAGTAAAAATCTGAGGGAATGAGCAAAATGATGCGCAATCCCGGACCCAAGGCGAAATTCAAGACATGTAATACCAACAATATTCATGAGGGGAGGCGGGTTTGTGTGTGAACTCGTTGTCGGAAAGATGAGAGAGTGAGAAAGCACAGCTGATATTGTGTATCTATTCTGCAGAAAATGAGTATTGGAAGTGTTTCAGATATTTCAGTATCGATATATATCGAAAAATGTATATTTTTGACAACACTACATTGCACTTAGTTTATATTTTTAGATGCATTTTTAAAAAGACTACAATTGAAAAATATACATTATAGTTAAAGTCCCAGTGAGCCGGATGTTGCAACTGATTTTATTTCAGTGCTGTGAAGTATTTCCAAGCGAAACAGAATATTGAATAGAGGGCAGGGTTTCACTCCAGCGCTCCTCCTCTCCATCTCACGCTCATAGCAGACTAACGGTTGGAGGGGAGTGGTTATGGATATTCAAACCCAAGCCGTCACATAGTCGTCATCGGAAAGGGAACGCCATTCAAGACCGGAAGTTACTTTTCAGATTTTGATTAAAGATTACCACGGCAAACTATTTTTTTAAGTGTATTAACTTGCACAGATTAATTGTTCACCCTAAGACCTGTAATGTGGGCTAACAAAGTAAATAAGATCGATTTTGATTTCATGAGGACTTTAATGTCAAGCCCTGATTACATACTTCAGATGATTCAAAAGCAATGCAAGCTAGTCTTACAAACATTTCACATAAAACAAAATAATTTACTTCAAAATATTGTTTTAGTCAATGACTTTCATGCTTGTTTCTTAAGTATATAACTTGGTAGGGAATAACTTGCAGGGGTGTGATTTGTACAGGACACAGACAAGCAGCCCCATCTCTACTCTAGAAGTAATTTGGGCCCAATAGGTGGAGCTATGGTCCAACCACACCCTAACCCAGGGGTGTCCAATCCTGCTCCTGGAGGGCCACTGTCCCGCAGAGTTTAGCTCCAACCCCAATTAAACACACCTGATCCAGCTAATCAAGGTCTTACTAGGCATACTAGAAACTTCCAGCAGGTGTGTTGAGGCAAGCTGGAGCTAAACTCTGCAGGACAGCAGCCCTCCAGGACCGAGTTTGGACACCCCTGCCCTAACCCTACCTATCCCTCCACCCACTGGTCCACAGAGGTGGAGCTGGACTAGGTCAAGCTCAACCCATAACATCCAGAGATGGGGAACTGGATGTCATGAACATTTGGCTCTGCTGCCTCTGCAGTGAGCAGGACCACTTGGATCGGTGCGTAACCACCGTTGACACGAGATATACTTGTATCCCAGACCAGTTGTCCCTTCCCCCAGTTTCATATTTATACAAATCTTTAAACATTATAAAATATTTAAAAAGATTCAAATGATTCAAATATAAATATACAATCACGTGCTATTATTAAAGTAAAAAGTAAATGTGGCGTAAAAGTTTTTTTTTAAGTAAAGTAAAAGTAAAGTCCCAGAACATTAAAAAACAGTTGTCTGTTTAAGCCTGTAGCGATAGTGGCATTTAGAGGTGGGTCAGACTCATTTCTCTTGTGTAGCCTATGTCACTGGGCAAATGTTCATGCACTGACCCACGCGCATGAAGACAAACCAGTCCACAACTCACTGCCAGTAATAACGATGCGCTCTCTCGCCCTGAGCTTCTCGTTTGCACTCCAGTGCTTCGTTCTCCAAGGCGCATCAGAGTACTCTTCAAAATCCGAGCTGGAATACGAATTTTCGGACTATCGCGGCAAGTTCTGCATCGACGATCAAGGTTTTGTTTATGGCATCGGAGAGGTTTATTATCCGAGCTCCACAGCGTGTCCCTGCACCTGCACAGAGGATGGACCCGTGTGTGTCAGACCCAAGTGCCCGCGTATACACCCGAGATGCACGCGCATCAAATACAAGTCGTGCTGTCCGGTGTGTGAAGCTGTCAGTAAAGTTTGCGTGTATGAAGGCAAAACTTACAGAATGCATGAGGAATTTAGGGTGAGTCAGAACAATTTTAACCCTGGAAAATCCTACATTTTACTAGGCTACCTATTTTTATTTATTTCTCTTTTTTTTGCCTTCACAACTCTACACACTTTTCAGGAAATGTATTTACTAATGCTGCCTTCACGTGCTCTCGGAATTATCGTAATATACGAGTTTCCTAGGTAAACATTGCACATGAACGCTCTCACATTTTGAAAATTGAAAGCAATGACCTCGTAATTACGACTTCAGAAGTCGGCATTGTCAAATTTCCGATAGCACATGCCTTCACGTGCTATCGGAAATTTGATGATTCCGACTTCTTAAGTCGTGATTACGAGGTCATTGCTTTCAATTTTCAAAATGTGAGAGCGTTCATGTGCAATTTTTACCTAGGAAACTCGTATTTATCATAATTCCGAGAACACGTGAAGGCAGCATTAGAGTTTCATGTTGAGAGATAATATCAATTGCATGATAATTGTATAATATCTGCGGGGTTTTTTTTTTGTGGGATAAATAAAAATAAGGGTAAATGATTAAACAGTATAGGCTATATACGACTGTTTAAATTCTCTTTAAAGGCAATGTCACTTATATTTACACTCTCAAAAATGTTTTTAACCTACAAGTGGCCGTCACTGGGGTGGTCCCCTAGCCTATAAGTTTGTGTACCTCTAAGTAGAGGAAAAGATTGGTATAATTGTACTCCCAATTGTGTACCTTTAAAGATACAGTTATACGTTTTGTTCCCGAAGGAACAAAATTGTACCTCCACTGTACATTTTTTTTTTTCTGAGAGTGCACATTAATGTATTTGTCATTTGTTCCCATGTAAAATAGTTGTCACCCTGTGAGCGTTGCCGGTGTGAGGTCAACAGAGAAGTTTACTGCACCATCTCCGGCTGTCCTGCCTTACATTGTGTAAATCCTGTATACGAACCCAACCATTGCTGTCCTGTGTGCAAAAGCGGTGAGAGTCCTTATACACGCATCAATACACGTGCATCCAACGTAATGTTTTTACAAACTCCATCACATGCATCAAGTGTTTTGTTCTAGCGAATCTCGTCGGTTGTGTTGTGCATCTCACAAGGATCAATGATGAGGTTTCATTGGTGATGTGGAGCCCTTACCTCTTGTTTTTGATTGATTTGTTACTGCATAGTTCACAGTGATGTCATGGAAAAGAATGATGCAATGGAATTGTTCATAGATTGCTTACTACCAACATGCCGTCTATAAATAGGAACTGGTTCACTGCGTGCTGGGATGGCACAGGCACCATGGGGCATTAGGCCATCCCTGGCAACAGAAGGCAAGAGGAGGACAGATTGTGCGTGTAATGTTTATGTAGAAATGGGTATATAATAGGTATCAATTTCAAAACATGGATAAACGTAATGCATTTGTGGGCATCTACCTGTCAATTTCTATTCAAGAGCAATAGTGGGATCCCAGCAAGCAATTTAGCATTTAAAAGACATCTAATAGCCGTCCAAACACAGCCCCCCTGACGTCTAGGCTAAAACAAGGCAAAAATTTGGGCTGTCAGTGAAAATTTAAAAGACGTCGTCTAACTTGTGTTGTTGTACTCAAGACCGGTTTTGGTCTTGAGACTGGTCTTAAAGGAATAGTTCACCCAAAAATGAAAATTAGCCCATGATTTACTCACCCTCAAGTCATCCTAGATGTATATGGCTTTGAGTTATATTAAAAAAGTCCTGGCTCTTCCAAGATTTATAATGGCAGTAATCTTTCTCTGTTTTTGAAGTCCATAAAAATGCATCTGTCCGTCAAATATATCCGATCGCCTTCCGTATTCAATTTATGGAAAAAGTGTTGAAAGTGCCTCTACAGTTCAAAATGCTTACACTACCCGTTAAGCTTGTCAGACATCGCGTAAGCATTTTGAACTGAAAGAGGCACTTTCAACACTTGTTCCACGGAAGGTGATCGGCCAGAACTTTAATTTATAAAGTTTTAAATATGGATATTTTTCTTACACAAACGCATCGATTAGCTTCAGAAGGCCTTCATTAAGCCCCCAGAGCCGTGTGGAGCACGTTATTTGATGGACAGATGCATTTTTTATGGACTTCAAAAACAGAGCAACAATCACTGCCATTATAAAGCTTGGAAGAGTCTGGACTTTTTTAATATAACTCCTATTTTAATCGTCTGAAAGAAGAATGTCCTATACATCTAGGATGACTTGAGGGTGAGTAAAGCATGGGCTAATTTTCATTTTTGGGTGAACTAACCCTTTAAGACCATTTTCTGAAGATCTTGGTCTTGTCTCCATCACATTTGTACTCAGTTTTGTCTTGGTCTCAGACTTTTAGGACTCAGGATTTTGTTTCAAGACCGGTCAAGACCACAACTTCTGGGATATTACTAAATTGCCGGTGCCTTGTCTGATTTATTTATTAACATCACTAATGTGATTGAATGTAAAACTAGCAATAACTTATTTCTAATTAGATTTATTTATTGTGCCAGTTCAGAAATGATTGAGGGATTGTGTCCCATTACCAAATTAATACAAATGCTCACAAAATTCAAGATATTGTTCCGGAAAAGTACTTGGATGAGATCTGGATCTTTATATTATAATGTGATATAATTAAGCAATATCACAAGAGCAAGAGAGCTGTTGTCACAAATTTGAGCATAACTGCAAACATGATATGGCTTTTATACAAACATTCAATATTTGTTTTTTTTGTTTTTTAACATTACTCTCAACATTATTTATGCATTTGTAATTTACCAATTCAGATGAATCTTCTGTACCACCTCTGCAGTACAAAGATACATTTTGTTGTTAATGATTTCATTTGATTGGTTACAGCTCTATATAGTGTCTTATTCTAATTATAGTTATTGATTAAAAACAAGTCATTTCTCAGGTGTTAATGTGGATCTTTATGAATTTAAGGAGTGCTGGTCTGGGGTCTCATTTATAAAACTTTGCGTAGAATTCATGCTAAAAGTGTACGTACGCACACAAGCTGATTTATAAAACCATGTGTAAGCCAGAACCTGCGCAAAAATCCCTTTATAAATCACAGCCAGCAGAAGATTGTGCATACGTGCATCTCCACCCTGTCTCCTCCCTGAAATCACCATATATGGAGCTTACAATGCCTAGTTTTACAATGCATAACCTCATCTGCATATCATTTGCATGCATATTCCCATCCACGTGACACCATGTTGAACACTAGCCGCGTTTCCATTACCCTTCAAATTGCGCAAATTGAAATTGTGAATTGAAAATACGCCCAATGGAAACGTGTCAATTTCGCAATATTTTTTGGTCGACTTTTAGAAAATATCGCAAAAGTTTTGCGCAAATCTGTAATGGAAACGCGGCTACTGTCAAAGGTACAAGACATTGAAAAATATTAGATACGGACTAAATGCCATTTGTGCCTTACACAGTACATTGTTGACAATCATCCAATATCCTTTTTATGTTTTAGATTAAATAT
Source organism: Gobio gobio (assembly GCF_949357685.1). NCBI lineage: Eukaryota > Metazoa > Chordata > Actinopteri > Cypriniformes > Gobionidae > Gobio > Gobio gobio. Next base: position 53,688,922 of record NC_137097.1, on the reverse strand, counting down.
ATCAAAATATCCATAAAAACAAAACTGTATAAAATACTTCTCAGATGTTTTTTTTTAATAAAGTTTATTCATTTCCACGGGCCAAATGTTATTTTAATTCAAAATATTTCATTAATTTTAAACCCTTCAACTCAAATTCATGCAGTTTTGCTGATAATGTGAACATTTAGGATGTTTAGGCTATTTTAATTTAAACAGATAGGCCTACTTATTTATTGAAGTGTAAATACAATCATCTGACTCGGAGCGTCACTGACAAAGTATTTTAGAAAAGGAAACGTGCAAATCTTAACTTTTTCTTCAAGTTGTATCCTTCAAATACAGTGGTATTTTTCATAATTTTGTGAAGATGTCTTTACACTCCGTGTCCGTGCAGCTGTGGTTGTACAGTAAGATTATCATTGGACCTATTCAAACCGGGTAATGGACCATTCGACCACCGAATCCTGCAGTGTCTGTGATATCGAAGTAAGTTTGCATCACTGATCATCGTTCTCGCTAAAACATATGTTGTCATACCATGAGATCTGCAGTTTAGTTTAAAGAGGAATTATTGGAATTAACCTATCGTTGCTGACATTAAAACAGCGTGTCACAGGAAAACTGATCAAAGTAGCACCTCCACATGTCTATCTAAATTCATATAATTTTTGTTTAAATTCTGAGTAATGACTTTATGTAATTTCAGTGCATATCGCCATTAATGAAACTGGAACATTAATGTAAATGTGTATATCAATATGAAAACAGTTTTAAATTGTTCTTACTTCATTACTTTTCTCACTCTAGTAAAAGAGTTTTTAATACATTTTGAATTACGTTTGGATTTTACTAGATGTATAGCCTAAAACAATCGGCACAAATAACCCTGTTGGATTTAATCTTCATGATAATGTGGACATAACGTATGAAATGGAGTGAAAATTAAATGTCATTCATTCTTATAATCGTTCTTCTCACATTTATTTTCAATCTAACGTCAGTTCACGACCTCACCATCTGTGTCGACAATTCCCTTTGTCTCCAGAATGTGCGTACGCACGGCTCGAAGTTTGCTTAAAGGTGCGCACATTCTCCCGTCAAGTTTGTTTTCTATAGATCACAACCTTTGCGTGGGAACTGGCGTACGTACGTTTCCAGCCCCATTTTGTGCGTACGCACGCTTTATAAATGAGACCCCTGGTCTTGACTTGTCCCGCCCTGCCTTGGTCTCAACACACATTGGTCTTGGTCTCGGATTAGGTGGTCTTGACTACAACACTACGTCTAACCATAGCCCAGACTAGTCATAGAAAATGAACATGTCCAAGAAATGAAACCAAACACCTTGTAATCACTGTTGACTTTGCTTACATGATGGAATATCATTCATCTCCTAAGTTATTTTGGCAAAAACAACATGTAAACAAATTCAAGGGTATAGTGGGTTAATCATAGCCGGACTATATCGGGTCTGTAGTTAACTGAGGTAACTTACTGGGATAGTTCACCCAAGAATGAAAATTCTGTCATGATTTACTTACCATCATGTTGTTCGAAAAAAAGAAGAAAAAATTGTGTTCACATAACAAGTGCCACAAAAGTAACCAAGTTTCGTACCATTCCAATAAAGTTAACATTTTTACAGTTTCAAAATGTAAACCTTTTCAGTCAAAAGTGTTCCAGAACAAAGTACGTCATGCAGGTTTAGAAGGACATGAGTAAATACTGACAGAATTTACATTTTAAGGTGAACTATTTTAAGAGTACCTATAATTCCACCCAAAGACTGAGCTTGATGCGCCTGTCTCCTCTTCAAAGGGCCAAACTGCTTTGCTGGAAATCGCGTGATCTCAGCTGGAGAGCGTGTGGAGATTGATGAGCAGACGGTGTGTTTCTGCACCTACCAGGATGGAACGTGGCAGGCGCACCCTCACGCTACCTGCGAGGAGCGCCAGCGAGCAGACAATGAAGCCACTGACTCCGACAACACATCCAAACAGATGGAGGAGCAGGAGAAAGAGAGAGTGTTCTTGCCCAGGCTGGAAGCCATCCCGTGAAGGGAAGTATGCCTGGCAGCAGCTCTCCTGACAGGCAGGAGGGGATGCAGAGCACATGCGGTGTCTGTGCCCAGGGTAAACACAACCTGCACTGGGATAACTGCCAATGCTGACCTCTTTAGCCAACCTCACCACCCCCGCCCACCCTGACCCAGATCCGCAACCCTCTGTGAAGCAACATTCAATAGCAATATCACAATGCTCCATTACTCTATACATGTACAATAGTTTGGGTTTTTTAGGCAGCACAACTGTTTTCAACTTTGATGATAATCAGAAATGTTTCATGAGCACCAGATCAAGATGTTAGAATGATTTCTGAAGGATCATGTGACACTGAAGACTGGAGCCATCAGGAATAAATTACATTTGAAAACATATTTAAATAGAAAAGGGTTATTGTAAATATTGCACAATATTAAAGTTTTACTGTATTGTTGATCAAATAAATGCAGCCTTGGTCAGCATAAAATACTTAAAAACATTAAAAAGTCTAACCGACCCCAAACTTTTGAATGGTAATGAATGTGTATATATTACTGTATATAATTTTGTCTACTTATTAAGATGCAGTTATATAGCATTATATTTAAATATGGAGCATTGTATCTAAAAAAAAAATACCTCCCATTTTTCCATCTCATTCTTTTAGCATGTTGTTGAATTTTTGGTTGACTTTTAGATGTTTTATTCTATGGCCATGATGTGTTTAATTAATCATTTTAATGTTCATTCCAACCGATTTGACAAAATAGCGTACTGTATTAGATATAACCAGTAAAATGTTGTCCTCCATAAAGACGATTCATGTATTTGTTTAGATGGGAAGTGCAGCATGTAATAAGAAACACGTTTTCAAAGGGCTGGTCAAATGGAAACATATAATTTATGTAATAAAACACCTCAGGTTTGAGAAACATCTCATTGCATCATTGACGTTTTGTTGATTTTACCCATTCTTTAGACATTATCTTCAACGCAGCATGTAAATATAATGGCAACATTGTCTTTATGAATTAAAAACATAGTCAATTTCTTTCTGTTTAAATTGTGACAGCAATACCAACTGTGAGTCAGGATTCTTATAGGCGCTAATTTCCATCCCAAATTAATATATACTGTTTTTTAAAAGTTGTAAATAAAACAAGGATTATTGGAGTACATTTTACTATATTTAAAAAAATAGCCTTGAAATTTCTCTATGTATTTACTTGTGAAATTTACTAGCAATATCTGAGTGAAAGTTTTTTTTAAACGTTTGTAAAATTACTTTTCCAGCTAATACTCAGTGATGTCCAAAAGTTAGTCTATTTCAATATTTTCTCATGTCAATCATGTTTTTTATTCACAGATTATATTGTGCACATAACAATAAACAAAGTACAAAAGTGTAAAAGGGATTTCAGTATTTGGTAGTAGCCAATGCATGTCTGTGGAGAGTTTTATGAACTCCACAAAAGCTGCAAAACCTGACGATCGTTTTCAATATATCTTAGACGACTCTTTATATTTTCACATCCATGACAATGTATTTGTTCAACTTGGATCTCACAGATAATTCCATTCTAATTACCGAGTTACTGAAATGTATTATAGCGAGATAAAGGCGACATACGCGACGCTAGGTGGCGATGCACAGACAATGGCGTTGGAGTTTGCGCCGGATGCTGTGAGATCTGTGGTGCGCGCACGATTATATCCCATCATTCCTTTCTCTCTCTTCCTCTTTCCCTTTCGGCGACAATGTCTAAGAGAGGTAAGAAACACACATGAAAATCCATAATCATCCTTTAAATGAGATACGCTGAAGGCCCCTAACTGAATAAATGGGTTTAACTGATAATAGAGTAGATATAATCTCGATATATTGATGTCAATTTTCAATTATATCTTTGATAATAAAATAGTTCTGTACCTTTGCCGCTAGCGAGAGAAGCCATGTTTGCTAGTACGCAGACCCAAGCTCGTGGAGCCCGTGGTGTGATTAAACCTTTCATTCGCAAACATTGTTGTGCGAAAGCGAGTTCTGGAACGGTTTCATGATAATTGGCATGAGAAATAAACGTTGTGACTTTAAAAGAACTGTAGGTGCGAGTACTGGACTTGTAGCATGCAGCTAAGCGTGTAGACACTCGGCTGGATGTGACGAGTTGAATCGCACGGTAAGGTAGCTTGGTAGAGAAATGCACACGAGATTTATCGGACAGGGCAAACGATCTGTTTATTTAGTAGTTTATGCAACTTTTTGATTGTATTTTCCTCAAATGTATCTGTGTTAAGCGAATTGTCATGCAGCAAACGTTAGTTCATTACTGTAACTACAGCAGTTTCTGTAACCATTAGACATTTGCAGACTTAAATGGTTTACCGTGATTTTTAAACGCGTTGTTCCAAACCTATTTAACTTGTTTTTTTTGTCGCAAACACTGGATTTTAGGTAGGATGACATCCTCTTGTCGCCACTCAATTTCTTTGGGGATTTTTTTTTTACACACCACAAGTTAATTTTGACTGAAGCCTTAATCGCTTAAAATATTGCGGTTTTGTTTTTTAGAAAAAAGAATAGTTTTATCAATGTAAATGGCTTGTGGCTTTGCCCGTGTTATTGGCCAAAGGTTTTTTTGTGTGTGAATCTGTAGACCACTGTCAGCATGACTGTTGTAGCTTGAATTTAAAGGCACTATGTAAGATTTTTGTATTAAAATAGCCAAAAACCAGTAGAACTATGGTATATATTCTGTTGGCTTGTGTACATCCATTTATTTCAGATGTTTCCAAAAAGGTTTAAATCCCATTTTATCCAGGACATGGAGTGTCCATGCGTTGGCTATCAATGCCATCATATCAGTTACCCTCGATTTCAGTTTTTATGTAGAAACCATGAAAACACCAGAGATGCTTTAATATATTAGACAGGTGAGCAACTGTTTCGATCATTCATCGACAGAAAACTAGTCAATTATATATCTTAACACATTAAGTATTATTGTTTAAATCTGGTTTTCTTGATTTACCGCGAGTACCATGTTTTACCATGACTAATATCGATCTAGCTCACTGCGGTGTGCAACAAGTGTCTTAATAGTAGCTGCCGAGCGAATGCACGGCTAACTTTTTTTGTCTTCCTGTTCAGGACGTGGTGGGTCATCGGGAGCCAAATTCCGTATTTCACTGGGTCTCCCAGTGGGAGCGGTCATCAACTGCGCTGACAACACAGGTATGAGATCTTGCAGCATTGAGCCTACGGGCTTGCCCTTCTCAAAAGCACTTGCTTTGTCTGATCAGTGGCTGGGTGAGTCGTCGTAGAAGGAAAAGTAAATCCCATTGCTCTTGGGTGAGATGGCAGCTGTTCAATCTGTGCTGTACAATCTCAATCCGTGATGGAACAAATGTTTGCGGTTTGTCACAGGCTTTTTCTTGGCTGAGGGTTAGCAGACTTAAATGTCCATTGAACTAACTTGCAGCATGGAAATATAACTTCACTGTAGGCAATTAAATTGGTCTTTATGCAGTTATTTAACTCAACTGATCTGTGGCTTTTCTCTTGCTTAGGTGCTAAGAACCTGTACATCATATCTGTCAAAGGCATCAAGGGTCGTTTGAACAGGCTCCCTGCCGCTGGTGTGGGTGACATGGTTATGGCCACAGTGAAGAAAGGCAAGCCAGAACTCAGGAAAAAGGGTGAGTTTTCAGAGACTGTTTTTACTGCTCTCTGCTGGCTTTGGCTTAAAGTGCAAATGCTTATACAGATGTGCCCTTTTAATCTAGTGCATCCTGCGGTGGTGATACGACAGCGGAAGTCGTATCGGCGAAAAGATGGCGTGTTTCTTTACTTCGAAGACAATGCAGGGGTCATAGTGAATGTCAAAGGAGAAATGAAAGGTGCGTTATATTTTCAGATCTTTTTAGTATCCTTCTTAAAGCACTTGCTTTGTCTGGTCAGTGGCTGGGTGAGTCGTCGTAGAAGGAAATAGCAAATCCCATTGCTCTTGGGTGAGATGGCAGGTGCCATGTGCTGTTGAATCTCAATCCGTGATGGAACACTTCTCCTCTTGACAACTGTCATTTGAATTTTTAGATTGTTCAGGTGCAGTGCTGAATCGTTTCTTTTTTTCTTATTTTAGGCTCCGCTATCACAGGACCCGTAGCCAAGGAATGTGCAGACCTGTGGCCCAGGATTGCTTCCAATGCGGGCAGCATTGCCTGAGCGCAAATGGCTTGTTTTCAATAAAATACTCAAGTTTACTCAAGTGTCTCAGTCTGTTAATTGCAGGAAAATGTCTTGACACTATACAATTAAAACTGCAATGTTTTAATTGGATTTGTGATCACATTTTATAAGCCATTTAATGCAAAAGTCAAGGCTTTACAGACTTTGTTGGGCATTATTGAACGGTTGGGTGGTTCACCCAAAAAGGAAAATTCCTTCGTTCATCTTCGGAACACAAATTAAGAGTTTTGAAATCCAAGAGGTTTCTGATCCCTCCATAGACAGCTATTTAATTACCACTTTCAAGGTCCAGAAAAGCAGTAAAGACATTGTTAAAATAGTCCATGCGACTCCAGTGGTTCAACCTTAATTTTATGAAGCGAGTATTTCTGTGCAAAAAAAAACAACTTTCAAGTTTCTTTTGAAATCTGATGCATTTCAGCTCTCTTGTAAAAGAGCTACAAGGAGACAAGAAATAAAAGGTAAAATGATGCCAAATTTCATGCTTTGAGCCAAAATGTCGCCAGCAGTGAGGAATTCAGGTACGTTTCTGATTTATTTTACTGTGTAATTTTATATTTGATCCCCAAACAACTGAAACTTTAAATTAACTGGGTAGCTACTGCATGTGTCTTAACTTTTTAAATAATTAATATGAAGTTTTGATTTCAGGGACATTACTTGCATCTCACTTAAAGCCTCTTGATAGAAAGAACATCACTTGTGCTGCCGTGGAATCCAATTGCGTTTGGGGCAAAGCATGAAAGTGCTTCAACTGAAGAGGTCCAGGTGAGACATTTTACAAAGCCTTTAACCTACAAAGCCTTTTTTTTAAAGCCGTTCTCTTGCATATGAATAAATGGATAATCTGGATACTAGATCTCACCAAAGATCAAACCTCTTGACAATGAACTTGTCTTTATTCTCTATATTCTGTCTTTAACCAGAGTTATGAGATCCAGCCAAGAAGTGCATCAGAGTTAATCCGTGAGTGGCGCAGGTCTTCAGCACTGAGGTTGGCTTCGGTCTTCTTGGTGAGTTCTATTTGGTTCTGTCAGTGTCTTAAATCAGGATTCTCTTAGTAAGGCAGAACAAAAAGCCTGTGAGCTTTTCCACAAGCTACAAGTTGCAGGAGGAGAATATCATTCTTCTAAAGATGACACTTCAGTGGTTTGTGAGGCAGTCTGAAGGCCTGTACACACCGGGAAGAATATCGCGCGCGCTTATCGCCAGCGTTTTTCGTGCCGTTTTTCGGCGCGTCTTGAGTGTTCACACCCAAGCGATTTTCACTGGCGCTGCGCCGAGTGAACGTGCACATTCAGTCGATGCGCTCCCGGTACACAAGATGGTGCTGCGGCACTTTAAGCCTCTGACACTCGCTTGTCACACAGAAGGAGAAGAGAGACAGTATTTACGTGCTTGCCAAAACCATAGACATATTATGTATATGGACAAAACCATTCACACACTTTTTGCTAACTGGCAAGCAGCATTAACAGTTCATCTTCTTCTTTGTCTACTTACTACTTCTTCGTCGTATCAATGTGTGCTCGGCTAGAGCGTTTTGTGCTTGAGCGCCACCAAGTCGTGTTTTACTGTCACTTCAGCAGCTCCAGGCACGTGAACAAAAGCGCCGATCTCATTGGTCGGCCAGTTTTTTACGCGCCGCGTCAAAATAAAAAAACGAACCCGAGGCGTTTTTTTTAAAATGACGCTTTTATGCCTGGCGTTTTGCGCGTCGGTGTGAACACTCACATTGGCGCCCATTGTTTAGTCCCGAGGCGTTAAACGTCGGCGATAAACGCGTGCGAAAATCGTCCCGGTGTGAACAGGCCTTGACACATGTGGAGGATGGCATGACTGACATTACAGTAAAACTTAAAGGGTTAATGGGGAAATGTGGCATCCAGAAATAGTTTATATTGAAAACTCATTGTTTTTTGTTGTACAATCTCAATGTGGTATGAAACAAATGTTTGCGCTTTGTTGCACGCTAAAATCGTAATGTATTATTTTTTTTGTCTTCCTGTTCAGGACGTGGTGGGTCATCGGGAGCCAAGTTATGCATTTCACTGGGTGGGAGCGGTCATCAACTGCGCTGACAACACAGGTATGAGATCTTCCAGCATTGAGCCTACGGGCTTGCCCTTCTCAAAAGCACTTGCTTTGTCTGATCAGTGGCTGGGTGAGTCGTCGTAGAAGGAAAAGTAAATCCCATTGCTCTTGGGTGAGATGGCAGCTGTTCAATCTATGTGCTGTACAATCTCAATCCGTGATGGAACACTTCTGTCATTTGAATTTTTAGATTTAGTTCAGATGCAGTTCACTATAGGCAATTAAATTGGTCTTTATGCAGTTATTTAACTCCACTGATCTGTGGCTTTTCTCTTGCTTAGGTGCTAAGAACCTGTACATCATATCCGTCAAAGGCATCAAGGGTCGTTTGAACAGGCTCCCTGCCGCTGGTGTGGGTGACATGGTTATGGCCACAGTGAAGAAAGGCAAGCCAGAACTCAGGAAAAAGAGTAAGTGTTTTCAGAGACTGATTCAACTGCTCTCTGCTGGCTTTGGCTTAAAGTGCAAATGCTTATACAGATGTGCCCTTTTAATCTAGTGCATCCTGTGGTGGTGATACGACAGCGGAAGTCGTATCGGCGAAAAGATGGCGTGTTTCTGTACTTTGAAGACAATGCAGGGGTCATAGTGAATGTCAAAGGAGAAATGAAAGGTGCGTTATATTCTCAGATCTCTTTTAGTATCCTTCTTAAAGCACTTGCTTTGTCTGGTCAGTGGCTGGGTGAGTCGTCGTAGAAGGAAATAGCGAATCCCATTGCTCTTGGGTGAGATGGCAGGTGCCATGTGCTGTTGAATCTCAATCCGTGATGGAACACTTCTCCTCTTGACAACTGTCATTTGAATTTTTAGATTTAGTTCAGGTGCAGTTCACTATAGGCAATTAAATTGGTCTTTATGCAGTTATTTAACTCCACTGATCTGTGGCTTTTCTCTTGCTTAGGTGCTAAGAACCTGTACATCATATTTGTCAAAGGCATCAAGGGTCGTTTGAACAGGCTGAAGAAAGGCAAGCCAGACCTCAGGGAAAAGGGTGAGTTTTCAGAGACTGTTTTTACTGCTCTCTGCTGGCTTTGGCTTAAAGTGCAAATGCTTATACAGATGTGCCCTTTTAATCTAGTGCATCCTGCGGTGGTGATACGACAGCGGAAGTCGTATCGGCGAAAAGATGGCGTGTTTCTGTACTTTGGAGACAATGCAGGGGTCATAGTGAATGTCAAAGGAGAAATGAAAGGTGCGTTATATTTTCAGATCTTTTTAGTATCCTTCTTAAAGCACTTGCTTTGTCTGGTCAGTGGCTGGGTGAGTCGTCGTAGAAGGAAATAGCGAATCCCATTGCTCTTGGGTGAGATGGCAGGTGCCATGTGCTGTTGAATCTCAATCCGTGATGGAACACTTCTCCTCTTGACAACTGTCATTTTAATGTTTAGATTTTGTTCAGGTGCAGTGCTGAATTGTTTCTTTTTTCTTATTTTAGGCTCTGCTATCACAGGATCCGTAGCCAAGGAATGTGCAGACCTGTGGCCCAGGATTGCTTCCAATACGGACTACCGGCACATCGGGGAACTTAACTGTCAATTTCGTCAATGCCCCTTTTTAGGGGAAAATAAACTAGACTTCAAAACAAAATAGCAGCACAAAACAACGTCCGTACACAGCCGTCAGGCGTGAATAACTTAAGAAATCACCTATATTAAACATGTCAAGTAATTATGTCCAGCCTGCCTGCCATAGAGCGTGAAAGATGCATCCACACACTTAATTTGGTCAATTTAAAAACATGTCCCTTCATTCTCCCACTGTCAAATTGGTATAACAAGTGAATGTTTTTGCTAGTAAACATCTTTAAATATAAAGACATAATATATACATTTAGAGTACAGAGTAAACTTTTCTGTCCAGCCATACAACTAGCTTGACTTGGCTTCCGATCACATCATCTGTACTTCACGATTCAAAAACGAAGCTAAATCATTCACTGGCTGGCCTGGTGACTCAAAGTATGAGTAAATGTCCTCTGGCCACTGGGTGGAGTTGTTACACCAATTTGACAGTGGGAGAATGAAGGGACATGTTTTAAATTGACCAAATTAAGTGTGTGGATGCATCTTTCACGCTCTATGGCAGGCAGGCTGGACATATAATTACTTGACATGTTTAATCTTGGTGATTTCTTAAGTTATTCACGCCTGCCGGCTGTGTACGGACGTTGTTTTGTGCCGCAATTTTGTATTGAAGTCTATGGGAGTCTACCTTATTTTCTCCTAAAGTGGGCGTGAATCTGTTCAGAGACATTTTATGACGTAGTGCCGGGTGTGCGTATGCGCGTAGCATTTCCTGAGTGCAAATGGCTTGTTTTCAATAAAATACTCAAGTTCTCACAAGTGTCTCTGTCTGTTGATTGCAGGAAAATGTCTTGACTATACAATTAAAACTGCAATGTTTTGATTGGATTTGTGATCACATTTTATAAGCCATTTAATGCAAAAGTCAAGGTTTTACAGACTTTGTTGGGCACAGGCCCGGTTCCAGAATCAAATCACTGAGGGTGCTCTAGTGAAGTGCAGATAAGCTAAGCAACGATGAGAATGAAGTCGTCTCGAATACAATAAATATATAACTTGCATCGTGTCTTGACATTGTTTGTTAGAGGGGTTTCGCGAGCTTGCATTAACTCCGCACTGAATAAAAAACTTTTTTTTCCCCCTTCAGATTCTGATCGCGTTCGAGAGATCAACGACTCTGTGATTGGCTGCATTACTATATACCGCAGCTAAAACTCGCTGTAAATAGATGCATTTGATGCTCTCCAGAATTCGGACACAAATCTGTTTCGCCAATATTATTACAGTATCAACTGAGGGTGCTTTTAGCACCCCCGTAGAACCGGGCCTGGTTGGGCATATTAAGATTTGATTTCACTCACTGTCAAATATAGAATTTTGCAGATTGACAGTACATTAAAGCTAGATTTCTTCAGTGATGCATTAACTTTGATCATGAGCATTGACAACACATTAGTTCTTGTTAGATAATCATGAAATGGTTAATGGTCAGAATTTAGTTTTTATACATTCTTAACAGACTCCATGGTTAAAAAACATTTGTTGCAAACGTCATTTTTTTTCCTCCATCAAAAAGATGGAAAATACAAATGTTATTTTGAGTTAATGAATACAATGAGAGCTGCTATTTGAGCACACTGATACTCAAAAGTAGATGTTATGTTGTAATTAGTTGTGTATTTATGTATCTGTCGAATCTTATCTGTCTACTTTTGTTCTTAATAAAACTCGAAAAGCAAGGTTTTCTGGCAGCTCTGAAGTACAAATGCGTTTCGTGCTGGTTGTCATGGTGACCTTTTTGTTGTAGAAGCGTGAGCTAGCAAGTTAGCTATATTCTTTTTCGGCTAACCGACGAAGTTGCTGAATTTCTGTCTTTAGAGGTAAATAAAAGGTCAGTTCCTTATAAAGTTAAATTGGGTGACTTGTTACGAACAGCAGGTATGGAGAAATCTGATATGATAAATTTCAGCTCTCTTGAAAAAGAGCTACAAGCGGTGCTGGAAGCGGACAGGAAATATCAGAGGGTAAATGATGCCAAATTTCGTGCTTTGAATCAAAATGTCGCCAGCTATGAAGAATTCAGGTACGTTTTGGATTTATTGTACTGTGTAATTCACATTTGTTCCCAAAACAATTACTAACTCTGAAACTTAAATTTTACTGGGTAGCTGCTGTATGTGTCTGTGTCTCTCGTAACCATTTTTATATTTTAATATGAAGATTAAATATGTTTTGATTTCAGGGACATAGTGCTTGCATCTCACTTAAAGCCTCTTGATAGAAAGGACATCTCTGGTGCACCACGAAAGCAGCCGTGGAATCCAATTGCTTTTGGGGCAAAGCATGAAAGTGCTTCAACTGAAGAGGTCCAGGTGAGACATTTTACAAAGCCTTTAACCTAGTATATGTTCTCTTGCATATGAATAAATGGATAATCTGGATGCTAGATCTCACCAAAGATCAAACCTCTTGACAATGAAATGTATGACTAACTTTATTCTGTCTTTAGCCAGAGTTATCTGAGATCCAGCCAAGAAGTGCATCAGAATTTATCCGTGAGTGGCGCAGGTTTGCAGGGAGATCGTTTGAAAAGTACAGTCTGCTTGTGAGTTTGGGAGGCAAGGCTCTGCAGGAAATCTTCAGCACTGAGGTCGGCTTCGGTCTTCTTGGGGAGTTCTTTTTGATTCTGTCACAGTGTCTTAAGTCGGGAGATGAGGAAAAAGTGATTGGAGTGCTGGACGGCCTTTCCAGAACTGGACGTTTTGGACTCAACCATTCTCTTCTTAGTAAGGCAGAACAAAAAGCCTGTGAGGAGCTTTTCCACAAGCTACAAGTTGCAGGAGACAATTGTTTTTCTGACAATTCAGTGGTTTGTGAGGCTCGTCTGACACATGTGGAGGACGACGTGACTGACATTACAATTAAACTTGAAGAGTTAATGGGGAAATATGGCATCCGAAAATAGTTTATATTGAAAACTCCATTGTTTTTTTTTTTTTTTCTTGGTACTTTTTACGCCAGCAGAAATATGTTTAAAAAAGTGCTGACCATTTGTTTTTGGGCCATCTGCCCATTGTTACTTTCAGCCTATGAGGCTCCTGAGGATAAGGAGGACATTTTTGCCAGCAGGGCCTGTCCTGCATTTCTTGTCTTTGACACTGCTGCCTTCATAGCTGATATGACCATTGAACTTTCTTGTCACTGCAAACCAGAGGAGGCTCATTCAGTGGTATGGTACTATCAAAAACAAATAGGCTCCATGAACACCAAGGTCCTCACAGACTTTGAAGGCACTAAGGTGGTGGAATCATCCAAAGTTGGCAGAGGGTCAGACCTGCACAGTCGCTTTTCCATCCGTTTGTTTAGCCTTCTCATCTTCAGGGTCCAGAAAGCTGACTCAGGGCACTATATCTGTGGCACGACCTCTGGTGAATTCTTCTACGGCTACGACGTTGATGTCCAGGAGGTACATCAAGTTTTATTCCCCTTGAACGTCAAACAGAAAACTCAAGTACAAGAAGCAAAGCCCGTCAGAATGAAAACAGAAATGTTTCAAGTGTTCACCAGCTACCGGGCATGGTCTAAATGTGACCGCTGTGACATCCAGGGGGAGCAGATGCGTGTGGGCCTTTGTTATGTCAAAAGCATTTACCTCCATGTACGTTATCAGCATGGATTGGATGCAGAGGCTTCCTGTGGTTCCTCAGCCATTCCCCAACAGTTTGGACTTTCAGGCAGTAGCTACGGAGCCGAGCTTGAGGTGAGGAACTGTCACACCGTCTGTCCTCCGAAACCTACAACATCTCCAGAGAGACGAGCCCTGCTGAAGTTCCTCGAGTATGGTGATCGAGCTTCTTCAGGTGTCACCATCCACTTCCAAAACCACCCCACAGACTCTGATCTGGTCTTGACCTGTCCTGGTGCCAAAACACAGTACGCTGTGGCCTGGGATAAAGGCTCAGCACCTCTTTACCGCTCTCGGTATATGGAGGGTTTGAATAAGACATCTCGCGTCTTCATTGACACCGGTCACCACCTACACTTCAGGCCTGTGCGGCTGGAAGATAAAGGCTCCTATTTCTGCTGGCTCCAAGGAGAGCTGGCTGCAGAGATCAGACTGGGGGTGTATCTGCGCTTGGGACGTTTGCGTCAAATCTCTGACCCGGAGTCTGTCTATGCACTACAAGTTATACTTGCTTGCTACATTGGCATTGCAGCAATGTTTCTCTTCACTGTGTTAGTCAGATTTATTTGGCAAATAAGCAAGGAAGATGCATTTGCAGCTATTAACAAAACTTGAATTTGCAGCAATTATACTGACTGGTTTACTGTGAAGTGTAATGTAAAACTGAATAAATATACTTTCTGAATATACACTTTTTTTGTTCTTTAACACCGAGATGGAGGATATCTAAATCAGTAGTACTTTTATTGTGTAAATGTTCAAATCATATATATATATATATATATGTATATATATATATATATATATATATATATATATATATATATATATATATATACATAATATATACAATCATATTGAAATACAGAAATGTAGAAAAAATAAATATTACATACTGTACAATGAGGGTCCAAAAGTTGTTAATATACAGTATATATAGAATTGAATGTTTATTAAACAAATAAATTCACATGACATTTCCAGTCATTTGTGATTTAATGAATAATAATTTAAAAAAATGCAAACAATTTCTACACATTAAATATTTTAATGCTCAACATAACTAGGAAAACAAATATTTATTATTAAAATGCCCATGGTGATTAAATAAGGTATTAATTCACATAACTTTCGAAGTCTAAAAATCTACTGTTTTACAAAGTCAAAAAGGGCTTTAGTTAATGTCACAAATGTTCTAATGATTTGTGACCTAGAAATGAAAGTAATTTATCATTTTACAATATAACTTTATTATTATTTTTTTAAAGGTTTCTTTTATTTACTGCTTTAAATAAAAAAGATTTTCAATGCAGTCTATTCTTCCTCAGTTCACTTGTATAGACATATGGTTAAAATCGCTAGAGGGCGTGTTTTCACCATGAAAGTAGCACTAATAAAACCGCAGTATTTTAGTATGTGTAGTAAGATTATGTTTCTTGATCTAGTCAGTTTAGCTGCTAAATTATGGCTGGTTTAAATGAAAATGAACTTTAAATGTAATGTGGTTTGTAAAGCTCCTCGTTTCCACATGCTTGCACACTCCACGAGCAGATATGTGCTTGCAGCATCAAAGGAGAACTGATGACAGAGGAAGGCAGTGGCGGATGGGGTCTGACTGACAGATATCAGTAGGCTGCTGTCTCACGGAGGTTTCCGGAGTTGTTCTTCAACGGGTTCTCATTCCACCGCGCAATGAAGGATCAAAACTACGGTGAAGAAGTTACAAGAATACTCGAGGATGCCCCTTCTGCTCGCAAAGCACTTTTAGACAACTACAACAATTTACACAAAGTAGCGAATTATTGCGAGAGCAACTACCTGCAGGTAAGATGCTGACACGCGCTCGAGCAGCTTAACATGACACACACATTCAATCTAAAACTGTTAAAAATGACGAGACGTGCCATTTACAAAACAACCATTTAACTAATTGAATTTAACATTTTAATATCATACGTAAGTGACGTTATAAGTGTAAGGGCATATACTGCCTTTCTGCATTTCCACTGCTCTGCTTTTCTATAGTTTTTCTGTGTAAACGCGCTTACACGGAGCGTTGCGCTCGCGTCGCGTATTTTGCAACATCTCGCGCATGACAATGTGTTCTTAAAACGTGGCGCTCAAGTTCAACTTTATAAACGCGTGTCTTTTCCCCATCACACTGCCTGATCAAATAAGTACTAAATACTACAGTGGTTGGTGTATTTATTTTACTGAGGAGTGTTTGGAGTCCCTCAGTAGCCTATACAGTCTTACTGACTAAACTGATAACAGATGAAGTCTGTCTTCCTTACACTAGAGACAATATCTGACTCGTGTGGTCAATGTTTAAACTTCACTTGCTCCCCACAAAGAGTTAAACTTGTAATCACCTGTCAGCGGTCTCAAAGACGGAAATTGCTATTAAACTAATAATGTCTAAAAATGCAAAAAGGTTTGTGTGAGTTGTAAAAGTAAGCCTTAAAGTACTATACACAATATCGTCGGCACAGTATAAAGGCAATGGAAAGAAGAACAACAAATGAAAGTAACTGCATTTAACACTTGTGTACTTGTATACCAAAAAAACTGTTCCCTTTTCTTTTTGGGACAGGATGTTAAATAAGGGCATGTATTGCATGCAACACAATGACAGCTAGTAATAATGTATATTAAGATGAAGTAAAAGGAACCTGGTTGAAGCATGTCATGTCTGTTTAACGGATTTCTCTACCTCTGCAGCCTGGAAATGACACCAGCAAAGCTCTGGAGGAGACCAAGGCCTTCACTGCTCAGTCTTTGGCTAGTGTGGCCTATCAGATCAGCTCTCTGGCCAGCAATGTGCTCAAGCTTTTGGATGCACAGACCCTGCAGCTCCGCAAAATAGAGTCCTCCGTCAACCAGATCGGACAGGTATCGGCCCCTTCCTCTCTGTCTTCTAGGGAGACTGGAATATACATTAAAATGTTTTGAGATACTTCAGAACATGTTTGTTTTTTTTTGATCATATGATACAGTCATTATAATCAGTGTAAAGCTGTTCAGTCCCATTTTGCTGATTCTATGAACTTTGTCGGCGCCACAATGACGACCTTTCATTTCATAAAAAAATGGAAGTTGCTCATGTGCTGGTTCCTTATTTCCCTTGGTAATTGAATAATGGTATGTGGTTTGGTCTATAAACTTTGATAACTTTACTTACTCATAATCCTGATATGTAGAATACTTTTTTTGTTTTGGTTAGACATATTTCTTTAAACATCAATGTCAAAAACATTCACCACCAAAATGTTTTACGTTATAAAAAATAATATGGACATCAGCATTTTAATCTATTCCGTCATAGTCCAAAAAATTAAGGAAAAAAAAAAAAGATTAAATATAATTAAAAATATAAAAATATTTTTTTTTTATTTCTGGAGAAACCCTAACCCTCTTGTAGGTATGATAATGTTTATTGATAATCTATACTGGAAATTATATGCTACAGCAAAATATTATTTACAGCCTTTATATTCATTTCTTTACATTTCTGTTTCTTATATTCAGTTTC
Source organism: Gobio gobio (assembly GCF_949357685.1). NCBI lineage: Eukaryota > Metazoa > Chordata > Actinopteri > Cypriniformes > Gobionidae > Gobio > Gobio gobio. Next base: position 53,671,818 of record NC_137097.1, on the reverse strand, counting down.
CATCTCAATTTAAATTCAATAATTTAATTTAATTCAAAAAGCACTCAGTGATCCAAAATCCTGCTGATAAGACTTTTTAACGATTATGATTGTTATGGCCTTGAGTTTTTTTCTCTGTTATTACTGCTTGGCAAAACAATTGTGATAACATTTAATTAAAACAAAATCATGATTGCCAAATCACTCTTGGTCCTACTGAAGTGCTAAGGACTGTTGTAGAATTGTCCCAAAGCTCAGTGTAGGTAGTCACTGTTAGGGGCCCCCTGTCACCCGGGTGATAATACTCCATGCCACCAGGGCCCCCCTTCCCCCTCGATTCCCTTGGCTCCTCTCACTGCGGCACAGCATTCCAGTGCGCTCCGTGCCCAGCCTGCCTAACCAGGTCACCTGAGGCAGGGCTGAGAGGGGGTAAGCCAGATCCCAGACTTGGAATGAAAGGGCCACTGTTCTCTCGCTCAGAAGCAAAGTTTGAACGCTGATTGATGTTCTCCATTGTTTGCCCTGTGCCCAAGAAGAGCTGTAACAAGCAGGCCTGGAGCAATGGTGATCCTTCTCACCCTATCTAACGGGCCACAGAGGAAAGCCAGATTGGCGTATTTCAGGAAGTATCTTAGACTTCCTGTTAGTAACAACATCAGTTCCTCCTACATTACAGACTAAACTTTTACTGAGGGGATGAGAGTGGATTGGAACAGCCTAAATGGCAATAAGATTTAGGTTGTTGTGGATGTAAATACTATTAGATTATGCTATTTTAAATATAGTCCCATTTACGGTGTTATTTTAGTATTGTTTATAAACTATTATAATATTTAGGACTGTTTTGAATAAGGTTTTATATTTTCCAGTTTTCATTTTTATTTTGTTATGAGCTTTTGTCTTTTTTTTTTCAGTTTTAGTAATTTTAGAACTTTTGTTTTTTATTTTAGTTAGCTGCCTAATTGCCTAATAATATATATTAGGCAATATATATATATATATATATATATATATATATATTATTTCAGCTTTATTTCAATGAACAAAAATATTTTTAATGGTTTTAGTTTACAATAACACATTAATAATTAATGCAAAATATTACATTTAATATTAGTTAATAAATGAACACAAAATAATTTAAACTGGAACACATAGTGTGTTGTTTAATCATAAAGTGTATCAGCAACTGTTTAGTTATATCATTTATCAGTCATTATTAAAACAAATTTAACTGCAGAATGCTGCGATCAGAATCAATCTAAATCCATATTTCCAGGGCACCATTTAATGAGTGATACTGTGATATTGTGGCATGTGGATTGGGAAGATTTCTACATTTTAATACCAAAATGTTGTAGAGGAGATTTCCAGGTGTCATTTTTCCCATCTGCTTGTATACAGACAGTGGACATGCACAGAGAGAAAGTGGCCCGCAGAGAGATTGGCGCTTTCACGGTTGCCAAGAGGGTTTCACGCAGTCATAAGATTGTCCCCCCGGCACAAAATAAAGAAGCCAAGCTCAAGTACTCCCGCACACCCATCTCTTTCTCCAGCCTGGACTCTGTTGGCCATGGCGTGAAGGTGAGCACACACACCATCTCATGAAGTGGGTACAGAGCATAGTTAATCCCTCATATTGTGGTGTTAAAGGGATAGTTCATCCAAAAATGAAAATTCTGTCATCATTTACTCACCCTCAAGTTGTTCCAAACCTGTATGAGTTTCTTTGTTCTGCTGAACACAAAAGAAGATATTTAGAAGAATGTTTGTAACAAAGCAGATAGAGCAACCATTGACTACCATAGTATTTTTTTCCCTACTATGGTAGTGAATGGTTGCTCTCTCTGCTTTGTTACAAACATTCTTCTAAATATCTTCTTTTGTGTTCAGCAGAACAAAGAAACTCATACAGGTTTGGAACAACTTGAGGGTGAGTAAATGATGACAGAATTTTCATTTCTGGGTAAACTATCCCTTTAAAGCTGTGTTGCAGTGAGATAATAATTAGCAAGACAACCAACCAGAATCTGCCTTAGTGCTTAAATATCCATTTGCCTTGTATAGTTTCAGTGTTTGTTTGAGGGGAAACAATTATGGAATGTAAAGGCAAATATGTCAACTTTTACGAAAGTTTAAGTTGCGTAGTACTACTTCTCAAATTAATGTTTCAATCTCATGTGCAAATAACAATGTTAACTCAGGGTTTACAATTGTGCAGTGTAATTATTTACTAACCTAGGGTAAAGTACAAATAGTTTGAAACATGGAACAACTTAAGCCAGGATTACATTTACGATTATTAATGATGTCAAGAATCTTTACGATATAACATTTTTGTAACTTTTCTTTTCCTCCCATCATAAAAGTTAGAAATAAAAAGCAATAGTAATAAGTAGTGTATCTCTTCGATGTAAGTTTAGCTTTTCTTCATTTTGTCAAACATAACCACATCCTGTTATAAAACAGTTAGTCTGACATCAACTAACAGTGCACACACACTTGCACAGCACATTCAGATTACTCTCTTTACACTCCTCTTTCCCTCAAACACAAACACACATTTGGCTGGCTAGCAGCCACTAAGCAGCGTGGGAAAAGCAGCTACAGTCTTTAATTGGTGCTACTCATGCTAAGCTAGCTCATTGATACCCTGCTAGGTCTGTATAGCAGTGAGCAATTTCACAGAATGCACTTGTCAGGCCTGCAGATACCTCGGCACAAAGCCACAGAAGAATGGTGAAGCACATTCATATTTGGAAAGTCTTTCGCATTAACACACACACACACACACACACGCCAACACTTAATAATTGCATTAAAAATGTACTTGAGTATGTTTTTAGCACAATACAAATATACTATAATGCATTTTTAATACATTTAATAGTATGTCTTTGTCACCTGGGTTACTCTGTGCATATACTCATAAGCACTAACATATATTTTTATACTGGCAGAAGATTGTTTTTCATTTAAGATGTTATTGTTTTAATCATACGTTTATTATAAACTACGTTTGCGGTCAGTACAATTAAGAAATGTATACTTTTATTCAGCAAAGGTGCATTAAATTGATTTAAAAAAAAAAAAAAAACTGTGTTTTTACACTTTTACGGTGTATTACGGCTTCCACAAAAATATTAAGCAACACAACTGTTTTGAACATTGATAATAATATTAAGTGTTTCTTGAGCTTAAAATCAGCATATTAGATTGATTTCTGAGGGATCATGTGGCACTGAAGACTGGAGTAATGATCCTGAAAATTCAGCTTTGACATCGTAGGAATAAAATACATTTTAAAATGCAACAAATTATAAAAAAGTTATTTGAAATTGTGTTTTTGATCAAATAAATGGAGCCTTGCATAGCCTATATTTATATTTCACTTTAAAGATGAAGTGTGTGATTTCTGTACGACTAGCATCATCAAAAAGAATGACAAAAATATGAAATGAAAACGTTTTCAATGAAGACTCACTGGGGATAGATAATGCTAATAGAAAGGAGTCAGGGTGGTCAGTCTTTAGTTGGTCTGTGGATTGCTTTTGTTTTGATATTATAATAGTTAAATCTAGAAACTGCTAATCATCAGCTTTGTTGTTTTCAGGATTCTGGCCAGCCGCAGTTAAAAACGGCTACCATGACACGGAGCGGCAGCACGCTGAGGTACATCTGTCTCACATGTTAGGGGCTGTTCACACAGGACGTGTGTGATTTTAGTATTATTTTATTACTATTATAGAATGTATTACTGTTTTGAATTTTCTTTCATTTGAATATTTTCATTTTAGTTTAGGTTTTAGCAAGTTTGTTACGTAGATTTGTCATTTTTTAAATATTTCTATTTCGCTTTAATTTATTTTTTATTTCAGTTTTAGTCATTTTAGTACTTCAGCGTATTTGAATTCAGTTAGTTGCCAGGAAAACATTTCTCATTTTCATTTAACTTTTATCTGCTCAGTTTTTAAAACGTTTTTATAATTGCTTTAAGGGATTCTGTGACCATTGCAAAGTGTCAGGCTATTTTTTCAGCATCTTGTGCCATGAGAGCTGTAATGCTTTTTACTTGTCTGGAGGCACCTGCACATTTTTATTCTATTATGCATTATCTACCAGTTTTTGATCACCAGCATCCTGTGTGAGAATGCCATTTACATTTATTCATTGTCTTCTTGATCTCCTGATAAGCTCACATAACCGCAGCCACCCTAATACTAACATGCTAGTCGTCACATCTCTTTTTATTCTGGTTTAGATCCTCCACGAAAATGTCTTTGTTGTTCATAAAATTAAAAAAAGAAAAAACAGATCAAATCAGATATACTCATACTTAACCCTACATGTCTCAGGCCTCTGTTCCTCTTCCTTCTCAGTTAGAGAGCCTTTCTCCAGGAAGTGATTTTAGTTTTGTTCTACCCACTTCCCCTCTTTGCACTGCCTGAAAGCAACAGGGTTAGCATTGTGGTGACTTTAGTTTCTCAGCACGAGCACATGAGACATGTACGTGCCTTTTTACAGCAAAGTGTCCTAAGTGGCTTTCTGCACAAAATGCAGAAGTACATCTCTAAATATGAACTATTTGACTAAGTATGTGTTTCTGTGTGTTCGTATGTTCAAGTCGAGGCAGCCGTCCTCCAGAGCCTGTCCAGTGTCCTGTGGCGCCCACTCTGTCTCATGGAGCGTCCCTCACCTCCCTTAATGACAAGTCTATTGCGTAAGAGCACATCAAGTCTTTTATCATTCCTGATGTTAATCCTAACATCGCGTCACATTTGTATTCGTTTTCATAACTGGATTTCTCCCGTCACCGCAGTTCAAGCTTTGGTAAAGCCGTGCCGCCCCCTGTAGTGCCCAGCTGGCCCACCAGCCCTGATAGCGACATCATCAGCACGCTGCTGGATGAAGGGCCACCGCCTCCACCCCCGCTGATGGAGGAAGAGGGTGAAAAGGATCATGGGCAGAAGAACGATCCACCTCCACCTCCTCCCTTTGACTGTACTGACATCCCCCCACCTCCTCCCATGCCTGATCCCAGCAGCCTGATAAGCATACCACCACCTCCTCCTCTTGAAACAGGTTAGTTTGTGCTGATTGACAGATTTCACTATCATCAATCAACATGGCAGGTCATTCAAAGGTTCCAGGAGGTTACGCCATCTATATGTGACTTGATAAAACAAAGAGCAAAACATTTTATGTCCTAACCAGTCACTTAACATACACTACCATTCAAAAGTTTCAGGTCGATAGGTGACCTTTTCAATAAGGTTTCATTTGTTAAAATGACTAGTTAACTACATTATTTGATGCAAATTAACTAACAATGAAAATACTTCTAAACGCATTTAATAATCTCAATGTTAATTTCAACATTTGCTAATACATTATTCAAATCTGGTGCTGGTATGGGTCACTTAATCTCAACAACAGAAATAGATTACAGGGCATTGTTAAAGTGTGTGGTAATATTGTTGCCACCACTCTGAATACATTTAAATAGTTTGTATAAAGCCAAGACTCTGAGGTAGCCCGAGTTAATGATGAGAGATTCCAGCCATCCCTTGCAGAATGTTTTTAAGTTGTTACCTTCTATTTGCAGATAATTATTTACCACTTTGTAGGACTAATAGATTAAAAAAACTAATAGATTTAAAAAATATTTTGTACCAGCTGCCATTGTTTTTTTTTCCCTAGGTAAATTATTTAAGGACCCCCCCCCCCTCCCTTTTTTTTGTGTCGTTGTTGTGTTTCACGAGTTCACACTTACATATAATTTATGGAGAGTAAATTTAAATGCGTATTTGGCGTGCTGTCTGGGTTACCCCCGTGTATTTAAGTGGTTAGAACTAAAAGTGTGGGGATGCTGATAAACTGTCAACAAACGGAGGTAAAACTGCTGCGTATATATACCCAGGCCCGGTTCCAGAATCAAATCACTGAGGGTGCTTCTGAAATTACTGAGGGTTCTCTAGTAAATGTGCTCCACCACAGCAGTGTACACTGAGAAATGCATGATTATTTATTTACTATTCACTTTTACCATTAATTGGAATTTCACAAATATTTTGCTACAAATTGTCGATTAATCTATTAGTATGCTTTACATAGCTTTAATGCGTTACTAGTATTTTAACTAGTATTTATCTTCCTGAGAACCAGAAAAAAAGGTTTTGTGAATTTAGATTTTTGTTTTAGGTCATTACATTGTTTGGAGCATAAAAAAAACAAATGGATATAAAAAAAAAATCCTATGTTATATGCTATATCATCTGCTCTGTAGAGGACACCAGATCTATTTATTGAGAAAATAAAAAAGACATAAATAGGCAAAAATAATGGGATTTTTTTTTTCATTCACCAGTCAATTTTTATGCTTCAAGCTTTTTTTATCCAAACTTTGTATAAAGATTCTCAATGTTATGAAAGATATAAAATAATCATTTGATATACCATTTTACTATGCAATATGTGTGTTAACATGGCCATATGCCATCCCCATTCTATGCAATGCATCTATACAGAGATCTATATTAATGTGTTTTAGGACAATATGTAAATGTAAAAAGACATGTAATAATATTTTCATAAGAATGTCTCATATTTCATAAGAATATTCAGACTTAAAACTGTGCATGTTGTCAGAGAAAAATCGCTAAAATATAATTAAAACCTCTATTCTGCGTCTCAGGAGGAGACGTTTCAGGCGTTTCAGTCTCGTGCAGAGTGGCATTTATATTTAGATGTCACTTCCTAAACTTTGCTGCATGCTATTGGCCGTCGGTCCTCTAAGCAATAATAGTTTTATTCAATAAATGTTACAGACCGTAGCCTTGGAAGTGAGCCAAGATCGCTACGATCACTAAAATGTTGTTGCTTTGTCAGTTCATCGCGTTCATCAAGTTGTCAACAATAAATATCTTACCTACATCGTGTCTTGTTAATGAGAGGTTAATAAATTGGCTAAATCCTATAAATGAAAGTTGACCTTACCTTACCTATGAGCTAACATTGAACCATAATTTTATGAACTAACAACAAAGATGAATAAATACTGTAATAATTTAATGCGTTAACTAACATTTGAACAAAATTCAGTAAAAACATTAATATTGTAAAATATTATTACAATTTCAAATAATTGTTTTCTATTTTTGAATATATTAATAAAATATTTTGTATTCCTGTTATGCAAAGCTGAATTTTCAGCATCGTCAGTGTCACATGGTCCTTCAGAATTCATTCTAATATGATGATTTACTGATCAAGAAACATGGATTATTATTATCAATGTTGTAACCAGTTGTGCTGCGTGATATTTTTGTGGAAACAAAAATAGTTTTTAATTATTCAGGATACTTTGATGAATGGAACGAAAATTCAAAAGAACATTTATTTGAAATATAAATCTTTTGTAACATTAAAAAACGTCTTTAATGTGACTTTTGATCAATTTAATGGGACGTTGCTGAATAAAATTATTAGTTTCTTTCAAAAAAATCTTACGGACCCCAAATGTTTGAAGTGTAACTGTGCATTAAATGATCTGATGGTTGTGTTTGTCCCGTTGCACAGCTGTTTAATGTTCAGTGCAGACAGACTGCTTAGGACTTGAGAGCTGTGTCTGAAATTGTGCTTTTGATGAAGACCTTGCACTTAAAAACTTGTGATTTACTAGACTAACCTACTTATTATTAAATAGAACATCTAAAAACAAGAAAGAAAGAAAAAGATTCATTATACACAAAAAATAAGTATGCATTCTTGTAGTAAAAATACACTCCGGTCAGTAGGCATATATGGATGCTGCTGCAGTGGAGTCAAAGCAAAATGATCCAATGACAATAGTTTAAAATAGTGTAATAGAATTGAATAAAGAATTGTTTTTGTCTAGTGGCCGAGGAGAATGGATTTGCTCTACCAGAACCTCCCAGTGATATGCCTCCTCCGCCAGCCCCTGATGGCCTTGATCTTCCAACCCCACCGCCTCTGCCTGGCGATGAGAACTTTGAAGGTACAAAAGTACCCAAATCAAAGCGCATGTTTGTTCAAACGTTTGTTTTGTATGATGCATTGTGTCTTGCTTCAAAATGCTCAATTTGAACGATTGCATGTTTGCTTTCTGTTACAGCCAGCCTTTGCTCTTTATCTTGGTGTTGCTGTTATTTGTTTCTGTGAGCTTTTGTACTCTATGCTCTTATTTTCACACTTGTCTCTCTCTTCTCACTCAGCTCCGCGTTCTCGCCGTTCACGAGTGCGACGTCATCCTCCTAGCTCTCGCTCTCTCTCTCTGAGGGTCCGCATGGGCCCCAGCGCTCGCTCGCTGTACACACGCTCGCTTTTTCTGCCCTCTCCTCAATCACGTAAGACCTAAGACCTGATTCATTACAGTTCAACGGTAGTTCCTCCTTTTAATGCTAAAAATATTGATACGACATTCCAAAAAACATTTGTGTTCAGGCATTTCAAAGACCATTTAGTCCAAATCTAATCAGGCACTCTTATTATCTGGCCCTTGAACACATCTATAATCTGTTCATATTATTTAAACATTTCATCACACTTGTCTTTATGAACACCTGTCAGTCATGATACCCCCACCCCCTCCATACCCGCCTCCTCTGGCTCCGCCTGCTTCGTTCAGCCCATTGTGCAGGATCCCTGCTCGCCTACAGCACCTGGGTAAGTGTGGCATCTTTGTGCATTGCTTTCTGACGCTATTCTCTTCCTTAATATTTGCCACTTCCACTTCCAATATCATTTGATCTCGTATCACGCCATTCCTGCACACAACAGGACACTCGATCTACATCCTCAACAAAGTTACTTCTCTCTTTTGAAAACTCACATGAGTCCAGTGATTTTAAAGGGATAGTTCAGCCAAAAATGAGCATTCTATCATCATTTACTCACTATGTTAAGCCTGTGTGACTTTTAGCTCCAAAAAGACAAAAATGCATGATAGAAGTAATCCAAGCAATTTATGCACTATAGAGATGTTATTGTGAACTAAAACCATTACAGATTTCAGACATTTCAATTTTCAGTAATTGAAATAATAAATGAAAATAATAGTAAAATATAGCTGCAAGCAGCAATACCGGGGCCAAGCGCAAAGAAGAAGACAAGACATGCCAAAATGGCTGGCAGTGTCAGATCAACTGGAGCAATGAGCAATTAATCACGTTTTAAGATGATTTTAAGCAAAAGGCTGAAAATGCATTGTAGTCTGAGAGTGTCAGACCAACTGCAACAATTAACAATTATACAGTTTAAGAAGATTAGGCAAAATGGCTGAAATATCATATATTGAGTCACTGATAATGTAAGTTAATGGTTTATCACTTTTGACCAATAGGTGGCACAGATACGAAATTGATGTGGTGTGGTCAGAATAAGGGAACAATGACACATGCAAAGTTTGATGCCAATATGTCAAAGCATTGCAGAGATACAGCCTCAAGAGTAATTTTGGCATAATGGCTCAACTTCGTCGCTGCGGTTTACAAAAACGTTTTCATCTATTGATGCAAAATCCCTAACTTTTTGTTGACACAGTCTGAAGATGATACGATTCGATTTTGGTGGAAATTGGACAAACGGTCTAGGATGAGTTTGAAAAAGTAGGTTTTGATCAAATAAGAACATTGAGGACAGGATGTTTGACCAAATATGGAAAAATTAGTATCTCTGTTCTCGGCATGAGCCAATGACTGTATTATGACCAGTTTCATTAAACTAGGCTAATTTAATCAAAAGTTATTAGCATGTTTGTAAATTTTGTTATAACCTCTGACCACAAGGTGGCACTGCCCCAAAACGTTTTGAGTACCTTCAAAGCATGGTGCGGAAGACATGATTTTTGGACAAACAGTTCAAAAGTTATAAGCAAAAATAGCCATTTTTTGTATCTCCGGACCAGTAGGTGGCGCTGCGCCGAAACGCTGCATGTTGCTTCAGGTCATGCTTGTGATGACATATACCAAGATTGGTTTGAATACGATAAAGCGTTGTGGAGATATAGGCTTATGAGTGTTTTTGCAACCGCTACGCAAAATTTGTGCGCGTGTTTATCGAAAACGATTTGACAAATCAACTTGATTTGCAAGATTTTTTGTCAGCATGGTCTGAAGATGATCTGGTTCAATTTTCGTGCAAATCGGACAAACCGTCTAGGACGAGTTCGTAAAAGTAGGTTTTTTGGAAAATTAAAAATGGCGGGGAAATTATCATGACCGAAAATGACATCATAGGTTGCAATTGAATCGGCATGAGCCAATGACTCTATTATGACCAGTTTCAATATACTAGGCTAATTTAATCAAAAGTTATTAGCATTTTTGTCAAGTTTGTTATATCTTTTGACCACAAGGTGGCACTGCCCTAAAACTTTTTGAGTACCTTCAGGGCATAGCAAGGAAGTCACATACCGAGTTTAGTAACAATATACTAATGCATTTGTAAAATATAGCATTTTTTGACAAAATTCAAAATGGCCGACAGCCAAAATGGCCGATATGGTAAAATTGAATATCAGACGACTCGGCATGCCGTCCTGAATGTAACGAGACCACTTTTATGATTTTTGGACAAACAGTTCAGAAGTTATAAGCAAAAATAGCAATTTTTCGTATCTCCGGACCAGTAGGTGGCGCTGCGCCGAAACGCTGTATGTTGCCTCAAGTCATGCTTGTAATGACATGTACCAAGTTTGGTTTGAATACGATAAAGCGTTGCGGAGATATTGCCTTAAGAGTGTTTTTGCAACCGCTACGTAAAATTTGTTTGCGCGTTTATCGCAAATGATTTGACGAATCAACTTGATTGATCTGGTTCAATTTTCGTGCAAATCGGATGAACCGTCTAGGACGAGTTCGTAAAAGTAGGTTTTTCGGAAAATTCAAAATGGCGGGAAAATTTTTATGACGGAAAATGACGACATAGGGTGCAATGGAATCGTCTTGAGCCAAGGAATCAGAGGAAAAAAGAATTTTGTTTCTAGCCCTTATGGTTCAAAAGTTATTAGCATAAACATGAGTCAAATTTTGGACTGATGGTGGCGCTAGAGGGATTGAGTTTGAGACTCCAAATTTGCTACGGTGACATTTCAGACTGTCCTCTATTAGTGTGCCAAATTTCACAACTTTTTACCATACGGTTCTATGGGCTGCCATAGACTTCGTGGCGGAAGAAGAAGAAGAAGAAGAAGAAGAAGAAGAAGATGAATAATAATAATAAGAACGGGAACGGTTTCAATAGGTGCCTTCGCACCTTCGGTGCTTGGCCCCTAAAAATAATTGAAATATAAATATTACATGAAAAACTTTAAGTACTAAAATCACAAAAACTGAAATAAAAATGCCAAATATAAATAGGTACTAAAACTTAAAATAAAACTGAAATGTAAAATAAAAGATGATTCGAAGTAGTAATAATAATGAATAAGTATTAATAACACTGGTGCACTATATTCCAAGTTATCTGAAGCCATATGGCATTTTGTTTGTATCTTTGGCGAACTATTCCTTTAAAAGTGAAGTGTGTAATTTGTACTGTAAATTTGATTGTGGTCTCCCATGTGTTTGAAGCGGGGAAAAAATCATTTTGTTCACAATTTTGTTTGATGCGGCTTGAGGTGCAGAAGTCACACATTTCATGTAGTGCATTTGCTCTAGTGTTGTGTTTATGTGTTAACATTGTGTGTCGATGCACATTTAGACCTTGAGATTCCAGCACCGCCCCCATCACCACCAGTAGAAGGTTTTGACAACTATGAGGATATGCCCCCTTTACCTCCCCCTATTGATTACGACATATCTGCACCAGTCGACTATTTGGAGAAAGGTAAGCTCAATGTTGACTCGTTTTAGTCAAACCCATTTTTTGTAGAGGTAAAGAATTTGCATTGTAAATCAGAATCATAATAGCAAGACTTTGGCATTTCGTAATTAGGTGTTTACAAAATGACTATATTGACATTTTAGGTTTCCAAGATAATTTTGAAATGACCAGTGGTGGACAGTAACATGGAGAGTGGTGGAGAGTATTTTTATTTTGGGAAACGTGTATTTTTACTTCACTACATTCCAAAGCATAATAGCGTACTTTTTACTCCACTATATTTCATAAAAACATGTCGTTCCTCATTATTTTGAACTGAAGAAATCATAACTCGCCCAGAGACGAGATAGATCCAATTCTTTTCAATTAGCCTGTTAAATCGGTTGGCAAATCGCAATGAACAATTCACTTGTGAATTGGACCGATCTGATTCCATCTGTTCTTTTGTCAACAACTCACTGATTCAAATGATATAAAACTGCTATGTTTGGATAGCTTTTCTTCTTAAAATGTTAACAGATTGTGACGTGTGTTTTCTTACATGCAGATCAATACATATTAAGTGTTCGCAACTCTTTCTTATCTCTTATTGACTAGTGGTGGCTACTTGACAATTCATAATAATTCATACACTGTAAAAAAAAAAATTTAAAAAGTACGTTACCTGGTTGCCTTCACATTTTGAGTTAATACAATGAACATTTGAGAAGCGACATCACCCTTTATTCAAATATTTTGTAAGCATATTGCATAATTGTGTGTTTTATTTGTAATAATGCAGTGAAACATGTCAAATTGTGCTATTTTCATGATTTATCACAACATTTTGTATTTATTTATGTGGTTCAGATACAATAATATTTTGAGTTTCTATTTATTAAACCAATTTCCTTCATTATATTAACTCAAATTTTTTATTTCAATGAACTAAAAATTTTAAAGCAGCAGGTTACTTATTTTTTAAGTTAAACCAACAATATTTTTTTACAGTGTACAAGTTAATTTCAACTCTCTATATTACAATTTACATTCAACTGACTTACAATTTTGAGTTGAATCTTAAAAAGTTCAAATTCCTTAACTTATTTTGATTTTGAGTTAAATTAACTTAAAAACATATGTTGTCATGACTTATTGATCCTATAATTTTTTACAGTGCAATTATGTCATCTGTAACCTAAGCTCTATCCGTGTAATATTTTATTAAGGCATCTGTACTTTTACTCAAATACTTGATTTGTGTATTTTGTCCACCACTGCTAATGACATTCAGAATGTAAAACATCTACTGATTTTTCATTGCGACTCTTTTTCCTACCAAGTGGTGGCACTATATAGCTACGACACAGGCAAGCCAGGGGACCTGTTCTTTCAGGAGGGGGACATCATCTACCTCACCAGCAGGAATGAGGATGGCTGGTGTGAGGGGGTTCTGAAGGGAGTGAGGGGTTACTTTCCTGGCAACTATGTGGAGTCCACCGCTTAACTGGCCATATAAGAACCCAAAATGTCGGTGAACCAATCATTTGAGACCTATAAGGCACCTTGTATTCGCATTTTGCATTTGCATTTTATCAAGTGCAACGATTGGCTGTTAAGAGCTGTTGAAAGGCTTTCAAGTTGATGCTAAAGCTTAAAAAAAATCCCAACTAACATGCTGACGGACGTGTCCAGCAGAGAGGAGTTTGTGTGGACATGAAAAGCCTCTCCTATTTTAAAGTATACTTCGGTCTTACATAATGATGATGATTGATTTCTCAGGACTTTAAGTTATGATCTAAATGTACAACATATAAAGAAAAAATGTTTTTTGGTACATTTAGCTGTATTTGATCAGTTCACAAAGCAGATAGTGGGTGGTTATTGATTAATTCTGTAAACATATGTGTTTAAATTGTGTTGAGTAAATAATGAAATAATATATTTGTGTAATATAATTTAGTCTTCTAATTGTAAAGCTTTATTACTTATGATAAATTAATAACATTGTATTGATTCCCTAGCAAATGCAGTATTTTCCCAAGCTTTTTTTTTCTTCTTTCCCTAGTAAGTGACCGAACCCTGTGCACAATTCAGTCACAATTTCACGATACCAATTTAGTATTTACACTCCATAAAATCAATAAACTGTTGACATTAATGTCTGGGAATAAAGTTTCATTTGTTTTATACAAATGTTTTCCTTATACAAAGATCTTTTGACTTGTTTATTCATGATGATCTGGCTCATAAGCACTAGTAGCCTTATTATAGATATTTAGACTGTTTATACTTATTATATTATATTTGGACTGTTACACAATGTTTTATGTTGATGAAAGATATTAAACTTTTCATAGTTCTTCAACCTAAATGTGTTCCTCTTTATTTCTACATAAATAAAACTAATTTGAAGACAGCAAATAATATTTTGGCTGCTGGTCCCCACCAGGCATCTTTCCTGGATTAAATAGTAAGACTTTCTTGTTCAACTCTTTGCCAGAAAGGACATGCTGGTTCACCAACACAACCCAGCCTTGACTTGCAACCTGGAACTCGTGTTGGTCTAAGGCTGCTTTCATTTTAAACAGGGACAATATAATATCTGTTTAATTGAGGTAAAAGTGAAAAAAGCATATTAAAATCAAACAAATAATGAAGCACACACACTCTGTGGTGTTTAAAATCAATGAAGTCCTGCTACAGGAAACACGTGATAAAGGTGCTGCGTCTTTAAACACTAGACAGTCACCATAAAAGTATTCAAACTTCACTATCAGCACTATAAACCCTCCCTCAGATAACACTCCGTCTCAAATCAGAGCAGTACACTCAGTGTCTATATTATTGCCGTAATCGTCTGCGTTCTTTGAGGTAAGACTTGTTATTTGTTTTTCAGTCAAGTGCTTAAAACCCGCTTGATCTAAGAAATTATTTCACTAACTACATAACCCCCCGGTTTCAGACAAGGCATGTTTGAGCTGTTTTAACTGAAAGTAACTTGCACTGACATTTCTTAAAATGTCAGTTTTGTCTTAAAATGTTTTTAATCTGGCTTAATCTAAGACCTGTCTGTGAAACCGGGCCAAGTGTATGATGTTCACCTAAGCTAGAAGAATATCCCTAAATGTGACTCGGCTTGTATAAATATATTGATCTGTAGCTTAATGTTGAAGACAGAAGTTTTCGACAGTTTAAGGTATCTTTTAGTTTGTGTTTCTGTGATTCCTTTGATCGCTGGAAATGACAGGTGTTGTCAAGACACTGGCAGTTAGTGAAAATAGGAGAAATCAACATGGCAGCTGTTGCTTTATGGCGTCAGTAGTAGGGTCTTGATGGGTGTTGAAAAAGCAGGACCCTCCTGAGCAGCTCAATAGGACTACAGTTCACTAAATGTGATAGGGCCTGGGACCAATGAGTAGGCCATTCCATAGACAGATGACCTTGGTGGCCCTGGCTTACAGTAAATGACAAATTATGAATGGAAATTGACAATATGTTGTCACGTAAAGCTTAATAAAAACCAACATTGTTACTTCAGAAGATGAATCTGGCCTCGCAATTGATTGATATATTTATGTAATCTTTTACATCTGTCCTCAATCCGGAACTGGGACATTTCTGGTTAGCAAGACATCTTGCGTAGTCTTGACTCATTAGGTAACAAAAGTTCATCATGGTGGTTAAAGACAGTTAAACATTCACACATTAAAACTTTAAAGATCTAATAGGACCTGGAAAATTTCTCTTTACTTAACATTTACTCATTAAATGTAGAATCCTGTCGTGATATTGTGTGGAATTCCAGGATCTGAATTACAATAGGAAAAGTTATTTCTAAGAGAAATTAATAAAATTAATTGTGCTAATGGTTTCCACTTTGCTTGTCGGAATTTATATATATATATATATATATATATATATATATTAGGGCTGTCAAAAGATTAATCGCGATTAATCTCATCCAAAATAAAAGTTTGTGTTTACATAATACATGTGTGTGTACTGTGTATAATTATTATTTATATATAAAAACACACACAAATCATGTATATATTTAAGAAAAATGTATTATATTTATATATAAAATATTTATATTTATATATAATATAAATTATATAAATGTATATACAGTATATACATGCAAATATTTCTTAAATATATACATAAATGTGTTTGTATTTATATATACATAATAATTATACAGAGTACACACAAATATATTATGTAAACACAAACTTTTATTTTGGATGTGATTAATCGCGATTAATCTTTTGACAGCCCTAATATATATATATATATATATATATATATATATATATATATATATAAAGCACTACAAGTACTGTCCAATAAAAACCTGCCTCTTAAATGTTTTTAGAGATGAAACACTGTCATGTTTGATGAATATTAATATAATAATAATATCTGCCATACGATGTTAGTTATTACAGTCTGTGAAACCCCCACAATGAATTCAATGTCACATGTATATATAAGGCCTATGATCACAGAATAATTAAACCTGTCATCACCAAATGTAATTTATTACCTTACAGAGTTGCTTCTGAATTGGGAACTTCTTCATTGCCATGGACATGGGTGATCAAATTGTAATATTTAAGTATGTATACCTGCTCTCAATGCTCTTCTTCGAAATTGAACACACATAAGCTCTGTTGCGAAACCCTGTAATATTATACATCTGCTCACATTCTATATGGACCTTTTTTACAGACTGTGATGATGATGATACATTCTATATTGTGTGTGTGTGTGTGTGTGTGTGTGTGTGTGTGTGTGTGTGTGTGTGTGTGTGTGTGTGTGTGTGTGTGTGTGTGTGTGTGTGTGTGTGTGTGTGTGTGTAGCCTACTGTGTTTTTCTCTCTTTTGACATAATTGTAATATTTCTCCACTTTTGGTCGTGTAAACGCATTAACAGATAAGTAATCTAATTTGGAGATCGTAAAACGTAAAATGACTATGTGCTTTGCCTATATACCCATAGATATCCATAATAAAGGCTTTATTATGGATATCTATGAATATACTTGTCCTGTATACAAGTTTGCCATAGTTTAGCCTACTTCCTCGTTCCGGAAATGTGAAAATGGTCCATTCACCTGCTATCATCACGTGCTCACTCACACTCGTGCTGCATCTTAACATGGCAAAATCGTTGTTCTTTCAGGATCTTCATACCTATCATAACCTTTGGTTTTTTGGCAATCTGCTGTACTGGCTTCTGTAAAATGTTCCAGCGGGTCCGTGAGGAGCGCGTGGAGCGCCTGCAGGGTCAAGCTCGAGCCGTGGATCAACCGTCCGTCTATGTCATTCCGATCTCCCTGTCCGACGATGATCTGTACAGACCGCCGCGCTACAGCACCGTACAGTTCTACGAGCCCCCTCCGTCTTATAACGAGGTAACCGTGGTAATATTGTCGATTATCCCACTCCATCATCGAATAAATCTTTAGATAAGCGTTTCCCCTCGCAGTTAATGTTTTTAAAGTTAATGAGGATTCAACATTTATTTTGCAGTTACATGTTGTGAAGCCTGAAGTCTCCCCTCTGGAACCCCCTCCTGCATATTCGGAATCTGTGTCTCCCTCACCCTCATGAATCACGATCTCACCAAACATATCTCAAGCACTTGGACTGGTTCAAAGAAAAATAAGCAGCAAAGTGGAATTCTCGTGACTTTTCCCAAGGACTTCTACTCATGCTACCTATGCAAAGGTTTAAATAGTGAGGAAGAACACAAATGTGATAATCTGTGATTCTGTTGGGATTCTGAACATGTTTTACAGGGCCACGAACTGTTTCACGCAATAAGGAACTTAGTTAAAAGTTTAATAATGTATATACGGTTTGTTTAGTGAATATTTATACATTTTGCACATGCTATTCAAACCTTTTTTGTTAACTTTGTGAAATGAAATGTGTTAATTTATAATATGTTGTAAATGGTTGAGCTTGTAGGCTATAGCTAAAACTATAGGTGAAACTATGAATAAAATAAAAATGTTGTAGGCTATAAACACAGAGTCTTAATAATATCCACTGAAAATGTTAATGTTAACGAGAGATTAAAAAAAAAAAAAAGATGAGTCTTTCCTACTGTCTGGAAGCTCATTCTTCCCGGTCAACATGCCACCTGAGCTGCACCCTCAGAGGTCAAAGTCCAGCGCTGTTACTACAGAGGAAGCTCCACCTCCTGCTTTACCACTGTCATTGTCCCCTACACAGACATAAGCCATAGACTATGCATGTAATCACCACAATGCATTTATTACTCATAAAATGAACCACAAAATGAACAAATTGAAATAGTTAAAGCTGTGAATTCACCACACGTGACATTGTAACTAATAAGGTGCATTCACAATTATGCACCCATATATTGAATTGTCATGTTTTGAAGTTGGCATGTTTTGTTAGTAATTAGAATATGTAAAACATAGAAAAATGTAACACAAAAGCTTTTTCTTTTCTTTTTTTAAATCTACCTCTTCAGTCACTTTAGTTTCAGTAAATGTTACAAACGTATGAAGCCACATTGAATTTGTTTTAAAAACATTACACAGGCTACCTATAATTCAGAAAGAATAGGCTATCTTATGACAAGAAAATACAAGATGATAATCAAACTGTAGAAAATGTCAGTTTATGACATGCTTCATATTATTTCAATTCAAGAGGAATGTCTCAAAACGTGCTTCACATGCCATGTAATCTACATAATTTAATGATTGGCATAGTGTTATACAAGTAAAAAAAACTGTCTGGGTTGTTAATGCAATGGAATTAGGGTTGTAATGGAATGTTTACAGGTACAAAGGTCTACTATAGCTAGTCCTTGGACATCATGTCTTAAGTGAGTGGAAACAAAAACATAAAACACGCCCATGTCATAATATCATATGACTAAAATATTCTCAGAAATGACACTGTTCTGCCATAAAATGTGGAAACATGTAAGACATTCAGTATGACCTGCAGAAACACATAAAAAGCTATATTTTATTCCCATTTGCTTGTAGTTTACCGGATAATATATATATATATATTTTTTTTAAATATATATATATATTTTTTTTTTTAATTATAAAAAAAAAGTATACTGCATTTACAAAAGGAGGACTGTGGATACAGTGAGGCAATTTTATGCATGAAGGACAAAATATCTCAAGGACAACTCGCTGAAAAGAAGGACTTGCTCCCAGAATATGCAGAACAGTTTGACAATTTCTACCGTTTCTGCTTTCACACAGCATCTACAAACTGCAATTATATGGGTTACTTAAGAAGTCACCCTTACCGGAATAAGCTTTGTTGTCATCGCCAAACGTGTGAGAAGATAAAACATTAATGAGGGGAGTGTAGCCTATACATAACTGCTGGTAACAGGTAGGCCTAATGAGGAAACACACAAAGAGCCTATCATTTGCATAAGAGAGTTCAAGCAAGAAGTTTTTTTTTCACATTCATATTTTAGTTGAAGAAGATTTTGAGCTAATAAACTAATTTGTGTTATTTTTAATTATCATATTTAGTTTGATGTCTTGTGCTAATAATAAAAAAAAACTTGTACAAAGTGTTCACACATAAACTCGGAAGAGCTCCGACCACTGTACATCTGACTGCTGCAGATTAATTTAGTTTGATAGCGTTGCAATGGAGACGCATAATTCCAAGTCGGAGAAAAAGCTCTTTCACGTGTTGTCGTCTCGCAATTATGGTAATTACTACATGGCGTGAATGCAGACAGTGCTGCTAGTTCGGGAACTTGTATCTAATTGTTCAAGAACTAAACAAATATTTAATTACTACTACATTAGTAATTTCTCGCTAGAAAAAAAAAGTACATTTACACACAAACTGACCAGCAAATGCAACTGTCGGACACAATCTTTTTTTTCTAGCTCAACTGTCACAGAATGGAACGCACATGATTGTGGGATATCAAAGGCAGCAAAGGATACATTTATGCTGCCTTCAAAACTCGATCGGATGAAGGTATCTCAGGAGACAGGAGGGGAACATTTGCCTTCCTGCCTTCCTGCTTTGGGGGCAGTCGTGGTCTAATAGTTAGAGAGTCGGACTTGTAACCGGAAGGTTGTGGGTTCGAATCTCAGGTCCGGCAGGAATTGTCAGTGGGGGGGAGTGAATAACCAGCGCCTCTGGGTGGAACCACCTCTTCCACCCTCAATACCACGACTGAGGTGAGACCCTTGAGCAAGGCACCGAACCCCCAACTGCTCACCGGGCGCCGCAGCAATATGGCTGCCCACTGCTCCGGGTGTGTGTGTGTGTGTGTGTGTGTTCACTACTGTGTGTGTGCACTTGAATGGGTTAAATGCAGAGCACAAATTCCAAGTATGGGTCACCATACTTGGCCACACGTCACTTCACTTCAAATGTGTCCTTCAAATTTTCCAGGTTTCGGACGCAGCCTAGAATTGTGGCATGGTAATGCATCATAGGTGCCTTCACCCGTTGTCGTAGGCTAATTAGTGATTCGGAACTGTAAAAAGCCTTCACATGCTTGTTGAACTTGAGAGCTACAACATACCACATGGCTGCTGTACCACCTGACCATTGCAGATTTGTTTGCGGCGCTGTACAGACTGATCGGTGTGACATCAAAGTTGGAGCTTTATTTACTGTAATGACAACTATGGCGTGAATGCAGCATATCATCTAGCGGTAGAATGTAATTTGTAATTCCCCAGCTAGCAATTTTTGGTTCCCAGAAGGACAAAAACGTGTCTATCCGCTTGTTAAGTCATGACGTAAGGAACGCCGTTTCCAGAGTTGGACAAAGTACACAACTCCATTACTTGAGTAAAAGTAAAAGTACTACTGGTCAAATATTACTCCATTACAAGTGAAAGTTGTAAAGATAGATTTTTACTTAAGTAAAAGTACAGAAGTACTTGCTTTAGAAAGTACTTAAGTATCAAAAGTAAAAGTAAACGCATTATTTTATTATTTTTGCATTGTTGTATGAATGCACACTGTTCCATCATGGTGGTTTAAGCCAGTCATGCTAGCAAACCTTGAACCCATTTAAATACTTGTTTAAAAGTTACAAAACTCTTATCAAAGTCAAAATCATACTAGAAAAGAAAGGTTTCTACATTGTGTTTATTTGACAGGATTATGTAAAACACATTTTTTAAAGGACTTTAGTTAACATTATTAGCCCAACTACGTTTGCAACTAACATCATTGTCGAACGTTACCTATGCATTAGCGCTGTATCCACAAGGCTATGGCAACTTGGCGGGTAAATCTATAAAAATCATTTGACCGACCATACTTAATACCAGTGTTAATTTTGACAGCAAATTGTGATTTAGTTTTAGTCAGTCTTTTGACTATAACATTTTAGGCATCTGAATTGTTTTAGTTTTAGTCTAGTTTTAATTAACTATAATACAATTTTAGTAGATTCAATAGACTAAAATCCAGCACTTGTGGTCTGGCGTCTGTGAGGCAGCTTTCTGTGCACTTTTTCAGACTTATCCACGTCTGCTCTTCTGCATTTTATCTTTTCAGTATGACTATGGTTGTGCGTCTGGGAACTGCCGCCTTCTATTTTGCCATCAATTGATTAGTGTTCAAAAAATACTTGGAAATCATTGAACTTCATGTGATCCTACAAGAGTGATTACTGATAGGCTGTCTGCACAAAAAACAAAAAAACAAATCACGTTTTAAAGAAGAAAACAAATCATCCACTGTCTTTCAAAGCGGCTGCGACTTTCTACTTCGAGGGCCTTGATAGAAATGTAGTGGAGTAAAAAGTACGATATTTGTCTTTCAAATGTAGTGAAGTAAAAGTAAAAGTTTCCAGAAAAAATACTACTCAAGGAAAGTACAGATACTCAAAAAGAGTACTTAAGTACAGTACTCAAGTAAATGTACTTAGTTACCACCTCTGGCCGTTTCTGGGTCCAAGCCTCAACTCGTTTCACTTGAGAATGCCATCGGCGGCCGTTTATGAGCGCTATTTATTCATATTAAACATCAAACATTTTGAAAGTTAAATATTTGACATACATTCTACACAACAGTCTCTGTGCTCACAGCGTCACAGACATTAATATTTTAACGATTTATAAAAGATGAATCACTGTCTGGCCATCTGGAATTTTGGTATGGACATAAAGGTTATGATTATATATTTTTTTGTAGTATTACACCACATTGTTTGTGTATATTAGCACCGTTTGTTGTTTTTCTTGTGGTATGAGATAGAGCGTTTGGACCCGGAAGCTCTGCCGGGGGACGTCAGACTTAACAACCGGATAGAGGGGTGCAGGTATGACATCACTTTTGCCACTTTTCCACTGCATGGTACAGTTCGGTATGGCTCACTTTTTGGCGCTTTTCCACTGCATGGTGCGGTGCGGTTCGGTACGGCTCGGTACGTTTCACTTAAATAGTACCACCTTTTGTGACAGTGATATAGCGATTGAGACCCTAAACACATTGATAAATACAAGATTAGTTTACCCTTGTGCGCCGTCGAGCAAATCAAGTAATGTCATCGGCGCTTTGTTGTATGAGTGCCTATAAGACTCTCTTGTTTTTAGCAGTATTTTGTTTTGCTGCCATCATCTTCCTTTGAAACAAACTTCTTCTTGTAGTTAAAAACATCCACATGCCGAGAAGTAGAGGCGGCACAAATACAATGATCATTCTATAACCCCACCCATTTTAAAACGGTGCTAACAGCAGTGGAAAACCAAACCAAGCCAAAGCGAGCCGTGCCATGCCATGCCGAACCGAGTCGTACCACGCAGTGGAAAAGCGAAGCGAATAGCAAGCTGAGCCGTACTATACCTAGCCATACCAAGCGTTACCATGCAGTGGAAAAGCGCTATTTGTAGGGCAAAAAGGCAGTTGCTAACAAGTGGATAAATGGGATTACAGAGGCTGTCGGGGAGATTAAACATCATCACGTCATAAAGGTAAGTTCAGTCAGCTTTTACAGCCTCATTATGCTCATAACTGTGCTCTTATAAACTAGTCAAACTCCAACGTTCTGGGAAAATGTTTTTAGATATAAAACTGAAAGAGTTATCGGAAGCTTAGTGGTGGCGATGTTCAAGTCGTGGGACAATGGTGTCATTCAGTCTTTTTACTTTTTCTGGCGAATGCATTTAGACTTCAAAATTCATAAAAGTTGTGTAAAATAATCTTGATGGACAAAGTATCATAAGGGCCTATAGGTCTTACATGCCTTGGATAAACAAACTTTCGATAAACTTTCTCTAAACAATAAACTTTTAAAGCTGCATTAAAGCTACACTGTGTAACTTTTTTAGTTTATTCTTGGCTAAAAACACTTAGTTCTTTCAAAAATATGTGCTCATTAATGTATATTTACTTCTTTCAAGTAATGAAGTATTCTCGTAAGTTTATAATATGCCATTGAAAATACATACGGGTGAGGGGTTCGAATGCCGGTCGCCATGTTGCCCCTCCATCTTGAAAGTACATTAGCCAAAGAGGGACATACCCGTGAATTCAAGCTTCGCCTTTCGCGTTTTAACACTCGATGGCACCGTGTCGAATGTGGACGAGGTCGAACTGGAAGCCATGTTAATCTTGGACTAAATCGGCCACCGTAGGAGTTAAAACGAAATCGGAATTGAGAGGAACAGAAACTAATATTCACTGGATGGTCATATACCTTTTCAACGCTAAATGGGGGAAAATATCACACAGTGTAGCTTTAATGAAAAAGCCATTATTGTCAGCAAAGATCATATTACTTGGTGGATGGTAGACAGAAACAAGATATTCAGCAATGTTTATCTAGGATACCTTGATAGTAGATGTTGTTGGTCAGATCTTAAAGTGAAGCGATGATCATTGTGCTGCTCTGAGCAATTTGGCGTACAGCCGCTGAAGTGATAGGCCTAAATTTGTGATACAAACTCTGGCCTCTGCTGGTGAAACTGATCAACACAAATTCATGCGAAAATTTACTGTGACTGTGATAAGAGAATTTATGAGCTGACCTGAATTTATAGGTATATATATATATATATACCTATATACCTATATATATATATATCTCAAGACAATTCTGAAATGTCTTACTCAAAATTCATTCATATCCCTTAATAACTTGCAGGTTTATATGGAAGTGCTATTTTAGTGACATCCATATTTTAAAAATTTAGCAACGAGTGGCATAGAAGCAAGAAGCATTCAAAGCCAGTGTGTCCAAAACTTCAGGGACTTATCCACATACACAAATACCACAAAGGCATAATCAAAGTAAATGTCCTTCACTAGGTCACATTTAGATGATCATCTTCACTAGCCTAGAAATCTAGATGCACCCTAGCGGCAGAACATTTATTTTGCAGCGAGTGTAGTCTAGCAACTCTCGGTAGACCTGAGAGCTGGAAAAACCAAACTCTGGTCAGGCCAATCACAGCGTGTGTAGAGTCGGTGGGCGGGCTTAACATAATGACGGCACGTCACGGCAGAGTTGTGGAGGTTCTGCGTGCTACTCGTAAACAAAGAAGCTTTCGAACAGTGGCCTTTTGAATCGGCTTTGGCCGCGACTCTTGAACACTTGGAGTTAAGCTTTTCTTTGAGAAAAGAACAAAGAACGGCACTGAAGTCATTCTTAAGCAAAGAAGATGTGTTCGAAGTTTTGCCTACCAGATACGGCGAAAGTCTATCAACTAACGTTAGCTCGGCTTCACCTTCTTCTTCGCTCTGGTTGGTTGTGGTGCTCATGGCGCTATCCAATTGCGTGCAGAGGGAATTTGAAAGACAACCGTTCATCCCGCCCCTCGGATTGAGCCCTGTCACTGGTGAGTTTCCAGACCCAACATCTTGATGTGGGTCTGGCTTGTCAGACTACATCTTCACTATATTGCCAAAAGTATTGGGACACCCCTCCAAATCAATGAATTCAGGTGTTCCAATCACATCCATGGCCACAGATGTATAAAATCAAGCACCTAGGCATGCAGACGCTTCTGCAAACATTTGTGAAAGAATGGGTCGTTCTCAGGAGCTCAGTGAATTCAAGCGTGGTACCGTGATAGGTTGCCACCTATGCAATAAGTCCATTCGTGAAATTTCCTAACTACTAAATATTCCATGGTCAACTGTTAGTGGTATTATAAAAAAGTGGAAGCACTTGGGAACAACAGCAACTCAGCCACGAAGTGGTAGGCCACGTAAAAATCACATAGTGGGGTCAGCGCATGCTGAGGCGCACAGTGCGCAGAAGTCGCCAACTTTCTGCATATATAGCTACAGACCTCCAAACTTTGAGTGGCCTTCAGATTAGAACAGTGCGTAAATAGCTTCATGGAATGGGTTTCCATGGCCAAGCAGCTGCATCCAATCCTTACATCACCAAGTACAAAGCAAAGTGTCGGATACAGTGGTGTGAAACACGCCACCACTGGGGTCTAGAGTAGAGATGTGTTCTCTGCAGTGATAAATCACACTTCTCTGTCTGGCAATCCGATGGATGAGTCTGGGTTTGGCAGTTGCCAGGAGAACGGTACTTGCCTGACTACATTGTGCCAAAGTTTGGTAGAGGGGGGATTATGGTGTGGGGTTGTTTTTCAGGGGTTGGGCTAGACCCCTTAGTTCCAGTGAAAGGAACTGTTAATGCTTCAGCATACCAAGACATTTTGCAGAATTTCATGCTCTCAAATTTGTGGGAACAGTTTGGGGATGGCCCCTTCCTGTTCCAACATGACTGCGCACCAGTGCACAAAGCAAGGTCCATAAAGACATGGCTGAGCGAGTTTGGTGTAGAGGAACTTGACTGGCCTGCACAGAGTCCTGACCTCAACCTGACAGAACACCTTTGGGATGAATTAGAGCGCACACTGCAAACCAGGCCTTCTGGTCCAACATCAGTGCCTGACCTCACAACTGCGCTTCTACAACAATGGTCAAAAATTCCCATAAACACACTCCTAAACCTTGTGGAAAGCCTTCCCAGAGGAGTTGAAGCTATTATAGCTGTGAGGGGTGGGCCAACTTCATATTAAACCCTGCAGATAAAGAATGGGATGTCATTAAAGTTCTTGTCCATGTAAAGGCAGACATCCCAACACTTTTTTGAATGAAGTCTGGTTCTTGCCTTTATGGAATCAGTGTCAATTTAGACAGTCAAGTTCATCTATCAGCAATACAGATTTACAGCCAAAAGGTGTATAAAATATAGTTAATATTTTTTTGGTACTTTGATGGTGAAAGTCATGCAATTACCGGTAGTCATTCATTTTTTCAAACATTATTTCTCCAAATATTTTATTTCAGATATCAGGCAATTTACAGATTGTTCTTCTAATCAAACACTGAATTTTGAAACATGACTACTATACAGTATCTGCCTCTAGCTTATACCATGATATTTAGAAAATGTAATATCAATATCAAAACTAAAATCCAAATTCAAACACCTTACACCTAGATATAAACAATAGCTGCCAGTATTCAAGCCAAACACCATTGGCATGAATGGTAATTGGTGAATATAAATTAGCACTTGAATTAAGTTTGTTCATAATAAAAAGTAGAGAGGATTTGCCTGTAAGAAAAAGAGATATTTTCATCCAGTAAGCATGTACAGCATTATAATAAATATGTCGTGATGTTTTCAGTGAATAAGAGCAGATACACAGATACATGCAGTGACGACATTTTACACCGACAGCATTTTCATAGATATCTATATAAAAGGTCTTAATGTCATGCTCTAGCACCGTTCTTGCTTTCAATTCACAGATTTGTTTCTAATTAGGGTGTAAACAGGATGTTTGGTCCTTCAACTTTAAAAAAAAAAAGTATTGCCACATTTTTTATGTAGTATGTAAATATAGTTGACTATGGTTGATATGGTGATCTACAAAAGCAACTATCAGAAATCAAATCATGACTGCATTCAGTGACACCTTCTGCACAAATTGTGAGTGCAAAATATGATCTGCCTGCTGTTTCTATTTCTCATGCCCCTATCAGTGTGTGCCCTCAGTGTCTAAATAGGATCACATTTCCATATATTCCTGCCCCCCCCAAAAAACAACAAAAAATAGTGCTGTAATGTGGATGTTTAAGAAACAAACTGTACAAAAGTCATGTGCCTGACGCAACAATAGGAGCTAAAGCAAAATAGAGCCTTATAATAAAAATATAATTCAGAGATGAAACACTGTCCAATCATCTACCATCTATATCATCACTATTAATGTACTCAAAAATCAAAACTATTAACAAAATATAAGTAAAAATACAAACTTCACTGCAAAAACATAACTTGATAAATGTACGTGATAAGCAAATCTGCAAAACACTTTTCAGAGAATATATACTATCGTTCAAAAGTTTGAAGATTTTGTTTTTTGAAAGTTTTTATGCTCAAGGCTGAATTCATTTGATCAAAAAGACAGTACAAAGAGTAATATTGTACAACATTAAGAAATATTTCTTTATTATCAATGTTGAAAACAGTTGTGCTGCTTCATATTTTTGTGGAAACCGTGATGCATTTTTTCATTTTTTGATGAATAGAAAGTAAAAAAAAAAAAAAAAAACATTTATTGGAAACCGAAATGTTTAGTAATATTACAAGTGTTTTTTTACTGTCACTTTTGATCAATTTAATGCATCCTTGCTGAATAAAATGATTAATTTCTTTTAAAAAAAACTGACCTCAAACTTTTGAACAGAAGTATATTGAATATATTATATTGTTTATAATATATTTATAAAAAAAATTGGTTTAACCATAAATCTTATCACATTTTGAGTTTATGCTTAAACTAACAAAAAACAATTAGAAAATTTGGCTAATAATCAAATTGTTAATGATTAATTAAAGATATATTATACAAAATATAGTTTTATCTTACACAATTTTGTATCTGAAGTACATTTATCTTATTATGGGATTATTATTTTTAATCTAAATCATTGAAGAATGTTTAGATATTTTTACTGGACAAAAAAAAAAAAAAACTGATTAAGACATCTTTTTTTGTATGTAAAATAAAAAAAAATTACCTTTAATTTCAAAATGTATTTGAACAGAAATGTTAATGCTCATGCTGTAAACAAAAAGATTTTGAGACAAAGACTGTGGCTAAATTCTGACAAGATATTCTGGTTTTGAGGTTTTTTTCATGATGTAGCTGTGTTTATAAAGGGTAGACAGTGATTTCACAGACACACTCACACCTGCACACATATAAAAGACGGATCTCTCTGATCAGTGTACACCCTTGGAACGAGGTTGATGATATAAACCGGGTAGCACTGATATAAAGTGTCACATGAAACATCCAACAGTTGCTATACTGAGCTCTAAAAGACCCACCCAACCGGAACCCACTGCTGAGCTCCTTTTAACTGCTCTAAGGAGGATTTGAGGGTCCTGTACACCTGTTCCAAATCGTCATTCACTACGGTGAGGTCGAAGTAGTGTCCGTACACTCTTTCAATCTTGGCACTCTCATCCACTGTCCTCTTTAGCTCTGCGTCCTGTTAAAAAAAAAAAGAAAATTTTAGGGTGGTCAAAACCAGATTTTCATGAGAACCAAGTTTAGTAAACAGCTACTGAGTGGGACTTACTGTTCGTAGTTTGGTCGCCAGTCCTGCCTCGATCCCAGATCTGTTCATGTCCTTAAGCACCTCAAACTCAGGGGCTTTGATAAACACCACATATGGCAAAAACTCGGATGTCCTGAGGACTTTTAGGGCCTATGGCAAAAAAAATAAAAATTCTGAATCAAACCCTGGTTTTCATGAACTACTCCAAAACAGCATCATATACTTATACTAGTTACAATAGAGAGTCTTTGCAGAGATGTTTTAGAAGAATCATTTTCTTAGTGTGAAGATCAATGGATGTTAAAGGTTCTTCATGGAACTATCTATGCCAATAAAGAACTTTTATTTTTTATAGTTTATGGAATATCATCGATGTTGCATTATGCTGTCTGTAGTTAGAAAGCCAGAGACTTTAGTATGGGGAACACATTCACTATTAACTACGACTTTTGCCTCAATAAACTCCTAATTTACTGCGTATTAATATTAATAGTAGTATTTGTAGCGTTTAAGTTTGGGCATTGTGTAGGATTGAGGGATGTAGAATATGGTCATGCACAATAAGGCATTAATATGTGCTTTATAAGTGCTAATAAACAGCCAATATCCTAGTAATATGCATGTTAAAGGGATAGTTCACCCAAAAACGAAATTTGTATGTTTATCTGCTTACCCCCAGGGCATCCAAGATGTAGGTGTCTTTGTTTCTTCAGTAGAACACAAATGAAGATTTTTAACTCCAACTGTTGCAATGTGATAGTCGTATTATGCATGTCAATGGGGATATTTTAGCGTATGAGAGCAATGAGAGTAAAAACACATAGACAAACGATCCTTATTAAACCATGCGGCTCGTGGCGACACATTGATGTCTTAAGACACGCAACGATTGGTTTCTGCGAGTAACCGAACAGTATTTATGTAATTTTTTTACCTCTTATCAGACATCTAGTATTCCCAGCGCCATAACTTCCGGCGAATAAGGTCAAAATACTGGCGCGATCAAAGATATATATATACGTAGGTGCCTCATTCGACCGTTCCGCGCAGGCACTAATGAGGAGTCTATGTATATATCTATGATCACACCGGTATTTTGCATGTATTTTGACCTTATTCACCGGTAGTGATGGTGCGGGGACAGCTGATGCAGAGCCATAGAAAAAAATGAAATACATTTTTAAATATGGATATTTTTCTTACACAAACGCTTCAGAAGGCCTTTATTAACACCCCGGAGCCGCGTGGAGCACGTTATTTGACGGACAGATGCATTTTTTATGTACTTCAAAAACCAAGCAACTATTACTGCCATTATAATGCTTGGATTAGCCTGGACTTTTTTAATATAACTCAGATTTTATTTGTCTGAAAGAAGAATGTCATATACACCTAGGATGACTTGAGGGTGAGTAAATCATGGGCTAATTTTCATTTTTGGGTGAACTATTCCTTTAATAAGCAACTAGTCAATAGCAAGAATTGAACCCTAAAATAAAGGGTTACAGAGGACCCTTACCTGTGGGTTGACGTCCAGGATGCAGATGCGTCCAGCCTCCACTACTTCATGGATGGAGTCCATCTTGGTGCCATAGAGGTTACCATCATATTCACCATGTTCAAGGTAGTGGCCAGCTTTAATATCAGCTTCCATCTTACTCCGGGATGTGAAGGCATACATCATATTCTCTTTGTCTGCTGATTTGGGCTTCCAAGAGGTGTCTGTGGACATTTACAAGAACAGTCCAGTGAACATCAGATGATTCTTTATTTTCTGTTTATTAACAGATTAAAGGCACATTTTCTCCCGAGAAAAAAAAAACTCTCACACTAAAGGGAAGAAATAGACTGCATTCAGACTGTCAGTTTTTGGGATTGACTACGGTCTCGAAATGTCTCGTTCGAACAGCAACTCACAGGAACGTCTGGAATACTGTCTGTATGAACGTGCAACGGGAGTCAAGCCTGTATTCTTTTATCAGTACCATAGCGACGCTACAGTGACCAAAGTAATATCAAAGATGGCAACGTCCATAAATATGTTTATCTGCTTACCCCCAGGGCATCCAATCTGAAAAGTCTTCTCACTTTTGACACGACAAGGGACCGGTTGTATAAACATAGCCGCTAAGTTAAGACTTAAGAACTAGCTTGAAAAACTAGCAATTAGTCAGGGCTAATCAGTCTTTCTTTTTGGATTCAAATTAAACCAATCTACCTTTTCATGTAACTGACTTAAAATAGTTATGACCAGTCTTGAAGAAAAAAAATTTGATGACTTACTTGTAAGACTAGTCTACTCAGTTTATGCAACCGGCCCAAGAGTTCAATCAAGCAGCGAATTCATCGGTGAAACTTTCATTAACGGACAGCAACTTAGGCGTAAGTTCAATAATGAGTGTGCACATATTGTGAATTCATTTAATAAACGTAGTTACCTAGCTTTCCTGGTAGCCTTCAGTAAATTCATTAAAATATAAATACCAGTTGACCATCTGTTTTTTCATTCTTTGATGAACAGAACATTTTTTGTAACATTATAAATGTTTTACTGTCCCTTTTGATTAATTTAATGCATCCTTGCTGAATAAAATGATTAAATTCTTTTTTTAAATTCCTCAAAGTAGAAGTATATTGAATATATTGTTTATAATATATTGGTTTAACCATAAATCTAGCTAAATTAGTTTATGCTTAAACTAACAAAAAACTATTTGCTAATGGGGTATCAAATTATTAATTATTAATTAAAGATATATTCGACAAAATACAGTTTTGTCTTGCACATTTTTCTTATTAAGGGATTATTCTTTTTATCTAAATCATTGAAGAATGTTTACATATGTTTAATGGACAAAAAACATTAAGACTAATCTTTTTGTATGTAAAATTCAATGTTTTTCAACAGAAATGTAAATGCTCATGCTGTAGACAAACAGATTTTGAGACAAAGACTGTGGCTAAATTCTGACAGAAGATATTCTGGGTTTTGCGGTTTGTTTCATGATGTAAGAAAATTTCATAAAAAATATAAATACCAGTTGACCCTATGTTTATTTTCTTCACTGACGAAAATCAAAAGATAATCAAAAGAGGGAAGAGATACAGGAAAGAAAGAGAGAAGCTGAAGCAAGCTTTGGGACCTCAGTATTTATAAAACCCTGTGTATGGCCCTGGTCTGAAACCCCCTAAAACGGAGAACTGATACACCGAGAAGACTCACAGGGGATGGTGGTGCCGTAGTGCTGAGGGTCTGACACTAGCAGCTTATTCTTCAGACTTCGTCTGCCCACTCCAGGTGCACCAATCAGAATCAGAGTCTTCCTGCGGAACGGGGGGACTTTTGCAACCTCCTCATAGATCAGCAACTCATGCCTGTCAAAATCTGCCAGGGAATAAAAGGGGAAAAAATTAAACAAAATATAACACGTTTTTTGAGTTTCAAAAGATGTGCATTTGAAGAAAAAGAAGCATTCCAAACCAGCATTCTTTGTAGTTAGATACATCATTTTCTTCTTCTTCTTGCCAACCATTCCAGTGCAGAGATTGGCTGCAATACACAGTGATATTATTTTTAGATACAAATATTTACAGCATTATCGAACCTTAACATAAGTTTGCACTTGCATTGTTTGCATTGCTGTGGTGCGAAGTCAACAGTCTGAAGAAGAAAAGTTCCATTGGTGCCCTTTTATAAAGGCAGAGAGTTAACGCTATTCATGCACTAGAACGCCATTGACATGTCTGTTTTCTGTTTTCTCTTTTTCTGCTGATCTGCTCCACACTTTGAGAACCACTGGATTAGACATTGTAATGGTTCATATCAAATCCACCAGGGGGCAGTATATACAAATCAACCATTCAGTAGAGTAGATTTAAAAACAGTTGAAAGAAATTAATACTTGTATTCAGCAAGGCCAAGGATACATTAAATTGATCAAAATGGTTTCTACAACAATATTAAGCAGCACAACTGTTTTCAACATTGATAATGAGAAATTATTCTTGAGCAGCTAATCATTATATTAGAATGATTTTTGAAGGATCATGTGACACTGAAGACTTAATCCATATATTTATATTTGAGCACCTGCTTGTGACAGCTCAACATCTCTCTTCACAAAAGCTTTCCTCTTCTCCTCCAGAAGTTGACTGGGAATCAGGCCAGCACTACCTCCCTCTACACGACGTGCCTGCAAAGATATATGACTCTAAATTACAGCTTTCAGAGGCAAATATTGTTCTAACATTGTTCTATATCATAAACAAACATATTTTTGTGTGCTTGTTAGAAATTTTAAAGAGAGATCTTACATTTTAAATGAAAAGAAGACGTGACTTTAAAAGGTAAATTAACTATCTGGCATGTCATTGTAGTGCTTCTAAGTTGACCAACCAACCTGCCACCAGTTCACATCTTCCTGGTTAACAATCTGCAGAATGTCTCCACTTGAGAACATTAGTCCCGCCTCCTTGCAAGGGACGAGGTTGTCATTGGCAGGGTCATAATCAAAATGGCACTTTACAAAAACCTGTAGAGACAAGGATGAGAGTGATTCTGGCTGAAATATAGTTAACATTAAAGTTATTATTTTCATTCGAAAATTGAAAATTATTCAAAACATATATGTGACCCTGGACCACAAAACCAGTCATAAGTCGCACGGGTATATTTGTGGCAATAGCCAACAATACATTGTATGGGTTTCTTTTATGCCAAAAATCATTAGGATATTTTCCATGAAGATATTTTGAAAATGTCCTTATTATCTCCGTATTATTAGTAGTAATATAGTAATATGCATTGCTAAAGACTTTATTTGGGCAACTTTAAAAGGCGATTTTCTCAATATTTAGCCTTTTTTGAACCCCAAGATTCCAGATTTTAAGATAGTTGTATCTCGGCCAAATATTGTCACATTCAGCTTTCAAATTATGTGTAAATATCAATTTAAAAAAATTGACCCGTATGACTGGTTTTGTGGCCCAGGGTCACATATAATAAACAGCGTCAGTTTTAGTTATTCTAAGGCAACCCTCTACAATGCGAGTAAAACACTCGCATATGCGAGTAAATCGTCACTCTGGGCGATTAAATCATATCTATCATTAGCCATTGGTTAATAAATTCTCAGATTTTACTCGCCAGTGTGTGTGTTAGATAAATACATTGGTTAATAAATTCTCAGATTTTACTTGCCAGTGTGTGTGTTAGATAAATATATTTTTACTCGCTGAACACTGAATGAGTGCTTGAGAGTTTCGCTCTTGTCAAGCGATCTATACGATTTCAAATCAGTCATCTGACGACTGACGTACCATGAACTCTAGTGTGAAGAACTCCATCGCTTTGCTGAGCGCGTTTCTCACACACACATGCGCGCTACATATCACGCAAAATCGACGGGCTACATGTTAACAATATTCTTTTAACAGTTTTAGTTCTAATTACTAAAGTTCTATCATTATATAGTGCTTGATTATCACAATATTATAACATAGTCGAATGCTGACTGATGTTAAGCATGTACGTTCAGATATTTAAAAAGCTGTGCCATTTTACAAAGATATTGATACATTTGGTGGTATATATATATATATAGTATAATATATAATATAATATAATATAATATAATATAATATAATATAATATAATATAATATAATATAATATAATATAATATAATATAATATAATATAATATAATATAATATAATATAATATAATATAATATAATAATATAATATAATATAACATAATATAATATAATAAATATAATATAATAAAGTAAATCAGTCTGGCGACTAAACAAAAAAATTTACTAGCCAAAGGCGATTGTATTGCCAAGGTGTGCGTAGAGGGTTGTAAGGCCTTTAACCTAAAATGCCCAGCCCATTTGAAAGTTAAAATGATACATCCAATCAAACAACAATATAAACGTAGTCTGGACAGATGATAGGATCAAAAGGCAATAGTAAAAATGCTGGAAGTGTCTGCTGAGACCGTCTATAACAAGCTTCTACCTTCCAGCTCATGATCCTGTCTGCTCTCACAGTAAACACATCTGGCTTTAACTGAGAGCGAGATGCTGCGCTCACTCCTTCCTCTGGTATCCATGACAACCACAAAAGAGCAGCAGAGAAAAACAAGAGGAAAGTAGGCAGCAGTGATGTGCGTATATGGAGCCACCAAAACCACTGGTCACCTGAGACATAATACCAGGTGTGAACGGGGTCGCTGATGCCCTACGCACGCACGTACCCTGGCAGTGAGACTCTGAACATGCCCCGTTCTGTATTTAGGGATGGTACCTGTCTCGGGGGATGTGGCTCCTGGTAGCTGGGTAGGATTTTGAGCACCACACTGCCGCTGGCCTCCTGCAGCATCTCCTGCAGCACACGAGGGTCGTCACCCACCTCTCTCCCATTCACCTCTTTGATGATGTCACCCACGTGGAGCAGACCCTGCTGGTCGATCATACCCCCGTGGAGAATACGTGCAATCACCAGCTCTCCGTTCTCAATACGGAACGTCACACCCTGACACAACAACATTACATGAAGTCAGAAACTAGTAGTCAAAATATTTAAGCACAATTTGAATTCCCATGACTTTACTATGACATTTTTATATTAAAGTACTATTTTAGAGCAAAGCATACCAACAAAAACTGTATATTCACTGTAGAATTTCATATAATTTCATACATTCTGTATTGTGTAAAGTGTTACAGAAATAAAGGTGACTTGACTTGTATGCATATTCAGTATATATTTACAAAATAAACAAATGCAAGGGTCAAAAATGGATTTGTTTCTCAGAACATTGAGTTTCGATTTCTAAGTGATCATGTTTTCACACATGATCATTGTGTGTAGGTAATTGGAAAATGATTGTGGCATTTCAAATGCAGTGTTTTCTAAATGAAACACAAGAGCTGTTAGTTTTAAATGATGTGTCTGATGTAGAGAACTGTGTTTAGCATTTTACAAAAAGTTTGTTTAAAGTGGTCATGAATTGAGAAATCAACTTTCCCTTGAGCTTTTAATATATATAAAAGTTCAGCGTGATATAAGAATATCCTGTAAGTTTCGGAGCTGAAAATGTCCTTGTTAGTCAAAGAAAAGCTTTTATGGACACCAGGCCCAGCAAACGCGCAATCTCAGAATGTGCCAAGCTCTGATGTCAGAGTGTGGAGAAGCACCGCCTCAACAGAAGAAGAAGAATGCCTGATTCTGTAGCCCCGCCCATGACTCGTGCAAGAAATGCAATATAAATAATATGGGGCTTCGCTACCGAGCAATAAACATGCAGAAGATAGCAAGATATTGCGCTGTGCCTGGTTGTGGAAGAACACAGTCGCTGGATAAGCTTCCTTCGGATTCTAATATTAGGAATGTGTGGTTGAACTTTATTTTTAATGAAGATCCAGCTCACGTGAGGAAGACATTGCGCGTTTGTTCCTTCATTTCACCACGGATTCGTTTGTAAACAAGAGACTGGATTTGCAGACAGGATGAGATTACATGAATGAATGAAGACTCACACTTATGTGAGTAAAACATTTGTTGTATATGTGATAGTATTGCATTGTTACAGACTGTTTGATATTGATTATGTGTACGTGTCTAACTGAACATAACTAAGCTGAGGTGTTGTAGTGAAATTTCTTGATGTGCGTTGTTCACACTCGACTTGATATTTGAAGGAAAAATACAAATCGCAGAAGTTTTGATCATGCTGATTTGTCTGACTCTGCAGTGAGGCTTGTGCGTGTGTGTTGATGAGAGATAAATCATTGTGTTTGTTTGATAAAGACATTTTGCGAGCCCTGTGGGCGAATCATCATTCCGGTTGCTGTTTTCCCACACGCTTTCAAAACAATTCCTCACATGTACTCACGGGGGAGAAGGAGCTCATTATAATATGCCAAGCTTATCCAATCATAGCAGTGGGCGTTTACTTCCAAGTCTTCAGTGCGGCACACCCATAAAAACCGAGCGTTCCATGAGAGAGGCTCAAAACGAGGGTAGAAAATAGCCTATTACTTATTCATTATGTTGTGTTTGAATGTAAAAACCACGCAAACGTCATTAGTTGGCCTTAGTCAACAGTATAAAAAAAATTAAAAAGCCAGTTCATGACCCCTTTAATAATTGCAAACTGAGTGTAAAGCAGATAAATTGCTTGCAGTTTTGCAGACTTGGTCTGAAGATTAGGCACATGAGTGAATGGGGCTCAAGTACCACTTTTAGTGTTTAAGCATTTTTTAAAAACTTCATATTTTAGAGCAGAGCATGACCCTAAATTTGATTTAATCCTTTTGTTTAATATAATATTTTAATATAGCATTATTATTATATACAAATAAAAATATACACAGAATACAGTCTCACCAAGTGCTCTCCAGCCACTTTGCGGATGCCCACCATCCGGATAGCATCAGCTGGCACCGGTACGCTGTTGATGGGCGGCTCCATGAAAGCGCAGGGGCTCGGGGGCGGAGTCTCACACGTCTGAGAGGCCACAGAGTCATGGGTCTCCAACAGAGACTGATCATCAAAAGCATAGTCTGTCAGCCATTAATCAGACTGTGTATTAATGTCATTTCATTTCACAGTTTTGTTGAGCTGCAGCTGGGTACCTGGAAGTGCGGCTGGTTGAGAATGCGTGACAGCTCTGCGGCGGTGTTGCTGTGGTGTGTAAAGGGGCTCAACTCTCTCAGGATGTCCTGCACCAGCTCCACATTATTGTCCCTCACGGCCTCCAGTCGTGTCTCCTCCAGACTCTCTGCACTCTGGGAGATCATTCAGGTTTTAAACAACATATTAATCATCGGTTAGTAGTTTGTTTTCCATGAATGCTTAATTTGCTGCCATTGACATTTAATTAATTAAATTTTTTATTGACATAATATATGTGTGTGCACGGTGCATAATTATTATGTATATTTTAATACACACATACATGTATATATTTAAGAAAAATTTGTTATATTTGTATATAAAATATTTACAGTTGTATATAATATAGTATATGCAGTATATACAATGTAGTGTGAAGTATATATGCAAATATTTATTAAATATATACATGTATGTGTGTATTCAAATATTCATAATAATTATACACATTACGCACACATATATTATGTAAACACAAACTTTTAATTGATTTAACAGCACTAATATAAAGACATTTATCATTCATGTATTTACTCTAACTCATTATTTGCAATTTACTCAATTATGGCTGTGTGTATCCCAGTGTTTCTTACACAAAGAGGTTGTAATGTTTACCAAGATCCATCCCCATACAGGATAATATATTTTTAGCCACTAAATCAATATGTCTCACCCTTTATTTTCATCTCTCATATCTCACCATGGACTTGCATTCTATTGTTTCATACAAAACACCTTGCATCTCAGTTATCGATTGTAGGAAAAATTACCTCAAAGGAGATGGGTATTAATATTACTGTAATATTGTTGCAGTGTTTGTCTTGTTTAAAACGCTGATTGTTATGTACATTGTAATGGACAGTTTTTTTCATAGTGGATGCCTTTAGATATAGGTAAAATTATAAAATAATTGTTGAATAGCCCCTTAAAGGTATGGTAGGTAAGAATGATCTAAAACACTTTTGTCCAAATTTGTTTAAACTTTCTTTATCAATACATAATTAAAATTTAAGTACTCTGAAAAAGAGAGTATAAAAATTGAGTGACTC
This sequence comes from Gobio gobio, assembly GCF_949357685.1. Classification (NCBI taxonomy): domain Eukaryota; kingdom Metazoa; phylum Chordata; class Actinopteri; order Cypriniformes; family Gobionidae; genus Gobio; species Gobio gobio. Next base: position 53,633,674 of record NC_137097.1, on the reverse strand, counting down.
TAGACTTTTTAATCTGCAATAAACACCGCTCATTATTTTCCTTCGGGCCGAAACAAGAGATTGGCTTGGGCGACTGTCACTCTCTCTCGCTACCATGGCTACCACCGCTTTTGCTCCAGGATCTGCCCACATGCGCACGCCCCACTGTTGCCAAGTGGCGACTTCAAACACTGTTGCCGCGGGCTGTTTTTCATGTCCGCGGGTTGAAGCGACCCCAATTATGTGATATTTTGCCCCGGGATTTGCGAATTTTAGCAGGCAGCCCTACCAAAAAGACACATATTTTACCCCCCAAATTTTTACCAGAGAAACACGATTGGGCTTATTTTGGGCTAGTTTTGAGTAGCAATTGGGCGGATTTTGTTGTGAAAACCTGGCGCACCCGTTTGAGTTCAAGAGGCTGTATTTCTGCTGGACAGGTAATCTTTCATTTTGATTATACATTTTTTTGGTTTATGTCTTCATGAAGCATGTCTCACTAGCACACGTAGCTGCCTAATATAGCTAACATAACATTACTTAGCATAAAGTTACAATGTTATACACTTAGCGAACCATTAGTAGAGATGATAAATACTCAATATGCCTAGCTCAAGTTGATCGCTGTCGTGTTGAATTTCGCAAAATGTAACTTTAGATAACAAAATGCATGTGTAAAAGCTAGTACACCAAAGATAGTAAAAGGTGTACTTTTGTACATCCATACCAACTTTTTTTAGAACTAAGTTAGCTTTAGCTACTACCCTCTGTCTAAACTCTTTTACCATGTTCACCGGGAACTTTACCTGCACGTTTATTTCCGCCCTTGGTTTGTTTTTATATACTCTTTACTGATGTTTTTATCTTGTATCTGTGTGTGTCGTAGACACTGTGTTGTGTGTGTATTTTAAACTTTACCAGTATCGTTATTCTAGCTTGATAGTGAGTACTAAAAGACATCTTATTTGTTTATATTCATAATGATAAAGTTCGATTTTTTATTACATGTGATTCTGACATGATGTCACTACATGCACTTCTTCTCCGCTCGTCTCAGGTAAATAATGCGTCTTTCAGCTGAGCTGATCGTGGTCGGCATGGCGCGTTCATGTGTTTTGGGGGCGTGGCTTTGGAAAGAGCCCAGAAGGGAGAAGGTGGAGTGAATGGAAATAATGAGCTGTCTTTAAAACAGTCGTGAGAGGTCTACAGACACTAAATTTTTATACTTTCTTTTTCAGAGTACTTACATTTTAATTATGTATTGATATATAAAGAAAGTTTAAACAAATTTGGAAAAAAAGTTTTTTAACCAAATCTTACCTACCCTACCTTTAATAAGTGGGATGATGTACACTCTCTCTTTTTTTTCTGTGGTAGCAGCATGTTTGGGTCTGAAATTTTCCTACTGTATGCAGAAAGAAAACTGACCACAGGGCTCTCCATGATGCCCTTGAGGAAGATGAGGTCCAGGTCATTGGCAGTGGCGGAGCTGGTGCTGTCGCTCAGGGTGTCCAGCACCTGCGGCACTGCTGGGGGGGAAAGAGAGACCGGATTATACAGCTGCTTTCTTATGAGATACTGTGCTCTTTGATCAAACACAAACTCACACAATCTGTTATATACTTATATCTTCACATATGGACAATATTATGCCTTTTTAAAAGTACATTTCAATTGTATATAAATATGATCTATATTTGAATCCGTTTTTTTACCAGACATTTGCCACATTACATTTGTGTTAGGCCAGTAAGAAAGATTACTTGAACTATGCCTTCAACTATTGAAATTTGACTGGGAGTGTATATAATATGATGTAGAGGGTTTAAACTATAAGACTGGCCTTTAAGGGTAGATCACAGCCCCTTAATCTATGAGTTTCATCAGAATCACACAGTATGTATTGGCAGATACTACAGGGCAAGAAAATGTCAAGTGGACCTCTAGGGCTAGGCCATGATATCACTAAAGCTGGGTATCCCTGTGTCTGTGCTAGCCATCTTTGGCACAAGTGTGTCGACGTTTATAAGCACAGCACCAGGAAAATCCTCACCACAAACTATAAACCTTCCCTCAATGATTTCTTTAATTCATCTATTGTGATCTGTACTGTTTCTCTCGACTTCAAATTCTTAGAATGATTTAAACAACTTGTGTCGTGGCTACTGTTTACGCCAAAGGCACAATACAACACGAGTTTGCCGTACTGACGCTAAGCCATCTGCATTAGGGTCCAAAAATATATGCCGTACATAAATGCTTTTGTATTAGATGGAAGTTTGTTATCTCGTTATTGAATCTTTTTGGGGGGTTTCTCCCAGGGGTTGATTCTCATTAACATTTGGAAACATTTCATCATGCATTCATCCTTTGTGTGGCAAATAAGTGCCAACATATTTCATTCTGTCTATTTAGAATGGACAAAATACTAGCTGTGACATTAAAATAAGCAAGACAAAGGAGTTGGCCATTTTATCATAAAAAATCAATGTAGGGCTGGGTTAAAAGTATTGATTCTATATCAATACCGATATTGATTCTTAAATCCCAAGAATCAATCGTTCAGTCTGTTTTCATCTGATGAATGAACAGAACTTTGAAGCGCCTCCCATCCAATAAATTGCAACAAGGTTTGTGATTTATTACTCCTGATGTCAAAGCAAATTGCAGCTTTCAAATTCTGTTAATTTTATTACGGAATTCACGCCATTAATGCAGCTTTGGCGCTCTTTAATGTGGCGTGAAAGATGGCTGTAGCCGCCTCAGATCAAGTGTGACCTGATCATCTCTTTACTAGCACAAAGTAAAAATGAATGAACATCAGAAGGTATGTTGAAAAATACAATTTACCGAAATCCGAATCATGTCACATGTAATTGCTCAATCGGTTTCAACCGCCGAAAGACATCAATAAAAAGGTGTGTAAACAATGTCACGTATGACACATTTACCTCAGAAAAGTCATCCAAAACTACATTTAACAAAAAACTACATTCAGCTAGAAAAATGTACTATAGAGAGGAGCATTTTTGCAAAAAAAAATATGCACTAATTGCATCATATGCATTGTATTTTTATTTAACTTGTTCTTCAATATTTAATGTATGTTTGAATAAATATGTCGTGTCAAGTCACCATATATTTTTTTAAAGTAAACTATTATATAATTATTATTATTATTATAATAAAAACATTCATTGTGTTTAATTTAAATGTAAGTAGCCTACAAATCAGTTCATTTGAACCTTTAATATTACACTCTAAAAAAATGCTGGGTTAAAAATAACCCAAGTTGGGTTGAAAATGGACTAACCCAGCAATTGGGTTGTTTTAACCCAGCGGTTGGGTTGCTTTAACCCAGAAATTGGGTTGTTTTAAGCAAAGCTTAAATGTTTGCTTAAAACAAGCCAATTGCTGGGTTAAAGCAACCCAATCGCTGGGTTAAAACAACCCAATTGCTGGGTTAGTCCATTTTCAACCCAACTTGGGTTATTTTTTAACCCAGCATTTTTTAGAGTGTACAGTGATGTACTAACTGGGGTTCCCTGTATAGTTTACACTTTCAGCATTAGTTGAGAGATATTTTTTCCCTTGAGGAAATGAATGTACTGTAGCCTACCAGACAGGCTTCAATTAATCGAAATTGAAGCGAAACCGAAAAGCGAAATCGAATTGCATGCTTGTGAATCCAAATCAAATCGTATTGTGGAATTTGTGTCAAAGCCCAGCCCTAAAAATATGTCACTAAACAAAAGTTTAATCTCATCACCGTTATTTCCATCACATAATGCTGTTGAACACAATACATCATTTGAAATAGTTTAAAATATCCACGACAGTTCAGAAAAAAATGGGGGGAAAAATCTCCTGTGATGCATGCATGTTCACTTTTGGACATTGTTATTGGACACATCAAATAAACTAGAGACAATGTGAAAAGTTTAAGAGTTACTTTATAAAAGCCCACAGGGCCAAAAACACTTTTAGATAAAAATACTTACCATGCTCTGTGCCGGTGGCTGCCACAGGCATGATGTTTGAAATCTGCAAATAAAGCATCAGAGAGAGAGACTTAACATTAATATCTTACAGCATCATTAGGACTAGAGGAAGCAAAGAAAATATGGGTATTAAAATAAGTGTAAAAGAGTGGGGCATTTACTAGTAATCTGTGGTTGCTATGGCGATATATACAATAAAACGAGACATGCAGTCTTTGTGTGCGTGTGTTAAGAAGCGGGAGGGTTAGAATGAATTGTTTTTTGAGGGGGGCTTAGATTCAGCCGTCTCCTCCTCCAAATGAAACAATGACAGGGAGCAGGTGCACAAGTCGCAGGAGGAGAGAGGGGAGATGGACCGTGGGCGTGACAGAAGTGCTGAAAGACTGAAAGGTTTTATATGCATTTCTTATACAACATAATTTGTTTTATTTATTTATTATTCTACTGTCAGATAGTTCTGTATAAACTGTATAACTGACTGTCCCAAGCAATAGATTAACCCCTCAGTCTCTTTCTTCCCATATAATAAAACAATTTCTAATAACCAAATCACTATTTCATGTCCATTTAATTACAGTTTTTCCTCAATCGCTTTGGCACATTTTTTAAAACAGTCTTAACATTCTCTAAACTGTAAGTGCAATTGTCACAACTGTTCGCTGGAACATCAGAACTATAGCATGTCTGCAAAATGTAATTACTCACCCAAAACATTTAATTCATGCTTCAAAATCTTGTTATTGTGTCAGTAAATTGGCAAATGCCACCAAAATGAAAAGTTGTTTTTTTTTCATTGTGTGAGCGATACTGGTCAAAATGTTTAGATGTTTTTTCACCATGGAAATATTTGTTCCATATTTCATCTTTTTTATTTATTTTACTTTTTTGTTGACACTAACTCAGTTTCACTGAGAATCAACTCATCAGTTGATCGTGTGCCATGTGCATTTAGTCATTGTGCAGATTGTAGACAATTGTAACTCTTTTGCACACATGTGCCAAAACACATGCAATTTGCTTAAATCAATAAGACATTCTAATCTGATGAGAACAAGAAACTAATTGTTCATAGATCTGAACTTATTGTATTGAGAAAAAGGTCTCATTTGAGAATTGAGCCAAAGCAATTGAGAAAAACTGTAAAAGGATAGACAGACAGATAGATAGATAGACAGACAGATAGATACATAGACAGACAGACATATAGATAATAGAAAGATAGACGGATGGATGGATAGATGGATGGATAGACAGACATATAGACCAACAGACATTGGGACAGTATGGAAAACGTAAAAAAAAAAAAAAGTGATTTCTAAATTTACTTTGACTTGTATTTCATTGCAGACAATATGAACACAAAATATTTCATGTTTTGTCTGGTCAACTTCATGTAATTTGTAAATATGCATCCTTTCCTGTCATTCAGACCTGCAAAACATTTTAAAAAAAGTTGGGACAGTAAAGCATTTACCACTTTGTAATGTTGCCATTACTTTTCACAACACTTAAAAGACGTTTAGGGACTGAAGACACAAAGTGATGAAGTGTTTCAGGTGTAATTTTGTCCCATTCCTCCTGCAAACAAGTCTTAAGGTGGGCAACAGTACGGGGTCTTCGTTGTCGCATTTTGCGCGTCAAAATGCGCCACACATTCTCTATTGGAGACAGGTCGGGACTGCAGGCAGGCCAGTCAAGTACCCGTACCCTCTTCCTCTGCAACCAGGACTTTGTAATGTGTGCAGAATGTGGTTTTGCATTGTCTTGTTGAAATATGCTTGGACTTCCCTGGAAAAGATGTCTTCTTGAAGGCAGCATATTATGCTCCAAAATCTCTATGTACTTTTCAGCATTAATGGTGCCTTCACAGAAGTGCAAGTTACCTTTGCCAAGGGCACTGACACAACCCCATACCATGACAGATCCTGGCTTTTGGACTTGTTGCTGGTAACAGTCTGAATGATCCTTTTCTTCTTTGGTCCGGAGCACACGGCGTCCATTCCTCCCAAAAAATACCTGAAATACTGATTCATCTGACCACAGTACACGTTTCCACTGTGTGATGGTCCATCCCAGATGCCTCCGAGCCCAGAGAAGTCGACGGCACTTCTGGACACTGTTAACATAGGGCTTCCTTTTGGCACAGTACAGTTTAAACTAGGGCTGCTCGATTATGGAAAAAATCATAATCACGATTATTTTGGTCAATATTGAAATCACGATTATGTAACACGATTATTTCACATGACTTTGGGAATGTGTTGTATTTATTAAAAATACACCTTTCAACAATTCAATTGAAATTGTAACATTTGTTGTACTTTTTGAACTATTAAAATAAATAATATAACATATATTCAAATCAAAGTATAAAAGTATTCACGTAAAAATGATAATCACAAATAAATAAGATCAACAATATGGTTCGGCTAGATATGCTTTTCAGGTACGTCTAACATTAGTTTTCAGGTACAGAAATGTATCAAATGTAAGGTAGCATTGCATATTTGAGTGCATAAATTAAAGATGAATCCTATTAAACTTACAAAAGCTATTCAATCCGGATCGGATATGCGTCGTCTTTCTCGACTGTATAAAGTTCACTTAAGGCATATACAGACTATGTCTGCTAGGATACTCATCAAGATGGACATGTTGACATACGTTTTGTGTGAGTTTGTCCGTTCCAGAGCAAGACTTGAATGAGAACTCAATATTTGCGCGCTGAGAGACGTGTGCGCGCTCTCGGATGAGCGCACAGAGATACATTTCCTCACAGCGCGCGCGGCTTCTCATTCGCGTCTTCTGGCACAAAACCCGGGTGATGGCGGTGAAAACGACTGGTCATATTCAAACATACGGCAGCACTCGCATGCATTGAACAAAGTTTACAAAGAGAGAGTTATTTGAAAAATATGAGGGGAAAAAAGGACGTTTACACGGCACCCCTGCTCTCGTCAGTTTTTGTTTCTTTATTAGATTGTCATAGGTCACTCTGTGTTTAATTTTCAAGTGGTAAAACAAATTCGTGATGTTCCCTTGCGTTGCAGCCACTACCATGTAGCAAATCTTGCACGTAGCATGTTTCTGCTCGTCGTCTGATTCCTCGAAGCCAAACTGTTCCCAGACAACGGAGTTGGTTTTGCCTTTTTTGCTCACCAAACGCTGCTGTAACTGCCCTCCTTCTGCCATCTTTACTCGCGCCGAGTTTTTAAATTCTGCACACGAGACTCCCGATCTGAGAAAGTTTGTGGCTTCGGGAGGGGCGGATGAGCGCGTGCGCGTTTCATTCAGAACGCAAGGCAAAATAATCGTTTTTTCTCGATTGTACTATTTTGGTGATCGTTGGGAGGCAAAATCGAAATCGAAATCGAAATTCGATTAATTGCACAGCCCTAGTTTAAACTGGCATTTGTGGATGTAACTACGTATTGTGGTACTTGACAAAGGTTTGCCAAAGTAGTCCTGAGCCCATGTGGTGATATCGCTTATAGATGAATGACGATTCTTGATGCAGTGCCGCCTGAGGGATCAGAGATCACGGTTGTTCAGCTTAGGCTTGCGCCCTTGTCCTTTATGCACTGAAATTCCTCCAGATTCCATGAATCTTTTAATTATGTTATGCACTGTTGAATGTGAAATATCCAAATCTCTTCCTATCTTTCTTTGAGGAACATTGTTTTTAAACATTTCAATAATTTTCTCACGTATTTGTTGGCAAACTGGCGATCCACGGCCCATCTTTGCTCCTAAAGGATTAGACCTTTCTTGGGTTCTGCTTTTGTACCAAATCATAATTACAATTTCAAATCACATCATTATTTAACCATTTTACCTCATTACTAGCCCTAAATTGCTCCTGTCCCAACTTTTTTTGAAATGTGTTGCAGGTCTGAATGACAGGAAAGGATGCATATTTACAAATGACATGAAGTTGACCAGACAAAACATGAAATAGATACATTGATAGATAGATACATTGATAGATAGATAGATAGATAGATAGATAGATAGATAGATAGATAGATAGATAGATAGATAGATAGATAGATAGATAGATAGATAGATAGATAGATAGATAGATAGATAGATAGATAGATAGATAGATAGATAGATAGATAGATAGATAGATAGAAAGGATTAGACCTTTCTTGGATGCTGCTTTTGTACCAAATCATAATTACAATTTCAAATCACATCATTATTTAACCATTTTACCTCATTACTAGCCCTAAATTGCTCCTGTCCCAACTTTTTTTGAAATGTGTTGCAGGTCTGAATGACAGGAAAGGATGCATATTTACAAATGACATGAAGTTGACCAGACAAAACATGAAATAGATACATTGATAGATAGATACATTGATAGATAGATAGATAGATAGATAGATAGATAGATAGATAGATAGATAGATAGATAGATAGATAGATAGATAGATAGATAGATAGATAGATAGATAGATAGATAGATAGATAGATAGATAGATAGATAGATAGATAGATAGATAGATAGATAGACAAGTACAATAAATCTTCAAAGACCTGGAGGATCAAAGGAATTTAACACCTGACACATACTCTCTCTCCCTGAGAGAGAGAGAGAGAGAGAGAGAGAGAGAGAGAGAGAGAGAGAGAGAGAGAGAGAGAGAGAGAGAGAGAGAGAGAGAGAGAGAGAGAGAGAGAGAGAGAGAGAGAGAGAGAGAGAGAGAGACGCTTCATCAAACTATTAGGCAAACAATTATTTTCTCATTCTAAACATCTGTTGTGTTTCTCATGAACAGGAGCTGCACTGTCAGTCATATTACAAAACAGGGTGTACTATTTAATAAATGTACTGATACAGCACACAGAGGACAATAAATTATCCATGTTTACTCTAGACACGATTACACGCTTTAGATCAAAGAGGAATCTTCCCTTGGGAGCATTAACAACTCACCATTCTACTAACATTATGAGACTTTTCAACTCAAATAAAGGGAACGAAAAAGTATTCTCAAAAATCCCATGCAACCATTTTTCACATGCACTGTATGACGGAGGTGGTTGCTATAGCGATTCTTTTTCTCGCACATGTTACGTATGTTATGAGCTGAGTGACTAGCCTACTTCCCTAAAGGGGAAAGTGGCTGCCTTACATACCAGCTCGCCCACAATTCAAGCTGAATTCCAGGAAGGAATTTTTTTATGTCTATACTATGGATGTCAATTAGCACCAAAACTGTTTGGTTACAAACATTCTTCAGAATGTCTCCTTTTGTATTCCAAAGAAGAAAGACGACATGAGAGCGAGTAAATGATGACAGAGTTTGAACACTTTGAACATGACACAATAACACCATAAATAACACCAGAAGAGTCCTGAAATCACTTGAGGGGGTTTAGCTGAGTCACTACTCTGAGGTAGAGGGTAGACAAGGTCAAATAAACCTGCTTTTAGGAATAAAAAAAAAATACATTTAATTGTCTTCTTTGCATTTCACCTCTAGTTTGTTTCCTAGTCTAGCTTTCTAATGAACCTGACATAATATTAATGTCTAGGACAAATTGCTTACAAGTGTTTCTTTTTTTAATAAAAGTGTCTGCTAAATGCATAAATGTAAAAGTGTAAATACAAATTACAGGAAGGATCCACACTGATGACTAATTCTGTTCACTTTACTATATAAAAATGCCGTGATTTTGCTGGGCCATGAAATAAAGTCATTTTTAGTCAATGGAAATTATGAAAAACATTTCCACATTTTGATTCTAATAATTGCGTATACATGGTCTAATTATTTCAATAATGGAGTAAAACATGCGTAAAACATGGGATCTTTGTTCATGTGGTTTTGTGATGCTAGTGTGAATCTGTTGTTTACGTAGCAGAGATCAGTCCCGGTGGGATGGAGAAGTCAGACTTCGCACATACCCCCCGTTTCATTCTCACACTCTTGTTTATTCACAAGCATGACCAGGCTCAGAATGATGCTGCTATCCTGGGATAAAGTGCCAGTTCAGTTCAGGCAAACACAGACACTCATTTAAATGGAGTTCGGCGTCTCACTCAGCTCATTTCCAGCAACTCCTTTGTTAAAAACAGGTCTATATTAATGGGTGTTGGCTGTGCTTTCTTTGAATATATAAGCGTTTGTGAGTGCCTCAAGCGCCTCTGATTTCTGACTGTCCACTAGTTATTCCACCACCTTTAATCACAGAGCACCTTAGGGCCTCCATCTTCTTGCTTTTATTAACCCACAAAACAAACAGGTTTTATTGTTAACCTTCAGGCACACAGCTTGAGAATAACAGGACATAAATTGCTCCTCTAACGCTTTAAATATTAAGCACCACAGTTAGCAAAATATTAGCATAAATGTTGCAGGAAAAAAAACTAAATAAAGAGTATTATTGTGTCACAACTTAAAAAATAATAAAATACACAATATATATCTGAGCACATAAATCACTTAAAATGTCTGAATAATATGCAAACAATGGATTCAAGTGTCCAATCAGTATTATTTTAGAATCACTGTCTGAGATTTTACTAATAGTTTGAATTAGTTGTTTATTTTTATATTTGACATTTTCATTTTAGTTATAGTTTTAATAATTTTGTTGCGTTTTGTCATTTTTGTTAGGTTTTTTTTATGTCTATAACTTTTATTAATTATCATTTTTTACATCAAGTTAAATAAAAATAAAATATTTTTTGAAATAATTTCAATAATTGTTGATATTATTTTATTTCAGTTAATGTTTACTTTTTTTTAAGTGACAAAAATGTGTTTTTAAGGTTTTAGTTGTAGTTAACTATAATAACCCTGGCTCAAATACTTTTTGGGGCCACTATATTTAGAACATGTATTGAATAAAATTAATATACAGTGCATCCGGAAAGTATTCACAGCGCTTCACTTTTTTTTCAATGCTGCAGAAATTTTTCCTGCACCTTTGCCCATCTGTGCCTTGATACAATCCTGTCTCGAAGGTATACAGACAATTCCTTGGACGTCATGGCGTGGTTTGTGCTCTGACATGCACTGTTAACTGTGGGACCTTATATAGAAAGGTGTGTGCCTTTCCAAATCATGTCTGATCAACTGAACTGAACTCCAATCAAGTTGTAGAAACATCCCAAGGATGATCAATGTAAACAGGATGCACCTGAGCTCAATTCTGAGTCTCATGGAAAAGGCTGTGATTTTTTTCGTTTTTATTTTTAATAAATTTGCAAAGATTTCGCATTTGGGGTATTGTTTGTAGAATTTTGAGGAAAATAATGAATTGAATCCATTTTGGAATAAGGCTGCAACATAACAAAATGTGGAAAAAGTTAAGTGCTGTGAATACTTTCCGGATGTACAAAAAACAGCAAAAACAAAGCAAACTACAGGGATCAACAAAAAGTTTCTTTTTTGTAGTATTTAGTATTTAAAATGTTTTTAAATAATTCATCAAAATATACAAAATAGTTATATTTGCAATAAGCTCTGAAAATGATGCAGAAAACTCCAAAACAGCAATAAATAAAAATAATAAATAAATAAAAAATTCTGTCAACTGCCTGAAACTCTCTCAGACTGGCTTTAACTGAAGAGTCTACTAATGTTTGATGTCAATTGACATGGAGAGCTGTCAGCCCAACATGGAATATGCCCATGCTCACATTCCAATCTCATTACCAAACAGACTGCTCCAGTGCGTTTTAGCTAGGGGTGAATGCAAACTCAGCATCTGAGTGAGATCCCCCGAGAGAAGGCAAGAGGGGGTCTTCCTCTAGCCCTTTATAAAAGGGAGGGATGGTGAATTTATCATGTGCTGGCAACTCCTGAGCCCCCCACCTCCTTCCATTTCCATTCTTCCTGCAGACCCCGCTGAGCCCCCCATGCTAATGACACCCTGGTCTGGCCCAGCCCACATCACAAGCAGCCATGCTCTCCATCTGCTCCCCGAGCCAGAAAAAGGCATGGCCCATCTGTCTACGACACAGACAAATAGGTCTGCGTCCCCTTTAAGGAACCATAACAAGAAACTGAGACTATGCCGGATTATTCTCTGCTTTTAATCACCTGGTTTTGACAGCACATAAATAATATTCCTATAAAGGCTATTAAAGCTTTAAATCTGCTCGTGTAATGGTATCGTGAATATGTTTTCAGTCACCAAACACAAAAGAAAAGCACCACCAACTATCATGTTTTTATTCCATTGTGTTGTCATGCATTGAAGTGCGAGGATTTAGTATTGAATAAGTGAACTGGGCAACCCACCCCACTATGGCTTTGAATACCATTACAAAATAATCATAGACATCAAAGACTATATAAGGGGATAGGGCCGATTTCGGACACATCTAGTGGAACGTCCCAGGGAGGCTATATTAAATATGCGACTTCTGTGAATTCGACCAATCACATTAGAGGACCACAACTTATTGCTGTAACGTCTCCTATACTTTAGAGGTCTCATAATAAGACGACCTTCATAATAATGTTTCAGTTATTTTGTACCTTTGTTTCATCCTTAATAAAGTATAGCTCAATTCATATAGAAAAGGTAGTGTCTTTCTACATTCTGATCACAGATTATGGGGTTATGGGGTGCATAACTGTGATAATAAGTGCTGATGATAATCATGATAAAGAAAAAAGGAGTTTGAAGGATTTCATTCACCGCGATCAACATGGAAGCGATGCCAACAAATATCTGATGCAGTCCCAAATTACATGCACTTAAATTAGATGAATAACAGAATATCATACCAATGGAGAACAACAAAACGCGTTAAACAACAGAGGAATTAATAATGCCCGAACCTTAGGCTATAACAACAATAAGACGACAACACTATACTATAGAGTAGGTGAAACGATTATATGGTTCGCATCTCTGAATGGAACACGTTTAGAGGGATACGTCAACACACAAAATGCGTAATTCTGAAATGATTTGTATCGTAAGAAGAGATAGCCTACTAACCTTTCCCGTATTGCTTCGTTACGTTGTTTTGATTATGTGAGAGGTGTCTGAACCGCTACAAAGCATCAAATCAGAGTCTAGTCATTGCGTAGACATAAAGGGGCAACGCTCAAACGTCTCAGTAGGTGGGACCCACCATCTGATGTTTAGCTCTAGGGCCGTGTTAATATTAGAATGTTCTCGACAGTTCGCTTTAAATGTTCTCCACTCATTTACATAACAGTGCCAATCAATTCAGTAACGTGCATTTGCAGGTTCAACAGCGAAAATTTCTTCTGCCAAATGTGTTAAAATTTGTCTTTAAAGGGATCCTCACGTCATTAAATAAATATTAGCAAACATTATAGTGACCCTAAGTGTTATCTGTCGTTCATATACATTTTGCTAAAAGATTGTTTGAGCAATTGTTTTTGTAGAATGAAATGTTGGCAATGACTAGTCGAAGAAATGAACAAAATGTAGGTATTTTGCCTACTAAGTGTTATTGAAGTGTTTGAGCTAAAAGGGTTTTATTTTATGTTACAGGAGGGACATCTACTGGCCATTGAGAAATAAACGTAAAGAGAACAAACACGTAGGCCTATATTGAAAATGTACTACAATCGATCGGACGAGGCTATATTAGCCTATATTAAAAAAATAATGTTCTTTGTCTTTATGGCACATGGTACAGCCTTTTCAAAAACCACCAGAGCAAAATAAATAGCCAGATTCATCCAATAAACTTTAATCACATAGAATAATTTACATGGTACAAACAAAAAAACATAATTGCTGTATGACACAATGAAGTATACACATATACACTTCCATTGATAGTTCCTATTATAATATATTATGTACAGTTGATAATGAGATTAGTTCTGTGCGCACAAAAGAAAAAGGAGATGATGTATATAATAAAGAGGTGGATGAGGTTGTCTGATGTTCTCATTTAATTGTCTGGAGGTTTTCTGTGGGAGGCACAGGTGGGCTTAGCTCAGGACAGGCAACATAGGGGTCACTGAACTTCACCACATATAATTGTCATCATATCTGAAAGAGATGCATGGAATGAATAAATAAGCAATCAACATTTTTTTTTTACTGACATCAATATGTTTTCCCCCCTATTAAGTATGTTTACACTGATACTATTTCAAATCTTTCCATCTTCTCATTAATGCTACCATTTCTGTCGTTTGCAGTTTTCAATTAGCAAGCGCAGTGTGATTTGTTACTTTTTTTAGGCCTAATAAGGGCTGTTAAATGTCAAGGCCTCTCAAATATTCACTGTGCATCATGTTCCTTAACCCACTCCCTTCCTGGAGGACAGAGAGAAAGGAAGTCAGAGATCCCATCTGTTCCCTGATTCCTCAACAGGTGTGAAAAATTCTTCCCATTAACACACAACCTATCACCCTTTGTGAGTGAGTTAATCCAGGATTTAAAAATACCTCTAGAATACCATATAAATCATGAAACTTGCTTTTGTTTATCTCTTTTTTTCTGCTTTCTTTACTGTTCGTAAGTAGACTGACGAGTCTATTAGCAATTAACATTAAAATCGCAGCTAAAGTAAAAAAGACTCCCACCTTGATCTCTGTTTGTGCTCTGTATCGTCCCCGAACAGCAGCTCTGCCATCACATCTTCCGAAGTGGACCTTTTCCCATACCTGCATGTAAGAAATATGACAATTTATTCCCTCATTACTTCAGTCAAGCCGTGTAGTTTAGCTGGGAACATTTCAGTACTGAAATAATGATCTCAAATTGCTCACATAGTGAGCTCATTGTGGTGTGTGGAAGTGTCAGAAAGTGAAAAGAACTAGTCGGCCCACTTTATCTGTCAGACACCGATCACCGATATAAATACAAACTGTCTTTCCACCCCAGACGTTATGAATCTAATTTAGCAGTTCAATGTTTTTTTGACTGTTTGACAGCTCAATGTGCTTGAGACATGTCCCCTAGAAGACTCTGACATTTATCTCACAGATGATATGTACCAAGCCTTTACGTAAGCTTAAATACTTTTTAGAAAAGACACAACTCTCAGTTTTAGAGAACATTTAGTAGAAATTGAGAAGCGAGTTTGGACCTGAGACAATCATACTTGAGTCCTTTCCCTCAGAACAGCATCTTCGAGAGGAATAGGCTAATGCTGAAAACAAGCTAAAGGGCAGTGGTTTGGCACTTGAATAAAAAAACTATTTAATGCTCAGATTCCTGCTCAACAGAACATCAATGAGCCTGAGAGTAAACTAATGTTATACTCTAGCTATTTCTGAAAGATGAGCTTTACAGAGTCTCACCTGCTCCCTGTTAGAGACGTCGGCAATACTTAACGTTCATTTAATGTAGTCACGACTTGGTTTAGCTGCTTGAATCATCACGTCTATTTGTTTTATCCCAGATTTTCATTTAGACCTCTTACAGGCAAGGCTTTAGGTTCTTTGGTGGACTAACAGGGGATGAGGCCCTGGAATGAAGGTGTATTTGTGAGATGAAAAACTATTTACTGCAAATGTTTTTATCGGAATGTGTTGCTTATTGCCTCCTAAATGTCAAAGGCCTGTTAGGTGACTATAAATATGTAAATAAATGTAGTCCTCTATAGGGCAGGGCTGAGAGAAACATCAATCTATGACAGATGAGTATAGCCTATTCAATCTTGGAGGCTTCTCCGAGGTGCATCTGTTGGGTTTTATCACTCAAGATTTGTTATATGAAGAGCCTTTAGCCACTGAAAAGTGGACCATAATGCAATTTCAGAATCCTACTGCAGAACTTCGTCATTTTTCCTGACATATTAATGGGTGCACTGACACCAACGGGAAATGATTTTTATTATGGTCACCTGGTCGATTTCTAAAGGTAAGGGTGATAATATGAACAGGTGTGTTTGACCGACACACCGCGTGTCTTTCTCACCGTTGTCTCGTGATGAGGTTGATGTAGTGTCTCAGCGCGGTGTAATACTTGGCGAGTTCCTCCGGAGGAGCGTCATCTCCAGGATTCTCTGGTTTAGGCGGATAGGCGTCCACAAAGGTCCCGAGACACAGGAGCACGCAGAAGAGGAGAGTAGCGATGACGGTCCAGGGCTTCAGCATGACAGCCATCTGAAAAAGAAAAACTCGTGGATGATTTCCTTGCATAAACTAAATGCACGCGTGGCGTGCGTTTTGTAAAACGTCTGAATGGATCTGGAAAGCGAGGGAGCGACAACAGGTGGGAAAGCATAAATTAGTCTGTGGTATGCATATAGCAGTTGTATAAAATACAGTTATAATGCTAGTAGCTGTGCGCGTTACATTGCAGTCAACACGATTGCAAAAACCTGCAAAATATTCGGAATTATTTGTCAGAAGTATCCATTTGAATCAATCGAAAGTTCAAAAACTACTGAGATCAAAAATGCATAAAGCATCGAATCACTTTAGTTTGCGTAGGTGTTTAAAAGCAGACGATACAAACGTTGTGTGAAACCAATTATGAATAATAATACAATATTTTTTATCTAGCAGATCATTAAAGGTAGGCTATGAATGAACTTACTAATTGTTTGTGAGTGCTGTCCATGGTGCTGAAATGCGTCTGTACTTATACAAATGACATATACCGCAAACATCTTTTGTATCCGGCATAAGATTTTACATTAATGAAAACAATAATGCCTCTATTTCCCACAGAACTGCGAGAAAAAAATTAGCACGTAACGTAACTTCTGATTTGGCACCTCCTTATGCAGAACGATAGACAAGAAAAACTTACTTTCAGCAGTTAAAGAGTTTAGGTGCAGTTATTTCTCTAGACTGGAACCCTGAAGTTTCTTGTTCCAATGTTCTTTCTGCGTCTTTATGAGGTCTTTCAGAAATAAGAAGTTGTCCACTCACGGATCTGTTCTGTCCTGCCCGCACCTCCAGTGCTTTATATACAGTGCTGCGCCTTGCGTAAACACGAGACGGGCGGTGGAAATGACAGTAGCTCTGCCCCCAACTCCGCATCATATACGTCAATCAGAAACACCTTCGTAATACAACTCACGAGACATTTTCAATTAAGATCATTGCTGATGTCCAGTAGCAGATCAGTTTATTGAATATGAGACGTAAATTAAAATTAACATAACATTCTTGAAGCTTATGCATAGGATTTTTGCATGAAAGTTTCTTATTATATATATAGGCTACCCTATTCTTTATGAACAGTTATAGCAGCAAGTGTCTGTCAAGTGGAATTTAATAATCAAGTTCAGAGTTTCTGATTAAAGGAATTAAATTCGAGTGGCGCAGAGTACGCTCTATGAAAGATTGGCTTACCTTTTGATTGCACCGGCCAATCAAAACTCAAACGCCACTAATGAGCAATCAGTGCATCTCATCTCAACAAGTAAACAACTCAGATTATTTCATAGATTGGTCTTTCTCTCACTCAATCACACACTCACTCTCTTTCTCTCATGGCTCTATTTGTATAGGCTATAGCTGTAAGATATTAGTAGATTCAACTCAGTGTGGGAATTATACAATGATTTTCGGTGAGTCGACTATTTCAAAAGAATTTCGGTGCATTTAAAACAAATGTAAGGTCTGCTAAAAAGACCCTTTTCACAGACTGTGATGACGCGTCATCAATATGGTAAATCCTGCAACGTTTTTTGTGTTTTCATTTGTATGTACATTTATAACACTAATACTTTGTATTTTATTACTTTTTCATCAAATCACAAAAAACAAGTCACCGCTGCTGTGAGGGTGTTTCTAACACAGCGTCTATGGCAGGGGTTTTCAAACTTTATGATGCCAAGGACCCCCAATATGATGAATCTTGTATGAGGGACCCCTGCTTAAAATCCATCTATATACTTTTATGTATATGATTTTTTTTTTTAAACCGTTAGATAAATAGTAAGTGTGACATTATAAATACAACATATTGTTTCCAAACTTAATTTGGCTATACTTATTGTTGGCTGTATAAACCTGAAGAAGAACATTTTCAATTAAAAATTATTTGTATAAGCAACTTTCACAATAATGTATGTAAGCATCTTACACATTGTGTAAAGAATACTGCCTTACAACTCTAGTGAGTGAGATAAAGGGGATTATAGTGAGAGAAACTCACTAGAAAGATACAAAGCAAACATACATAATTCTGGAAAGTACACTCTAAAAAATGCTGGGTTAAAAATAACCCAAGTTGAGATGAAAATGGACTAACCCAGCAATTGGGTTGTTTTAACCCAGCGGTTGGGTTAAATGTTTGCTTAAAACAACCCAATTGCTGGGTTAAAACAACCCAATCGCTGGATTAAAACAACCCAAATGCTGGGTTAGTCCATTTTCAACCCAATTGCTCGGTTAGTCCATTTTTGCTTTGTTATCCTCTGAAATTTTCTGGGGACCCCTTAGAACCTTCTGGAGGACCCCTGCGGGTCCCCGGACCCAGTTTGAAAACCCCTGGTCTATGGGAGTGATGGTAAAAATGAACATATTTCTCTATTTTAATATATACTCTCATACAGAGCTATAATAATTAACCCAATTATGACGACTTCCGCTCTGAGAAATCCGGAAATGTGAAAAGGGTCTCTTATTAAATGTAAAGGTAGATGCAATTTTCATGGCGCAATCTGTAGAGGTCCGTCTCGTGCAACTACGTTACGTCAACTATTACGACTTTTAAAACAAAAGATTACAGTTTTTTAATTAGCTACATATAAAATAAAGTGGCAGACTACTTGCCGTGATAAGCTATCATCCCTATCGGACCGTAATGGAACTCTCTAGAGCGACACACTTTTTTTCTATGGTTACCACCTCTGACGAAATCGACCTCTGTTCCGTCACGTCTATTTACCAAAAAGTGACAATATTTTTTTTTTACCATTAATAAATGTTTGCAAGCCATTGTCACATGGTGTCTTGGTGTTGGTTCATGTTCATTGTTCTTGGTTCATGTTTTAGTTTATCATGTTCTTGCTTTGTTTTAGTGTCTTGTTCACAGTCTTGTCATGCACTTCCTGGTTTTGTCATGTTTCAGTGTCATGTGAATCCCATGCCCTCATGTGATCTTGTGTCTTGTCCTGTCATTGGTTCATTGTCTCATCACTGTTCACAGGTGTCACTTGTCTTGTCATTAGTCTGTGTGTGTATTTAAGCCCTCATGTTTGCCATGTGTCTTTGTCTGTTATTAACGTTGTAACCTGCTGGTGGTGAGTTTCGTTTAGCCATGCCATGACTTTGTTTTATGTTTTGACCAAGTTAAGCCAAGTCTTTGTTTTAAGTTTTGTTTATTGTTAATAAATGCTGCACATGGGTTCAAAACACTTGCCTCCAGTGGATACTTGTTACAGAATAACAGACCTACAAAATGGACCCAGCAGTTGTATCCTTGCTTCGTCTACGCCAGGGAAACCAAGCCATAGAGAACTATGTGGAGGAGTTTTGTGGACTGTGCTACCAGGTGAACTTTAATGATGTTGCCCTCAAGGGTATTTTCTTAAATGGACTTAATGACCTTTTAAGGTATTTGATGCCAGAGAGCAATTCTCCAGGAACTCTAGCTGGATATATTGACTATGCACTTCAGTTGAGTGGCTCATCTTTTACTGTGGGAACGGTGGATGAGGAGCTCCACGTTCCCACAGTACTCTCCACCCCAGTGAGCCCAGCCCACGTCCATGCCCCAGCCCACGTCCATGCCCCAGCCCACGTCCATGCCCCAGCCCACGTCCATGCCCCAGCCCACGTCCATGCCCCAGCCCACGTCCATGCCCCAGCCCACGTCCATGCCCCAGCCCACGTCCATGCCCCAGCCCACGTCCCCGCCCCAGCCCACGTCCCCGTCCATGCCCCAGCCCACGTCCCCGTCCATGCCCCAGCCCACGTCCCCGTCCAGGCTCCAGCCCACGTCCCCGTCCAGGCTCCAGCCCACGTCCCCGTCCAGGCTCCAGCCCAAGGCCCCGTCCAGGCTCCAGCCCAAGGCCCCGTCCAGGCTCCAGCCCAAGGCCCCGTCCAGGCTCCAGCCCACGGCCCCGTCCAGGCTCCAGCCCACGGCCCCGTCCAGGCTCCAGCCCACGGCCCCGTCCAGGCTCCAGCCCACGGCCCCGTCCAGGCTCCAGCCCACGGCCCCGTCCAGGCTCCAGCCCACGGCCCCGTCCAGGCTCCAGCCCACGGCCCCGTCCAGGCTCCAGCCCACGGCCCCGTCCAGGCTCCAGCCCACGGCCCCGTCCAGGCTCCAGCCCACGGCCCCGTCCAGGCTCCAGCCCAAGGCCCCGTCCAGGCTCCAGCCCAAGGCCCCGTCCAGGCTCCAGCCCACGGCCCCGTCCAGGCTCCAGCCCACGGCCCCGTCCAGGCTCCAGCCCACGGCCCCGTCCAGGCTCCAGCCCACGGCCCCGTCCAGGCTCCAGCCCACGGCCCGCAGTCCCGCCCAAGAAAATTTTGGGGGGGGGCAGGGGGTACATGGAGGCCATGAAGGCCACGCCTCTGTGGGCCCCTGAACCGCCATTGCCGCCATGGCCTGGTGAACTGCCGTTGCCGCCATGGCCACCCACGCCACAGGGTCCTGGTCCGCCCACGCCACAGGGTCCAGGTCCGCCCACGCCACAGGGTCCAGGTCCGCCCACGCCACAGGGTCCAGGTCCGCCCACGCCACAGGGTCCAGGTCCGCCCACGCCACAGGGTCCAGGTCCGCCCACGCCACAGGGTCCAGGTCCGCCCACGCCACAGGGTCCAGGTCCGCCCACGCCACAGGGTCCAGGTCCGCCCACGCCACAGGGTCCAGGTCCGCCCACGCTCCCAGGCCCGGCCGTGTCATGTCTGGGTCCGGTGCCCCTGCACGGGCCTGGCCCCCCATCCCTCCCCCAAGACCGCCCCCCAAGACTTTTTGTTAAGACTCTTTGTTAGGTTATTGATGTGTTGGTGTTGTTTGGGCGTCAGGGGCCGCCCATAGAGGGGGGGATCTGTCACATGGTGTCTTGGTGTTGGTTCATGTTCATTGTTCTTGGTTCATGTTTTAGTTTATCATGTTCTTGCTTTGTTTTAGTGTCTTGTTCACAGTCTTGTCATGCACTTCCTGGTTTTGTCATGTTTCAGTGTCATGTGAATCCCATGCCCTCATGTGATCTTGTGTCTTGTCCTGTCATTGGTTCATTGTCTCATCACTGTTCACAGGTGTCACTTGTCTTGTCATTAGTCTGTGTGTGTATTTAAGCCCTCATGTTTGCCATGTGTCTTTGTCTGTTATTAACGTTGTAACCTGCTGGTGGTGAGTTTCGTTTAGCCATGCCATGACTTTGTTTTATGTTTTGACCAAGTTAAGCCAAGTCTTTGTTTTAAGTTTTGTTTATTGTTAATAAATGCTGCACATGGGTTCAAAACACTTGCCTCCAGTGGATACTTGTTACAGCCATGTTGAAACCATACGTAGCCTATACACTCTAAAAATGGTTCTTTGCTCGTAATCATAGACTTTTTAAGTGCTGTATAGCTCCAATTTTGGTGCTTCAGTGGTTCTTCAGCTGTTCTTTGAATAAGGTGCTATATAGCACCGCTAACTATGGTGCTATATAGCACCGCTACCATTAACACCAAAAGTGGTTCCTCTATGATTACGACGAAGAACCATTTTTGGTGCCATATAGAACCTTTTTTTTTAGAGTGTATATACATAAAAAATAACTTTTTTGTACTAAAACACCTAGAACTGTTTTACTTCCTTTAGGAGTTTCAGCACTCTAAAAAAAAAAAAGGTTCTATATGGCACCAAAAATGGTTCTTCGTCGTAATCATTGAGGAACCACTTTTAGTGCTATATAGCACCATATCTTAACATGTTCTGTATATGGTAGCGGTGCTATATAGCACCATAGTTAGCGGTGCTATATAGCACCTTAGTCAAAGAACCGGTGAAGAACCTCTAAAGAACCTCCGAAGAACCACTGAAGCACCAAAATTGGTGCTATATAGCACTTAAAAAGGTTCCCCTATGATTACGAGCGAAGAACCATTTTTGGTGCCATATAGAACCTTTTTTTTAGAGTGAAGCTTGTTTTGTAAGGCATAATGATAACGCTTTAGATTAGGGTCAAACTCTCACTATTAACTAACTATTAACCATGACTTTTGCCTCAATAAACTCATAATTGCTGCTTATTAATCGTCAGTAAGGTAGTTGTTACGTTTAGGTATTGGGTTGCAGAATATGGTCATGTAGCCTAGAATAAGGCATTAATATGTGCTTTATAAGCACTAATAAACAGCAAATATCCTAGTAATATGCATGCTAATAAGACTAATTACATTTTATTGTTCAACAAGATTATTTACAGCGGTTGGAAGTTTGGATAAATGAAAACTGATTTTAAACTATTTTAAATATGATTTTGCGGAATAGCCTGCTTATTTTGCACAGATCACTTTGCATCATATTAGCATCTAGCTGCATCTTAATTTCACGCCGATAAATAGTAATAAAGATTAATGTATAGGCCTATCTGTGTCGATATCGTTTGGAATAGGAAATTAAGAATCTGTGATTTTTACAGAAGATGCAGTGACGCATTTGCATAAGCTCTAAATTAAATCAGTAAGAGGATATGGGTAAAAAGAAATGAAAGCATTTCTGTGCTCTGGGTCTGTAATGCTGCATCTGATTTCTGTGCCCTAGAGGCATAAATAATACAACTTTTGTTCCCAACAGACTGATTATGTCGCAGGTAGTTAATACGCCAATAGAGAGCTTTGTGATAATTCAATTATGTCTATACTTGTGGTTTAGTTACATTACGTGAAAAAATAATAATAATAAAAAGCAACTTCATGCTTAATAAAATGAGACTCAAATGACTTTTTAAATTACCTTAAGATATGCAGAAAAACAGCAACTGGTCACTGATTTCATATGGTTGTGGATATCGGAGAGATTACTGTGTAATCTGGTACTGATTAGAAATTGCACTCATGAAACTGTAATCAGAAACATAAACCTGTGTACACTTTTTAAGCAATTTCATCTTATTTGACATGAATTTATGCCAACTAAGACTCGTAAAATGTAAGTTGCCAATGCTGAACGTATCTAAAATGTATGCTCCACACTTACTATAATTGTATGCCACAAGTTTTAACAAACATTCTTGATTTAGAACTAGTGAAATGTGCTGGACTATACAATCTGTGCACAGTCAAATTTCAGCTTTTCTCCATGAGAATTTTTCCATTTGTTTCGCACAATAAACCTAAAGTCATAATCCAAATAGTTCAACTCTACACGTGTCATTAACTTCATTGTCTTGCAGTATCAAAAAGGTCAACTAATATCTGACTCATTGTGACAACAGGCATGATGACTTCTTCCAGTCCTTTCAAGTTGTTGTTGGCTCATGTGCACTTTACGTCACGATATTGGATTTAGTCTTGGGGCAGCTGACGTGGGCTGTACATGAGCCATCACAGGGAGGCCCCCACCTCTAAGCATCCTAGTGGTCCTATCGCGGCGCAGGAGACGTCAATGGGGCTTGCTCATGCTAACTGCTCCTCCTCAGCTAGTTGCTGTTGTTCATAAGCTCCACATCATGTCGCAGTTTGGAGGCTTTTTCAACCCCCTTGAGGTGCGATCTAGTCACTCGAACTGATGTACCAATTCTGAGACCCCCCCCCCCCCTCCCACCCCAAAAAACTCACACTGACTCAAGAGGAGTCACCCACACAAAAGCCTGAGTCTATGCTGAATGAAAAGATTGTGTTTCATGAGGACAAGTTCTTGTTTAGTTAACTGTTTGTTTAATGTTTGTCTAATACAGATTATGGATGGACTTGTTCCAGAGAGGCCCTCAATAATGATATTTCATAATAACATTGTTACTCAAAAGCAAGTGCTTTGACATGTCGAGTTGTTAAGCTTCACATTTCTAGATCGTCTTCCCCATCATTTCCTATGTACACTATGCTTTTCTATATGTAATAAGATAAGTAACAAAATAAGTAACCAAAGGTAAAATAAAATGAAGAAAAATACATGATTTTTATGATTTATTGTCTACTCATTAAAAAAACACAACAACAACATTATAAAACAAACAATAAGTAACTATTACATTTACAGAGATAAAATTAACAGGCATGGCCAGTCACCAAAGCATTTCTTAACAGTCTAACATTTAAAAATGTCACACAGGACTTTAATGAATGTAAGTGACATTATTACATTTGCAAGTGCAAATGACAATCGAATTGCTAACCTATTTCTTGCCTTGTGAGAAGAAAAATGTCATATTTTAACATTTCAAATCTGTAGTTAAAAGATAGTGCCAAAGAACTATCAAACAATCTGACTAGAAGGTACAAATTGTATTTAAAAGCATTTGCATGTTTTGATGACAGTCATATCTGGCTCTGAAGTTATACAGTACATACTCTATGTCAATGCTGGGTGACATAATCATTAAAGTCATATATTCACCTATTCAGGCTTAACATTATGACAGGTGAATAACACTGATTATCTCTTCATTGCGGCACCTGTTAGTATGTGGGATATTTTAGGCAGCAATTGAACAAAATTTCCTCAAAGTTGATGTGTTAGAAGCGGGAAAAATAGGCAAACGTAAGGATTTGAGCGACTTTGACAAGGGCCAAATTGTGATGGCTAGACGGCTTGGTCATAGCATCTCCAAAACTGCAGTTCTTGGGGGGTGTTCCCGGTCTACAGTGGTCAGTATCTATCAAAAGTGGTCCAAGGAAGGAACAGTGGTGAACCGGCGACATGGTCATTAATGCACTTGGGGAGCGAAGGCTGTCCTGTGTGGTCTGATCAAACAGATGAGCTACTGTAGCTCAAATTACTCAAGAAGTTAATGCTTGTTTGATAGAAAGGTGTCAGAACACAGTTTGTTGCGTATGGGGCTGCATAGCCGCTGACCAATCACACTCAAAAAAATGATTCTTTAAACTTACTTAATTTAATTATGGACAGTGGTTCCACACAAGCAAATTGCTTTTTATTAACATTAATGGACTTTTTCTAATCTATGTAAACTCCTTGTGTTGGGACAACACAACTGAATGGGGAAGAATCTATGTGAAATTGTAATGTCGAACTAAATCAGTGGAATTGCTTCCCTGTAACTTAAATCGGTTAAGTTAAATGAACATGCAGTAGTTTATTTAAAACTGTCCAAATAGGTTACATTCAACAAACACAAGGAGATTTCTTTCAAATAACTCATTTAAATTATGGACAGTGGTTCCATCCAATTAGTTCTTGTTACTTTAACTCAGTAGTATCTATTTAAAGTTACTCCTGTCAAAGCAGCATTTGTTTGTGTGTGATTGTGTTGTAGAGTCATAAAAAGACAAGATATGTAACAAATTATCAAACTGTATTTGTTCAACAGTTGCAATAAACAGTTTTTAACAGCCTGCTCACCCATACATTCAACTCTTTAAACTTGTGCAAATGTATTAACATCAGCAAAAATTACTTTTACACATTGTTCAAAAAAGTTAAAAGACTTCTGCAAATTCAGTGTAAATTAAAACTCTATAAAACTTGGTAAAATAAATACAACTTTTTTTCTTTCCTTTTTTTAACAAATTTACACAATACAATAAAAAAAATCCTCCATGCAACCAAAATGTCCAGATGACATTACTGCTAAAATGTACTAGACATCTTTCACAGAAAGGCAGCTTGCAACGAAGTTCAACAATTTTGAACATTGAAAAATAAAACAAGTGTAACCTGTAAAGTGTAATGTGTAACATTAACGGGTCAGTTCACCCAAAAATGAAAATATTGTAATTAATGACTCACCCTCATGTCGTTCCAAGCCCGTAAGACCTCCGTTCATCTTCGAAACACAGTTTAAGATATATTAGTTTTAGTTCGAGAGATTTCTGTCACTCCATTGAAAACCTATGGACAGTATACTGTCCATGTCCAGAAAGGCAATAAAAACATCATCAAAGTAGTCCATGTGACTACAGTGGCTCAATCTTAAGTTTATCAAGCAACGAGAATACTTTTTTGTGCGCAAAAAGTAAACAAAAATAACGACTTTATTCCACTATTAAATTTCCTTCTCTCTGTGCCTCGAGTGAGTTCACGTAGTGTGATAGCGCAGCGCGTCTGTGTTGTACATCACACGTAGGCTCACTATTGGCCGACGCTGGTCATGTGTGATGCGCGTGATGTACAACACAGACGCGCTGCGCTATCACACTACGTGATGATGTTTTTATTGCCTTTCTGGACATGGACAGTATACCGTCCATAGGTTTTCAATTGAGTGACAGAAATCTCTCGGACTAAAACTAATATATCTTAAACTGTGTTTCGAAGATGAACGGAGGTCTTACGGGCTTGGAACGACATGAGGGTGAGTCATTAATGACATAGTTCTCCCAAAAATGAAAATTAACCCTTTAACATTCTGGCATTCCAGGAACAGTCTTAAGAGTCCTTACTCAAACACATCAGAGAAGAGCTTGGTCTTCAGTGTTTGGACTTTATTGGACAACTTGTTGCCATCTAGCTCCAGAATAATTTTTTGAAGGACTTCGAATGTGTACCTTAGTTCTGGAGGGTAGCTCAGGTTCAGTCCATAAATCAGTCCCAGCAACATGGCTGCTGCATATGGGACACTGGTAAGGTCCTGAAGAACCTTTTGACCCTCTAATACCACTCCAAGATCTGCTGGGTTGTCTTCCATGTCTGCACCTTCATGTCTTATGACATAAATTCCCATCACAGTCTTCTGGATCGCCTCCTCAGTGCTGGCAACGTCTGTATCCTAGAGGGGATATTTAAATAACTACTAAGTACTCTTAAATTCCTGTGTATTTACTTTAACAAAAAATTAAGTATCCTTGAAAAAATAGCAACATTTTAAAAAGCACATACTCACCATACACTCTAAAAAAAAGGCTCGTAATCATAGGGGAACCTTTTTTAGTGCTATATAGCACCAATTTTGGTGCTTCAGTGGTTCTTCAGCGGTTCTTCAGAGGTGCTATATAGCACCTTAGTCAAAGAACCGGTGAAGAACCTCTGAAGAACCGCTGAAGAATCTCTGAAGAACCGCTGAAGAACCACTGAAGCACCAAAATTGGTGCTATATAGCACTAAAAAAGGTTCCCCTATGATTACGAGCCAAGAACCATTTTTGGTGCAATATAGAACCTTTTTTTTTTAGAGTGTATAGTCCCAAACCAGACTGCTAGTCTTCGTTCACGGGTCGTAACGGGTCTTCGTTCAGGTATGCACAGAGAGATTTGATCATGCATGCTCTCCTCACTTGAATGTCATCAGTCTAAAGATGCAAATAACAATATTCATCTATTATTACATTGCCTGATTAGTTCCTTAAAGAGATAGTTCACTTTAAAATGAAAATTCGGTCATCATATACTCACCCTCATGTTGTTTCAAACCTGTATGAATTTCTTTCTTCTGCTGAACACAAAGGAAGATATTTTGAAGAATGTCAGTAACCAAACAGTTATCTGGTCCCATTGACTTGCATAGTAGAATTTTTTTTTTTATATGCAAGTCAATGGGACCAGATAACTGTTTGGTTACCGACATTCTTCAAAATATCTTCCTTTCTGTTCAGCAGAAGAAAGAAATTCATATAAGGGTGAGTATATGATGACCGAATTTTCATTTTAAAGTGAACTATCCAATGGTGGAAAAGCAGCGGTTAAAAATGTCTTTCAATACGATGAACAAAATGTTATACAGACCTTTTCCAAAAAATTAGAATATCATGGAAAAGTTTATTTATTTCCATAATTCCATTCAAAACGTTAAACTTCCATAGATTATAGATTCAGGGCCCACAACTTAAACGATTTCAAGTATTTAGTTGTTTATTTGTACATAATTTGGGCTTCCTGCTCATAAAACCCACAAAAACAGGATTTTAAAAAATTAGAAAATTACATATTACATGAAATCACACAGTAATTACACAGTGATACCATGGTCATTGAACCAGGTTTTGGTTCTTTTGGCAGTGTGGGCAGGTGCAAATCCTGCTGGAAAATGAAGGAAGCTTGAAGTGGTCTGGAAATGTCCTGGTAGATGGCTGCGTTGACTCTGTATTTAATAAAGCACGGTGGACCAAAGTCCTGTTCTCTGATGAGAGCAAATTTTGCATCTCATTTGGAAACCAAGGTCCCAGGGTCTGGAGGAAGAATGGAAGAATCGCTGTCCACTCAACGCAGCCGTCTACCAGGACATTTCCAGAGCACTTCATGCTTCCTTCAGCAGACAAGCTTTATGGAGATGCTTCCTTCATTTCCCAGCAGGATTTGCACCTGCCCACACTGCCAAAAGAGCCAAAACCTGGTTCAATGACCATGGTATCACTGTGTAATTACTGTGTGATTTCATGTAATTTTCTAATTTTTTGAAATCCTGTTTTCATGGGTTTTATGAGCTGAAAGCCCAAATTATGTACAAATAAACAACTTAAATAATTGAAATTGTTTAAGTTGTGGGCCCTGAATCTATAATCTATGGAAGTTTAACGTTTTGAATGGAATTATGGAAATAAATAAACTTTTCCATGATATTCTAATTTTTTGAAAAGGGTCTGTATGATACATCGGTCAGTTTACAATAAATACAAAGTATTACTATGGTAATAAACCTTATCTTATTAAATCTGTGGGTTGTTTTTATGTATGCTCATGACCATAACCCCAAAACTCAGTGGCCAGTGAGAGAATAATGTTTTAATAAAAGGTTTTGTTGAGTGCAGTTTTTCTTACCCGTGTAGTGGGCACCAAGAGGTTTTTAATTCTTTGTCCCAGGACATCTTCATTAGTTTTCCGGAGTATCCATCCAGCTTGGCAAAGAATGTTGACACCAATGGGATTGTCGTAATTCTCTCAAATTCTGCACAAACCTACAAACACATGAAAATTTATTTGTTACAATACCCAATATAGTCTAACAGCAAACAAAAATTTAAATTAAAAACTTTCAATTACCTCTTCTGTTCTGAAAAGAGCAGGCCACCTGGTTTTGAAGTCTGCAATAAGTGGTTCCTTAATCAAAAAAAGACTTCATATATCACGATCGTTGCAGTGTTCGAAGAAAATTTGCATGCTCAAAGTCTAGTGTGGCCGCAGCATAAGCCATTAATCATCTGGAATCTGATATGGAACTGATTTATCATTTGTTTTCTTTAATTTCATTTAATAATTGATTTAATTTAAATAACATTCCAACTTTGTTTTTTTCTCATTTATGGTCACTGTTTTCTACAGTGCATTGATTCAGTGCAATAATAAGTGCTTTAGCGTAATTCGTAAAACTTTAAATACTATCATTGTGCCGAGCCTTGTAACAAAGTTTGCAAAATTATTACTACTTTTTATAAATCCTAAAAAGGAGCTTTACTTACCTTAGCCAAAACGTTGTTTTCTCAATCAATAAAGTTGTGGCATTCCTTCATTTCACCAAATTTAGGCAGTGATGAACTGGAAAAACCATAATGAAAAACATACTGTCATAAAAAAAAAAACCATCAAAAAACATATCAAAATATATCCGTCTACAACAGGCGAATGTGGCCTTATTTGTGCTTGCTTCAGAGCTTCAGCCAATTTTACTGGGACTATAGCTTAGATTAAAGCACTGGGAGATTTTGTTATTAGACATTCTAAAACGCTTAATGTGTTTAATGTACTAATACTAACCATACAACATCATAATAATATAGCATACTATGTACAGAAAAGCAAATTTACCAAACCAATCAAATGCTTAAGCTGGCTAAATACTTAATACTGAGAAATTAATATTAAAAGATCTAATTCTGTAACGTTAACTTAACTTACATAGGCCTACCGTATTAATAAACCACAGGCTGACGTTAAACAGATTAACCCAGAATATAATAACTAAACGCGTTGCATTCATATGCTGAGTTCGTCTGTTTATCTGCACATTGTAAGGTTTATTTTATATATATATATATATATATATATATATATATATATATAATTATTAGATTTGTATAATATCACTGTTAGCCACATTAAACGTTTTAGAATGTCCCTCGTCGTTAGTCATTTCATTATTCGACTGAAAACCATTTTGAAATATTGTCAAATAATTTGTTCCACGAGCACACATACATATTAAGAATTACACGACAGAGAATCATGCGTTTTCCACAACCACAATTAAACTCGCATCTTTTTAATCAAAGTCCTTTTTTAATCGAATGCAATCAATTAACCGTAATCAACACATTCAACATTTGATAGTTAAACAATATCAAAAGCATCCCAGAACAGACTTAACGAAACACTAAAATAAATTAAACACTTTGCATTCGGAATAACTTTATAATGAACTTTTCTTACCTGGCTGGTACTTCTTGGTCTGACACCATGCATGCACCTCGTTGTCACCTCGTTCACGCGCGTGCGCGCCGTCAAGTCAAGTCAACTTTATTTATATAGCGCTTTTAACAATGTAGATTGTTTCAAAGCAGCTTTACAGTGTTAAACAGGAAAATAATGCAGCATAATTTTATTAAGCTGTATAGCCATTTGATGTCATCAGTTCATTTCAATTTCCATACGGTGACAGTGTGGGCTTTAGATCAATAATTAGATCAGTAATTTAGTTTATATGGTTGAATTAGTTTATTAATTCGATTTATTTCGATGTTTAGTTGAAAATATAGTGTCCCCAACTGAGCACGCCAAGCCAGAGGCAACATTCATCCAATACGCCGTATTCATCCAATACGTTGGAAATCGTCACATCCGGGTTTTTTGAATCGCGCAATCAAACCACTTACATTAGTTTAACGCTTGACAATTAAGTATAATGGACCATTACACAACTTAAGTTACTTAAACGCAATACAATAGTGTTTTGATGGGAAAATAAATATATGTGGGTTATTTTAACAAAAAACATTTGGGTAGAACGAACAGTCCCCCAAAACCATTTTTTTGAGTGCAGGGTGCCCATGCTGACCCGTCCACCGTCGAAAGCGCCAACAGTGGGCGCGTGAGCATCAGAACCGGACCACGGAACAATGGAAGAAGGTGGCCTGCCCTGATGAATCACGTTTTCTTTTACATCATGTGGATGGCTGGGTGCATGTACGTAACTTACCTGGGGAACTCATGGCACCAGGATGCACTATGGGAAGAAGGCAAGCCGCTGGAGGCAGTGTGATGCTTTGGGCAATGTTCTGCTGGGAAACCTTGGGTCCTGCCATCCATGTGGATGTTACTTTGACACATACCACCTACCTAAGCATTGCTGCAGACCATGTACACCCTTTCATGGAAACAGTATTCCCTGGTGGCCTCTTTCAGAAGGATAATGTGCCCTGCCACAAAGCAAAAATGGTTCAGGAATGGTTTAAGGAGCAAAACGATTTTGAGGTGTTGACTTGGCCTCCAAATCCCCCAGATCTTGGTGCCAGATACCACAGCACACCTTCAGGGGTCTAGTGGAGTCCATGCCTCGACGGGTCAGGGCTGTTTTGGCAGCCAAAGGGGGACCAACACAAAATTAGGAAGGTGGTCATAATGTTATGCCTAATCAGTGTACACTCCCATGAAGTAGAAAAGCTTCTTTTGGTGTCTCTTCACGTGCACTGAACAAAATGTTAATGTTAATGCATCCCGTGGTAACATCTAAATGAATTAATTTCATTCAAATTGTTAGCGTCACTGAATCAAACCAAATTCATCAGGTTACACCAGCAAAACTACATTTAGGATTAAATCAGGTCTAGAAAGAGTTCCTTAACGGGTAACAGTTGAAGGCTCTCACTTTTTACAGTGTGAGTGGCTTTGAAAAGAAATGAATAACATTTTGGAAATTTCTTGGAAAAGACTATCTGGAAAAATACACACAACCACATGTCATAAATTCCTTTGACATGGTAATATAAGGTTAAAGCTAACAGTCTGAGAGACAGACTTAGATAAACCCATGGCTCATCTGTCCAAAAGAAAAATCACTCTACACTTTTCACCATTATATGACATTGGAAATATTATAAAAAGCATTAAAGGTGCAGGAAATATAACAAAATGTGTAATGCACCTAACTATCTATTTGCATGTGATGACAATAGCTCATGACTCATAGATGAACATATATATTTCAATACATTTGTTCTTCAGTAAACTCATTGGCTTATACAACTTCCTGGGTGTTAACAGACATTGCAACTTTAAAAAGTGTGATTTCCCTCTCTGAATAAGACTTATCAGTTCATAATATGACTTAATACCACATACAAATATCATTGTATGTTAAACTGACAAAGGTGTTACAGAATGAGCTACTGTGACTCAGTCTGTGACTGTTTATTTCACTGTCCGCCTCTCAGGGTTGTGTCACATATTCGACTATCCTTTTATTATAGCGCAACAAAAACTATGACAAACTGTCTGTTTGCCATTTACACAAATCCCAAATGTCCTTTTGATTTATTGGGGAATTTTATAGGATTCAAACACCTATTACACAGGTAGGAACCCTCTCAGACAGGTTATGGCAGGTTACATTTGTTCTTTTATTTCTCAACAGGAGTAATCATGTTTTAATGTTTTCCTAGAGTAGGATTTCATGCTTTAATGTTCCCCAAAAAAAATTCACCTATTTGACTTTGTTGCAGCAGCTCTTTTCCCAGTCTGTCAGTAAAGCTCGGTTTAATTCCGGTTTCCATGAAGCCCCTCCTACAGCAATCGCAAAGTGCTCTGATTGGTCAATTGCTTCTAGTGTGTTTTGTAAATGTTTCCATTACTATTACTGCGTTTCAATACATTACAAACGCAACTCAACCAGGAATCGCCCTTTTTTACTTTGCGAAATGCCTCAGGCGGGAATCATGGTAATGAGTGATATTGTGAAGTTTTCGTTCCCGGAAGAACAATCGAGGCATTTGAGGGAGTTCAGCAAAAGAGCTTACTAATAAAGAATAACTCACTTTTTTCATGCTCAAACAGCAACATTAGACTAAAGAAAGTTAAAAATGTAAAAAATCAAGCAGCTGAACACAATGGAAATGTATGTAGCATTTTGTTACAAAACAATATCATATTCATATCCAGCAGTGGAGCCTCTTTCAAGGGAAAAGGAGAAGAATTTGGAAAGAGATCCTTTTCTGTGCTGGATCCAGCCGTCACACCTGCGGTTGAGGGAGTAGGAGAACATGTGTAGGGGGTTCGCATCCTCTGCGTCATAACACACCCTGCAGACGCACACTGTCAGTCACGCAGCCTTCTGTCTTGGCAACCACGGATTTCCTGCAAAGATCTCAGGTGAACAAAAAAATGGCATAAACATCTGGTTAAAAGGAAAGAATAATCAATTCTAGAAGAACAATCGAATCCGTCGAAATGGTGGTACAAAAAAGAAAAGAATGCAAATGCTGAAATAGCCTGTAAACTGTGATACTTTTACAGGAAATGGAAGTGTTTGTATCTCCTGCATTACTTGCTGTTCTGGTCCTCATTCAGCTCATTGACTCATATGAGTCACATTAGAAGCCAGTTTGAAACTGTGAAGCCTCTTACTTTCATTCTTTCCAAAAAAACGAAAAACCTTCTGATAAAATGTGTCATGTGGCAGGAAGTGGAGGGATAAGTGGCATAATTATGCAATCCGTATGACCAAATGTGGCAATGACGAGGAATTTGTGTTGTTGAATGTTTGTGCTTTACTGCAGCATAAGTGTGTTTCTATGAGAACAATTATCTGGCAGCAGTCCACCGGTGAAATCTGAGCAATGGCAGGATGAGTGAACAGTTGCTCCAAGCGCCGATGGCAGAACATGTTATGAAGAGGAAGTGAGACCTCAATAACACTGACTGACCCCATATTAACAGCGATTCGTCATCATTCACCTGCAGCCCAAGTGACTGAAAAAGATATGATC
The DNA here is from genome assembly GCF_949357685.1 of Gobio gobio. Taxonomy (NCBI): domain Eukaryota; kingdom Metazoa; phylum Chordata; class Actinopteri; order Cypriniformes; family Gobionidae; genus Gobio; species Gobio gobio. The sequence goes on along the minus strand of NC_137097.1, from coordinate 53,599,807 downwards.
ATATGGAACTGGCTCGGTAGACAAAGCAATGTCCATGTGTTTTGATTCATGCCAATTTTCCTTGGGGTTGCTTTATTGTGTTAGGTTGGAAATTGTACCGTAAAGGTAATAAGAAGTTGGAGGTATTGTTGTACTGGTATTGCTGCTCTTGCAGCCACTTGACGAACACTAGCAAAACTGACCAATGATACGTACAAATGAAAGGATTAGTTCACTTTAAAATGAAAATTACACCATGATTTACTCACCCTCAAGCCATCCTTGGTGTATATGACTTTCTTCTTTCTGACGAAAACAAGTTAAATTAATAAATATCCTGACATGTCCAAGCTTTATAATGGCAGTGATGGGGGTCCATTGAGTTTGAAGCTCAAAAAAGTGCCATCTAAAGTGAATCGATGGGGTTTTCTAAGAATAATATCCATATTTAACACGTTATAAAGTAAAATATCTAGCTACCGCCAGACCACCTTCTGCATTCAACGGAAAAAGCATGAGGCAGAAAGAGGCATTACACTTTCTGCATAAGTTGAATACGAAAGGCGGTCTGGTGGAAGCTAGATATTTTACTTTATAAAGTTTTAAATTTTGATATTTTTTCTTACAAAACCCCATCGATTTGCTTCAGAAGGCCTTTATTAACCCCCTGGAGCCGTGTGGAGTACATTTATTATGGATAGATGCACATTTGTAAGCTTCAAACTCAATGGACCCCGTCACTGCCATTATATAGCTTGGAAGCATCAGGATATTTATTAATATAACTTGAGGGTGAGTAAATTATGGGGTAATATTCATTTTAAACTGAACTACTCCTTTAAAGGCCCCGATATACTCACAGTTTTTTACGTTTTTTTGTTCTTTGTTCAGGTAAAAAAAGTTTGAAATACCTCTGCTAGAGTATTATTGAACATAGAGAGCAGCATTTAGATATATGTATTTCAATAAGAAAATAAACACACAAAAATAACAGCTCTCAGAAAACAGCAGTTAAGAAAGCATCTGATCATAGCGACATGAAAATGTTTGCACCAACTCAGCAATTCGGCACTCCTGTTAAGTCGCATCATGTTTATTCATATAGCACTTTATACAATATATTGCTTTAAAGCGAGCAGCTTTACAGTATTAAAACTGTGCCAGTGTCGCTTTCAATTAGAATTACAACTTCAATTTCTACTATGAAGCGGTTCTCCTGCAGTGTGTTCATCTTTTTACTCACGTCTGACCTCGGGGATGAACTGAATAAATGAACCTGAATATTTACCAGTCAACTTTTACCAGAGACTTGGCTTTGGCAAGCCGTTACAAACTCCAGGAAACAAAATCCAAACGAACTTCGCTTTCGACTGATTTTGTTTAAAATGATGTCACACCAGTTCCTTCTTCTTTTTCGCTTGAAGTATTTTGAGGCCTTAACTATATTGGGTTTATATTGGGAGCATCTCAGTAAACTGGAGTCTGTAAGGACACAGATAGCTTCTGAACTCTCTGATGAGGTGACCACAACTGAAGTAACTCTAGTTTCAATTCCAGCCCTCTGGTGCAGCGGTTGTAACATAATATCTCGATTAGAGAACTTGATCGAAGCTGACAGCTCCAACTGAAGCCCTGAAGTCCTCATGCAACCTTAACACCTGTGGCCTGTTCAATAGCACACTCCTGAGTTCATAACCATCCCCCAGACTCAAAGAACTGTCCCTGCAAACGGTGCACTGAACCATGAACACTCACTGGCCACTACTACACTACTGAGATTTTATGTATGTCATTGAGTTCCAGAATATCTAAATATAGCTTCAGGGGGGGAAAAAAACTTTTTAAAAACATATCAAGTGCGCAAATAAGGTAAACACTGTGACATACTGAAAATCAATTGTGACCCCCATTTTGACAAAAAAAGGGCTTTATATTATGTAACAAAATATTAAATGAAGTGGCATTTGTTTTTAAAAAGCTCACTTTAAGGACATTTCACAAAAATAAGTTCTTTCAAATGAAAAAAAAAATACATTAAAATAAGAAAGTACTGGATAGCAATAGGATACAAGATATATAAGATAGTAATCGTGAAGAGCTCTGGTTCTGATTCCTCAAAATGACTCCTAATCCTTACCAATTCTTGGAACAAAAGAAATGCAATTTCTTTTCCAAATGATGAGATCAATTAAATAAAAATGTATTTACATTTTTTTTTTTGCAAAAGGTGTTTGCATATATTTTCACAGATGTTTTTAGAGGTACAAATTAAATCCAATAATTAGACTATATAATTCCAATAATTAAACTATATATTAAACAACAATAATATAAAAAAAATGTAGATATTTTTTAAGTCAAATATGTAATTTATTCCTAGACCTAACAAATGTATAATGTGTGTCTGTAGAATGTAGTCAAATGAACAACTAGTGACTACAGTGATTTAAAGGTAGGGTAGGTAAGAATGATCTAAAACACTTTTGTCCAAATTTGTTTAAACTTTCTTTATCAATACATAATTAAAATTGAAGTACTCTGAAAAAGAGAGTATAAAAATCGAGTGACTCTAGACTTTTTAATCTGCAATAAACACCGCTCATTATTTTCCTTCGGGCCGAAACAAGTGATTGGCTTGGGCGACTGTCACTCTCTCTCGCTACCATGGCTACGGCCGCTTTTGCTCCAGGATCTGCCCACATGCGCGCACCCCAGTGTTGCCAAGTCGGGCTACTTCAAACACTGTTGCCGCGGGCTGTTTTTCATGTCCGCGGGTTGAAGCGACCCCAATTATGTGATATTTTGCCCCGGGATTTGCGAATTTTAGCAGGCAGCCCTACCAAAAAGGCACATATTTTACCCCCCAAATGCGATTTTTACTGGAGAAACACGATTGGGCTTGTTTTGGGCTAGTTTTGAGTAGCAATTGGGCAGATTTTGTTGTGAAAACCTGGCAACCCTGGCGCACCCGTTTGATTTGAGGAGTTCACAAGGCTGTATTTCTGCTGGACAGGTAATCTTTCATTTTGATTATACATTTTTTTGGTTTATGTCTTCATGAAGCATGTCTCACTAGCACACGTAGCTGCCTAATATAGCTAACATAACATTACTTAGCATAAAGTTACAATGTTATACACTAAGCGAGGCATTAGTAGAGATGAAAAATAGTCAATATGCTTAGCTCCAGTTGATCGCTGTTGTGTTGAATTTCGCAAAATGTAACTTTAGATAACAAAATGCATGTGTAAAAGCTAGTACACCGCATCCAGGAACTTTTTTTAGAACTAAGTCAGCTTTAGCTGTACCCTCTGTCTAAACTCTTTTACCATGTTCACCGGGAACTTTACCTGCACGTTTATTTCCGCGGTTTGTTTTTATATTCTCTACCAATGTTTACTGATGCTTTTATCTTGTATCTGTGTGTGTCGTAGACGTGTTGTGTGTGTATTTTAAACTTTACCAGTATCGTTATTCTAGCTTGATAGTGAGTACTAAAAGACATCTTATTTGTTTATATTCATAATGATAAAGTTAGATTTTTTATTACATGTGATTCTGACATGATGTCACTACATGCACTTCTTCTCCGCTCGTCTCAGGTAAATAATGCGTCTTTCAGCTGAGCTGATCGTGGTCGGCGTGGCGCGTTCATGTGTTTTGGGGGCGTGGCTTTGGAAAGAGCCCAGAAGGGAGAAGGTGGAGTGAATGGAAATAATGAGCTGTCTTTAAAACAGTCGTGAGAGGTCTACAGACACTCAATTTTCATACTTTCTTTTTCAGAGTACTTACATTTTAATTATGTATTGATATATAAAGAAAGTTTAAACAAATTTGGAAAAAAAGTTTTTTAACCAAATCCTACCTACCCTACCTTTAAGTCTCACAGTTATAAGTTGTATTTGTCCGATTCAGAGCCATTCGTTCTGGTTGCACAGCATGTTTTTGATTAACTAAAAAGAAGAGCTTGGGAATCAGACTCTGGTTGCGCTGCAAGTTTACAGCTGTCAGTAATAATAATAACAACAACAATAATAATAATTTGTTACAATTATATAGCGCTTTTTTCAGAACACAAAGCGCTTTAAATATACAGTAGAAGGGGGGAATCTCCTCAACCACCACCAATGTGCAGCAACCACCTGGATGATGTGACGGCAGCCATATTGCGCCAGAACGCCCACCACACAGTTTATTGGTGGAGAGGAGACTGAGTGATGAAGCCAATCAGTATTTGGGGATGATTAGGAGGCCATGATGATGGACAGACGCCAATGGGCAAGCTTATTCAAGATGCCGGGGTTACACCCCTACTCTTTTATGAAGAACATCCTGGCATTTTGTATTGACCACAGAGAGACCTCTGTTTAACATCTCATCTGAAGGATGGCGCTTTTTGACAGTATTGTCCCCATCACTATACTGGGGCGCTAGGGCACACAGACCATAGGGTGAGCACCCCCTGCTGGCCTCACTAACACCAGCAGCAACCTGGTTTTCCCCATGCAGCAGCAGTAGTGTCGTGGTGGCTCTAGTTCACAATACTATTGTCACAGTATTAAACCAATATTCCGTTCACATTGGCAGAAGAATACACATGCAAGAAAGAACCAAACTTTCAGGCTCAGAAAAGTAATATAGTTGTGAGAAAATCTCTAGCATCACTGGTTTGCAGATGCCACTTGTACATTTACACACTAGGTGTGACTTAAATGTCCAAAAACACAAACTATGAAAAATTTATAAAATACAATTACTATTAACTGTTTAGCAACCCTGTTTAGTATCTGTCTTTCTGAACACAACAACGGATCAAAATAAGGTTATTTGGAGCTAAATAGAGAGGCCATATGCCCTTTCTGAAGCCATGTGAAACTAGTGACGCTTAAAGAGCTCCCTTTGGAGGCGCAGTAAGCACAATGTACAACAAGAAACAACCGCTCAAAAGCTAAATCAGCATAACATGAGCAGTGAAGCAGACAGGATCTGTTAGGTTGTGGTGGCTAAAGAGGGATTATGGTTAAGTCAAGTCAACTTTATTTATATAGCGCTTTTAACAATGCAGATTGTTTCAAAGTAGCTTTACATTGTTAAACAGGAAAATAATGCAGCATAATTTTATTCAGCTGTTTAGCCATTTCGGAGAAAACGGTGATGTCATCAGTTCATTTCAATTATCATACAGTGACAATGTTGGCTTTAGATCAGTAATTAGATCAGTAATTTAGTTTATATGGTTAAATTAGTTGAATAATTAGATTCATTTGGATATTTAGTTGAAAAATGTAGAAAAATGTAATGTCCCCAACTGAGCAAGCCAAGCCAGAGGCAACAGTGGCAAGGAAACCAAAACCCCATTAGGTGACCTAATGGAGAAAAATAAACCTTGGGAGAAACCAGGCTCAGTCGGGGTGCCAGTTCTCCTCTGGCCAATTAACAAACAGCGTATGATTATTATTCTGGCAACTTTATAGGTCAGAGGTCCTAATAGATTGGAATATTCGAAAGATCGGAGGCAACACGCCGGAGACGGGTTTATTGAGGATGATGTGTTGATTAAATAGTTATTAAAGTACAATATTCGAAGGATCGGAGGCAACATGCCGGAGATGGATTAATTGAGGATGACATTTTGATTTAACAATTATTTAATTGTAATATTCGAACAATCGGAGTCATCACGCCGGAGACGGGTTCATTGAGGATGCCGTGTCGACAAGGCAATTTCAGGGGGAGTCTAATTGACACGGTCTCTGCAGACACTTCAGGGTTAAGGCCACTGTAGAAGCAAAACTTATTGGGAACATAATGAGAGGATGACGAGAAAAAAGGGCAGAAAAGCTGAACCCATTTTATATGGCTGGGTTTGATTAAATAACCTTAAGCCAAATGCTTTTATAACGTAATCATCTTTTCTGCATCTCTGCTTGCCATCACAGTTGTAGCAAATCTTACATCAACAGCAAATCATTACAGAGGAAACCTGACTCATTGTTCATTGCTGTAGAGTGCATTTGATATATGCAAGGGGAAAAGGTTAACACAGAAGATTGACAGTGATCTTTACTGCATATGGGGATAATATAAATATCTGTCACATCTTAATTTTTAAATCTGCTATCTTTGATGAGGAGAAGATAAGCATATGGAAATGTTTGTCAAGCCATGTGTTCTGAAAAAAACAAATGAAACACAAATGAAATACAGGAGCCTTAATTTCAGGCATAAATAACAAACATCTGTTGAGCACAAGTATTCACAAAACTAAAAAAAAGTAAAAAAAAAAAAAAAGTTTATTACTTTATATTTTGAAAAATGCCTGGCTGGAATAGAAAGATCTTTGAGCCACATTCATTGGTAAAAAAAAAAAAAAAGAAGACATTTAAACAAAGTATGGTTATAATTGTGATAAATAAAATCACAAAATGTATATTACTATTTGAAATCAACAAGTCTTTGTGTAAAAATCTACAGAGACTGCAATAAAATCAGGTTCTTGACATAATAAATTGGCAAAACTCAACAGAAGACTGAAACCAACCCTAGATTTGATGGATGATGAGCTTTCAGGCCTACTACACAGCTGCTGTATCTGTCGATGGAAGAAAACATATGGCTTGAGTCTACTGCCAAAATATGAAAGCTTGGCCCTACACCCAACAGAAAAAAAGATTATAAGAATTCACTTATCTTTACACAAATGTGTATACAAATGTAAGTGAAATACAAATGTAAGTGAAATGATTTTTGAAGGATCATGTGACACTCAAGACTGGAGTAATTATGCTGAAGATTTAGCTTTGCCATCACATACAATTACATTGTATAATATATTAAAATATAAGAGTGTTATTTCAAATTGTAACAATATCCAAACATTATTGTAGGATTAACTTTAAAACAATTTTCACATTTCGAAATCAAAGTAAGTTTAAAAAATAATTACAAAGAAACGGCAAGTAACTCATTGAATTACATAAAACGTGAAATTTATTTACATCCACCCAAACACACAGTCGCTGTCTGGTATGTTTTATAAATCATTACTCTTGGTCACCCTTTACATCTGTTTGTGGCTTTTACAAATATTTAACCAATGAAAAGTATTGAAAAAAACCCTGAGCGCCCAGATAGCTATAATAATCAATAAACTGTTTAACCTGTAAGTTGATGAAAATGTAATGCAATGCACTTACTGCCATAGATTCCAATGACAGACAAAACCCGTATGTCTAAAACTCAGAAATGTGCTGGTCAAAAACCTTGTAACTCCATTTGAGCTTGATTTTGGCAAATGATATATGTACATATATATATATATATATGTATAATGTATAATGACACATGCACGTTTATGACCATATATAAAGCCACAATATCAAATTTGACAACAAAGTGTTCAATTACTTTAGTGTTTTGTCCATTTCCAAAAAAGTATGGCAGTTTTGGACATACAAGGTTCTCTTATGCTCATCAAGCATGCATTTATGTTATAAACAATACAGGAAAAACAGTAATATTGGGAAATATTATTATTACAGATAGGGCTGCTCGATTATGGAAAAAATCATAATCACGATTATTTTGGTCAATATTGAAATCACGATTATGTAACACGATTATTTCACATGACTTTGGGAATGTGTTGTATTTATTAAAAATACACCTTTCAACAATTCAATTGAAATTGTAACATTTGTTGTACTTTTTGAACTATTAAAATAAATAATATAACATATATTCAAATCAAAGTATAAAAGTATTCACGTAAAAATGATAATCACAAATAAATAAGATAAACAATATGGTTCGGCTAGATATGCTTTTCAGGTACGTCTAACATTAGTTTTCAGGTACAGAAATGTCTCAAATGTAAAATAACATTGCATATTTGAGTGCATAAATTAAAGATTAATCCTATTAAACTTACAAAAGCTATTCAATCCGGATCGGATATGCGTCGTCTTTCTCGACTGTATAAAGTTCACTTAAGGCATATACAGACTATGTCTGCTAAGATACTCATCAAGATGGACATGTTGACATACGTTTTGTGTGAGTTTGTCCGTTCAAGAGCAAGACTTGAAAGAGAACTCAATATTTGCGCGCTGAGAGACGTGTGCGCGCTCTCGGATGATACATTATCAGATACAGATACATTTTCTCACAGCGCGCGGCTTCTCATTCGCGTCTTCTGGCACTAAACCCGGGTGATGACGGGGAAAACGACTGGTCATATTCGAACATACGACAGCACTCGCATGCATTGAACAAAGTTTACAAAGAGAGAATTATTTGAAAAATATGAGGGGGAAAAAAGGACGTTTACACGGCATCCCTGCTCTCGTCAGTTTTTGTTTCTATATTAGATTGTCATAGGTCACTCTGTTTAATTTTCAAGTGGTTAAACAAATTCGTGGTGTTCTCTTGCGTTGCAGACACTACATGTAGCAAATCTTGCACGTAACATGTTTTTGCTCGTCGTCTGATTCCTCGAAGCCAAACTGTTCCCAGACAACGGAGTTGGTTTTGCCTTTTTTGCTCACCAAACGCTGCTGTAACTGCCCTCCTTCTGCCATCTTTACTCGCGCAGAGTTTTTAAATTCCAGCGGATGATATGCACACGAGACTCCCGATCTGAGAGAGATTGTGGCTTCGGGAGGGGCGGATGAGCGCATGCGCGTTTCATTCAGAACGCAAGACAAAATAATCGTTTTTTCTCGATTGTACTATTTTGGTGATCGTTGGGAGGCAAAATCGAAATCGAAATCGAAATTCGATTAATTGCACAGCCCTAATTACAGATGATTATTATTAAAATGTTTTATTAAAAATTGTGGAGCTGCGGGTTGCATTTATTGGGAGATGGGTAGCTTCAGGTTGGATAATAAGCATGCCGAAAGGTAGGCGAAAGCTGACAGGTGAAATGCTACAACAGAAACTAACCCCACACCCTGACAGGCATCTTTCGAAACCAATTGTAAAGACCTTTTGGCACACCCCTAACTTTCATCACACCCATTACTCCAACCTGCAGATGTCTACAGTCAAGATATAAAAGTTTGGTCCTATACCCAACAGAAAAAAAGATATGAACATTCAGACACTCTTCTTTACACAAACATGATGCAAGTGCTCAAGTGTTATATAAAATCTAATACTGGTAATAAGCACAATAACCAACATGAGGACCTTTGTGTCTTTGAAATGTCTTCCTAGTGTGACTGAATTAAGATCCAACTGCAGCACTTTGTTTGATAGTCAAATGGTGTTTTTCCAAGGACAAGAGACTTGTACGAGTCCCAGGAGACATGTTTGTATGGGGTTTAAAGGGCTTCGTCAGCATTACAGAGATACAGAATTGAGGAGTTCGCCACAGCCAGGCCAAAACTCTCTTTATACTAGACTGTCAATTTTTATGGCCTTGTTTGTTGTTCAGGTGAGATGGAATTAGACGGTTTCCCTATTAGTGGACATTTTGAAAGGATTCCAGCCTGGTCTGCCAATAAATCGCTAACTATATTGACCTTGGCCAACATTTCAGACAAGCTGATTATGACTACTAAAAATAGTGGATGCAGATGGAGGTTAGATGTTATTCAAGGATTGGTAATGTAAAGAAGGTTAATGGGTGATTCTTAAATTAAGGGCTCTTTTGATGCCTTGACATCTTGATAAACAAAGGTTTTTATGTTAAAATGACAGATCTGATCTGATAATTAATGTTTAATGTTTCCTGAGGTGCACTTATAATGTTAGTATGATAAAAACAACAAAAAAAATTGTCATAATTTAGAAATTAAAGGCATTTTTCTGCTGTGAGACTTCAGTGTAAACGCCCACAGCTGTGATTGGCTAACATCCTGCATATGAAATAGCTAGTATTTAGGTAAAAAAAAATTTAACCGTGTTCTCCACCCACTGTGTTTAACCTAAACTCATTTAAGCCTTGCCAATTTAAAACTTGCGCACGCTGTGAGAAGATCACTCATCTGAAGCGCACACACGACGTGTCGCAGATAGCATGCAAATATTGAGTTGTCTTTCAAGTCTTGCGCTTGAACAGACAAATTCACACAAAAAAGGTCAACATGCTTGTCTTGGTGAATAAGCATGGCGAACATAGTAGGTTATGTGTTAAGTGAAACGTAAACAGTAGATAAAGACGTGTGTTCATGTGTAACAGTGTATGTACAGTACTGATGTGTATTATTTCTTAAAGGGAAAGAAGCCTTTTCCTGCTGTCTGTGTTTTTAATGTTAATCAAACAACAAATAAATCGCTCACTGCTCTTGACTGAATAGCTTTTGTAACTTCAATAATGATTAATCTTTATAAAATGTATACAGTGAAGATTATAATATGCAATGTTATTTTATATGCATATTTGCTCTATTTGTATTTGTGCTGTTGCTTGTAGTTTGATTATTTGTTCTTATTTTTTTTGACAAATGTCCTAATTACCTGAACATAGCACATACCGAACCGTACCGAAACCGTGACCCTAAAATCATGACACAAACCGAACCGTGAGTAATTTGAACCGTTCCACCCTTACTAGTATTACATGTAACTCTCTCGAAAACTTTTAGGACGTTTTTACTATTAGAGCTCTCACGGTTAACTAATCGTGAAAAGTGTTGATTATAGAATTATATTTAGATCTATAAGATTGTATTTAGTTTGAGGCATGAAAGGTTAAAGTGATGAGCATTGTAGCCAATAACAGACATGTTAAGCGCATGAATCCAACGATCACGTCATTCACTCAAAAAATAATTTTATGATGCTGTTCACTTTATTTAAGCAATTCATCTTGATTTAACACAATTATATCAGGTTTCTGGCTCAAATGTAATTAATTCATGTTAAACTGACTTAAAACCGTTACTCTTTGACATAACGATGTTTTCATTTTGAAATAACATGTTTCAATCGAATAACCCAATCGAACAAGATTTTCACTTCCCATCATGCTTTGCAAAGGGGCTGAATTCGGAGATTAAATGTTTAAATAAAGTGCTATTTGATGCGTTTTTACCAAGAAGAGAAAATGGAGAGACTTTTTAATGCTAAATGTTTGGTATTTAAACGTTTTTGTTATGTTAGTGTTTTGGTGGTTACCATTGTGGTGAAGTGTAGAGCATTTAGAGCAGACAAAATTAAGAATGTTAACCTGATTTAACTAAATGGCATGGAATTAACCTTACGTAAAAAACTTAAGTTTACTGAAATAAACAATGTTAATTAAATTCAACATAACGCAATTACGTGGAACCTGTTGACATAAAAATATTAAGTAAATCCAACGTCATTTTTTTGTCAAATTTATATCATAAAATTTAAGTGTTGTAAGTAACTCGATTTCTGAGGGCTAATGAATGCTTTGATCATAACTAACAAAAATGTAAATAAGAGATTTGTTGAATACAACAGGAGTTTTGGTGAGAGTTCCAGCGATTGTAAAGGGAGCGTTCTTTGATCGCTTTCTATATATAATTGAATCACAGTTAAAATAAACAGATTATTTTCATTGTACTAAGAGAAACAATGTGAAGTTGACCATTTAGTCTGGTTTGATAAACAAAGAACCTCTGTCTGTACATGAATCATTACATATGAGAAATAATTGGTCATAGACCAGGCATTAGAATTAACACAGTTACTTACATATTGTGGCATTACTGTGTCGAGATTTATGTATCGATACGATACGTATCGTTTGCAAAACCTGCACCGAAATCGCGACTGATTTACTAAAGAATCCACAGTGAAAAGTACTGTTGAAAATAAATAACCACATTCCTAGCATTAGGATCCTTTGGAAGGTAATGTTATTTTTAGTCTAGTGATCCTGTATTGCTCTTCTCTCCTCGTCATCTCACTAACACACCAGTGGGTGGCCAAAGTTAGGCGTTTATTTTCAGTTTGTTTTAGTTACAATAAAAGCTGTTTTTGAACTAACAAGGAAGTTTTCAGTTCTGAAACTTACAGGGTATTCTTAAAATATGATGACTTCTTATATCAAAAGCCAAATGTGTGATGTTGTCAATTTTTGGTACGTGATTTTAAATTAGTTTACAAATTAGTTGTATAAGCACACAAGTGACTGTCTGCTAACTTCTTGTGTTAGTGTTAGTCTTATATAATTAATTGAAAAAAATCATTAAATACATTTTCATTTAAAAATTTCTTTAAATTGTATTGCATGATAGAAAACAGCAGTTTTGGGGATATATAATTCTTTGATATACATAAAAATCATACAAACAATTTTACACATAAAAACTAAATTAACTGAAATTATGGTTTGTCTTAAAAGGTCCTTAAGGTGATATACTCCATTAAATTCATCCAGTGACAAAGTCCTCCAAACAGAAAAATCACCATATATATTTACACTCAGACTCAAAGTAACATTTTTTATTTAAATTTCTTTTAACTACATTTCTTCTGTTCACATATTGTGTTCAATAAGTGACTCAATTAGCTGTGTATGAGAGGTTATTCATTTCATCTCTACTTAATCAATACATGTCATGTGGGTGAGAGGTTCACCTAATCTTAAAAACATGTCCTTTGGCATCTTTAGAGACTGATTACACATCATTTTAAAGACAAAGATTTTAATACACATTATGACTGGTGTCATTTACACAGAACATCACATTGTTCACTAAACTACAATTCTATTCAATATATTCTTGCGAGGCAGTGTGGGTGCTTAATAGTAAAATAGTAAAATAGTACTGCTCTAGTCTAATATCAATAGGAGTTTTTGCTCTTTTTTGATATATTGATACAATTGCACACTATTCCCTGAAGGGGGGAGTAAATGATGACACCTCCAACAACAATTTACATTTAACTTCTATTGAGCCAAAACTATCCTGCCTCCAGCATAAACAGGCCTACAGCAACATTTTAATTACAGCCATTTATCTTGGCAATATGACAAGGCCAGGCCTTAAGTTAAACAAAACACATTACTTTGTGTAAGCTGGCTAAAAAAAAAAACATTATTCAGTCCAGGAATATTAAATTGATCAATTACACAATGCTTTAAAAGAGACATAGACGTTCATAGGAAAAATATTTTTTTCAGCCACGAAAAAGAACAGACGTAATAGCTTGCCATTTACAGAACTAGATGCTTGTTTCGACATACTTAGTGAAAGTGTGCTGGTCCATATCAACCATGGTAGTTACAAATCATCAATCATCTCAAATTCTACCATTATTGTTGAGTTAATTTATTGTCCTCCTAATGTTTTCATTCAGATTCTGATAAAATGGGATGCAACACAGAGTTTAGATAAATCTGGACTGTTGTTTGGAGCTGTTGTTCTAGTTCCCTGGAGACATCGTTAAGATTAAAGTTGGATGTTTTGGTCCTTTGAGACATGGTTCTTAAGGGACGAAGTTTCTATATCTTTTTAAAACGATTTTTATGAGTCTTCAACATGTTTTCTGTGAATTAATCTAGTTTTTACAGGGTTTGATGACCATCAAAGAACCAGAAAGAGTATGTAGCTATATTTGGGACGCATTAGTAATCAGGGCAAGTAGGCCTATCAAGAAGGTATCTTATCTAAAAAAAATAGCGTTTTAGCTTTTTCAGATTAGGTTGTTTGATTGCCCTATTTGAAGGCCTTGGAGTGCACTGTATTTATTTTTGAGAAGTGTTTTTCGAGTGCCCTTGACTGTTCTCAACACTGCCGAGGAAAGTCAATCAAGTTTACTAAATACAATAAATATTGGATAAAAATCATGTTAACATTTACTAGTTAAGTTATGATGTGTTGATCTGCAGTGAAATCAACTACATTTTTACCACGATCTCTTTTTTTATATTGATAATGTTGAGAGGGCAGGTGCAATCAAAAGCTCAATGAAACATAAAGGTTTGATTATGAAAGCTCAGTTATATAGACCAGGGCTATAGTTGCCATAAGGGCATTATGTCAGAAACTAAGTTTTAAGTCAAAAGACCAATTATACAAATGCTTATTTTCTCAAGGTGGTTCCAAATGCCTAGTTCAGATTTGAAAATTAATTTATCAAAATAAAAATGAAAATATTTCCCAATTTTTTTTAGGATAGACTATATATACACTACCGTTCAAAAGGTTGGGGTTACAGATTGTTACAAAAAAATTCAATTTCAAATAAATGTCCTTTTGAGCTTTCTATTCATCAAAGAATAAATAAAAATTGGTTCCCACAAAAATATGAAGCAGTACTATGGAAACTTTCCACCACAGAATAAAACACAAAGATACTTGTGCCTTTTAACTCACAATTGCGAGTTTACATCTCGCAATTCTGATACATCTTGCATTTTTACTCCGAATTACGTGGTGTAAAGTTGGAATTGCGTGTTAAATTGTGGGATTTAAACTCTGCAATTCTGACTTTATAACTCGCAATTCTGACTTTGAAATTGCGTGTTATAAAGTCAGAATTAGGGATCGACCGATATGGATTTTTTTTGTGCCGATGCCGATTTTTTTTCATCAGCCTTAGCCGATGACTGATACGGGCTGCCGATTTTCTTGAGCCGATACTGCTTTTGCTCCCTCAATTTACATCATAAAAATTACACAATGATCATGATGATAACAATTTAACATTTAAAAAAGGAACATTTATTGAACTAAAAAAAAAAATATTTAACAAATAGTAAAAACAGGTGAGGTAGAACAAGAAAAAAAGAGTTCAGTGGTGAAACTAAATTCTGAAAATAAATATTTAAGCATAAATAAAATAATTACACTATTGCGCACAGTATCAACAAGCAAGCATCATAATAAAGCGCACACTGACTGTACTATACTTAAAACTTGTATACTTTTAAAACTATTTACAACCTAGTCATTTAATGCTTAGGTGCACTTAACTTAATCTCTTGAAAAAAAGATCGGCAACGCAGCAGCCTTGTATCGGCCGTTGCCGATACATGTAAAAATCGCAAATATCGGCCCGATATATCGGCCGGCCGATATATCGGCCTAACACTAATCAGAATTGTGAGATATAAACTTGTAATTGTGAGAAAAACACGCAATTTGCGACTTGTGACTTTATATCTCGCAATTCTGACTTTATAACATGCAATTGTGAGTTTATATCATGCAATTGTGAGTTTATATCATGAAATTCTGACTTTAAACTCGCAATTGCGAGAAAAAAGGTCCGAATTGTAAGAAAAAAGTCACAATTACCTTTTTTATTTTTTATTCTGTGGCAGAAACATGCTTCCATACAGTACACCCGTTTTCAACATTGTTAATAATAAGAATGATTTCTGAAGGATAATGTTCCTGAAGACTGAAGGAGTAATGATGCTGAAAATAAATTACAGGAATAAATTACATTTTAACCCTTAAAAGCATGAATATTTTGCCAATCATAATTACATATTCGGGTCTTTTGCGACCCAGATATATATCTAACACGGATGGATCTCTACTGTCGCGATAATATAAAACTCTCCAGATATTCTGCAACAATTACAGAAGAATAAAATAAAGCATATATTTCGTTATCTTTTGGAACTTGGAAGGGTTCAGTTTGAGCAGATGTTTTATACCATCATCACTGTCCTCATCAAAGCTAATTTGCAGTATATTCAGCATCTGGCTCATATTCCCCATCTCAAAAATATTCTCAAAACTAACATTTTCAACATCTTCAAAATCAATATTTTGATCGCTGACAGGACAGCTTCTTCAACAGATCCACCATCAAGTGACAGAAACTAATATTTGATTGTGTTAAAGGGATAGTTCACCCAAAAATGAAAATTAGCCCGTGATTTACTCAAAAATATCCATATTTAAAACTTTATCAAGTAAAGTTCCAGCTGATCGCCTTCTGTGCAAAAGTGTTGAAAGTTGAAAGTGAAACTCAAGATGCCTACCTGACGTCATGATGATCGTACCTGGTCGCGTTAGTCTTTCGATCGGCAGAGGACCTTTCAACACTTTTTCCATAAATTGAACACGGAAGGCGGTCGGCCAAAACCTTACTTTATAAAGTTTTAAATATGGTTATTTTTCATACACAAACGCATCGATTCGCTTCAGAAGGCCTTTATTAACACCCCAGAGCCGCGTGGAGCACGTTATTCGATGGACAAATGCATTTTTTATGGACTTCAAAAACAGAGCAACTATTACTGCTATTATAAAGCTTGGATTAGCCTGGACTTTTGTAATATAACTCAGATTGTATTCCTCTGAAAGAAGAATGTCATATACACCTAGGATGACTTGAGGGTGAGTAAATCATGGGCTAATTTTCATTTTTGGGTGAACTAACCCTTTAAGCACTTACTCTGCAGTAAATCGCTGAGCCATTATAAGTTTTGCTTTTGATACTTCCTATTCTTTTATTTTCTGCCTACAGTAACTATGAGTAAAACGTCACTTCATAATTGTGTATCAGACATAAAGATGAATTGCATTTATTCAGTCATCAAAGATTAAATTATTGTTTACACTGTTACACACCTCGGGTCGTAATCGACCCTATATTTTTACAAAAAACTGAATGGGAAAACAGGCATTCTTTTATAAAAAAATAAATGTCTTGTTATATTGTTTATAATTAATTGATTGAGGAATACTAAGAAGGTTGATATCTAACTTTAAAAAATGAATGATGTTTAGATAAAAAGGAGGGTAGTGAATGACATCTGTGTTTAAGGGTTAAAATATATGAAAATAGAATCATACAATTGTAATGTTGTAATACCATTGTAATAACAAAATTGTAATGTTGTCTATTACCATTGTAATAATATCGTTATTAAGTCAGTAAGATTAATATATATATATATATATATATATATATATATATATATATATATATATATATATATAATCTAATTGTGATTAAACCAGAAAATCGCAATATTAGTGAACAAAAACAATTTCTAAAACTAGGTCTTCTAAACATTAGATCGCTCACACCTAAGGCGGTTATTGTAAATGAAATGGTCACAGATAATAGTTTCGATGTACTTTGCCTTACTGAAACCTGGCTTAAGCCAAATGATTATTTCGGTCTTAATGAGTCTACTCCACCAGGATACTGTTATAAGCATGAGCCCCGTCTGATTGGTCGTGGCGGGGGTGTTGCAACAATCTATAAAGATATTGCAAATGTGACCCAGAAAACAGGTCACAGGTTTAATTCGTTTGAAGTACTAGTGCTAAATGTTACGCTCTTAGATGTAAGAAAGAAATCCATATTATCTCTAGCCCTGGCTACTGTATATAGACCTCCAGGGCCCTATGCTGATTTCCTAAAAGAGTTTGCAGACTTTCTCTCAGATCTATTGGTCAACGTCGATAAAGCATTAATTGTTGGAGATTTTAACATACACGTAGATAACACAAATGATGCGTTAGGGGCTGCGTTTACAGATCTATTAAATTCCTTTGGGGTCAAGCAAAACGTCACTGGTCCCACTCATCGTCTTAATCACACACTAGATTTAATTCTATCACATGGAACCAACCCAACCAATATAGATATTATACCGCAAAGTGATGATGTCACTGACCATTACATGGTCACTTGCATACTGCGTACTGCTGAAATCTGTCATGTTGCGCCACGTTATCGACCAGGCAGAACAATCCTTCCAACCACTATAGATAGATTCTCAAATAGCTTACCTGATCTGTCTCAGCGGCTAAGTGAACCCAAACAAATAGATGAACTAGAGGAAATGACTAGCAGTATGAGCACCATTTTCTCTAGTACATTAGAAATTGTTGCACCAATTAGATTAAAAAAGGTTAGAGAAAAAACTAAAGCACCATGTTATCAAGAGAGAAACTCGTAACTTAGAGCGTAAATGGAAACAAACTAATTTAGAGGTCTTTAGAATCGCGTGGAAAGATAGTATGTCACGTTATAAAAAGGCCCTAAAAGCAGCCAGGGCTGAGCATCTCCGCAAACTAATAGAAAATAACCAAAATAATCCAAGGTTTTTATTTAACACTGTGGCTAGACTAACAAATAAACAAGCATCGCCTGAGCAAAATATTCCGTTACAGTTTAGTAGTAATGATTTTATGAACTTCTTCGCTGACAAAATAGAAAGCATCAGAAACAAAATTGTAAATGTACAATCTTTAATGATGTCTTATGATTCAACCGCAATTATCGCCCCTCAAGAACTACTACACCGTTTTACAACTATAGGACAGGAAGAGCTAAATAAACTTATCATTGCATCTAAACCAACAACATGTTTATTAGATCCAATACCCACTAAACTACTGAAAGAGTTGTTACCTGTAGTGGAAGAGCCTCTTCTCAATATTATTAACTCGTCTTTATCTTTAGGTCATGTTCCAAGAATATTCAAGTTGGCAGTCATAAAACCTCTCATTAAGAAGCCACAATTAGATCATAATAACCTAGCAAATTACAGACCAATTTCAAATCTTCCATTCATGTCTAAAATACTAGAAAAAGTTGTATCCACTCAATTGTGCTCTTTCTTGCAAGAAAATTATATCTATGAAAAATTTCAATCAGGATTCAGGCCGCATCACAGCACAGAAACCGCGCTTGTTAAAATCACAAATGATTTACTTCTAGCTTCTGACCAAGGCTGTATCTCAATACTAGTTCCCTTTCGTTCAGTCACTACGACGTAACGTTAGTGACTAACGAATGGGGGTTTCGCTTAGAAGCCTATCAACTTCGAGTTTTGAGAAAACGCCCAATGGCGTGCCAATGCCATGGGCATGCGAAATTTGCATATGTAACTCTGCCTCACTGCGTGAGTATATAAGGAAGTACGAGGCAATATCGCATTATGTTTCTGCTTTCGGAGCCAAGAGTACCTACCTCTTCACTCCTACAGCCTTCTGAGACTCTGTCAGCTTCTTCGAGACGAGCAGCTTTCCAGTCGGTGTTGGTGTGACGGCGCGTTCCAGTGATCGCATACTTCCTGCCTGCTGATCTGTGCAGTGGTCTGCATCCAGCTGGTGTGTGTTTCCCTGGGCGCTTCGGCATCGACTGCAAAGTTTCCTCTCATAAAAGAGCTTGCACGTGACACGTCCTTTTCAGGATGTTTCGTCCGTGCACTTCTGGGTGCGGTAGATCGCTTTTTTCTTTTGACGGGCACGAGCGCTGTGTGACGTGTTTGGGCTTTCAGCACGCTCAGGCAGCGCTCGTGGATGACTCATGTTCCCTCTGCGGGAACCTGGCCATCTCAGTGCTTCGATCGAGACTCCGTGAATTCCGTGCTGATGCCGGAACGAGAGTCCCCTCCGCCACCCCCCAATCTGCGGTCTCCTCTGGAGGCGGCACTTTGGCTGGTGACCAGGGTGATCTGAGGGTGACGGTGTGGAACAAAGCTCCGACGCTAGTTCCTCGGCCCACACCCCCCTCTCATGCACTTGACCCGGTCCGCGCTCAGGCGTCTACATCGGGGCCGGCTCCTGCTGTCCCGACTGTGGCGTTTGGCGCGGCGGAAGAGGAAGTGATGTCTATCGCCGCATCACAAGGTGGGCTGGAGTCATCTGAGGATGATGATTCGGCTGTGCTGCCACCTTCGGGTGCGCCAGCATTGCCCGAGTCGGACCCAGAGTTGACAGCCATGCTGTCTCGGGCCGCCGCAGCGCTTGGACTGGAGTGGAATCCTCCGCCTCAGCCCGAGCGTTCGCGGTTGGATGATTGGTTTTTGGGGGCGGCGCGTCCGGACACCCGTCCGGCTGCTCCTCCAATACCTTTCTTCCCCGAGGTGCATGAAGAGGTCGCGCGTTCCTGGAAGGCCCCGTTGTCTTCCCTTGAACGTTTGGCGGCCTCTTCCGCCTTCACCTCTCTCGATGGAGCCGCGGCTCATGGGTACACTGGGGTCCCCCCAGTCGAACGTTCTGTTGCGATGCAACTGTGTCCTCAGAGCGCTTCGTCCTGGCGTGGTGACCCAAAGCACCCCTCCAAAGCCTGTAGGTTTTCGTCATCCCTGGTGGCGAAGTCCTATAGAGCTGCGGGGCAGGCCGCCGCTTCTTTGCATACCATGGCAACTCTTCAGGCTTACCAAGCCAAGTTGCTGTGTGATATGCACGAGAGAGGGGCTGATCCAGGACTCAGCAATGAGTTGCGTGCCGCCACCGACCTCGCTCTCCAGGCGACGAAGGTGACCGCACGCTCCCTGGGTCAGGTGATCTCCACAAATGTGGTCCAGGAGAGACACCTATGGCTCAACCTGTCTGATATGCGCGACGCTGAGCGAACACGTTTCCTCAACGCCCCCATATCGCAGGATGGGCTATTCGGCGGAGCGGTCGAGAGCTTCGCCCAACAGTTCTCGGCCGCTCAGAAGCAGACTGAGGAAATAAAATACATCCTGCCCCGGCGGTCAGCTGCTGCCTCCACCCCACCGCCCGCGCAGGTGCCTCAGCCTGCTCGCCGCCGAGGACGCCTTCCTGCGGCTGCCTCTGCGCGGCCCGGGTGGAGGCTGCTGCTTGGGTGGCGCAGAGGCAGCCGCAGGAAGGCGTCCCAGTCCGCTCCAGCCCCACAGCCCGCGAAGAAACGCCAGGCTAAGCGGCGCTCCTGATGCGGACGGCTCAGGGATGGGCAGTTCTTTCCAGGAGACGGCGGCAGGGCCGCTCCTTCCCCCGGTGGAGGGCCGGGGGAGAATCTTTTGTTCAGCTGCTGGCCCCCGGGTCAGCAGCACCCTAATGTGGTTAAAGAAAGAACTGACAACCCCATCCCTGAGCCCCCAGAGATCGGTGACGGCAGTGCGCGCCACCCTCGGGTCTCGCCACTCTCGTCCCTCTCTGTCGCCAGCCTCCTGGCAGAGCAGACCCCAGTGGAACGCGAGTCCTTCCCTGGTCTCCTCTGTCAGGGCGCAGCCGTTAACCGTGTTCCGACCCGGGGACGCCCAACAGCCTCCCCTGTCCGCGCCGGTAACGCTGCCTCGCTGCCCCACCCAGGGTACGTCTGTCGTCCGTATGACCCCGTTGGTGCAGTCTCTGGAAGCCTGGCTTCAGCTTCCGGGGCTGTCCCGCTGGGTTGCCCGGACCATCAGGCTCGGCTACGCGATTCAGTTCGCGCAGGCTCCTCCCCGTTACAGGGGAGTCCGCTATACCATGACCGGGGCCCATGCCCCCGTCATGCGTGCGGAGATTGCCACTCTACTGGCGAAGGGTGCGATCGAGCCTGTCCCTCCAGCCGAAATGAGGTCGGGGTTCTACAGCCCCTACTTCATTGTACCCAAGAAAACCGGTGGGTTACGGCCAATCCTGGACCTTCGCATCTTGAACCGATCCCTTCACCGGCTTCCGTTCAAGATGTTGACTGCGAAACGCCTTTTCGAATGCGTTCGTCCGTACGATTGGTTTGCAGCGATCGACCTGAAGGACGCCTACTTCCATGTCTCCATCCTTCCTCGACACAGACCGTTCCTACGGTTTGCTTTCGAGGGGCGGGCATACCAGTACGCAGTTCTCCCATTCGGGTTATCTCTGTCCACTCGCGTCTTCACGAAGATCGCCGAGGCAGCCCTTGCGCCCCTTTGGCAGCACGGGGTCCGCATCCTGAACTACCTCGACGACTGGCTCATACTTGGCCACTCTCGAGAGCAGGTTTGCGGACACAGAGATCTGGTTCTCCACCACTTAACCCGTCTGGGCCTTCGGGTCAACTGGGAGAAGAGCAAACTTTGCCCCGTGCAGAGGATCTCTTTTCTCGGTATGGAGATCGACTCGGTCGCCATGTACGCGCAGCTTTCGAGCGAGCGCGCGCAGTCTCTGCTGACTTGCCTCCAACAAATCGAGAGCAAGAATGCGGTTCCACTGAAACTATTTCAGAGGCTCCTGGGGCATATGGCATCTGCAGCCGCGGTAACGCCGCTCGGATTGCTTCATATGAGACCGCTTCAGCACTGGCTTCGCGATCGAGTCCAGAGATGGGCATGGCAGTCTGGCACGCTCCGGGTCCAAGTGACTCGGGCCTGCCTACAGACGCTCACCCCGTGGTCGAACCTCAGCTTTCTACGGGCAGGTGTGCCCTTAGAACGAGTTTCCAGGCATGTTGTCGTATCGACGGATGCCTCTGCCACGGGCTGGGGTGCCATGTGCAATGGACAAGCAGCCGCGGGCTCCTGGACAGGACCCCAGCGCCTTCTGCATGTCAATTGCCTCGAGTTGCTGGCAGTACGGTTCGCCCTGCACCGCTTCCGAGCGCTGCTGAAGGGTCAACATGTGCTTGTCCGGACAGACAACACGGCCGTAGTAGCGTACATCAACCACCAGGGTGGTCTACGCTCCCGCCGTATGTCTCAACTCGCCCGCCATCTCATCCTATGGAGTCAGAAGCGCCTGAGGTCCCTTTGTGCTGTCCATATTCCGGGAGTCCTGAACCACGCAGCCGACGAGCTCTCGCGGTTTCAGCCTCTCCCGGGAGAATGGAGACTCCATCCCCGGACGGTTCAGCTGATTTGGGAACAGTTCGGCGACGCACAGGTAGATCTGTTTGCCTCCCACGACTCTTCCCACTGCAGCCTGTATTATTCCCTGACCGAGGGCACGCTCGGCACGGATGCACTGGCGCACAGCTGGCCGCGGGGCCTACGCAAATATGCGTTTCCCCACAGTGAGCCTACTCGCACAGCTCCTGTGCAAGATCAGGGAGGACAAGGAGCAGGTCCTTTTGGCCGCCCCGTACTGGCACGGCCGGACCTGGTTCCCCGAACTCATACTCCTTGCGACAGCCCCTCCCTGGCCTATTCCTCTGAGACCGGACCTCCTTACTCAGAGACGGGGCACCCATTGGCACCCGCGTCCGGACCTTTGGAGCCTCCACGTGTGGCTCCTAGACGGGACGCGGCAGGTTTGAGTGGCCTACCACCTACGGTGGTCGCCACCATCACTTCCGCTAGGGCAGAGTCCACTCGGCATGCCTATGCGTTGAAGTGGAACCTCTTCGTCACCTGGTGCTCTTCCCGCCAAGAAGACCCCTGGAAATCTTCCGATCGGGTCCGTGCTTGAGTTTCTCCAAGAGGGGCTGGAGCGAAGGCTGTCTCCCTCCACCCTCAAAGTATATGTGGCCGCAATATCTGCCCACCACGATCCCTTGGAGAACAAGAAGGTAAGTCAGCACGACCTGGTCATCAGGTTTCTGAGGGGAGCCAGGAGACTGAATCCTCCTCGCTCTCCTCTCGTACCCTCTTGGGACCTCGCAGTAGTGTTAACTGCTCTGCTGAGACCTCCCTTTGAGCCTTTGCGGTCGGTCGATATTAAGTTTCTGTCTATGAAGACGGCTCTGCTGACCGCATTGGCCGCAGTCAAGAGGGTCGGGGACCTGCAGGCATTTTCGGTTGACGAAGCGTGCCTGGAATTCGGGCCGGCTAACTCTCACGTGATCCTGAGACCCCGGCTTGGATATGTGCCCAAGGTTCCCACCACTCCGTTTAAGGACCAGGTGGTGAACCTGCAAGCGCTGCCTTTGGAGGAGGCAGACCCAGCCTTGGCATTGCTCTGTCCAGTACGCGCTCTCCGCGCCTACGTAGACATGACGCAGTGTTTCAGGACCTCAGACCAGCTCTTTGTCTGTTATGGTGGAGAGCGGAAGGGAAGTGCTCTCTCGAAGCAAAGGCTGTCTCACTGGATAGTGGACACCATTGCTTTGGCTTACCAGCAGCAAGGCCGACCATGTCCCCTTGGTGTGAGGGCACACTCCACCCGGAGTGTGGCCTCCTCTTGGGCTCTAGCGCATGGCGCCTCGCTAGCAGACATCTGCAGAGCTGCAGGCTGGGCGACACCCAACACATTCGCCAGATTCTACAATCTCCGAGTGGAGCCAGTGTCCGACTATGTACTCGCCCCCCCGAGGGGCCGGTGATGGGCCAGGCTCAGGTGTCTTCGCTTGCTCGCCACTCCACTCCACGGACTGGATACGTGCGATATTTCCTCAGGTGAGCTCCCCGAGAGCCCTGAGCTCCTCCAGCACTGTCGACGCCGACATCAGTTCAGTCTGCCCTTTCGAGCCCAGACCCTCATGTCCGGCCAGGTGCCCCATGTGCATGGTTCCCTCCGGCGACCCCCACATGTGTATTTCACCGTAAGTCTCCGCAGTGAGCGGGTTTCTTCCCTTGGCGTGTCCCCGCCACCCCTAGGGTTAAAAATCCACCTTCGGCTGGTACCCTAGAGATCTTCCATATGCAACCCTCAGCGGGTCATATGTGTCTCTTAAGTCCTCCCCACGGGTAGGCATTTTGGCATTTCCTCACTGGGATATGCTTCCCAGTGTACCTTGGTATTCCTGTGTTAAGTGGGAGTCCTTCGTCCGTACTAGCCTTACGACAGGGTACTCACACTTACGCAGGGCACTGGAAGACAGCTGAGTGGCGGGATTATATTGGGACCCCCATTCGTTAGTCACTAACGTTACGTCGTAGTGACTGAACGAAAGGGAACGTCTCGGTTACGGATGTAACCCTCGTTCCCTGAGGAGGGAACGGAGACGTAACGTCCCCTTGCCACATCAGTTGTGCTACCTGGAACGCAGGAGTTCAGTCTTGGCTCCTCAAGCAGGTAACATAATGCGATATTGCCTCGTACTTCATTATATAGTCACGCAGTGAGGCGGAGTTACGTATGCAAATTCCGCATGCCCATGGCATTGGCACGCCATTGGGCGTTTTCTCAAAACTCGAAGTTGATAGGCTTCTAAGCGAAACCCCCATTCGTTAGTCACTAACGTTACGTCTCCGTTCCCTCCTCAGGGAACGAGGGTTACATCCGTAACCGAGACGTTCTACTCGATCTTAGTGCTGCGTTCGATACTATAGATCATAAAATACTATTAGATCGACTTCAAAATTACACTGGTGTTCAGGGACTGGCATTAAACTGGTTTAGATCGTATTTATCAGACAGCTACCATTTTGTCTGTCTAAATGGGGAAAAATCAAAGATAACGTCAGTAGACTATGGGGTGCCGCAAGGATCCGTGCTAGGCCCTCTGCTATTCTCAATATATATGCTGCCACTTGGTAATATTATAAGAAAACATGGAATTAATTTCCACTGTTATGCTGATGACACTCAATTATATATTTCATCCCGACCAGATGAAAACGCTAAATGATCTAAACTGACAGCGTGTGTTGATCATATTAAACACTGGATGACGTGTAATTTTCTGCTATTGAATTCAGATAAAACGGAGGTATTACTTATTGGTCCAAAAAACTGCCCACAAAACCTCTCACAATACAACTTTAACTTGGAAGGATGTCCTGTCGCTTTATCCACTACAGTAAAAGACCTGGGTGTTATATTAGACCGCAACTTGTCTTTCGAAAATCATATTTCATATGTTACAAGAACGGCATTTTTCCACCTTAGAAACATTGCTAAGCTACGTAACATGCTATCTATCTCTGATGCAGAAAAGTTAGTCCATGCATTCATGACCTCGAGACTAGATTACTGTAATGCTTTATTAGCTGGCTGTCCTGCATCATCAATAAACAAGCTACAGTTAGTCCAAAACGCAGCTGCTAGAGTTCTTACTAGGTCAAGAAAATATGATCATATAACACCAATTTTATCATCTCTACACTGGTTACCTATTAAGTTCCGTATCAATTACAAAGTATTGCTACTGACCTATAAAGCCCTAAATGGTTTAGCTCCAGTGTATTTAACGGATCTTCTATCGCCCTACAATCCATCGCGCTCTTTAAGATCACTAAACTCGAGGCTTCTGGTCATTCCTAGGATATCTAAGTCCACTAAAGGAGGGAGGGCATTTTCACATTTAGCTCCTAAACTCTGGAATAGTCTTCCTGATATTGTTCGAGGTTCAGACTCGCTGTCCCAGTTTAAAACTAGATTAAAGACGCATCTCTTTAGCCAAGCATTCACATTATAAATAAGTTTTATACTACAGTTAAATCGCACCAACAGCATTAATATTCTGAACAGCAGCTATGCTAATTATTTCCCATCTGCTTTTCTGTTGTTATCTCGGGACACTAGTCAGCTCCAGTTTGTATCCAGCCTCTCATGAAGACTTCAGATGCCCCTGTGATGAGACGACTCGACGCCTGTGAAGAGACGACTCAACGCCAGCGTTGTTATGGCCTAAAATAATACATGATTGATTAACTTATCCTAACATTTTTCTTTAACATTCTCTTTCTAACATTTTTCAATTGTACATTTATGAAATGCACTTTCTGTGAAGCTGCTTTGAAACAATGTGTATTGTGAAAAGCGCTATACAAATAAATTTGAATTGAATTGAAATAATTGCAATGAAACAGAAAGCAACACATTGAATTAAACGTCAAATTTTGAAGTAGAAAGACTAAAATATTAGAAAGGTTTATATATATATATATATACACACACACACACACACACACACACACACATTATTATATATATATATATATATTTATTAGGGATGCCACAATTCTCAATATAATATTGAACCGTTCGGTACGGCATTCACGGTTCAATACGCGCTTGTGAATTGCGTTTTTTTCTGTTTTGCATTTAATTAATTATTTGTCTACAAATTCTATCATTTGCCTCCATCCCAATATACTGAACAACGTGACATACATTCACATCACACGTTAGTGGTAGAGTTATACTCACGGAAACATAGTTATTCACAATCACGAAAGTTCATTATTTGCAAGCATTTTAAAGCCTTCATTCACGTGCATATGCACTGTTTTAACATGCGCTTCTCCGAGCGCTCTCACTAAACGCCTGTCAAACACGTGATTACTGTCAAATACACACAAGGTTAACATAAACACAGTCAGTTATGTCTAAAGTGAAAGTAAAATCGCGTGTGTCTGTATATTAGATGCACGGAGGTCTTAAATTGACAGCAGTGCAGTGGTGAACACGCTGTCCTTAAAGGGACAGTTCACCTCTAAAATTGTCATTATTTACTCACTCTCATATTGTTCCAAACCTGTATTCATTTCTCGACGGCAGAATTTTCATTTTTGAGTGAACTATCCCTTTAATGTTAATACAACACCAAAAGACAAAGAGAAAATCACTCACTCCTCTTGACTGAAGAACTTTAATACTGTAGCTTTAATAAGAATCAATGTATATTTTATAGTGAAGTCTATGTAGTGTTTTATTTTTTACATTTATTCATTCAATTTCATACTTAAATGCTGCTGTACTGCTCTGAGCTGCCAGTGTAAATCTTTATATAAATTTTTTATATTATACAATACACTAGGAATGTGTACAAGGTTTTTTTTTTAACCACAAAGTTTTAAGTTTAAGTAAGGTTTTTCAATTCTTATAAATAAATTTAAGTAAAATAAAGAAAGAGTATTGTAATAAAAAATAGACTTTTTTCTCCTTAACCTCTTGCTGTTTCTGTCGCCTAAGAATAGAATAGCTGATGTGACAAGCCATCAGAACCGAACCGAACCGAAAACCGTGGTTAAAAACCGAGGTATGTATTGAACCGTGGACTAACTGTATTGTTGCATCCCTAAAATATATATATATATATATATATATATATATATATATATATATATATATATATATATATATATATATATATATATATATATATATATATATATATATATATATATATATATATATATATATATATATATATATATATAATTTTTTTTTTTTTACTGTTTTTTTTCTGAGGTTCCATTGTGATACCTTACCCCATATAATAGTGCAAGAATATGCCCTACCATTGAGGCATACTGTGACAAAATGAATTAGTCACTGGAGTAAAAAAACACCCCTTGTCTCTTGATAAGGCTCTCAAAGTAAAACACATAATGATCAAACTTTCAAGTTAGTCATGAAATTTGAGTCATAGTGCACAAACTAAAAACATCTTATTTTGTTTAAGATGTGGGAGATTGGAAGCAAATATCAAGACATCTGACATCTAATCCAAGTTAATATAATTCAAGTGGCGTATTAAAGGCATCTATAAGGTAATACAAGAGCACAACATCATCCGGCTGAAGCAAATGTTTGCTATTCATCAGAAGTACACTCAAGCAGGGTAATGCGAGCGCTCAGAGCAGTAGGTTGAGATATCACAATCATCACAGATGTGCCGTGAGGGGCAGGTAGAGTCAAGACCTGGGCAGACGCTTCACTGATCCGCTGGACAAATCAAATCAGCGCACCCACTTCCAGGGGAATACATCTTTATTACTAGTTCATATCTGTCGCCGTGGAGACCTTTTGGGTTTGGATGCGATGGACCACATTTTATACTGTCGCCCCGTGACACCTACTGCTTCAGACTGTCACGGACCCTCATAAAGACTAAACTGCAAAATGATCTAATTCAAACCTACACGACTCTTCACCACAGCTGATTGCCCCAATTATGTTTTTCCCCTTCCAAAATGTGAAACACTCCAGGGGGGATCGGAACAATTTACTACCTGCAACTGATGTCGCCATTATTTTTTGAAGTCTGGGTCAGCGATAAATCAAAAGAACAATTTTCTTAGCTTCATCCTCTTACTTGTCCAAGCTAGAGCTGTTTTAACATCCAATATGTTTAGAGTCATAAATTTTAATGGACCTTTGATCCTTTAATGACTTTTTAAGGTTATGTGTTTCTGTTGCTGTCCGAATAAATAAGCCAACTGTCCACTGAACATTACCCTACTTGAGCACTTTTTAGCTGGTCAAAATGGGAGCTAATCTCAAACCAACCATCTTAATAATTTGCTTCTTAATCGTTAAAAATGTAATTTCAGTAGTAATTTTGTAGTCTTATTACGTTGCATATCACATTATATTACTCAAGCTAAAATTGGTCATATTAAACACTCCCTTCCTTTGCTCTTTTTCAGTTAGTAAGCAACAGTGACAAAGTCGCATGAAACGGAAAAATTGTGTTAGTAGTTTCTTATTTTTTGTGTTGTATATCCGAGTGAAACGGCTTCTCAAAAAAACAAAAAGTAGGGTCCATCAGTAATTGATTTTCCATGAGTAATTGATTGGGTCGTTGTTGGATCTCATGTGATTGAGAGGTTGCTGGAGGGGATGAATTATTGTCAAGCCGACACACGTCATCAGAGAAGAGATGACGCTCTGAGAGGGAGGGGAAGTTAATGTTTTCAATTGAAGTTCATGCAGGCAAAAGTATTGATCTGCACGGATGAATCAGTAATAAACACTGCAATATTACATTAAAAAAAAAAGATTTGTCATTTCATGGTGACTTTAAATTGCTACCAAACAGATTATGAAGAACTTTTTTGATCAGGAAGAACAAGATATAACAACAGGATAATTTTTTGATCAAGCTTTGAGAAAGGTGTATAGGATTATCAGGATTTACCAACTTTACCAGCGACGGCCCTGGTTTGGACATTAGAAGCCATTCTTAATTCGTATGAAAATATACCTGCGAGGTAAAGACATGTCTGTTCAGAAGGTTGTAAAATGTTTTTTACAAAAAAACAAAACATAGTTTATCAATTTCTCACAGCATCGTTTTTCATCTTCAAACCAAACTTTGGTCTCCAGCTTACAAAGTTTATTGGTGGTCTTTTGTGGCTGTTCGAACATATTCGATCACATGAGCGTCTACACTGTGAAAGCAATCTGGTCTAATGCGTTTTTGACTACCTCTGGAAGTGGCCGAAAAGTGGACAAGCTCAAAACATTTACACCCCGTTTACCCCTGTATTTAGCGTCGTCCACTTGTGATCCGATCGATCAAAAACGGATCTTAATACCAGGAGGAAATAGGATCTAGTGTCTACCCTGATTAAGGTCTATTCAGCATTGATCTTAACCTATAGTAACCTGATTATATTTGATTATGAAATCAATTAAATCCAGGAAATTAATTCCATCAGAAGTCATAGGTTTTTTAAAGCAGTATATAGTCTGATTGGGAGAATTAGCTCACTGAAAGCTTTCTGCATTATTTCTGCCAGCCAAGACTGCTTGGTAAAAGCATGCGGCATTCAATATAAGGAAGACTCAGTCTACCTGAGGAAACCAGAAAAGACAGTGATCCTAAAAGAATAAAGATGCTTCCTGAAGATGACGGTACAATAGGGCAAATTAACCTGCCTAAAGCGGTTCAGTTGTTTTGATGTGCAAGAACAAATTCTCTAGTTGAACACTCTCAATGCCAGAGCCTCCGGTCTGGCCTGCAGTACAACCTAACTGAGCGCATCACAAAAATTGCTAACTGCCACAGTTAGGACAGATAGCAAATAACACCCTCAAATTGTGCTCCACTTTAATAGGATAGTTCACCCAAAAATTATAATTTACTTACCCTCATGTCATTCCAAACCTGTTTGACTTTCTTTCTTCTGCAGATAAAAAAAAGATACTTTAAGGTAACGTTCAATGGTAGTTTTGGGGCCAAATATCCCTTTAATGTCAAAATGAAAAAGGATTTATATTTTGTATAGTGCTAAAACAAAATGATAAAAAATAACTAATTTTAATAGGTTGCACACATTATTTGGATATATGGTTGTAGTATGTGCATTGGGAATCATGTGTAGTCGCATTTTCTAATATAACTGGCTGTTTGCTCACAGGTGGTCTAAGAACAAAAGACTCAAATCACAAATCACCTCACTCTTTTTTTCAATGAGCTACTGAGCAACTAATTTTCCCTTTAAAGTGTTGGCCATGGATCACAGGAACCTGGTTTCAACAGCTGGTGTACCAATGCTCACAGAGGTTAAACAGTCTGGAGTGAAGTGTCAGATCTTCACACCATCAAGAAGAAATGACTGAGAGAGGGAAAGAAAGCATGTTTTTTAAAAAGATTGATGCCAAGGCACAAGGGTGCAACTCTATCGGTGCAGTGGTGCAGATGCCGCCGGCTGCCTATAGGGAACAGGTCTTCTCTCCCAGTGGCATTGAATTGCCCAGCAAGACAGTGGACTATCATTAGTGCTGGGTGGAAATGGGATCAATATTTACCCGCTGTTGTGGGTCTACACAGGCTGTCTCCTTATCTAAGTGATTGCCCACAAGGATTGCCTGTCACTGTTTGAGTCATCTATTGTGCTAGAAGCCAAACAAGACCATTAAAGTTTGTGAAGAGGACTGGACAGAGATGTGCGCCTGCTGAAAGCAACCATTAAAACGTTTTATTTAAGTGTGCAATAATATCAGTGATATTGTTAACATAATAAAAAGATGTAACATCATAAACACGTTATTTATGGACATGTAGAAAAATATATTTGAATAAATCCAAACAATTCACTTTTAAATATTAGACATGTTTTAGCATCTTTTTTTATCCGTTTTTAGCATGTAATATGTTTGCCAACAGTTATTCTAACCCTAATTGATGCAGTGTGTAGATTTTCATTTCTTAAACAACCATGTAGGAAGACACATCATGACCATATTCCAAAAATTGATGCACCTCTCAGTGGACATAAATGTTATTTCCATCAAGAGGTGCAATCATTTTTGGTCAACACTTCACTCTCAAAAAAACAAAAACAAAGTACAAAATTGTACCTTTTACGGCCATCACTAGGGTGGTACCCTTAAGGGTACATTTTTGTAAACAATGGTATAATTGTACCCTATAGGACCAAATGTGTACCTTTAAGTGAACAGATACAGATATCCGTTTTGTTCCCCAAGGAACAAAATTCTACCTCCACTGTACCTTTTTTTCTGGGAGTGTTGCATTGACAATAGCTGTGTCTCATTTCGAAGGCTGCGTTCTCTAGAGGTCGCATTCGAAGGCTGCATGCGTCATCAAGGCTGTCTCATTTCAGAAAAGTAAGTAGGACACTCCGAATGCGACCTTCGAATGCGCCCTTCTTTCACAGGAATGGTGCATGAGGTGTATCCTTTGCTGCTGCAGACCCACAATTCTCGGCAGATGGCGGCGCCGGCAGATATTAATGCAAGCGAAGATGTGGTGTTTAAACTTAAGTAGTTTCAAGCTTGTTTTAAGCTGTATTACCTCAAATATATAGTTGTGGTAAACAGGATTACAAGTGTTTAGTGATTTTTAAACGTTTAGTACAGTACTTTGCTGTCAAGGCAAGAAACATTTCATAGTCATTTTCAAGTTATAAATCATTTTCATTCATATAACTGGTGTGAGAGCGCAACGACGCTGTGCACGTGTTGTCCAACGAAGGACGTCTCGTTGAATTCTGATTAAGGACACTCCGTATACCGCATCCTTCACAGGATGTGTCCTCCTGAGGGCGCATCCTTTGAAATTAAATTAAATGAGACACAGCAGTAAGAGTCGAACACTGTGTAAAGTCTACTCCAGCACATCCCAAAGACTTTAAACAAATTTAAGGTCTGGATTCAGGACCACTTCATGTGTGAAAATGATCCTTCATGCTCCCTCCCAACCATTCTTTCACAGTTTGAGCCAGATGAATCTTGATTTTGACATCCTGGAATATGGCCATGATGTGTCTTCCCTACAAGGTTGTTTAAGATATCAAGATAGACACTCCATCAATTAGGGTTAGAAGAATTGGTTGCCAGACATATAATATACTAGAAACATAATAATCACTGCAATAATGATCCAATCATTGACTCTTAAGCATTTGCCTATTTCAATCCAAACAACGACTTCTTTTTTGGCCGGGCAGTGTAGATTTTTCAAACTTATAAAGTGTGACAAACTTCCATGACTTTTTTTGTGCACCACACACAACACTTGTTAGTGAAGATGAAAAATCCATTTCCACTTAGCCTCAATATCACTTTTGCCCGCTCGAAGACAATTTTGAGCTATTTTCTCATCTTGCCAAAAATCTGGTAAACGCAGTGATCAGTCTCAGGTAATGGCAGGTGTTGAGAAAGGAGGTGAGCAATTGCCTTTATTTTGCAACTCTTCCTCTCTCAGCCAAGACATTATTTCTCATTAAGGGGAACCAGATCAAAAATCTCTATGTTGCTGACATTTAAATTAGTCATTTGTGGAGACATTTCTGCTTTCCCTTGTGTGCTTCCTATATCTTGTTGCCTGAGGTCGCACACATCAAATATTAACCGCTGTGTTTTGTACTTGCGCTGAAGCCACAACAAATGGTGTCCCTCAGGCTGAAAATGTCAGAGAAACCTTTACAGGCTCTTATTTAGCTCCTCCTGGGAACTGAATGTAATGGCAGAATTTGGCCTCTTCATCTCATGATTTTCTGGTGTCAAATTCCCCCGCTGTCCATTTCAAGACCATACCTTTTACAGCCAGCTGACTGTTTCATCCGGAAGCTTTTCATCTCTTGAACTTTTGCTCTCCGGCGTCTCGACATGATTTAGGAATGGTCAATAGATCTTGGATGCCCCCCATCCTTCGTTTCAAAGAAAATGGTCCTGTGTCAGGTATAATGAGAAGGAATAAATTACAAACTATAATTGTAATGCCATGCTATTTTGTGATTGGGTTACTTGACCACCATATGGCTGGTGGTCATGGTGGTGAAATGATGATTAATTTAACCACCAGCCACCATAATAACCTTCTAATATATCACCATACATGAATGATAAAACA
This sequence comes from Gobio gobio, assembly GCF_949357685.1. NCBI lineage: Eukaryota > Metazoa > Chordata > Actinopteri > Cypriniformes > Gobionidae > Gobio > Gobio gobio. The sequence continues at coordinate 53,566,282 of NC_137097.1, read as the reverse complement.
AAATATTATATTACAATATTTTTTAAACAGTCTTGCATAGGCCTACCTCCATCCAGAATTAGATTACTCTGCATTCGTTCACATAGAACGCATTTCCACTGCGCTCACGTCTGGCGCATCAAGGCGTTCTAAAATGCGTTAGTCAAGTTAAACGCTAAAAAAAAAAAACTTCAGTTCTCGTTTACACGATAGTTCTTTCTATTTAGGCCTGAACATGTTATGTATCATAATTAAAACGTTTGGCACTTTAAAAACGCTGTGTAAAGTTAAATAAACAGTGAACAAAACAGAGGTTACAGAGGCGAAACATAAATCGCGCGCACGTGTGTCTATTTGTTGGCATTGGCAACATGTGAGGAGTTTAGTTATAGCCATGATATATGCATGTAGCGTCTTATGTTAATGTATGTGTTAAAAACGCAATATAGAAAGGAATTGACCCAGTGAATATTCAGTTCACTTATTTAGGCAAGAAATACAAAGAAAAAACACTGCTATAGTGACATCTTAAAATCAATAGATCTGTTCTTGTTTGCGACGAATAAGTCTCAATCATGTGTCTATAGCGCCATCATTTGTATTGGAAGGCTAAGTGTAAAACACTTTATGCAATGAAACTTTTCTTACATTAGCCTACATTCTGTTTCACAAACATTCAAATTTAAGTTACTTTAAATCTGATTTAGAAATCGCATGATGGATCTTGATTACACACCTTTATGCAATTTGCTTTATTTTCTTACTTTATGCATATCCTACATAAGTTTAGTGTTAGAGAAGTCTCAAATTTAGCATTCCACAAACCATTACCGCATGGCCAAAAATAATTGTTTTAAAATGGAGACATATTCTAAAAACAATTGTGCACATCAGGTTTTGAAGTGATCATCAATGAAAACATTATTATAAAACTGAAAATGAGAAAATTAGCACTCCAGTTTGACAATAATATTAATGCCTTATAAAGGGCATTTCAAAACTTTAATCATTCAAATCTGAAGAAGACATGAAGCAGTTTGTGCATGAAGTAATATACCAATTAACATCTTTATTAAAACCTTTTTAGAACAAAAAATTTACAGTTACAGGAAGCACATCTCTGGATTCATGAAAACAATTGTACAATGCATAATATGCCATCAGTCTGTGTTAGTTTGATTTCTCAGCTCCGTCCTCCTTTTTGTTTGTGCTGTCTTTGTTGATGGGGAAATTCAGGGATGTTCTGAAGCGGATAGGAATGACACGCTCCTCTTCTGTGGATTCTGGTGACTCAATATGCAGAAGTCCGTCTTCTCCAAGTAAGCAGGTCAATGAGGTTGGATCCAGGTGATCAGGAAGCTGCACAGCTTGAACAAATCCTTGTGGCTTGGCTTCCGCGACATGAGCGTTGCTGGTAGATGATGAGGCAGTGTCTTTCTGGGCCGGCTTGCTGGCCATCACCTCCAGCCTCCCCCCAGATACTGTCACGGTGACGTCTTCGGGAGAGAAGCCTTGAGTGTCCAGAGTGAGAGACACGTCTCGCCGTTTGTTCTGCTCAGTGTTGGTGCTGAAGAGCCTGGAGAAGGCAGAGGACCTCTGACCCTTTAGACTCTGGAAGAGCTCTTCACCGAGTTCATTCAGCAAGCTGTCTCTGATCTCATTCCTCAGGTTCTGCTTTATTTGGGCTCTACGCTGGAGGAAATCCTCTCTGAAGCTGGAAAGAGCCATACTGCGCCTGGGCCACAAAAAGTGGGAGTTTGCAAAGAAAGGGTCGTCCATGAAGAGGCTCTCGGCAGAAGACATTTCTCTCGTCTGTTTATCTGGAAGGTGTTGTCTTGAGTGCTCTCAGTAGAATGATCTTCTTGCTTCAGGTCCCTCCAGTTTATATAGTTCTCCAACAGGCATCTAGAACCTCCCACTGCTGGTCTTTTTACACCATTGAGGTCATGAATAAGAATTCCAAACTACAAGTAAACAGAACATTCATGATGCTCAGAAGGCTATAATAAGTTTACAGTTGTAATTTGATTTACGGGTTGGTGTCACTTTTACTGCTCCACAGCCTTCATTGGTTCTGCTGCCCAAGTTGGGATTGCCCAATGACACCTTAGTCATGCACAGAGAGTGAAGTCATATGCTAATTTTACACACTCTCTCTATCTCTGTGTGTGTGTGTTCTCTCATTACCTTCATCAGAAGCTGCTTACCGTATGCAAGGACTATGCTGACTACAGACATGATGTCATTTCCCAAACAAATGTATATTATAAAAAATACAAGACATTTAGAAGAAGGAATATATATAAGGACATAATATAAGAAAGAATAATAAAACCTATGATTTTTCAGAAACACAAAGTATGACCTTACTTGCTGGGGGCAAAGATCAAACCCTATATGTTTTGGGCCTCTTCATTAATGTTTTTTAAATTATGAAATGTAGTGATTCACTGTTTTTTTAATGACCTTATAATAATTTTTTGGTCTGAATATCAGTAATATTATTTGAAAAAGAATGTAGTAATGTTGACATATGTTTTTTGGTTCCTCTAAAAATAATACTCTAAATGTCAAAGAGTTGTATGACACAATTACAAAAATAATGACCCCTGTTTGTCTTCTCCATATATGAGTCAAGTGTCCCCCTCACATTCCCCACCAATGAGGAGTTACCCTGTGAGCTAATACAAAAAGTATTCAGCTGAGCACAGGACAGAAGCTTCCTAAACATCCAGAAGGAAGAGAAGACAGTTTTGCCATGACCATACATCTATAGTTAACACAGAGATATATTTAGGCTGCTTATGACACAGTTTAGACTTATGACACATTTAGGCCTACTTGAAACCTCAGGCAACATAAAATACCATTTAATGGCAATCAAATTAGAATGATCAAATCCGTTTAAAGCAAAAATAACATATATGTTATTTTTGCTTTGAACAGATTTGATCATTTTAATCATAATTTACATTTAATACATTTGATTATTTATATATAAACATCAACGGTTAAAATATAATCTGGAAAATATAGGCTGTATTTGTTCTTTGTTTTTGTTTTTTTTACTTACTACTTGACCACATTGTTCTATCTTAGTCTTTATCATTATTTATTTGTTACACTAAAAAGTACACTTTTTAAACAATATATTTCACTTTAATGAAACACGGTTTGCACTCAATAAACTCAATATTTCAATATATCAAACCCAGGCTTTTCCAGTTTCATTATTCACTGTGAATAATATGGTACGATATTTGCTAGTTTTGGTATTAACCTTCAACCCCAAAATGTTCAAACCTGAATCATTTTGAATGACTGGCACAAAAATGTTTTCAAATATAAATGTCATTCATTTTGCTAGGCTGTAAATGTATGGTTGGAGGAATAATCATTTAAAAATTAACTGACCATTAACGTGAATATTGGGACGATGCATTCTTCGTGGTGGTGCCGTTTATGGAGTTTTGAAGTGGAATAAACTAGTAACTAGGGTTGCCACCCGTCCCGTAAAATACGGAATCGTCCCGTATTTACAAGCAAAATGACGCGTTCCGTATCAAACCAATACGGGACGCGATTTGTTCCGTATTTTACATAGGTCCACACGTAGTTCAATAAACACACAAGGATTTTGCAGTGTGGAGAATACTTATAGCAAATATAAAGAAATCAATTTCACAATAAGTAGTACAGGAGCTCATTTGTGCGTGATTGCGTTTTAGCGGCTTTGTTGCCATAGCGGCGGAGTCTCGAGAACATGCGCTGTGCCAGAGTGTGCCTGTAAACTTGCGCGTTTTTTAAAAACATGTCGAGCTCGCGTCGCGTCCACCGTTTAAACGCAAGAGGATCTCCAGATATAGAGCTGAATATCAAAAAGGTATCAATGGGTCTGTCCAGTAACTCAGGATGAACCTCAGGCCAACTGCACACTTTATGAGAAGCATTTCAGTGTCTCAGACTGTCTGACTTAAAGCAACAGCGGTGACAGACACATCTGTGCTTCTAAAGTTAGCCTATAGTTTTTTTTTAATGGATAATATCTTAATATAATATTATCAGAGCTTTGCAGACAAAATTATTATTTTTTAGACAGGTTAATTAATAGATTATAGCCTAATAAATGTAATTATTAATTTATAATTTAGCTACGCTATAATCATACATAAACAATAATCCTGTCATATAAAGTTTATGACATTTTAAAAAAAAATTGATAAAAATGGGACAAATAATTACATGATAATATAGTCATAATTTAAGTAAATTAATTAAAAAAAATTACATTTTTGAAATTCAAAAAAGTGATTACTGGTTCAGAATGACTGCTTAAAGGGACAGTTCACCCAAAAATGAAAATTCTGTCATCATTTACTCACCCCCAAGTTGTTCCAAACATGTATACATTTCTTTATGTTGAACACATAGGAAGATTACTATGGAAGTCAATGGTGCCCCCAAAGAAGCCTGGTTACAAACATTCTTCTAAATATCTTCTTTTGTGTTCAGCAGAACAAAGAAACTCATACAGGTCTGGAACATCATGAGGGCGAGTAAATGATGACAGAATTTTCATTTTGGGTGAAATATCCCTTTAAAGTGCACCAAATAGGCTACTAAAAAGTTCTTTAGAAATAAATAAAATAATCAAATGTAAAATAATATAAAATGTGTTCTGTTGCAAGTTCACATACTTGATCTCATGTTTTCTTATGGTTTATTATTGAGCTGTAAAGTTGTCAATGTAGAAATAATCATTTCATGACGTGTTTTTTTTTGGGGGGGGGGGGGGGGGGGGTCATGAATGGGTGTCCCTTATTTTGCCACACCAAAGGTGGCAACCCTACTAGTAACACTAGTTCACAAATAACCCTTTTAAGTTACATTTCCATACAGTTTTAAACAAAAAATATTGAAATTGCTCTGCACAAACGTGTATGCTTATTATTTTAGTTTTAGGACATGTATTGTTTATGAAAATACAGGACGTAACCCCATTGAAAAACTACTGATTGGTAAGTAGCCAAACAAACGTTAGGTGGCGCTGTTAGCTTAGCATGTAAGCATTACCACACTTCAAGCCTGCTCACTTCTGACTGCTGTGCAGCTGTCGGCCTGTAGTGGGCGTTTGAGATTGTCTTGCTGTATTTCTTGCATCTATTCCAGAAATCACTGTACAATTCTCTTTTTTTTTTAAAGAGGGGAAAAAGAACATGCTGTCATGGACACATTCATGATCATATATGCATACATGTATGAGTAAAATGAATCGCAAAGACCTCATGTAAAGTTTTGTATGATATACAGAACTAATCAGCTGAATATGATAACACAGAAGCAAACCATTATATGCAATCAAACACATAAAAATGCATACTGTAAATATCAGAGCTTTAAACTCAAAACATTCAAACCGATCAGACAAAGATCATATATGGGCCGTCCACCGGCACTGTAAAAACTTTGCTTTTAGCATGTCCCAGCAGGGAAGGTTTTTCCCTCTGTTCACATCAGAGCGAGAGAGGAAATCTATTAGTCTGACAGCTCCCCCAAAAAGCCTGGCCGCAGCTTCTCCCCTGAGACCTTCCAACTGACGGCTTGCAGGAGGAGGGAGTGTAGTGATGGGGGAGAGAAGAGGAGAGAGATAGACCGAAGCGGAAGTGGCAGCGTTGGGGGAAGGAGGGGGGATGAATTAGGCTGTAATTAGCTTTGAAGATTAGCTTTTGAATTAGCTTTTCCCCTGAACATGTTCAGATTATAGACACCGAAGTGAAACAAGACAGCAAGTGTTCCATCTTGACAGTCACTGTAATGGTGCTGAGATGGAGCAATGAACTTACGCTGCTCATTGTAAGGCAAGGTCAGAGCTGTGGGGAGTTAGCGCTTAACCTTCAAAGCCTACGAGCAAGGGCTTACCGATACTAAGAGAGCAGAAAGAGACAAGGGAGGGAGACAGAGTGGGAAAGTGAGAGAGATTTTTTTTTTTTGTCATTTGCAGCAATAGATGAAATATGACTGAGGCAGTAACGCTGTCTGTACGCACACATAAGTCATATGTCACACTGCACTGTTAGAACTAGCATACAAAGCAGGTAGCATCAACCCACTGTGTCAAAAATAAACCGCAGGACGATGGAAATGGAGGATGATTATGAACAGAGGCGTGACGCCACACCAGTGGCTCATGTTGAGCCACTGGAGTGGAGAAAGAAAAGTTGGGATGAGAGGGAAATGGGACCTACACTCTTAAAAAACGATGTTTTATAAACAACGTTCAGGAGGAACACTTTCAAAATAGCAATCCAATCAGTACGAGATGAAGCCTATATATATATATATATATATATATATATATATATATATATATATATATATATATATATATATATATATATATATATATATATATATATATATATATATATATATATAGGCTTCATCTCGTACTGATTTATAAAACATCGTTTTTTAAGAGTATATATATATATATATATATATATATATATATATATATATATATATATATATATATATATATATATATATATATATATATATATATATATACACACTCACCTAAAGGATTATTAGGAACACCTGTTCAATTTCTCATTAATGCAATTATCTAATCAACCAATCACATGGCAGTTTCTTCAATGCATTTAGGGGTGTGGTCCTGGTCAAGACAATCTCCTGAACTCCAAACTGAATGTCAGAATGGGAAAGAAAGGTGATTTAAGCAATTTTGAGCGTGGCATGGTTGTTGGTGCCAGACGGGCCGGTCTGAGTATTTCACAATCTGCTCAGTTACTGGGATTTTCACGCACAACCATTTCTAGGGTTTACAAAGAATGGTGTGAAAAGGGAAAAACATCCAGTATGCAGCAGTCCTGTGGGCGAAAATGCCTTGTTGATGCTAGAGGTCAGAGGAGAATGGGCTGACTGATTCAAGCTGATAGAAGAGCAACGTTGACTGAAATAACCACTCGTTACAACCGGTGTATGAAGCAAAACATTTGTGAAGCCACAACACGCACAACCTTGAGGCGGATGAGCTACAACAGCAGAAGACCCCACCGGGTACCACTCATCTCCACCACAAATAGGAAAAAGAGGCTACAATTTGTACGAGCTCACCAAAATTGGACAGTTGAAGACTGGAAAAATGTTACCTGGTCTGATGAGTCTCGATTACTGTTGAGACATTCAGATGGTAGAGTCAGAATTTGGCATAAACAGAATGAGAACATGGATCCATCATGCCTTGTTACCACTGTGCAGGCTGGTGGTGGTGGTGTAATGGTGTGGGGGATGTTTTCTTGGCACACTTTAGGCCCCTTAGTGCCAATTGGGCATCGTTTAAATGCCACGGCCTACCTGAGCATTGTTTCTGACCATGTCCATCCCTTTATGACCACCATGTCCCCATCCTCTGATGGCTACTTCCAGCAGGATAATGCACCATGTCACAAAGCTCAAATAATTTCAAATTGGTTTCTTGAACATGACAATGAGTTCACTGTACTAAAATGCCCCCCCCCAGTCACCAGATCTCAACCCAATAGAGCATCTTTGGGAACGGGAGCTTCGTGCCCTGGATGTGTATCCCACAAATCTCCATCCACTGCAAGATGCTATCCTATCAATATGGGCAAACATTTCTAAAGAATGCTTTCAGCACCTTGTTGAATCAATGCCACGTAGAATTAAGGCAGTTCTGAAGGCGAAAGGGGGTCAAACAGTATTATTATGGTGCTCCTAATAATCCTTTAGGTGAGTGTACATAGCCAAGTCACCTAGGTTCCTCGACAGTTTCCTGCATCCCACCACCACCCCGTCTCCACACACTTGCATGGTTAACTATCCTAATCATAAGATACAGGGGAGTACTCTGAATTCGGGCCAAAAAAGCCCTCCCGTCGGACAGCACGCCAAATACGCATACATTTTATTATATCCGATTATTTGGAAGTGTGAACTTTTGAATAAAGATTCCAAAAAGGGGCTTTTGCATCAATGCCACTGAAGATTTCCCAGAGGAACCTTTCAGTAAACAGTTCTTTAACTTAGTGTGAAGAACGTTTTAATAATCTGAAGAACCTTGTACAACTATGAATAACATTTTAAAAACCATAGATGCCAATAAAGAACCTTTATGGCAGTCTTAAACATTGGTTATTGTAGTCAACAGCTCATACATGTCCTGAGGGAAATGTCACACAAAACAGAAAAAAAAAAAAAAAACAACCACAACTCTAATGTCATCTGAAAGACTTTTTCAAATGTGAGTTATTTAGAGAAATGCATTTCCATACAATGAAAGAGCAAATCAAATCAAATTTAAAAAAATTATTTTTATTTTAGGATTAAATAAGGTTAGGGTTAGTCTGTATATTTAGATTCATAAAAAAAAAAAAAACTGAATCCATTTTGATAAAATGTGTGTGTGGGTTTTGCCTACATTGCTGTAATCCAACAACATCCCTATGAGTAAAATGCCTTGGTAAACATAAATCATGTTTTATTGAAATGCAGTTGAAAGAGGGGCAGATTCTTGGCAGAATGTTACTTATTTCAGCAACAGTATCTTTTTTATGTAAATTGTGTTTCGAAGTTTTAAGCAGCACAAAAACAGACGTGTTTCAAATAAGACAGGAAGTGAGAGGGGTGAAGGCTGGAGCAATAGGTTTGAGAGTGAGGGCAGGCATGAGTTCTGAGATGAGACTGCGGTGACTGCCATTCTCACACATTTCACTTCCTCTCGTGGCCAGCCTTGTCACGCAAACCTCACTCTCGGCTCATGAGATAAGACAGTCAGCCCTTTTTCATGAAGAACTTCTCGGGTTTTTTTAGCCGTGTGTTGTGTGAACTAGTTCTGATCAGAAACAGCTGCATGTAATTCATCCTTTATCTGTACTTAAACCTTTTGGCCTACATTTCATTTTTTCTCTTATCATTTTCACAGCATGTTTTAACTCAATAGGCATATTATGCATACAAACTTAGGTCCAATGGTGACACAAGTCCCCATGAGTCTGTGTGCATTCAGGTTGAAGTCCCCATTGGGATAGACAAACATGTACACACATTCACACAAACACACACACACATACAGAGTAACATCTGGTCTGGTGGCTGTAGATACAGGCCCATTAGCTGAGTGGTATCCAATAAACGAACAGTTGCTCAGATCTCAAGATTTCAAGAATTCCTGCCTTGACCTGAGAACAGCTGCTGTCTAGCATAGATCCTGTACGTCTTACACTGTTAGCAATATAGAAGGCATTCAATACACCATCCGAGACACACCCCTAGATCCCTAAACAATTGTGTGCATGTAAATGCATAGTATTGAAAGAGTCAAGAGAGAGGGGGGGGGGGGGGAATAGAGCAGAACAGCAGTTCTGGGAGTCTCAAAGTCAAACAGGAGAGTGAAAAGAGGGTTTTATGGTCATCAACAGTGTCGGGGAAGCTATACTTTGAAAGCTTGCCAAGCTAAAAGCTACTTTCATTTAAGCAGTCAAACTAGGCTACAGTCAACCTACTGAAAAAGTAGTTGTATAGTAATATCCAAACAAAAAGTAGCAACTTTGGAGTTATATTTGAACTGTTGATGTTTAGACCTGCTTCAAATAGTGCAATGCTACATGTGCGTGAAAGAGAACCGTTTAGCTGAGTGCGTTTGATCACGCTATGCCTATTGGAACAGCTACACTGGTATAAAAATTATAGCTCAGCTGCTTTACTATTTTAGGGTGCAACTTGATGAAAATGTATGTCATAATCAAGCACGTATAATTGCCAACAGACACAAGTTGATTCGCACACAATTCCACTGTTATGTTATAGGAATAACAAATTGCTTAAAAAAAAATGTAAGTAAGTATACCGAAAAAGTGAAAATTGCTGTGAAATGAGTCTGTTTGTATTTTCCATATCCCATTCTCAAAGCCAGTCAGAGTTCAGAGGTGCATTCATGCCAGCAATTTCTCATGACCTTGAGTGTACTGACATTCTAATCAAAGACTGAAACTTCGATGCCTGCCACTTCCTGTCTCAGTACCTACATCCTGTATTTTCACATCATGACCCTGAGTTACCACACCTAAGTGGGTGGCACATTAACTTTGGTAATGCGCTCTCATGCTGTTTTGTTGATGTTTATCATCAAAGCAAGTGTTCCAGATCCTTTCTTGTTATAATGTACTCCTTGCTAACGGAAAGTTCTTCTTTTGATTGAGCATTAAGAAAAATACTGATGTTTAATACAAAAACAACCTCTATTTGGGGCACTATGTGTGTGTACAAATATACTACAAGTCATAAAATCATTAGATTAAACTCCCTGCAAAATCATATCAACCCCTTCAAACAATGTTTTGACCTCTTAGCCATTTTTCATTGCTAATAAAATAATGTTTGAACAGTCTTTTCATTTTCGAGGTCTATATCTGAGCACATGCGAGCATTCAAAATGTACTATATGACTTGTTAGGATTCAGGCAAGCTGAAAGAACTCATTGATGCCAGAAAATCATAAAGATGCAAAAACATTTGCACCAGCCATTACATCCCTTTGGGTTTAATAGTGAAATCTAGACATATTTAAAACGCTTTTCTAATTGAATGCAAGCCTAACAATCTACCCATCTACACCCAATCCTGTTTGCATCATCTCTCTCTCTCTCTCTCTCTGATCCCCCATACTTCCTGTTGTGCTGGCTAGACTTCATTGGCAGATTTACAACTGTGGGGTCAAAGTTTTACAGCAGCCTCATATAAATCTTGTTCCACCCTCTCCCCATGTGCCCCTCTCTCTTCCTCACAGTCGCAGTGCCCAACCCCCAGCGCTTTCATGTGTCTCTCTACCTGCGTGTGGTACTGAGAGAGCACAGAAAGAGAGCCACACAATACCGGTGGTATTTATTATAGCTATAGTTAGCTTTAACAAAATTTCTGTAATGTTCAGTAATTCATCTGTAACAACTTCATTTTATTATTCAGGAGGGAAGAGCGAGGGTAATTGCAACACTCAATAAATGTAACATCGGGAATAACTACACCCTACACCCTACACTAACACTACATCCTCAGACAGCCCACATCAGGTATGTGAAAGCACAATGCAGCCCTTTACCTGAGGGATAATAAGAAATTCACAAACATTTTTTGTACAGCTAAACCCCTTTGACACTATTTACTTGACGTCCCTCTGAGATTTTAAGTTAATATTTCAATGATTTAACAACACATTTGCATGTTCGTGGTTCTCTGACTTCAGTTGATGATATGCAGGTAAACAAATGAAATATATAATATTTTGAATCTCTTTTTTAAATCTTTATTTAATTTTTTCATTAATATTTTGAAAATTACATTACATTTATTATGTAAACCTTACTCCCTCCCAAAAAACACCTTTTGATGACACAAATAGCTGAAACGGTTTTGAGCAAGTTATGTTTCTCCAGAAATGCTTGCTTTAGTCATCCTCATTTAGTGTAAATCTTTATTTCATTAATGTAACAGCTGATTTTACAGTAGTCAAAATGAGGGTCTGGTATCTTTTGTATATATATATATATATATATATATATATATATATATATATATATATATATATATATATATATATATATATATATATATATATATATATATATATATATATATATACAAAGATCGGGCATAACATTATGATCACCTTCCTAATATTGTGTTGGTCCCTCTTTTGCTGCCAAAACAGCCCTGACCCGTCAGGGCATGGACTCCACTAGACCCCTGAAGGTGTGCTGTGGTATCTGGCACCAAGATGTTAGCAGCAGATCCTTTAGTCGTGTAAGTTGCGAGGTGGGGCCTCCATGGATCGGGCTTGTTTGTTCAGCTCATCCCAAAGATGCTCGATTGGATTGAGATCTGGGGGATTTGGAGGCCAAGTCAACACCTCAAACTTATTGTTGTGCTCCTCAAACCATTCCTGAACCATATTCACTGTGTGGCAGGCACATTATCCTTCTGAAAGAGGCCACCGCCACCAGGGAATACCATTTCCATGAAAGGGTATATACATGGTCTGCAACAATGCTAAGGTAGGTGGTACGTGTCAAAGTAACATCCACATGGATGGCAGGACCCAAGGTTTCCCAGCAGAACATTGCCCAAAGCATCACACAGCCTTCATCGGCTTGCCTTCTTCCCATAGTGCATCCTGGTGCCATGTGTTCCCCAGGTAAGCGACACACAAAGCTTTTTTCAAAGCTTTAGACTACACTTCTTCAGCATAAATGAGCAAAAACCAAAAGGTGTTACTGTTGCCCCTGCTCTCCACTATACAACTCCTTTGAAATCTTTTTCTGACATGCAGGCTTATAGTGCACTCAAAAATATTAGTTGTTGTTGCAGACATGATCACTATGCAGAACAAATGTCACACTCAGCTTTATGTCTTGCACTAACATCTACACTAACTCGCACTTTTCACTAACCCACTTTAAATCTCCATTTGCCTTCCCTAGTTACTCTGTTGCAAAGCAGTCGGTATAGGAGGCTAAGCTGCAAACCCCCTCTTTTTTTCATGTCATGCCCACATGCGCTCACTGAGCACAAATCCAAAGCAGATGCAGCGTGATCCCTCACATATGCACGCTGACACACAGACTCACACCGCATGTAGGATCGATAAGGTGTATTGATTATGCCTGGTGCTGACAGGCCCTGCTGCAACTCTGCCTGCCCTGATCAATTCAGAGCTGCACTGGGATGGCTTGAGGTTAATTATATTTATTGAAGCGAACGACTCAAGGGTGTGTGTTTTGGTGTGTGTATGTTGAAACTCATAGGCTTAGGCAACACAATATCATTTTGAATAGGAGGTCGGGTTTATTTGAGTTATCTTTGAGCCCAGGGTGTATGAGCACAGGTATTTCATAACTCTGCAAGAGTGTGGATGTAGGACTGGATTTATTGTCTGTTTCCATTGCATTGAGCTACATTATGGTAAACAGGTTGTTTCCATCCTATTTTCATCACTAAAAATGTGTGTTGATGTTCAGTTCCTCATGCAGTGGTGCTGTAATAGCATGTGCAGTGTTGGGGAGTAACTAGTTACATGTAACAGCGTTACGTAATGTAATTAAAAAATAAATGTAACTGTAATCCAAACCTGAGGATGCGTTAACCTTAAGCGCCACTGAGTGGACAAATCTCTCTATTAGTTTGTCCCGTTTTGACTTGCACAATAGAGCTATTTAACTACACAACAATTGGTCATTGGGTCTAAACGAATTTTAGGTGGAATATAACTTTAAAGTGCCCCTATTATGTTTTTTTGAATATTCCCTTTCAGCTGTTTGTGAATGTAAAGGTTCTGCAAAGTTGTAAAGTCGAAAGTACATGATAAATAAAGTTATTGTTTCACAAAAGAAAGAATCGACCCTGAACCGCCAATGAGACGTTTTTTTGTTTGAATCTTACTGCGTGACAGTTCTACATCACTATGATATTTGCATTACGCCCGCCAATGTTGTACATTGTCCCACAAACAATGTGGGATTAGCAAAACGCTTGCTCTTGAAAGATGGGTCAGTAGCAGTTTATTTGGATAGCTTTGCAGCTGTGGGACACTATTACCTAAAACTGTCTATTAATGCAGATTGTCTTTCGTTCTTACTACTTTGAGTAAAGATAAAGGATGGAGAAAGATTTGTTTTGCAAACTTCAATGTTATTCACTTTAGTGCTGGGCTAACGTATGCGCTATTATTGCTATACAGTTCCTGCATGTGCACCGCAATAAATTCAAAATATACATATATAAATATCGCTGGTCATGGCCAGTCCCCTGGATCCGTCGGCACCACTGGTGTTGTCCAGCTCCTCGGCTCTACCCCCGCCACTCGCTCAATGCGGCTCATCATCCGCGCCTCGGGCTTCCCTGTCCCCGGCTACACCTCGGGTCTCCAGGCCCAAATCTCCACCTCGGCCTGTCAGCCCGTCACCATCGCCTCGGCTCACCGCTCCTTCATCGCCTCCGCGGCCCATCTGCCCGGAAACTCCGCTGGGCTCCCTCATCACTCCAGGTCGTCCTCCGGTGGTCGAGGCACAGCCTTTGCCACGGACTTTCGGGATTCGGGCTGTGCCCTCACCCTGCACCCCTATGGCGTCAGCGAGCTCCTCCCTTCCTCCAGCCTGCCCATCGGCCTCACTCGCCATCCGAGCCAGCAGCTCAGTGCCAGGCTTCCAGGCCTACGATGTCACCCTGGTCCGTCAGCCGCTTGGTTCCGCTGGTTCCTCCCCTCACCCTGGTTCTGCCTCCGCCGATCGGTCCCAGGGTTCCGACCGCCCCTGCAGTCATATCCTCCCACCGTCAGCGTCACCTACCCCAGGTGCCTGTCTGTCACCAACTCCACGCCCTCCACCGAGGCCTCCGCCTCTTTGTTACTTCCTGGACTTTGTTGTCTTCACGGCGCGAGGACGCGCCTTTCCGAGGCGGGCGTATAATGTCACAATTACGTTTTGTCATGTCTGCACCTGTTCTAGTTTATCCCTGTTTAGTTTATCATCTCCACCTGTGTCTAATTAGTTATTAGTTAAATATCCAGATTTTTGTCCAATCACAGGCTCCTGGAATGAGTAGGTCCAGACCCATGATACCACTGTGATGTCACTAATGCAATGCCTAATGCCTATCTAAATACAAAGGTGTCAAGCCCTTCGATATGTCTCACCAAAAACTCCCTGGTTCAACAGGAAAGACATCAACACAGAAAAGAAAGACTTCAGTAACAGTAACAGGTCTTTAAGACACATTTGTGTCTCATGAGACACATGCTAATGCTTAATGCACATGTTTAATGTACATTCTAGCTCTGATAGAGATAGATTGTGTTACACAATGCAACTTTTTGTTAGTGCAGAAATCCAAAACTATGGATCAGATTCATCCTTTTATTTAAACAAAGACTTTTTTGTGGGCATATCTGTGCTCCTAGAATGGCCTGAGGTGACCCCGGTTTCACTTCTCATTTGAGAGGGTGTTGATAACAGTGCTCGGGCACCAAATAAAAAACAGCAAGAGGAACAGGAAGCCCTTGGCGAGTAGCATTGCGTGAGAGACAGTGAGAAGTGGGCTGAGGTTTTGAGCGCATTTGTGTGTATGTGTGCGCTTGTGTTCTTCAGTTTAGTTTTGCGGTGGCATGTACCGACGGGTGACTGTTACCCTTGTGACTCTTCATATCAAGTCGAGGGTGTTATGCTTTTGTAGATCTGTGAAATCGTCATATAAAGTATTGTGGATCTATGAATCTTTAAGAAGACTTAACAGTGTCACTCCCTCTAAAGGTAAGAAGAAATCAGATCAAATCTAGAATATTACAGTAGTGACTATAGCGCTTGTAGGTGGAGGCTTATTTTAATAAAAAGCCTGGAGTGTTACAGTTTATAGATAGGTTTTCAGGACCTCTGGAGGAGAGGATGTATGTTTTGCTCGCCAGGGCCGAGTACCCAATGCCTGCTCACTGTAATGTGAAGCGACAGCTAGCCTTCATGCACCAGTGGACTCCGTGTCCTAAAATGGACACAGGAGGACTCTTTCAGGGGGAAAAAAGTGTAGAGGCAGGAGTAGCCTATGTGAGAACATCTTTGTGTAGAAAGTGAAAGACATTAAAAACTGAGTTGTTGTTTTACTTAATTCTCTCTTCTTTTTACAATTTGACCCAAACTCATTTTCATATATCAGTACACAACATTTCTACCTTATCTTAATCCAAAATGGCTTCTTATCTGAAAATTATGAATGTTTTGCAACATATCTAGAGAGAAAACGAAAATGAAATTGGGTGAATAAAGTTTAGTAACAAACAGCAGAAAAAGAGAGTGAAAGAGTAGATGGAGAGCAGCAGAATTCAGCTTCCACAGTATCACGTGAGCTGTAAAGTGAAGATGGTGTTTATCTGAGTACAGATGGAATGGAAGTATTTTCATGCCATTACAAAGCTAATATGGCCTTTTATGTTACAGTTATGTATGGTATTACTATGAGATATTTTTCTGAATGATTGCTATATTTACACGGTACTCCAACATGCGTCAAAAAATGCTTCTGTACTTCCACAGTATGTCAAAAAACATAGTATTAGTATGTTAGATGTCATAAAAACATTGCGTTACCATGTCAAAAACCCAATCCTGTATATCAAACAATAGACCATGGTGTTTGGAACGCCAAGGTCATGTGTTCGATTATGCATACCCTGAATGCTACTGAAGTTGTTTTGGATATAAGCGTCTGGCAAAGCATAAATAATAAACAACATGGTATTTCTGAGGTACCTTTTGTTAGGGTATTATATGTTACACATGTCCTCGCTGTCATTTGCTAATATTTGTAAAATTTCCATCATCAACTGAACCCACGTACACCAAAAACAAGAAAAATGGGCAGCACAGGGATCTCTCTGCACTGTAATTGAGGCAGCACAGGTCCTTGTTCCTCCCTGCTCCTTCTCTAAGGCTCAATGATGTGATCAATAACCAATTAAAACAACGGATCAGCAGATTATCCAAGTCACTTGCATTCAAGCATTAGAAACAAGACCGTCTGTCTGATGTGCTCCAAATGCATGCTCGCTCGTATCAGTTGTTAATGTGTAAAGAAAACCAGTGACAGAGATTAACAGAAATGTACAGGGGGTAAATAAAATAGTCGGCATGTTGAGTCCACTTGCCTAAACTTGCTGTCTTTTAACAAGCATCCATTTCCACCTATTTAGTGCCCAGGATTTTAATTGCAGTTTACAGAGTGGTTCGGTTTTATTGAGCTTGTGAATGTGTGTTTGTGTACAAGCAGAGAGGCCAGGTTACGCACCAACTGGAGAAGGAAGCTTCTTTTGTTGGGCCTGTTGTGGCTGGTGATTGAATGGTACTTTGTCGTGTATCAAATGAGAGGTTTGTTTTTTTTGAGTGTTGACTAAAAGTTATGAATACGAATCAGGTAAATAACAACAATGCATTGATTCAGCACAACTTTTTTGTTGTGAATGTGGGTCAGTGGATGTTCAAAGGGCTCATGAAGAAGACAAGGTAGGAAGTGGTAAGTGAGGTGAATAATTCATTTGTCTGTCTTCCATGTGTGCCTGTCTGCACTTTCATCACCCTCATTATCCCTGTCATCACTGAGCTCTGTCCTCTCCACCGGCTCATGGTGCCATTCACTCACTGCCTCCGAGCAGCACTGTGCCTAATGCAGATATATTTCAACAGATTAGTTTCCCTGAGAAGAGGCTGGATTTAGAGCTTGTGTCCGTCAAACTGTACACTGTAAAAAAAAAAAAAAAAGTGGCTGCCTTATATTAAGTACAATTATCTTGGATGTTTAAGTCACTTCATCTAAAATTCCGTTAAACAGTGTAACATTAGCTATGTTTCCATCCAAAGTTGCGAATGTAATTTATGCGCAAAAATGCAATAGGCCTATCGCATAAAACATTTGCGAATAAAGCACCGTTTCCATCCAGTGAGTCGAAGAGAACATAATCGTCACTTCCTGATAAACTACCGCTAAAAAATAACTAAGAAACATAGGAGAAGCCTATGAAATAATTTCCGTATATGATAAATGATTTGCGTCTCAGAGAAACTTGTGCGTCTCAATAAACTTGTTGTTATGCTTTCAGAGATGCTGCTGTTTGGGAACGCAGTCATGTAAGAGAGGAGTGAAATACCCTACCGAACATCTTTGACAGCAGACTTCTGAATGACCAAAACAGCATTTCAGATGTTTTGCAAACAAGATTTTTTTCCCCTGGTTACTACAGTTATCGTGAAAGTCACATGATTTTTTTATGCTCATCAAGGAATTTATTTGATAATGCATTTCCATCATAGTTTATGCGCATGTTTTCGTACCGGAGAGAACATTTATCCTACTCAAACGAGCGCATACGTTTTTTATGCGCATTTTTAGAATTTATGCACATCTTGGTGTTTCCATTCAGCATTTTTTGATGCGATATCCCAAAATGCGCATAAAAAGAGGTGGATGGAAACATAGCTAATGCTGACATGGAAGCAGATTGAAACTATGATGTAGAAGACCCAAGCGCAGTTTATTATAATGGGGACAATACAAAAAACATGAAACATAAACCAAGAGGTAATCCAAAGCATTAAACACAAAATAAACAAGAACTAGAAACTTGACTGGAAACCATAATCCAGGAACATGGAACAGCATTCAAAAAACTTCAATATAACAACATGGCAAACATGAGGGCTTAAATACTAATGACAACAAGGAACACCTGTGAACAATCAAGACGATCATTCAATTAGAACATGACACATAAAACAAGGGCTGCGTCTAAAAACCTAGGCAGCTGACTTTGCCTGGCTGCCTTATCAGATAATGACTTGTAAAGGCACCTCACGATACTGATTTCGAACAGACTTCTTAGGCAGTGTAACAGTTTAATGATCTACAGCAAAATAGAGAGAGCTTTGGTGAGAACTAAACAAATATTTAATTACTACATTAGTCATTTCTCGCTAGAAATGACATCAGGAGTGGAAAATGTTGGTCAAAAACGTACATGTACACACAAACTGATCTTTTTTTCTAGCTCAACTGTCACAGAATAGAACGCATAGGATTGTGGGATATCAAAGGCAGCAAAGGATACATTTATGCTGCCTTCAAAACTCAATAAGGTGAAGGTATCTCAGGAGGCAGGAAGTGAAGCTAACATTAGATTCGGACGTGCCTTGATGCCTTCCTACCTTGAAATGGCCAGGTTTTGGACGCAGCCAAGGGAAGCACAAAGGTGCGTTCACGCCATGTTGAAATTGCCGCAATTACGAGATTTCAACTTGTAAAAAGCGTTCACGTCCTCGTAGAGCTCGTACAGCTTGTAAAGTGGGAATTTTGTGAGAGCTCCTATTTGTACCACATGACTGCTGAACTACCTGACCAATGCAGATTAATTTAGCAGTCGATAGTGGTGCCATAGAAACACATAAAAAAGAACAAAATTGAATAACTTATTTTGATGAGTGAAAGCAATGTAAAACATCATAATTATTGATCGTATTTTTTACAATAAATTGCCATCACACGAATAAAGGAAATATTCAAATATAAAACACTTATTTTAAATTGTAATAATATTTCAAACTATTACTTTTACTGTATTTTCTAATTTCAAATAAATGCAAGAAGAGACTTCTTTTAAAAACATTACAAAATCCCTGAACTTTTGAACTGTAGTGTACATGCAGGTTAATCAGAGAAACAGGCGCATGATGACTCAAAACCCAAACCAGCCTCTATCTAGCCACACTTCCATCCTGAGGTTCATAATCATAACCCATATTCAGCCTCAGCCAACCATTATCCCAACACTTTCATCTCATCTGTTTTGCGAGACCATACATACTGTCAGTCCTTGGATATGCCCCACCCTGACTTTCTGTTTTAGTAGGAAATGGTATTAAATTAAGGGAAAATGTATTAATTTAGAGCCTTCCAACATTTCTTCCTCATAAGGGTGTATATATGAAGATGAACACCATACAACCCCCCCCCCCCCACACACACACACACACACACACACAGCTATCCTACTTCTTGCTCTCCTTGAAATACTCTATAGAAGTAATTGTACTTGTCCCATCTTATGGCAGAACCTCCGACCTACATTCTACCTTTTTTCCCATTACTTTTCCCCCACTCACTTAGTTCTGTCTATTGTTATCAGTTCGCCTAATGGGCTTCTTTCCGTGGCTTTGTTCTGGCAGGAGAATGAGTGCAGAAGGGGAGGGAGGTGGAGGGTTGGTGAGAGAAAGGGCAATCGAGTTCGTTTCTTAAAAGGATATCAGTCATTTCGATATGATCGCCCTCCCAAGCAGCAGATTCACAAACACAAGACTTCCTCTCTCTGAACCTATAGGCATGCACCGTAGTTCAGCTCTAGTACTCACGCATTAAGGGTGTTGATACTCCAATAAAACAACTATAGACATGTTTGAAAGCTAATAAATGGCGCAAATAGTCTAATAAAAGAGGCATAATTATTGTCATAAAACTCAATAACAACATTGTGCTGTTACAACAGTCAAGTATTACGAAACATGCCTTTCTAAGTCTGTATGCCTTGAAAAAAATGGCATAATTTTTATATTTAACACTACTTTTAACACTACGTGTATCAGACTATACACTCATAAAAAAATTTTTTTTGATGCTGTTAATTTTATTCAGACAATTCAATTTGATTTAGATGAACAATGATGGATGGATGGATCTGACGGTTGGCAAGGAAAATAAAGGAGATTATTTTATGCACAATAACACATCCACTTAATATAAAAGTAAACCTGACTGCTATAGATGCTAAAGGGTTAAGCACGTTCATGGCCCGCATCTGGGAGTCATTTAAAACATTCCACAAGGCTTACCACATGCTTTCAGACAGGCTAAACCCCATGAAGCAGATTTTGCTGTCCAGGGCTGGAAGTTTTCAAAGAGTGCATTTGAGAAAATTAAACTGTTAGCTTTTTGAAGGCTGGAGATGAGAAGGTGTGAGGGTGGACTCTACTTGTTTGGGGATCTGTGACTATCTTTGCCTGTCTTTGAGTACCTATGCGTGTGTGGATCAGTAGTACGGTTGTCCTTTTTGAAGTGGTGGGATGCTAAATGGCACTAGCTCTTTCCCACCCTCTGATAGGATCTTCACAGGCTTGCGTTCCCAGCTCATTTCCTCTGGTCAAGTCTTGTGACCCGTCAAAACACAGAAGGGCTTTAGGTGTTCATTCTAGCCGTTAAAAAGGCCATACAATTTAAACCTTGTGCAATTAAACGATGGCAAAAATTGGCAAGTTTACTCTACCCAAGTAGGCCTGGTATATTTCATTCCAGGGGTGTGGTAAGGGAACACTTAATTTCATGATTCGTATACTGCATGTTAAACCAGTTCAGGGGAGAAATATTAGCCAAAAATCAGACCATTGGCCTTCCATTGTGCAAATCATTTCGATAACACTCTTATCAGTTGTTTATAAGGCTGTTCATTAAGAGTAAATCTTTCAAACATTCATTACTTTGGATATGTGAATGGTCACAATGTCCACAGAATTATTTAAAAGCACAGCGAGATCACATTCAGAATGTAAAGTGCTGTGGCTAGGGAGACTAGTGAGCATTTTGACAGGAGGATGAAAATCAGAGCAAATGTCGAACCACAGAAAAACAGCTTCTAAAGACCTGGATGAGACCTCAAACCTCCAATTTCACCTTGAACTGTAAGCCAACGGCTACAAGAGGCTGGTTTGAGAGGTTGGGTACCAGTAAATAAACAATTTATTCCTTTTATCTACTGCAAAAAACAGAGTGCAGAAGAAGGAGCCATTTTCTGCAGTCTGACAAGTCAAAAACAACCGAGCATTGGATGGTGTCAAGTATATTTGTAGGAGACGACTGAAGTGTTTTAAAACCAAATACATGTATGCCACCATTAAAGGGATAGTTCACCTAAAAATGAAAATTCTGTCATTTATTACTCACCCTAATGCCATTCCAAAAAACAAACAAACAAAAATAATTACTTTATTCAACAATTTGTTTCCTATGCTCACGTGAACAGCATCGGCTGCCGTAGATCTCGAGAGCGCTGCACTGTTTACAACGGAAATTGCGTAGGAGACTGGCACAGGTTGGAACAAAATTGTTAAATAAAGTCGTTATTTTTGCGCACAAAAAGTATTCTCGTCGCTTCAGAAAATTAAGGTTGAACCACTGGAGTCGCACAGACTGTTTTAACAATGTTTTACTACCTTTCTGGACCTTGAAAGTGTTCGTTAAATAGCTGTCTCTATGGAGGGGCCTGAGACCTCTCGGATTTCATCAAAAATATCTTAAATTGTGTTCCGAGGATGAACGAAGGTCTTAAGGGTTTGGAATGACATGAGGGTGAGTAATTAATGACAGAATCTTCATTTTTAGGTGAACTATCCCTTAGAACTTAACGCCATTGTAATCCTTTTGGAAATGATAAACCTAAATTGTGATAAGTCATGCAGGACTTCCAAAAATGCTCAACTTTGGGAGTAACTTAAGAAGGATTGGAAAGAAGTTAAGCATGACACATGCACAAAGTTGAGTGAGTCAATGCCAAGGACAATGGCTGCTATAATCAAAAACAAAGGAGAACCAACAAAATATTAATAACTGATTACACTGTAGTCAATGAATGCTTTATTTCTTGTGAGCTTTTTATTTTTCTATACCTTTTTTTGCGTAATACAATCAAAATCAAGCATAGCGTCAGTTCTGGCAGGTCACGTTAGTCAAGCTCGCATCAGCTGACTGTCAGCTGATCATGTCTACCAATAGAAATACAATGTTTATCACAGCATACATATATAAGCTCCTTCAGTACTATCAGCAGCTATCACGTTCTTCAGAGGTCATTTACCCTCCTCCATCCCCGGCTCCTCCTCTTGTCCAGTCAGGATTTGGTATTCTGATTCCCCTTGAATCAAACTAAATTTCCAAATTATTTTGTACATTAAATATTGACATTAACGATATCGGCAATTCATTTATTATCGCTTTTCTCCCTGCTCTTATCCATGCTAGGCTGCATGGAATGCACAGGGAGTTCTTGCCCAAAACAGAACCATACTGCCAATACAAACTATATGCTAATTGTCAATCATCTTTGACGATAGTGGTCTTGACAGAACCCATATTTAATTATACGCTGCATGTGTTTGCCTTCCTTGCCAACTAATTTGGCCATTTTAATACATTAACCAAGTTTAGTGTATACGTCTTCCCAATATAACATAGTACTCATATTTTGACTTTAATAGAACCTGAAGTGTCATTAAAAGCAAATGTTGTGCAAATGATCCCCTCTGCACATCACTTTTGTCCACTAAATACTGTACATTAATATGATACTATAGGTTTAAAATCTAAAACTCAATATTATACGACAGGGGGTATACGACCCTGCTCTGGGTCTTTCGCCTGAAAAGATTGATGACCCCGGTTTTAAATGGTCACTTCACATAGGCTTCACAAGTTCCATTATACCTCTATAGCAGTGTTTCTCAGCTCCAGTAATGGGGACACTAAGAAGCTGATAAGATGAATCAGGTATTTTAGTTTGTGAGAAATCTAAAACATTCTGGGAGGTGGGTCCCCAGGACTGAAGTTGAGAAACATTGCTCTATAGGATTCACAACATGAAGTAATGCAGTAATAAAAGCTGCAAAACACCGAACCAAGACCATAATCATAATGATTGCATAATCAGAGCTAAAGACTTTATAAACATCATTTTCTCCATATTTCTTTATAAAGGAAGACCACATGAGATTGATCTGATCATGAGCACTCTGAAACCTACATTTAATCTTAGGTATGCTTTTCTAAATATAGAACCAAGAAAAAAGAGATTTTCCCCCTAATGTCTCACATTGTATTTTTTTCTTCAAAGTTTAAAGAAGGGGATTATGAGTCATTAGAACAGCTATTGAAGCCCTTAGGCCAAGCAAACCACATGTGACATGACTCCATCTAAAGGATAGTTTATTTTTCTCTTCTGTTAATGGGACGTTCCCTCATTTGCAAGGTGATGGGCCATATAGGCAAAAGGTCTTGGCATTCTTTCAGCAGTTGAACTATTTGCAAACACACACTGAGGGATACCAAGAGGGGTCACTCAGAGCGGGCAGTGATATTGTACACATTAATGGGTAGCAAAAAAAGTAGAGGCAAAGGCTGCTCCTAGAAATAGCTCACGTAAACAAGATGAGAGCAGACAAACTGACGACACCTCCCTGCTGAGAAAAATAGAATAAACCTGTCTGTACTGGTCTCACTTGGTTTAGGCTGTTAAAAATGGTCTCCCAATCTACTGGGCCCAGGGATCTGATATTTATGCGTTTCTTGTGGATGGCTTCTCTTCGTTTCAAATTAGTTGTTGCAAAAGAAGAGTTTTTGCAACTGGGAAACAGTGTCCTTGTCGTCACAGTCAAGTGGTAAAAGGTCTTAAGAGTGTGGATGCTCAGCTCTTGTGTAAATTCAAGGCATCATCACAGGATCAATGGTGCTTGCAACCGTTTTTCACACAGTGCACATCAACATGTTGACATATCTGCTCTGAGACCACAAAGGACAACAAAGTAAATGTTGCTTAAAACCTTCTGGAGCCCTTTACAACAATATTGTACACTGTAAAAATGAAAAGATACTTCCTGGGTCTTTCAGGCTGACACACTGGCGGAACCTAGGTTCTAGGTTAACTGGTGGGACACCCCTCCAAATCACTGAATTCAGGTGTTCCAATTACTACCATGGCCACAGGTGTATAAAATCAAGCACCTAGGCATGCAGACAAATGCAACATTTGTGAAAGAATGAGTCGCTCTCAGGAGCTCAGTGAATTCAAGCGTGGTACTGGGATAGGTTGCCACTTGTGCAATAAGTCCACTTGTGAAATTTCCTCACTACTAAATATTCTACGGTCAACTGTTAGTGGTACTACAACAAAGTGACAGCAATTGGTGACAACAGCAACTCAGCCAAAAAATGGTTGGCCACGTAAAATCACAGAGCAGGGTCAGCGCATGCTGAGGCGCACAGTGTGCAAGAAGTGCCAACTTTAAATAGCTACAGGCCTCCAAACTTTGTGTGGCCTTCAGATAAGCTCAAGAGCAGAGCGTGATGAGAGGGTGAATTAAAATAAGAAATATCTTCATTTTTAGTCGTTTTGACTTATCTTAAAGTCATCTTGAGGCCCCCAAGTTTTCCCTAGCCCTCTAGTGGGTCTGTCTGTTGAGAACCACTGATATAAATAAACCTTTCAATCATGTTTTCATTAAAGGGATCATGAACTGACTTAAAAAAAACAAAAAAAACAATTATACTGTTGTCTGAGGTCAACTTATGACGTTTGCGTGGTTTTTACATTCAAAAACATCATAATGAATAAGTAATAGGCTATTTTCTACCCTGGTTTTGAGCCTAGCTCTTGAAACGTTCGGTTTTTATGGGTGTGACGCATTTAAGACTTGGATGTAAACGCCCACTGCTATGATTGGATAACAGTTTTGCATATTATAATGAGCTTTGGCTCCCCAGTCATTACATGTGAGGAATTGTTTTGAAAACTTCCAAAGCGAAAAACGGCAACCGGAATGATTCACCCACAGAGCTCGCAAAATGTCTTAATCAAACAAACACAATGATTTATCTCTCATCCACCCGCAATTCATTTAAATGTTATTTTTTTGTATTACTTGGCCGGCCCAATCGGTGGATATAACCGCAAAACCGTGCATAACTAACTATAACACACACGTGCGCGCACCCACAAGCAGCAAAACTTCACCTCAGACAAATAACCATGATCAAAACTTACGCGATAATTTTTTTTCTACACATTACCAGTAAAGAGAGTGAGCAACGCACATCAAGAAAGGAATGTTATTTCACTATTCAAGTGCGAGCGCTGGCCCATACATGTCCGAGTCTGATCCTGAATCGCAGCACAATGAACCATCAACACCTCATACACTCCAGCCTGTGACAGCGTGGAAGTTATGTTTAGTTAGACACGTACAGAGCCGTATAGAGAGGCATTTATCTCTTTACCAAACGTAACAATGCAATACTATCACATATAAAAACAAACATTTTTGCACCATTCCTGTCAATCCAAGGCACAGCATAGTTTTT
This sequence comes from Gobio gobio, assembly GCF_949357685.1. Classification (NCBI taxonomy): domain Eukaryota; kingdom Metazoa; phylum Chordata; class Actinopteri; order Cypriniformes; family Gobionidae; genus Gobio; species Gobio gobio. Next base: position 53,540,560 of record NC_137097.1, on the reverse strand, counting down.
TAATCTCATCACGGCTGCAAATCGTCTCTTTTTTACTCTTTTTTTGAAACCAATGCCATAAGCTTTATTGCTTGGAAGTTCGATCCGATTTAGCTCCATGTAAGCCTATGTTATTTATCTATAACATGTCATGACATGCACAAGGCTACAGAATGAGGCGTTCATCTTGAGGCATTTCACTGCTCTCTGATGTCACAGGTAAGCACATTCGCAGATTGATTGTTTGCTGAGCCAGCTGTCAATAAAAGCTTTTCTTTGACTAACAAGGAAGTTCTCAGCTCTGAAACGTATAGGGTATTCTTATATCACAATGTCCTTATATATATCAAATGCTCAAGGGAAAGTTGATTTCTCAATTCATGACCCCTTTAACTTTGATAATCATAGGTGTGATTGTTTTTGAGCATTTTTTTTTTATCACTCATTCCCAAACCCACAACACAACTTGTTCAATTTAAATGCAAAATGTTTGGTGGTTCTAGTATACCTAACCTCTCTCAATTTGTCAGGAATGTGCCTAATATTACAGCTTGATCCTCTAAGAACTTCGAGCTGATTCTATAAGTCTTTCAGTGTACGTGAAACAGCTTTGCCCTAATGCAAAAGCACTAAACTTCCTGCATAACACGCTGTGGTTACATAAAGGCAAGCACCAGCTGAGCTTATGTTCAGTGGTGCCCTGAAGTGACACCGCGGAAGGGGAGAATGGGAGGAGACGGCGGCGTAGGCTGGCCGGTGTTCAGATTCACCAGCTCACACGTGACCGCAATGGCTGCTTGTCTGTTCCGTGCAGTGCATCATTCCTCTGCCGCCCTGCGAATGTAGGCTACATCAGTTCTCTCGCTTCTTTGAACTGTCGCTGCGCAATTACCACCCGCCGACATGCAATTCCTCTACACGTTGAGCGGCTGAGAAGAACGACATTCGGGAGAGAAATTAAAGCGTCCCTGGGTTCAACTTCCACCAACCAACACAGCGGTAGGAGGAGTCAACAGGTATTGGCGCTCTCTATTTACGTGACAATACAATTGCTTGGCTGACAGGTAGCCACATTAATAGCGTCTTGACAGATGTGGAGCAGTGAATAGGCGCGTCCTTCGGCGCTCAGATGCGGTGTGCTACTTAACTGTAAAGCTGTCCGTTCAATTTGATCGAAACCGCATACGGGGGTAATAATGACCGGTCTGCGGCAGCTACGTAATAAAATGCGCTGTATTGTTCTCCCACCTGAATGAGCAAATGTGTCATGAGAGCTTTTGCAGCAGGTCTTTCATGCAAAGCGCCGCTACGCTGCACTAGCTGCATGTGCGTCCTGTATTGAATTGAATTTCGTCGTGCGCCGACTTTCAGACAGTATGCTTTTGCCTTACTGCAATTTATTTGCCTAAATGGACATACAGTAGCCTATGTTGAGCACGATTTGAGTGTACAGTGCTGTTATATAACACGAGGAATTTAACTGGGTCACTTTGTTCTGCAAACAAAAGCAACAAATGCCTCTATAGATAAGTAATTTCCTGCATGGATTAATTTAGTTGGAATACTGTTTAAGAGCATTTGGGTCAACAACGTGCAATTGCAATATAAATATCTGAATACTGAGCTGTTGTATATTATCTGTTCACCTCCGCAAATCTGCTATTCAAAGTGACAGTTCGCCCAAAAATCGAATTAAAGGGATAGTTCACCTAAAAATGAAAACTCTGTAGTCATTTACTCACCCTGAAATTGTTCCAAACCTGTATGAGTTTCTTTCTCCTGCTGAACTCAAAAGAATATATTTTGAAGATTGTTGGCAACCAAACATGTGATGTGCCCCATTGACTTCCAGAGTATTTCCATAGAAGTCAATGATGACTGGATGCAACAATACAGTAAGTCCACGGTTCAATACATACCTCGGTTTTTAACCGCGGTTTTCGGTTCGGTTCGGTTCTGATGGCTTGTCACATCAGTTTTTTTGCTATTCTATTCTTAGGCGACAGGAACAGCAAGAGGTTAAAGGTCCTGTTCTTCGTGATCTCATTTTTCAAACTTTAGTTAGTGTGTAATGTTGCTGTTAAAGCATAAATAATACCTGTAAAATTATAAAGCTCAAAGTTCAATGCCAAGCGAGATATTTTATTTAACAGAAGTTCCCTTTCAAAGCCTACAGCGAACGGCCGGTTTGGACTACATCCCTGTACATCCTGCTTTAATGACGTCAGTAGAACAGTTTGTTGACTAACCTCCGCCCACAACAATACGCAAAAAAGGGGGCGTGGTCTTGTTGCTCTCCCACGTGGAGAAGAGGAAGTGTTGCGTTCGGTTGCGTTTGTAGAGTGTGTTTGTCGCCATGTCGTCCAGACGCTGTTATTTTCATCCCGGAGTCAAATCACCTTTGTTTGGCCTTCAGGGACGCTGTACTTTGAGCATATGCATTTCCCCGTTATGGTAAGAGGCCTGACCTTTCCGGGCAACGTGCGCTAAGCTACTGTCGAATCACAACACAGGAACCGCTGGCACAATCAGAACTCGTTACGTATTTCTGAAGGAGGGACTTCATAGAATAATCCTCAAGCCGTTTTTAGGACAGTGAAAACAGCGGTATACAGATAAGTAAATTGTGTGAAAAATACTGTTTTTTTACACGCGAAACATGAACACATGTTATATTGCACACTGTAAACACAATCAAAGCTTCAAAAAAACAGGAAAAACAGGACCTTTAAGGAGAAAACAATGAATTAATAAATGTAAAAATAAAAAACTACATTTAATTTAACAACACACTATAAAATATACATTTCTTATGAAAGTCGAGAACAGTGAGTGATTTTCTCTTTTTCTTTTGTAGTTTTATTCACTCAAAAATGAAAATTCTGTCATTGATTACTCACGCTCAAGTTGTTTTAAACCTGAATAATATTCTTTGTTCTGTTGGAAAATATTTTTTGAAGAATTTTGGAAATACCAGACAGTTGCTGGTCCCCATTGTAGGAAATGGATATGGATGTCAAAGGCTACCATCAACTGTCTGTGTTCAACAGAAGAAATGAATACAGGTTATGAACAACATTAGAGTGAGTAAATAATGACATCATTTTAGAGGTGAACTGTCCCTTTAAGGACTAGCGGCAGCATGTTCACTAGTCTGCGCTGCTGTCAATTTAAGACCTGCATGCATCTAATATACAGACACACGCCGATTCTACTTTCACTTTAGACATAACCGACTGTGTTTATGTAAACCTGTGTGTATTTGACAGTATTAGCGCATTAAGACTACTTAGTCCAGTAATTACGTGTTTGACAGGCTTTTAGTGCGCGCTCAGAAAAGCGCATGTTAAAACAGTGCATATGCACACGAATGAAATGTTTAACCAGCAAGGCTTTAAGACGCATGCAAATAATGAACTTTTGTGATTGTGAATAACTATAGACTGTTCCGTGAGTATAACTCTACACTCTAAAAATGTTTACTATGATTTACTCAATTTGTTTGGTGAAACATTTTTACACCAAAAAAATTGAGTACATTTTAAAGCAGTGTAATCAATTACATACACCGTACAAGTTGAACAAATGCAAGTAAAAAAAATAAGTAGATCTGAGTAACTACATTTGGCACATTTACAAATAAAATTGAGTAGAAAAAATTGAAGGAAAAACATTTAAAAACCAATATTCATGAGTAATATTAACTCTTATAGTATAATTTTAATATTAACTTTAATTGCCTCTAAACCTTTGTAAAATACTCCACACAACCACACTTATACATGACATTGGCCTTTATTGTCGATGAGTAATGTTACAGCAATACAGCATATTACAGTTTTGACATGTATACAATGTTTAAACTCATGTAACAAACATTTTAGAAGTAAAAATTAAAAAGTAATTATACTGTAATCAACCTGTCTGTTAACCAATTTCCACCGTATCAGTACCGTTTCTCGAGCCGGAGACGGACTCGCGCTCTGCAGGTGGACTGTGAACTTTAGACCGCCGTCCAGCGTTTCACTCGTAGCTCAAAGATGCTGCAACGTGCCTGACCTGCCAATAAACAAACAGTGCACAGTTTTAAGAACATTTTATCATCCAAATTAATTATATTCATTATCTTAAGGAATAAAGTTGTGTGCTTTGGCTTCAAAGACAGATGCCACACCTGTTTAGGTGACTCACATTGCGTCCCTGTATGTAGTTTTGCATTAAATAAAATTATTTTAAGCACAGTAATGATTTTATAGATAAAATAAAACACACAAACCTGAATTTCACAGAGGAAATGCACTAATTCTGCGACGCTGAGAAGAAAGAACTGCTCTGGAGACTGAAGAGAATTCAAACAGCCTGCTCACTCAACCGTCGAGCCGTCGTCACGTCAAGTAGCGGGGGAGGGGTGCAGTGTTATAATCCAGTAAAGTTACTCAATTTCTTCAGTGTGTGTTAAAGATTAATAATCTTGATTTGAATTAAGTAATATTTATGGTTCTTGAAACAGATTGATTTAATTCTCCTTTCTCAAATATTTTGATGGAAACTTCACAAATATATTAAGTATATTTTAAATAAATAATTGGTTATTCGAGCACTAAATTCCTTTAGTGAAAAAAAACTTAAATATAACTGTAAATTTGAGACAAAATGAACTGTTGGATTTTTAGTCAATTATTTTGGTATGTTCAACTCAAAACATCAAGTAAATGATATTTAGAGATTTTATTACGTTAATAAAGTTAATTATTACTGTGATATTTACTAAGCCACTGAATATTTTTTTAGAGTGTACCACTAACGTGTGATGTGAATGTATGTCGCGTTGTTCAGTATATTGGGATGGAGAAACATGATAGAATGTGTACTGCACGATACTAGCAGACGTGAGACATTTTTAATCGTCCACGATCAAAAATCATGACTTCACCACTCCACCCACGCCACAGTTTTGAAAGATGGTGGTGCGCACTGCAGCCTCACTTCACTGCTCTGTTAAAGTGAGTATTGCACACTTGCAATGTTGCCCCCCCCCCCCCCCAATTCACAAGCACGTATTGAACTGTCAAAGCTGTAACTACCGAGCGGTTCAATATTATATTGAGAATTGTGGCATCCCTATGACAGCATTTTCATTTATACTATCCCTTTAAGCAATAAATGTTCATATCACTTCTCTGCTAGTTAAAAAAAAAAAAAAAAACTTTTATATTTATGTTATGCACAATTATAGGCTAAATACACCGATCAGACATAACATTATGACAGGTGAAGTGACTAACTGATTATCTCTTCATCACGGCATCTGTAAGTGGGTGCGATATATTAGGCAGCAAGTGAACGTTTATGTGTTCGAAGCAGGAAAACTGGGCAAGTGTAAGAGTTTGAAAAGGGCCAAATTGTAATGGCTAGACAACAGGGTCAGAGCATCTCCAAAACGGCAGCTCTTGTGCAGTGGTCAGTATCAAAAGTTGTCCAAGGAAGGAACAGTGGTGAACCTGGTGACAGGGTCACATGGGCGGCCAAGGCTCATTGATGCACATGGGTAGCGAAGGCTGGCCTGTGTGGTCCAATCAAACAGATGAGCTACTGTAGCTAAAATTGTTAAAAAAAGTTAATGCTGGTTCTGATAGAAAGGTGTCAGAATACAGAAGACATTTTTTTTAATATATAATTCAGCTTGTATTCATCTGAAAGAAGAATGTTATATAAACCTAGGATGCCCTGAGGTGAATACATTTTCATTTTTGGGTGAATTATCCCTTTAAGTACAAAAAACATTATCCAATAGATCCTAACCAAAATTACCATAGTTACTAAACAGATAATAAGATATGATTCTAGACGATTGGCACTTAATATTTCTGTAATACCATATATATGTATACGTAGATACGTCTACCATCTTGGAACGGTCAGCGTGCCATCACTCACAGTAAGAATCAATGATGCCCCAACATTGCGCAGCTTCTGGTTGTATTACAGGTTTTTACTGTGGTACTTTAAAATGTTAAAGTACCATAATAAAAGCAACACCACACCGTTCAGACTGGGAATATTAGGAACTCAATTCACTTTCATGACAGTGAAAGTGAATGGTGACTGAGACTGTCATGCTGTCTAATATCTCTTTCTGTGTTCTCTGGAAGTAATATATTGTCATTTAGAACAACCTGAGGGGGAGTAAATGATGACAGAATTTTAATTTTGGAGTGTACTATTCCTTTAACAGCAATAGTATAAGGATGAAATGAGTCATGCTTGTGCTGCATTGAAACTATTCAGCATATGTTGTAAGAAGCGAGGTGTTTTCGGTTAGTTCTGTTTTCGCAGTTAAATGGGAAGTTCCTCAACCATCTGTCTGCAATAGAAAGAGGAATGGGTACAATATTTGCTTCCTCAAAGCAATGGCACTTTCATGCTCGTCGTCTGCAGAGACATATGCCACAAAGCCTGACATTTTGATTTTTCCGTTCATGGTATCACCTCCTGTAGTGTTTGTCTCTAACCTTCCATCAGGGCTCTCTAATGTTCTTTGTCGTTCCAAAATAGCAGGGAGGGGAACACAAAGCTGACTGAATCGGGGTGCTATCCAATGCTGTCGCCCTTGCCATTTTTAACAGAAATCAGTTTTTTTTCACACTGCTGGATATGACTAGTTGACGCGCCTCTTTCCATTTCTCTCTTTTACCTCCCTCTCTCTCTCCAGTGGATTGATTGTAGCGTACTCTCTCATTAATCATTTCAAATTGTCTGCAGTATTGTAAATTGATGGAACTGATTTTGGATCCCTGTCTTTTAAAGGGTTAGTTCAACTTCACACAAAAATTCTTTCATTTACTTTCAAACCCATAACCCATCGTTCATCTTTGGAACACAAATGAAGATTGCCCATCCATTTAAAGACTATTTAATTGACCATTTTAAACTACATGCAGTACATTTATAGAAATGATTCATTGGACTTGAGCGATTTAATCTAAGATGTGGTGGCTTTCGAATGATGAACCAATTATATTTTAGGTTTTTAGATACATTACATATACTTTAAGAAAAGTCCGTAGAAATGGGGACTAAAGTACTGTGTTAAAGTCAGGATGAAATAGAAGTTGCGATTTCTTCCCTATTGTGACATTTATCGTAGTGATTGGATGTTTGCGGTTTGCTATTGCTGTGATGTCATGTGCGTGACAGGTTGTCCCGCCCATAAGAGGACAAGTGATGCCATTAGAGGACAGGTTAATTTACCAGAAAAAGTGACGTGCACAGATAAATAATTTGCCATTTTTGTATGTTGTTTAATGAAAATAAAAAAAATTAAGTATTCTTTCTATCGCTGCCGGGTCTTGTGTTGCCTAATGTTGATGCTTTTTAATAAATGAATGTAAAACAAAACATATAATTAATTAATTAAGTATGTATTCAATTATTATTTTTGGTGTATTCTTAAATAGACAGAATAGAGATATTTGCACTCTTTCTTTTCTTTTCTTTTTTCTCCGCTCAGTAGTCCTATTGTACCTTTACTAGCGATACAACACCAAATATATAACAGTTATTCACAAGACCAATGCGCTAATCCACAAGAAACTGATTAACGTAAAATGTTACTGACTATCATAAAACTTGACGTCACTGCCTACACGATAGGCTGAGAGTGATCCAAGTTAGCCGTTATGCTTTCTCCTATATACAGACCCTCTCATTACCCTATATTAAGACTATCTCTGCACGGGTCAGGTGAGTTTTATCATGGTTGGAGCTGAACTCTGCAGGACTGAGCCTCTCCAGGACTGGAGTTCGCCACCCCTGATATAGACAAACACATTTTGATGCTTATAATGACACAAAAGTAAAAAAGCTCTTAGTCAACCAGAAAAAAACTATCAAATTGATTGATTAAATTGAGTTGCAATGGCTCAGACTTTTTTTAGTTTTGTTTTTGCAATGTGCTGTTTCATTGTTACTCATTACTACAATTTTCTCATGTGCTAATTTTTGTGAGTGTGAGTCATTCTGATACAGATCCTTTGACATTCATTTTTTTTTTCAATCAGAAAAAGTGCAGCTGCAAATAAATGACTTTGACCTCCATAATTGTAAAGGAAATAAGGTGGTCATATGACAAAAGAAGCAGAAACCTTGCCTTGAGCCCACGTGAGTGACTTGAGTTCAACATGTATTCAACATGTAGGAGCTGACAACTGTTTACTTCAGTCTTTTTGTTGTTGTTTTTGCTGTAGTTTTTCTATACAGTATTCCTAGAAGAAGTTTGCCGCTGCCTTGGTGCTCAGCCCTTAACACAGTATTTACTTTGTCATCTTTCTCATATTGTCATCTTTCTGACCTTTTTAGAAATGGGATATTTCCACCTCTCACTTTTTTAGCCTGTCTGACTTTCACTGTCTGTTTGGTAAACAGACAACCTGTCTACTAGCACCCCGCCAGTGGCTTTGTCTCTATTTATGCCCACATGTGTATTATTTACATGTGTTCATTTGTTGGCATGGACTGTGACTATTCAGCATTTCAGCCCATGTTTCTAGGTCTATGCTACTGTTTTTCAGTTCTCCTTCAATTCATTTTTCCCTCTGCCCATTTAGTCATTTAACAGATGCGTTTATTCAAATTTCACTTGCAAATGAGGAACAACAAGTATTTTATCACACATGAACCAAAAATATTCTAGTACTGCTTTACAACTTATGTTGCAAAAGAAATTCTCCTATTTCCTTAGTCCACGGTTGTAGCATGTTTTGTGACTGTGGGAGTGAATTGTGATAGACAGCTTGTTTCAGTTTTTTGTTTGTTTTTAAATAGTTTTTCTGTGGTGCTTTAGTTAGTTATCTTTAGCTGTTTGACAGTTTGAAACCAAGTCATCTCAATGGCAAAAAGTGTCCCAATCACCTTGAATACACCCTACACATGCAGATGAACGTCTTTGTCCCTTGCTTTGCATAGTCCCATAAATGTTGTTTTCAAAAAAATAAGTTTCAAATTTTCAAATACACAACTCGAGACCCAATTTGTTGTGCTTTATCCAGCTGTTGAACACACAAGTCTGCCTATCCATTTGTATATTTGAAAGAAACGGCCACCCAGGCTTTGCTCACATGTCTGCAATGTTACTAAAACATCCCCAGACAAAGACAAGACATTGATGACTAAACCTTCAGATAGAGAAGCAGGAAGTAGGTGTGTTTATTTCCTGTCAGTCATGATTTCCTTTGTAAAACATTCTTTTCAGCTAGGCAACATATCTTTGTTTTGAACACAGTTGCCAGATGAGTGGCATCACATGCAGCCTTGGGCAATGCAATCCGAGGACACGCTCCGTTCTAATGACCAGAATGATTCCAGGAGAAACATGCGCTCATAGTGCGTGACACACTCACTTTGTGTTTTTACTTGATATACAGTGGGGCAAAAAAGTATTTAGTCAGCCACCAATTGTGCAAGTTCTCTATGGGAGACAGAATGAGAAAAAAATCCAGAAAATCACATTGTCTGATTTTGAAAAAATGTATTTGCAAATAATGGTGGAAAATAAGTATTTGGTCACCTACAAAAAAGCAAGATTTCTGGCTCTCACAGACCTGTAACTTCTTTAAGAGGCTCCTCTGTCCTCCACTCGTTACCTGTATTAATGGAACCTGTTTGAACTCGTTATCTGTATAAAAGACACCTGTCCACAACCTCAAACAGTCAGACTCCAAACTCCACTATGGCCAAGACCAAAGAGCTGTCAAAGGACACCAGAAACAAAATTGTAGACCTGCACCAGGCTGGGAAGACTGAATCTGCAATAGGTAAGCAGCTTGGTGTGAAGAAATCAACTGTTGGAGCAATTATTAGAAAATGGAAGACATACAAGACCACTGATAATCTCCCTCGATCTGGGGCTCCATGCAAGATCTCACCCGTGGGGTCAAAATAATCACAAGAACGGTGAGCAAAAATCGTCGCCAGGGACTCAAATCGTGCAGTGCCAGACGTGTCCCCCTGCTTAAGCCAGAACATGTCCGGGCTCGTCTGAAGTTTGCTAGAGAGCATTTGGATGATCCAGAAGAGGATTGGGAGAATGTCATATGGTCAGATGAAACCAAAATAGAACTTTTTGGTAAAAACTCAACTTGTCATGTTTGGAGGAGAAAGAATGCTGAGTTGCATCCAAAGAACACCATACCTACTGTGAAGCATGGGGGTGGAAACATCATGCTTTGGGGCTGTTTTTCTGCAAAGGGACCAGGACAACTGATCCGTGTAAAGGAAAGAATGAATGGGGCCATGTATCGCGAGATTTTGAGTAAAAATCTCCTTCCATCAGCAAGGGCATTGAAGATGAAACGTGGCTTGGTCTTTCAGCATGACAATGATCCCAAACACACCGCCCGGGCAACGAAGGAGTGGCTTCGTAAGAAGCATTTCAAGGTCCTGGAGTGGCCTAGCCAGTCTCCAGATCTCAACCCCATAGAAAATCTTTGGAGGGAGTTGAAAATCCGTGTTGCCCAGCGACAGCCCCAAAACATCACTGCTCTAGAGGAGATCTGCATAGAGGAATGGGCCAAACTACCAGCAACAGTGTGTAAAAACCTTGTGGAGACTTATAGAAAATGTTTGACCTCTGTCATTGGCAACAAAAGGTATATAACAAAGTATTGAGAGGATCTTTTGTTGTTGACCAAATACTTATTTTCCACCATAATTTGCAAATAAATTCTTTAAAAATCAGACAATGTGATTTTCTCATTCTGTCTCTCATAGTTGAAGTGTACCTATGATGAAAATAACAGGCCTCTCTCATCTTTTTAAGTGGGAGAACTTGCACAGTTGGTGGCTGACTAAATACTTTTTTGCCCCACTGTATGTATGTGTGTGTGTATATATATATATATATATATATATATATATATATATATATATATTTCTCCAAACCTTGGCATTTACGACATATAATTGAGATAGTGTTGGACGTTTTCCTTTTAGGCATGTAACTGATGTAGGAATAGCGAGTGTGCTGTTGCGGACAGGGAAGCGAGTGACTCTTGCTTATGGGCTGTGCAGCAGAAGACAGATGGGTGAAGGTAAATTAAACAAGCTGCTCTGGCCTTCTCTCCTCACTTTGACAGTGTGCCAGCCACGGCGCCGGGTCTCTGTCATTATTTAACGGCCAGCGTTAATGGGCTTTGACTGCTGGGAGAAACCAAGGGAGAGAGAGGACGAAATTTGAAGGGAAAAAAGTGGACAAGGTTTTGTCTATGACTATGCAGTGTGGGTGGATGAGACGCAGTTTTCTTGTTTCCTATTAGAATGTGATTTCCCCTCCCCCTCCCCCTATACTAATAGCTGGTGGTGTTTAAGGTTCTTCCAAAGTCCAGCATGCATCTTTGTCACATAAAGTCATGACAGCTTTGCTGCACCCATTGTTTCTTGCCATCAGCGGCTTATTTATCTCAGTCACCCATAAGCGTTTTGGTGCAGAGAATAGAATAACATCTGGATTAGCTCTGCAAACCCCAATAGCAGGAAGGGGGAAAGTCATATCCACATCCAGTCCACAGTTAGATGGAACTTTTTAGGGGGAATTTCATTTGAAAGTGAGCATCACTATGCCTTACTTGGTGTGAAGCACAGGGTACTCATGGTGAAGGCCGTTAGGCATGTACAGTATGTGCACATTTGTCACATTTAGTCAATTTTTCATATTTATATAATCTAAGATTGAAAAAGGTTAAAATATGTGCTGTATGTTATGTGTATATGGATGGACTTATTATTAATTAGATGTTGTAACATTCATCAAGTAGTCCTACCGATTTGCTAAAAGGCAGGTAAATGAGCACTGGATTACCACTCAGGCTTCTGCTAGGTCATCTAGCATCCATTTGGGACAATAACATCTTGGAGAACTTTTTTTGCATACCTCGCAGATACAGAGAACAGTGGCATCCTAATCAGCCATGGCTCTTTTGTAAGGGCAGGTGGGGCAACACCCAAAAAAATCATCCAAAACATAGACCTCTATATAAACTGAATCAATAATAAATTGTAAATGTATTCAGCATTCTGCAACACATATTTTTCAGATTTTCTAAACTGTTTAAGGCATAAAGGGAGCAGGATCTAACCAAAATTTTAGTATGGCTTCGACAGGCATGTATTATGTTATTAAAGTCTGCATGAAACGGAAGTTGCGATTTGTTCTTTTTTCCCCCTATTGTGACGTATATCCGAGTGAAACGGCTTCTAAAACGAGAAAAAATGTAGGGCGGGGCTTGATTTCGTCCTTCAGAAAATGTATTGGATCGTTGGAAGTTGGATGTTGCTAACAAAATCGAGGCAGACCGCGATAGCCTCACTCGTGCCATAGCACATGACAGAAAGATAAGTCGTTTCGAGGGGGGAGGGAAGGTTAACATTTTTGATTAGAGATTGTTAGGGCACTTGTATTTAAAAAAATAATAATAATGAAGTGCACAGATAAATCATTTACAATAAACACTATTACAATATTATATAATAAATAAGAAAGTTGCCCCACAATTCTCCAAAGTAAATCTGTGGTGGTAAATGGAACTACAGCGTGCTCTAATTTAGAGCCAATTGGGGCAGATTTCTGACAGATTTTCATGTTAGCTTGCGTAAACCTCGCTCCAGACCAAGATGATAATGATACGTTTCAGCTATGTGTATATTAGTCTGCATCAGGTAACTAATTGCAATGCATGTTCTTCCCATGTGGAGTATCGTATCAAATTAATATTATTCTCTAATTCAGCACGTCTGTTTACCTACCCCAACTGATAAACACTTATTATTAAACATGTTAGACGGTTTATTTTCACTTTTCTATTATATTCTTAATTTTTATTGAAAATAAATGCCTTTCCGATCTGATATGTGATGGGAAAAGGGAGTAGAGTGAGTTCGGCAAAAGGCGGATTCGAACCTCTACACTATAACAGCTGTAAAGGACTTTGTGTTTTCCCTAATTTTGTCTGGCCCAAGCAGACGTTTAGTGAACAAGGCAATACATTTGTACTTAATGTAAATGGTATCTACTCGAGTAAAATTTTTCTGGGAGAGGACCCACCCACATTTTTTTTTGCTTCCGACGCCCATGAATTAATGCTCATGTGAATAGCCTTTATATAGTTCTGTTGTGTTTGTTTTATGTTTGTTCTGAGAATACGCATCACTTTCTTTTCCTTGCTGGAATTCCTCCACAATTTGTAATATTCTAAATCATCATCTGGAGGCAATAAATACTACATTAAGGCAGTTCTAAAGTAGCATTCGTGTGTACTTAAAGCTGGTAAATGTTATAGCGCCACCGTCAGTCTGAATAATGCAGCATCTGCCAACAGTGTTCTGCATGTGTTCAGCGATTAGAATATAAAGCTTAAAATGTTCATCACAAACTAGCGCAAAGACCCAGAATCTGCCCTACCTAAATTTAGGGCTATCCCAAACCAAACTGGATTTCCTTTTGCTCGCTGCAGCCCTGTAATAATGGAGGGAGAGTTGGTGTAATGAATAAAATGAGATTAAATGATATGATGAACCTGACAGGTCCAACAAATGGAAACAATTAAGGTAAAGTGAACACACTTATGAATTGTTTATGTGAATTTTCTAAGTACGCTGTCTGTCTGTGTGCATGACCGAATGAGGGTGAATTAAAAATTTCACGCTGGAGGTGGGCTATCAGTATACAATTACTCAAAGACCCACCACACGTAAAATTTACTGAATGATTTCACAGCTAATATGTATTCCAGACCTCGAGAGCCGCAAGCACATTTTCCAGGCTTAAAATCCTCTAGCTGAAAGAAAAATGGGAGAAAGGTGGTTAAGTAAAAAAGAAAAAAAAGTTTATATTTCGACGTTTCATGTATTCTAGATGGGGTTTTTTTATTGGCTTGTGTTTCTCTGCAGGGAGACATTGTAACACATAAGGGTCAATGGCAAATAAAAGTGTCCAAAATAAAGACAATACAATTTTTTTTGTAAAAACAAGCAGTTAGAGTTTTTGTTTTTATGTTGGTTGTATTTGAAGTACTTTATACGCTCAATAAACTTTAATTATTGACTTGCTGAAACCACATCATATTTGTATGAATTACATTTTTAATGTATTTTTAAAATAAATGTATAGATCCAGACAAAAATGAGCGTCATGCCACTAACCCATAAAACAGACCTTCGATTTGCTTACTAAGACACTGTGATAGAAAATATGTTTGAAAAAAATACAATTTATAGTTGTGTTAGGAAATGTTAGTGTTGTTGTATTAGTCCACAGCACAAATCGGCTGTGTGGTCTGCGTTCTGAGGTGGAAAATCTGTTGGGACATGTTAGACAGAGCCACTGATCTTTGGAGGTGCATGACAGTGGGCCTCTTCACATCTCCCCCGTGAGTCTTTGAACCACCTCGCGGCATGACACAACAGTTCAAAGGCTCCTCTCCTTGCTCAATGCGCTCATAAAAACCCAGATAGTGTGTGTAAATCTGGAGCAGAAGTGTCGCTGCGCTGGTTCCCTCACTCTTGATTTATAGCCCCCAGTGCACCATGGACACTAGTCTCCAAGTTGTAACCCATGGCAGACTGCCCCCATAATGGCAAGCATGTAAAAATGCTTTTAGCTTTGTTCATCCTTTGCATTCCTCTATCGCAGGTCTTCAAACTACATAGGGGCTTGTTTTCTGCTGCAAGAAACCACCGAACCTCAGAAACCTCAGAGTTGTGAGGTACAAGAATATAGTTTACCTAGACAATATGTTGACTGAAATAGGTGATTTTTTTTTTATAGTGAGCTACACTTTTAAAAATAAAGTTTACAAAACAGGGGCACTGGTTCAGCGATGGTTCTTCTATGGTATCTTGAGTTCCTCAAAGAACCTTTCAGTAATAGTTCTTAACGGAACCATTTTTTTTCTTTCTGAGTTTTAAGAGCAATTTAATAATCTAAAGAATCTTTTTACATTACAAGGAACCTTTACCGCATTTGAAAGGTTCCACTGACGTTAAAGGTTCATCATGGAACCATAGTAGATGCCAGCAAAGAACTATTATATTTAAGAGTGTATGCAAGTGGAAAGTACATTTAACCAACGTTCTGAAGTCTAGATGTTGTGATTGGCAGAGTATATAAGCATTTGGTTAGTTGAAGAAAAACGGGTCCAATGCGCGATGTCTGCAGATCCATTTTCCATAAGCTCAGTCTGATTTGTGTCATCAAGTCTATATCTGAGAGTGTGTTTAATGAAATAAATATGGTTTACCTTGTTTGAATTTGAGGGTTTTCTTTACTCGCCTCACTTGCTATCCCTGTGGAGCATTTCAAAAAACACTTTTGATCACTGTTGTGTTTTGTTGTCTACTTTAGTAATGTGTGATCTCAGATCATAAACACGAGCCCAGTTGATCCGTGGCGTTATAATCCTTTGAGGCTTTTGCTTTGTATAGTTAGCAGCAGGACTTGATAAACCTCTTCAAATAATCCTGGACTCTCCAGACAATCGATTCAGCTCTGTATGATCCTTTTAAAAGGGATGAGTATGTTTGATCTGAGGGGTCGATGTCCTCACTAGGGCGAGACTTAACAGGTGGCTGAGCAAGTGGCTGTTCTGACGGACGTGTCCTATGATGTGATCTATGATTCCTCTATTCTCCCCTACACTAGTGTGGCCTCAGACACGCCACAGTTCTTGAAAAGGGAGGCCATTTGGTAGATTATCATGACAATGGAGCAGACCTTTCTAATGGGGACGAGAATGGAGCCCAGATGAGCTATGAGAGTGATTTCTGTGCGCTCACGGTTGTGATCATTATGTCCTGTAGTCTGGTCTTGATGTCTTGGAAGCTTTATTGAATAAAGCGAAAGGAAGTTCTTTACTTGATTGTGTGCTGTAAGGACATCCTCATGGTTAAAAAATGAATGGTTATTTGCTGTTCAGTTATGCTGGAGCTAATAGATTGAGTGAAGAAAACACTCTGATGTTGATCAATGATGCAAAGTCTGAACTAGACTATTTCAGTCCACAGTTTAAAGACAACAGCTGCTTTAAAGGAATGTTCCTGGTTCACTACAAGACAAGTTAAGCTCTGTTGACAACATCTGTGGCTTGCTGTCGTTTTCCACAGAAAATAACATGGACTCGTCCCTTAGTTTGTACAGTTACATTGGAAATCTATGGGGAAATAGCCTATTCTATTTATAACAGTGCAGCTCAATTTTTAAAGCAATTTACTGAATTATTTTCATTTATTTTAAATAATCTAGTAAATAATAGTCTCCATTTAAATAATCATTTGGAAGCTGTATGCATCAAGTGAATCTTAAAGGGGTAGCTTGCTTTATGTGGTAATGGCAGGAGTTGGAAAAATAGGTTAAAATTGTGCATAATGTTAGTCTCATATTAACGCATATAATGATTGTGGATATGCTTTCACTCAGTTTTTATTTGTCTAAAGATTTAAAGATTTTTAAGATTTTTAACAGTTTTGCTTTTACTGCATCCATTAAAATTTTAGTAGTAATGCAAAACGGTTTATATTCAAAATGTAAATGACCACAACCACCTTGTTTGGAAATTAATCTAGATGAAGTGTAGTAGTCACTTAAATTCAGGAAGACTGGCCATAATAGACTTACCGTAAGTTTCCAAACATGGTTTAAAAAAAACCCCTCAAAGGAACAGAGTTCCTCTACGAGTGGAGTTGAGGTTGGATTGGGTCCTCACGTGAGGTTTGCTGATACCAGAGACACAGGATATCCTGTAGAGCAGGGTCTGGAATAGGAAGTGTTGCCACGCCACTGGCACCAGTGTAGGAAGCGGCTCTTAGGAGACGCCTGGGATCTTGGCAAACATTTTAGAGGTGTTAAGTGCACCAATGGCTTCTGTTTTAACAGGGACTTCCCCTTTTTGGGGACAGTGAGTCGCCTTTTCTCTGGATGATCCTTTCCTCACATTTCATATGATTGAGTGTGTGTGCACATATGTACGAGAGATTTGAAAACTCGTAAATGTATTTCACCCAAAGTCTTGTTTTATCCAACACATTTATTGAAAGGTTGATTTTTGTCAGTAGTGTGTGTATGTTATTATCATGATTACATGACTATCATTTCATTTTTGTATGTTTTGTATTTGGCTTCTTAGACTTTTCCTGAACTAGACTGAAGAAATCAGCCGTAACTCCACTGCTTCTTTTGTTGCCTCTCTGCAAACAGAGGAGTTGAATTAAGGACTATTGTCTTGGGATGTCGGCTCTGCAGGTAGTCCATCATGAACTGAAACACCCTGCTTAAAATTCCTCAATTCACAATTTGTTTGTCACACTATGCTTGCAAGTGACCTTGAGTAAGACTTTTACCGCCATCTGCTCCTTAGTCATCCTGGCCCCGTGCTTTGACCCCTCTTTCTTGTGCCTGATCAGTTGGGACATGTGCTCTTGCAGTTAGGGATGAATTCTGGCTGATATTTATTTTCATGTTATGACCGTTAACTGTGAAATGGCTAATTAAAATTCTACTATTTTCTGTCAATAATAAATGTAGGCATTACAACATGATAATGTAAAGTATGGATATAATTGGATATTCATAGTGATATCTGTGAATGATTACATTCAATAGTGTTAGATGACACCCAATACCGATAAATTCAATTAATCTCTAGTATGATGACATGCTACAGCAGACTATTTCCAAAGACTGTGTATATACCAAGTTCACAGATATTACTATAAATGGGAAAAAGGTGCAATGTGCCGCCTTCTAAGTAAAAGAGCCAATTGGCCAAGTCATCGCAGCAGCTGCAGTAAGAAGCTCCGGACTCGAAACGAGTATAACATGCATCCTGAACCGTGGTGCCTGGTCCGTACGGATCGCGTTTCAACTACGATCCCTATTTGACACACTTCATGATATCTATGCTAAAACGATATATCGTGCAGCCTTACTTTTTACTGCTATTTGAGCATAAGAAACATCTTTTGAGATAGATTATGCAGGTTTTGTTGCCTATGTGAAGGTTAGCTATTTGATATGCGAGTTTGGCAAGCAGTTTTTGAAATGTCACTGTTTTCCCTTTTTAAGTAGATAGGAGTTGGTCTTGCATGCTCAAAATAGCTGCCAGGAGGCGTTGCAAATATGGCCACTGAGTGAACTGACTTTTTGAAAAGGGACCTAAGCGTTACATAACAGTTTCTGCTGCATTACGTCCACAAAGTATAGACTTTAAAGGAGTGTCGCAAGGGCTTAGGGTGGCATTTGGGACAGACACAATGTCTGTATCCGTTCATAATCTCCCAAGTTACTCTGGGACACACATGAAACATAAACGAGAACACATAAAACGGTTGGTAAATTGCTAGGTACAACTTAGTTAAAACCAAAAGACTCAGATACATATGGATCTGGATCAAATTAAACCAAGGCCTAGCAGTACATTCTCAGATGATTAATGACAAACTTTACTTAGAGTCAAGGCACGTTGGTTCTCTAAACTGACGTTGACTCTCATGAACAAAGTGAATCTCGGTATCGTTAGGGGCTCCCTCCTTTCGCAGAAAGCGCTCTCACCACAGCATGGAAAATCCTTCACTCTTCCCTGTAGTTTGGAGGGCCCTAATTTGGCTGCTTACCTTGGCACTCCGAGTCTAATGAAGTAAACCCAGCTTGGAGTGTGTGGTCTGCAAAAGCACCTGTGTGTGTTCGGGCGTTTGTGTGTGTTTGCGTGTTTAGTACGTAAGGGATTGAAGATGTTGATGTCATTGCTCTGTTGTCTTTTTGCGCATGCACATTGTCTCTGCTCATCTGTATTGTCGGCTGGGTTTAGCGTGTGTTTGACTGCGTGTTTGTGAGTGTATAGCTGAATGATTTAGGAGGGTGTGTTAGAAAGAAAGAGGGAGTGAGTGAGTGAGTGAGTGCGGGGTGGAGGAGAGCGGAGTATGTGTGGTCTAGATTGGCTTGCGAGTCTCAGTCTAGTAAAATAAACACTCTAGTCTTCTAGCCCAAGAGATTATGCTACATTTTTGATAGCCACAAAAAACCCAGCTGGAAGGGCTGCATCATTTCCTCTACCTCATTCTGGCTTGGTATTATAAGTGTATGTCAATGTGAGTGTGTGTGTGTGTGTGTGTGTGTGTGTGTGTGTTTATATACTCTTTCTGTATTGTTGAGAACAGAATCTTCTAGTGCTGCATGATGATGAACCAAACTGTTGTTTAATGTGAAGGCAAACAAAGAAACTCTTCGTTATCACTGAAGCTGTCAATCACCTCTCAATCCAAAGTTGGTTGTAATGTCACCAACAAAGTGAGCTTGTGGGTTGAGCGCTATAGAGTGTTTGTTGGAATGAGTCATAAAACCCGGAAACAAGGTAGCATTTTTGAACTTCTGGCTCCGTCGTCCCAAAGTCAATGGATTTTTTTTTGAATGGGTCTTTGGCTGAATGCCTAAAATAAAATCTGTGGTTAACACAAGCTCAGGATATTTTAATGTTTTATTCTGTGACATAAAAAATGTCAGTGATATCCCACTCATGATTGAAGCCTTTGTGTGTTTCGACAAGTGAATAAATGGGACTACAATAGCTGTCAGGGACCTAAAACATCACCACGCCGAACAGAAAAACGAATCTTACTTGTCCACTTTTACAGAGGATTTCTTATGTGGTGGTATTATAAAGGCCTCTGATTGGCCATTACTGTGCATTCACATGCTCAACTTCAAAGTGTGTGATTGGCTATAGTTTAAATGGAAATGTTTTTATGGAAGGGTAGTAGATCTATAGAACTGCTGTAATCGACACTGTTCACGTTTAATTGCGGCAGTTGTAATCGCAATTTTTATTTCTCCAATGATTGTGCATCCCTAGAATCTCTGTCTTTTGCCTCACAATGCTCTGCGCCTGTTTGTATTCAATAAAAAGCTAAGAGAGTGTTGATTTGCCAGTAAGTCTTGTTTATGTGTTTTGTGTATTGTGTTTGACGAACCAATGGCTCCTTTTCTGTGGATTCTGTGCTGTTGTAAGCCCATCAATTGTTCCCCAGTAATTCAGTTTGACACGTCTGCTCTGCGCCTGCCAAATACCTGTATTCCCTACCCTTCTTCTCCATGTTTTTAATGTGTGATTGAACGCAGATGTGGCTCAACATCTGTA
Source organism: Gobio gobio (assembly GCF_949357685.1). NCBI lineage: Eukaryota > Metazoa > Chordata > Actinopteri > Cypriniformes > Gobionidae > Gobio > Gobio gobio. Next base: position 53,520,404 of record NC_137097.1, on the reverse strand, counting down.
TGGCGCTGACAGTACCTCTGTGTTTCTACAGCTGATAGATCGGTGAATCTGCCAGTGCTGAATGTCTCGCGGTGAAATTTACTTCCCAACATTCACGTTCCGATCTGCAACTGCTCGTGGGGCTGTGGACGTCTCATGATCCTCTTGCCAGATCCTGTTGTTAGAAGTCACCCAGGGTTATTTGAGAAAAGAAATGTTTCTGCACAGGCTCCTGTTGGGATGATCAAAGGGATCTCCCTCTTCTTTGCAGCCAATGTTAATCACGTTTAAACTCTTTTTCATGATCACTGCAGTGTTAGCACAGCCATACGATGACCTTTGTTCATGGTTTATTGGGTCAGGGTCCAGGGTAAAGCTGTCCTCTATTCATTGGTTCAGATTGGGCAAGAACACACAGGATTCAAAATCCCAGTGGAAACACTTAAAGAATTAGGAGAACGTCTCAGAGATTTTGTGTGTGTTTTTATACCCTGTGAAAATGTCTATTATGAATAATAGTAGGCTATTTTTATTTGGACACAAGTAATAGCCATAAAGATTAAACAAATTAAAAAAAATGCAGGGAAAGTAAAATAAACCCAAAAGGGCATATAAGTATTTTATCAAGTAGACGAACAAAGCACACTGCTATATCAGAAAAGCATTTTATTTAAAACACTGTTCACATTATTTTAAATGTGGCCAATATCAGATTCCAGATGATGGTCCTGAACTGACCCGCATGCACAAAAGAACGATAAAAAGATGACACACAGCATGCTGTCATACAGAAGTAAACACGGAGGTTATCAAAGTATGTTTTTTTTTTTATTTATTGTGATCTGCCGCAAAACCCAGTGAATTTATGTGCAGGCAATATTAAAAACAAAGACAAGGATGCAAAAGAAGAGAGCAGAGTTTTTAAACATTTATGATGTTTTGCTTGTACAGTATATAGAGCTGTCACTCACTGTAATGGTGGAAAAGTTCTGACTCTCCTGATAACTTTAAGTATGTAAAATCTTTGAAGCGACTCCCATGAGTGCAGAATTGTGACGAACGACGATCTAGATTAATGTAAAATGAATTCCGATATGAGGTCACATCAGATTTAGGACCTCATATGGAAGTGGCCCAAATCAGTATGGTAAAGATCAGATTCCATGTGGCTTGCGCTGTTCACACTGTCATGACAAACAGAGTCGCATATGAACACTTTTTTATTATTTTATTTGAGCCACATTTACCTGTAGTCTGAACATAGCCATAGAGAGGCCCTAGACTAAACTAAATTACATTTAAAGGGACAGATCACCCCTAAATGAACAAGCTTTCATCATTTGTTCGCCTTCATGTTGTTCCAACATTTCTGAGAAATGCTGTTAAAAGTGGATCAGACCGAGCACCAAAACACACTTGTAGCCAATCAGCAGTAAAGGGCGTATACACTCATGATGGGCGAGGTGCCTGTGTTACATAGTGTGTTCGTACATTTGGAGGCGGATCTATCAAGAGAGGGGCATGATCATGATAGTTATGGTTAGAGGTGTGTTTGTTTTGGTAATTTCAAATATCAACAGCGTTTCTCAAAAATGGCTTACTGCACCTTTAATCTATATCTGTGGAACACAACAGGAGAATTTTTAAGAATCTTCACACAGCTCTTTTTAATGCAACAACAGTGACCTTCGGCTGTGAAGCATAATAAAAAAACACCATAAAAGTAGTCCATATGACTCATGCGCTGTATTCCATGTCTGCATGATTACTTTGGGAACAGAATGAAATTTAAGCCATTATTTACTCTCAAATCAAATCATTCATGCACATCATTATGCGGCTCTCAAAACAAATATGCCGTTTATGATGCAGGTTATACATTAACACCATGAAACATAATTCATTCTTGTGTGTTTTGTTACCAAGCGTCATGGCGAGAAATATGCACTGTATTTAATTTGAGAGCTGCAATGATTTGCATGAATGATTTGATTTGTGAGTGAAAAATGGCTTTCAGTCTGTTCATCACACAAAGATTTTATAGCTTCAGAGGACTTGCAATACAGTGCACAAGATATATGGACTATTTTAATGTTGCTTTTATAGTGGGTATTTTTTTTTAGCAGTTTGACAGTTCTTGGTCACTATATGAAATATTTCTGTATGAATTTTCCTTTTTGAGTTCGCTGTTCCTTTAAGAGGTGTTTAAAAGTAAAGATGAGGAAAGCTGTTGTTTTTGTCTCTAAACTACTTCTTAAACTTCTAAACTACCCTCCATGCAGGAATCTGTATTCTTTACATTTTCTTCACACTATCTTTAGTTAACCAAAGCCAATGCACTGTGTCCCTGCCATCTCAAAGGTCTTTTGGGCTTTCTTTTTAAGACGTTCTTATCAATGAAGACCATGACTTTAACATTTAGACTCTGACTGAGTACTTCCAAACAAATGCTCCTGTCAAAACCACCAGCAGACAGAGGCAGGTCTATGATCTGGGAAATCTGGTTCCCTGAGCAGGGCAAAAGTCTCCAGTTTTTAATCTTGCTGTAATCCTCTCCTTCGCACAATGATGGCACAGGTCTGAGAGAAGGATTGATGGTTACTAGAGGGGCACAGAAAGGAGGGGGAAGGCCTCTCTATTTATGCTTATGGGCCCGGAGGGGGGAAGTTTCAATTTTTCATGGCACAGCTCACTGCCCCACTTTCCAGAGTTTAAAAAAAAAAATACAGCTCTGGCTAAAACGATGAGATTAGTTACGCCTCACTCTTCAGTTCTCAGGTTTTCTACACGCTAACGGAGCTTCTAAAAGGAAACCCAATCTGGCTGTGATTAGCTATTGCAAAGGAAAGGTTTATGAGCTCTGATGTGTCGTAGATCCTAGATAGAGCCAATAACACTATTCAGAAGGGATTCGATTTCCAAACAATGCTTAAGGTGGTGATTTCATGTACTGATTCAGATGACATAAAAAAAAAAAAAAGAGAATTAGTATTTTTTTTACTGAGATTGGAGTGTCTATTCCCTGGTTGTGGGTGTTATGGATGGTCATGTGATCTAGATGCTGTTGTCCTGAAATAAACCGGACATATTCGTAATATAATCTGACAAATAAGGGAAGAAATAAAGGAATACCTGACATTGCTAATACTGCTGCTGGGCTGTTTTGTATGTTTCCATGCCTTTATTTACATAAAATACAAGATTTAGCCACCTGGAACTGTGACTTTTTTTCAGTCAAAAGAAATTTGATATGCATCTTAATGTTTCCATCTAGATTTTTTAAAATTGCTTTACCCCAAAATTAGCAGAAAAACACATGGAAACACAGTTCATCTCCTTATTAATTTAATACTCTTTTTTTGTCACACTGGATGACAGCAGAACGTGACCTAAACACGTTTATGTCTTACCCATAAAGTTGGACAAAAGGTCAAAGTACATAATGAAAAAGCTCCGAGCAACTGTGACTAGAATTTTTGAAAAACAGTTGGTAATTTACTTCATAACTTTTGCAACGGTTGTTTGAGGCAAACCAATATGCTCAGTTTGGATGGGATTTGTGTTACACAAGTTTTCCTGGCATCAAGGAAAGCTAGTCCTCTCCAAATAGAGCTAATGATTCAAACATTAAATACATGTAAACAAAATGTGTAATTATTACACTGAATGCAAAAAGATATAAGATATAAGATTTAAAGTGTTAGTTTACTCAGAATATATACACCCTCATGTCGTTCCAAACCCGTAAGACTTTCGTTCATCTTCGGAATACAAATGACGATATTTTTAATGAAATCTTGAACGATTTTTGTCCACACAGCTACCATTTTGATGCTTCAAAAAGCTTGGTTGAGCTTCTGTTTATGTTTGTTGATCAATGTTTATGTGCGAATAAAAGCCTAAATTCAATCTGTTCATCATATAAAGCAATCAAGCGTCTTCAGAAAATGTGGAATAAACCGCTCGATTCATATATGGATTAGTTTTATGATCTCTTTATGAACTTTTTGAAGCATCAAAGTGGTAGTTGCATAGGCTGTGAATGGATGGACAGAAATTTCTACGATTTTCCCTAAAAATATCTTCATTTGTGTTCCGAAGATGAACGGAAGTATTATGGGTTTGGAACAACGTGAGGGTGAGTAAATTATGACAGAATTTTCATTTTGGGGTAAACTAACCCTTTAAGTAAATGAATTGTTACTATGGATGCTCTCAAATTCGCCTGCATTACCAGGTTGTTTACCATCTTTTCTAAGATGAGGTTTCCTCACTGTTCAGAAAGACACAAAACAGAAAGTACAGCAGTGGAGCTCAGCAATGCAGTCTATTGCTCAAGCGTACACACCGTACCACGCTTCCTCGGATCTCAGTCTCCAGAGGCTATTTCTGGGCAGAGAATCGATCTGCATGTAGTGGAGTCTGGGTAGCTGGTCAATAGCAGCCTATTAAAGAGATGTACCGGCTCAGGCTGGAGTGCCACTATGTGCGGTCACTGGCTTGAGCTGCATATCTTCTTGTATGTAGAAGAGTGTGTGTGTGTTGTGCTTAGTAGGAATTCAATACAGCTACTTACATCATTGTCAATTTATTATAGACCACTGACGCACTTTACTGATTTGTAGGGACAGACTTTCACACAATTAAACACAATGACTGAATTTAGAGTATATATAGTTGTAGTTTGTTCTGTTTGGAGCATGCATACACTGTTTGTACTGTGTCATGTAATCGTAGCACTCTGAAGGTGGATTGTTTAAGTTTGAGGTGTGGCTTGAGTAAAGGGATGTATTTAATGGAACGCAAAAGGTTAGTTGCTTAGCCACCACCCAAACTGAGGACAATGTTGAAAGATATTCAACATTGGACCCCATTGACTTTCATTTTTTATGGACAATCACAGAAACTTTCTTCAAAAAGTCATGTTCCACCGAAGAGAGGATTGCATGCATGTTTAGAAGGACATAAAGATGGGAAAAGGATGACAGAATTTCAGTTGTAGGTGAACTGTCCCTTTAAAGCTTGGCTCAGAATATTGATTTTGTACTATGCGTTGGACAGATTCAGTGATCCATGCACACTAACGTTATTTTTGAAGTGCTTTATTACCCTGATGTTGTAAGACCTGAAGACAACTAACTCCTGCATGCTGTTCCACAGCAGACAATAAAAGGATATGCTCTCATCTCATCTAGCTTTCTTAAATATACAATCCAAAAAGGAAGGCGGTTTGATCTTATCACTATTCAGAGCATCTACACTTCCTGATTTCAAAGCAGATATACTGTATACATTCACACTTTCCTCAAGCATTGTGCTATGAAACATGCTGCTTGACTTTTTTTTTTTTTTTTACACTTGCAGAGACCTTCCGATATACTGACATGCTCTCTCATTATGTAGGACTGTATTGTATTGGTCAGCACCACTCCCTCCCCTCTTTACCGAAACACCTCGCCTGACCCGTTCCTTTAAAAGCAACTATTCAATCTTACGCCTCATTTCCAAATCCGCCTCCCTTCCTAATACATCTTACCGCTGAAGGCTGGAGTAAGAATTCAGACAAAAGCCTGACACAGGCCTATCCTGCATCAGCCTCTGAACCCACGGGGGAAACGTGGCCGTGGCACACACTTCAGCAAGTACGGCTGTATCTCAGGCTCCGGGGACTCAAGGACAGTTTGGTTTTTATCACTCGATTCCCATCAATCCTCAGCTCCCAAGGACGGAGTGTTCTGAGTGCAGGGGCTTTCCTCCAGGGATCGCCTGTTCCCGTGATTCATCCCCTCTCTCCTCTCATCTCGGCTAAAGCCAGTGCCATGTCGTGTTTAGTCACCCGCTTCGTCCCTGTTGGCCCGGCTGCTGTTACTCACGGCTTATTTTAGGCTACAGTTCCGGCTACCACGGGAGGTGTGGCTTGGCCTTTTCACACAGACGACATAGGTGACGCTCCCTGTCTTCAGAACTGTCTGCTGGCTGGTGTGGAAATGTGGGAATTTGTGTATCCGAGTTGTCTTTCTCGCCCTCTGTCTGTTTAGGAGGTAGATTTAGTTTTTTTGTTTTTTATTTTAGTTTGCAAACTGTAGTTTTGTAATTGTTAAAATACTTTCTACAACTGTAAGCAAGTCATTTGTTGCTAAAAACATTGTGGCTCTGTAGTGCTTTCAGATCATTTGTTTGAGCATTCACATAGCAACACTGACTCAACCTATTGCGGCCAACCGGCTCAACCAAAGAGTTTACTTTGGGGCGGGGCTATCTGTTTGACTATTATATTATATTAAAGGGGCTATATGCGTTTTTCTGAAATTTAAACTCGCGATTGACACCTGTGGCCAAAAAACAGAACTGCTCTCATTTTCTGCTCGCTCTCGCAGCGGTGGTGACGTCACATCCGCAGACAGCGCGGGAAAAGACGACCCGCCAGAAAATAGGAATGGACCTATTGGGAATGAACGGGTGGATTGCCCTTATGGTTGAGCTAAGCGGGCATGGTTTCAGCAACCAGTCACCACAGCTCCACCCATGTCCCGCCTCTTTGCTCATTTTCAGTTATCCGGGAATGACGCGCTGGCAACGGCTGACTTTCAGTTTAAAAAATGCTCTTCAGAAACCTATGGGTGATGGACAATACTTCTATTTTTTTTTTTTACAGTCTATGGTGGGCACACACAGAGCCATGCAGACAGCACGTGAACGGCAGATTCATTGTGGGCACAGAAATTTTGACTTCTTTCTTTTGAGCTTAAACGGACACGTGCACGCAAAATCAAGTCAATATTACGGTGGCAGAGAGAGCTCAACGCGCTGCAACTGAAGAAAACGCATGCAAATACAAAAAAAAAACCTAAAGAAATATCTTCAACAGATTGACAACACATTGCATGTGTTTTCTTCAGTTGCAGTGCGTTGAGCTCTCTCGGCCACCGTACAAAATGTCCGTCTCAGCGAGTCTCCTCGTAAACACAGTCAGTTATGTATTGTAAACAATTGAGAAAGGAAACGGATGCGTGTCTGTTGTATTGGTCCGTGCATTCGTCTTAAAGGGACAGCAGCCTTATGTACCCTCAGCTGCAGGGCCGGCCCGTGGCATAGGCGGAATAGGCAAATGCTAGGGGCGCCACTCATCCATAGGGGCGCCAAAATGTATTACTGATACTATTTTATTCATATTAATTTGAAATATTACCAAATAAAGCGCAAAAAAACTTAACTTAGTCCCCCGCATCTTCCCGGTCCGCCGCATCAATCTCCCCCGCCGAGCTACTTGAAGTGTGTCAGAAATATAACGCGTGTTCAGTTTAACGTTGGGAATTTGTTGTGTTGCGTCGCCTCTCGAGAGGATTGCTTTCATTTTTTAGGGTGCTTGGCCGCTCGCTCCAGGTGTAGACACGGTGAAAGTTGCCTGATAATTTATGACGGATTGCCGAATTGTAGTGTCATAAAAAAACAGAAGCCCTCTGATGCAGGCAAGATAAGGGAAACTCTGCAAAAATGCTCTTCTTATTTAGTATTTTTGTCTTGTTTCTAGTCTAAATATCTAAAAATTCTTAAACCAAGATGCATTTACTAGATAAGTAAAATTATATTTTTTCTTAAGTGAGTTTATCCTTAAAACAAGCTAAATTATCTGCCAATGGGGTGAGAAAAATTTTCTTGTTTCTGTCTCAAACAGAAATAAGATAATTTTTCTCACCCCATTTGGCAGATAATTGTGCTAGTTTTAAGCTAAAACTCACTTCATTTTGATTTTTCCCCCCCAGAAAACAAGGAAAAACATTTCTAATGTCATTTTACTAGTAAATACATCTTGATTTAAGATTTTTTTGTTTGGACTGGACACAAGAAAAAAAATACTAAATAAGAAGAGCATTTTTTGCAGTGTAAAGACAGAGGTAAAGTGCTGTAATGAATGAACAATTTATTTAATTGCATAGTAGTAAAATACTAATGTACGCTAATTAATTCCAGTTTTACCTTAAACTATATGCAAGCAGCTGTTCTGGGTTCTCCAGTGGCCACAGATAGTGTATTTTGTCAACAAAAAAAAATCATATCTGTTTTTTTAAACGCATGTAATATCACTTTTTTAATAGCCTAATGTTTTTACTCTACAGTTGTGCAGTTTTAAGGGGACATATGGACATTTTAAAATGTATTTGCCGAAATTAGTAATGATATTTATATACAGGTTTATTTAAAATAGCAACATTTTATGTAAATTTCACATTAAATATCAAAATTTCTCAGTTTAATTCATGGTGAAAACATGAATGTGCATATTAGTGGAAGTTTGCTGCCATCTACTGGAAAACAAACACTTTTGCTAGTTCTAAATAGTTTGTGCATGAATGCTAGATGCAATTACTTGTTATTTGTGTTTAGGCTGTAATGTGGCGTAGGTGCTATTTTTGTATAGTTTAACTATCATCAGCCTTTTAAAAAAATTAAATAATAATATCATGAACATAATGACAGGGAAGAATGGACTGGACATCATATAAAACAACAACAATAAAAATAAAAAAAACATCAATGTGTTAAAAAAATAAAACAGTGCCAGTGTTTCCGCAACTTAGACTGAAAACATGTAGTGCTAAACCTTGATACAAAGGGGCACCAAGTAAAATCTTGCCTAGGGCATCAAATTGGTCAGGGCCGGCCCTGCTCAGCTGTTTGTGTCACCAATGGTAATCAAACATCGAAAGGGAAAGATAAAATGACTGTTGTAGCTTTAACAATGATAAAATGTATAATTAATTAGTTATATTTTTATATTTATACAGTGAAGCCTGTTATTTTACATTTGATCATTCAATTTCTGCACCTGAATACTGTTAGATTTACCTGAAAAACAAAACACACTGCTTATTTCAATATTATCTTACTTCTATTGTATTTATATATGCTTGTAATTTGTTTATTATTGTCTATGTGCAGATTCCCTCCCCTGCAAAATCAGCCCAATCATTCTAGAATTATTCATTCTTTTCAAATAGAGCTATTCAAATCATCTTGTGAAAATGTTTATATCGCTATGTATATCTCAGAAAAACAAAATATGGCAATGTAAGTTTTTTTTTTCAGTATCGTGCAGCCCTATTTGTCAGTGATGCTAATTAAACACATTTTAGAGGTGAAGTTTTTTTTTTTTTTTTTTCAATGATGAGGCTCTTTAGCACTTTCACAAACATTGTTGTTTGTTTGAGCTGCCCGACTTATCAGATTCAGGCTCAACCAATGGCGTGAGTTTAGGGTGAGACTGCTTGACTGTTGCAGGGTGGAATATATATATATTCCACCCTGCAACAGTCAAGCAGTCTCACCCTAAACTCACGCCTTTTCTTGAGCATTTATATATATATATATATATATATATATATATATATATATATATATATATATATATATATATATATATATATATATATATATATATATATATATATATATATATATATATATATATATATATATATATATATATATATATAATATATAATATATATAATATATATATATAGTGTGTATACACTCATATGTATGTGAGTGTGTGTGTATATATATATATATATATATATATACACACACACTCACACTCGCATAGGGCACCAAGTGCTCAGGGGGGCACCACAAGAAAATGCTCACACTTACACACACTATTTTATCATATATATATATATATATATATATATATATATTAAACTACATTTTAGTGAATTATATTAAAACAATTATATAGTAATCAAAAAGCAGAAACAAGTGATAAAATAATAATCTTAAAGCTTATGCAATCATCTTTGACAGAAAGTCTTTTTTTTTTTTTATGAAACGTACCTTTCTTTTTATATATTGCATGTTCAGATATTCATACAACAAAGTGTTCTGGGGGTCATAAACGTTTTGTGAAAATTATCCGAAATACTGACGGTGGCTGGAAACAAAATGCTGGTGGTTAAAAAGAGTTAATTGCGCATGTGCTTTAACTGGGTTTTTTCTGGGGAATCTGAGTCTATTGTTTGCAGATTGTGTGCCTGAAATGTTTTATTTAAACATAACATTGACAGTTTTAGAGATTTTGGTCTTTCCCCATTCATATTATGAGGCGTAACCAATATGGCTGCCGAGTACACTGATTTGCTTTAAAAGGGACCTTGGCAAAATGAATGTTTGGAAATCTGTTAAGAAGCTTTTTCGTTTCCTTTCTCATTTTAGTTCCATTTGTTGCTACAGAAAATTACACCCATTTTAAGAAGAGAGAATTGTGTGGATGAAAGATCTCTTGACATTTGAGTTTGGTGGCTGTTTTTCCATTATGCTATATAGATTGGTTCATTTCTCCCTCCTGTGTGTTATTTAGTGAAGGAGCCCATCTGCTTGGGATTTTTAGATTGCTATTTTGGACAGGTGTTGACATAAGGAATACACACAACCGAAAGTCGCCCCGTTGAAAGATAGACAGTGCACGCTTACTCATGTGACAATATGTATTGCCAGTCTTCTACATATGTTTATATCTTTCTTTATTTCTGTGTCCGTCTCTATCTCTTGCTCCTTTCTTTCTTATGCATACAGAAATACACTTTTTTTTCTTTTCTTCACAAGACCTCCCAGTCTATCTCAATCGGACCCCCACTATAGAAGATTGTTTTGCAGAGTTCACTGGGTAGAGGTGCTTCATCTTGTGTCACTAGAGGGTGGTCCTATTTAGATAGGCCAGGTTGCAGGGGGATAAGGGTGACCTTTAGCCTTTACAGGGTCATCATCCATTAGGAAGTGATGGGTGGATGTCAGTGGTCATCCTGCTATGATAATTTGTCTTCTAGAATCATTTTTTTTTCTGTCTGTCTAATCCACTCCTCCAAAAACAAATGTGATGCCCCTATATTTTACCCTTCTACTCCACACTCTTTCAGATTGAAGCCCACACATCTCTGTTGTCTCCCCTGTTCTCTTTTGTTCTTTACCCTGCACCCTTCTCTCTCTCTCTCTCTCTCTCTCTCTCTCTCTCTCTCTCTCTCTCTCTCTCTCTCTCTCTCTCTCTCTCTCTCTCTCTCTCTCTCTCTCTCTCTCTCTTTCTCTCTCTCTCTCAGCAGACAACTAATAAATTCCAAAGTGTCTGGCAACCTTTGGCATATTCGCTGTAAAATATGTTTTTTTCCCAGTTTTACCAGAAATTGTGCCAGTGCTTCTAATAGGACTCGGGTCAGTCAGGGAAACTGTGGTCTCATGACTCCAATGCCTCTCAATCTGTTCAGCTCTGCAGTCTTGCGTAATAATTTATGTAATGACAGGTGTCGTTTTAAACGGCATAGCTGCATATCAGTTAATTCCTGGAAAGGCATTTCTGTTCAACGTCATCATCTAATCCTAAAAACATGAGAGATGTTAAAGACAGCATTGACTAGAAAGCAGATTAGCTACGGGTAAAAATAAACCCAATCAACCAATCACAAGAATAACATACTCCATACATACGGTAATGAAACTCACAAGGCTGTCAAGAACATTTTGACCTCAAAATCGAAAGGAAAGTGAGACATATTTTATATTATAAGTTAATAAAGCCTATATTTAGGGGGCATTTAAGGTTTCTTTGCATTGGGAGATTGTTTTCATGAAAATTAAGCACTTTTCACTCCAATTTCATTCATTTTCACCTTAATGTGAAAGACTTTTGGACCCCACTGCATATTGTTTTTATTCATATTTCTGAGACAACTACTACTAATAATAATAATAATAATCTTAATTTAATACTAACATTTTCATTGCCAATTATATTGTTTGAATAACACTTTGATTATATATATATCTATCTCTATATCTATATCAGGGCTTGACATTAAGCCTGTTCACACTAAATCTGTCATTCACTTGTCCGAGTAAAAAAATTTGCTTGTCCAGATTTTTTTTGTAAATATAATCTATTCTGAAGCAATATTCTCACCAGTGTTCAATCAGCTTTGACATATTTAAATATGCATATTTGTGATATTTGTACCTTTTTATAAAGGGCATTTTTCCATAATCTTATTAAATATAGGCTAGATTATTTTAAATATTTTTGAATATACAAATAAGAAATGTTGGAAAGATGAAACCAAACCACCAGTAGGTGGCAGCATGTGACCGTCTTAATGAGTGAGTCATTGAGTCGATTCGCTCAAACGGCTGATTCATTCAAGAATTAGGCGGTCGTTTACGAATAGGACATTAGGCGTTTCTCAATGTCAAGGAAGGATCCTCGGAAGCCAGAATTCCGAGGATGCTACGTCATCGACAGCCGTCGAAGGACTGTTCCAATGTCGAGGATCCTCGGAATTTCAACCAAGGTCTGAGTCCTTCGTTCGAAAAATATGCCATATACAGGAAAGGATGCATACGAGTAGACTTCGCGCACTTAGCGTTCTCAAATCACCCACAATCCTATGCGCGCAGCTTTGCTATCTTGTTCAAAAAATACAAAATATCGGACGTTGGCGGAGTCGGAGCGTTAACGGGGCAATATGCTTTCAAGTGTAACGTTACCAAACATTTGTTATAACCGTAGTAAATATAAGTAAAGTTTAACTTTTGGTGACAGTTGGTGGTGGTTGAGGAGATTCCCCCCTTCTATGTAAAAGCGCTTTGAGTTAGTGCCTAGAAAAGCGCTATATAAATGTAATTAATTATTATTATTATTATTATTATTATTAACTTTTAAATGCCAGTACAAATTACAACCGTATTGATATTATACAAATGACGTTATTGATGGCTAACGGACCTTTTCACTGACGTAATGAGGCTGACGCGCACTTGCAAGCCTGTTCCATTTACATGTTCTCCGAATGCTAAAGAGGAGTCTCGCCTAGCCTCTGAAGGAAGTGACTTGGAAGGATTAGTCCTACAGAGGAAGGATCCTTGACATTGAGAAACACCTATTGAATCTTTGATTCAACCGATTCATTCAAACGCTGAATCATTCAGTAACACGCTGTTGCTGTGAGATGCGTTACGGTTCAGCTGCGATATTTGTTTGGAACTATTTTCGCTGCTGAAATAGAACAAAAACAGTCCATATTACATCTAAAATGTAAGTGACTTAATGTTAATTAATTGTTTATGGAACTGGCATATGAAATCAGTGTCGTTTTCAGTCGTGATGGTATTCAGGAAAACAACACTCTTGTTAGTGTGATTATGATGTTGCTTAACTGTATCATATGTTATAAATATAAAAACTACACAATTTAAACCGTGTATGTTAACTGAGTTTCTTTGTATGAGCGGCGCTCATTTGTTTTCGTCCTCGAGGCTGCGTGAGCCTCAACAGTACAACCTTGTTAACGTCAGTTCGTTTTTATATTATTATCCATATCCACTATCGATCGCCACTTACACTAACTGAATGCAAATCATTCATATATATAATTTATTTTTTTACAGCTTTAAATGTGGAAAAACCCCATTGTATTATTTTAAATGTACATTATTTATACTCTTCGTGCTATTATTTGTTTTGTTAGTAATTTATGAGCTGTAATTTATGGTCATTTTAACCCAGATGTCTATTCCAAGGTGACATGCCATAGCAATGAGTGCCAGCTTGATAGAGATGTCAAAAGCTTGGAAGAGCTCCTGTCTACAGGAGACAGTTGGCTTTTAATATCACAGAAATAGAAGGAATCTGGTGTGTTGGGACTTGGGAACACTATTGCGCTATTGCTGTCACCTCTTTAAAATGTCACACACTCTGTACACGTAGCACCATCTGAAGGTCAGGACAGGTGATGAGACCACTGTTGATAGCAGAGCACTTGGACAGAACAGGTGACCTGCTGACAAAGCTTGGTCCTCTTTGTCAGACTGAGTAGATGGCACATGTGGCCTCTGCACTGCGTGAAGTGACATTTCAGTGTCCCAGGGCAAACTGCTCTTGAAGTGTCCATCACTGGCACCTTGTTTCAGAGTTTGAGATGACAAGGAGTGGACAGGTTACTTTGAACTAATCCGATTCTTTTGGATTTTTGATATCAGATTTAGCAGACACATCAGTGCTTGTTGATTTCTGCATTTTTTATTTGATTATTTTCAAAAAGCCTTTCTTTAGCTTATACCGTAAATTATATTATATTCATTTTCCAGGGAATGCGTGCATTGAAAAAGCATTGTATCGCTTGAATGCAGTGTAAGTTGCTTTGGATTAAAGCATCTGCCAAATGCATAAATAAAAGTACGTATACACTTTACATCACAAGGCATTTTTAGAATCATTCAATTACATTTTCTTAAAGGGTTTATTCTCCTTTTAAAAAGCATATGAAACCAACTTGAATACAAAGATAACATTGTTAAACATTTTTATAAAGATGCAAGATGTCATTTTTATCTTGCAATTGTAAAGAAACATATAACAAACATGGCCCAGGTTGCCAAATGACAAAATGCAGTTACCTGTAAATGCACACACGTGTGCAAAAAGTAGTGTATATGTTTTTTACTCCAAGTTTGCTGGAGGAAGAGAGTAAATCTTTCATAACATTCACTGTAGGTTGGAGTCTAAAGACATTACTTCAGCAAACCCACAAGCCTACAAATGCAATCACTCACTCACTCACTCACTCTCAAAGTACACTTAGTGCTTGTGGTGTTGTGAGGGTGAGTGAGGACATTCTCTCTGGCACACACACAATCACACTCAAACTCACTACCTTTCCTTCGCTGTCACATTTTTCTTACTAAGCGTTCAAACACAATAAGCATGAGCACATGATGAGACAGGAAATGTCAGAGAAAGAAAAATCACGCTCTTCCATCTCTTGCACTTCTTCTGTCTCCTCCTTCGATATATCTGATATGTAGCTGCGATCCCCCTGATGAGTTTGACCTCTAAAATAAGCTTCAGTAATCCATGAATCAAGACCTTCAAACTGTCTCAAACACATGACTCTTTGTTGTCACCTCGTTTATAAATCACAAAGCCTGTCACCAGATGACAAGAGGTTCTTTTAAGTGACTTCACTGGAATATTTTTTGACAGGAGCAAGAACCTTTGAAGTCAATGAATGAATTATTTATTAATGCGTCTGATGTTTTACAAGTGTGCTATAGGTTAACACTAAGGGTCGGAGAAAAGCGATATGGTGATGGTTCCCCCCTAAATTTTATTTATTTTCGATTTTTTTTTTAGGCCTGTCGCGATTGGTCGCTGATAATTAGTCGACGTCAATATTTTTAGTCGACTGGGTAAGTTGGGTACGATATGAAATTGTATTAGTACCGGTACTTTAAAAATGACAGCACTCTAATAAGAGCAGTATTTCTTAATCTGCGTCTGTGTGACAGCAGGAGTGAGGACGTGTGTGTGAGCTCTGCTTCCACCGTTCACTAAACAACCGGTTTACGCGTAAAATATACACGCGCAGCTCAGGAAAAAGAACGCAGAAGAAAATTGCGGACATGCTCGCGCGCGCTGCCGGACTCTGACCTGAAGCGCGCGCACACGCCTTCCACTCAGACAGATCGCGACGCCAGTTTATTGGGTTTAAAGGTCCTGTTCTTCGTGATCCCATTTTTCAAACTTTAGTTAGTGTGTAATGTTGCTGTTAGAGCATTTATAATACCTGTAAAATTATAAAGCTCAAAGTTCAATGCCAAGCGAGATATTTTATTTAACAGAAGTTCCCTTTCAAAGCCTACAGCGAACGGCTGGTTAGGACTACATCCTGGTATTTCCTGCTTTAATTACGTCAGTAAAGCAGTATGTCGACTAACCTCCGCCCACAAGAACACACGAAAAAGGGGGCGTGGTCTTGTTGCTTCCGCGTGGAGAATAGGAAGTGTTGCGTTCGGTTGCGTTCGTATAGTTTGTTTGTTGCCATGTCGTCGAGACGCTGTTATTTTCATCCCGGAGTCAAGTCACCTTTGTTTGGCTTTCCCAGGGACGCTGTACTTAGAGATCATTGAGCGCATGCATCCCCGTTATGGTGAGAGGCGTGACCTTTCCGGTAACGTGCGCTCTGCGTGCCCTAAGCTGCTGTCGAATCACAACACGGGAACCGCTGGCACAATCAGAACTCGTTACGTATTTCTGAAGGAGGGACTTCATAGAACAGGGAAATCTTTCAAGCCGTTTTGAGGACAGTGAAAACAGCAGTATACAGATAAGTAAATTGTGTGAAAAATACTGTGTTTTTTTTACACGCGAAACATGAACACATGTTATATTGCACACTGTAAACACAATCAAAGCTTCAAAAAAACACGAAAAACGGGACCTTTAAATGGTAAAAAAAAATCTGTTAAAATGCACGTCCTGGCGAGTATTCGGGTAAACGCAGTTGGATATGTCTTTAGTGAACGTATAACGTTACAGAGTTAAATGAGAAATTGGGTGTTACAATGATGAATTTGTTCTCATATTCTGTGTGAAACAGGGCAGGGCAGGAACATGCCGGCCAAGTGAGTTTTTGGGTTTTTTTTAACCCTAAAACCATGATAAAACAATGAATAGTAAGTTCTGTCATATTATTAAATTACTTTTACAGGTTTTTTTTCTCCATGGTATCGATTCAGGATCGGGAGGTATTTTAGTCTGGTATCTTATCGAAGTTATAATTTTGGTATCGTGACAACACTATTCTATATAAAAAAGTATTTACTGATATTCTCTTTTTTTTTGTTATGTTGGTTTACAAATGTGTACCTTTTTACATTTTTACTCTTTTAGTTTTACATTTTGTCAAGGGCTTGTTTTCATTTATACTTTTTTTTATAGTACACTACTGAAGGCCAACGTTGCAAGTTAAATTAAGTGTTTTTAAGTAAAATTGTTGAAAATTATTGTGATAAGTTAGTCGATAGATTAATCGATATAAAAATTTTGTTAGTGGCAGCCCTAGACTTTTTTACTAAATGTATTTTTTACCTGATAATATTATTGATATTTTCATGCCAACAATTCTGAATTTGAGTTAGTAGAAAAACCCTAGATTTGCAACAATTCACTGCAAACATTTCCTTTCAACCAAAATCCAAACTATGAACAAGCCATAATAACTTGAATAACTTTACAGGCTTTACATTATTGTAATATCATGACACATATTGTATAGATTTGTTCGCTTCGATTTTATGTGGAAATATCACTATGGCTGTCATTCTTATGTGTCATATGATACTTCCCCCTTCACTCTAAGCCTCTTCCTTAAAGAATAAAAAATGAAACATCTTTGTCAGTTTCAATTAGTGTGAATGACTGTTGGGCCAGAGAGTATATCCTCTCACATCTGTACTCGGTGCCCTAAACCTCTATATCCCGTTCTCTTTTTCTCTTTTAGGTGTTTCTCTCTGGTGTGGTGCTGTTCCTGTGACTGTCTGAAGAGATTTAAGACGGAGAAATTCAGCAGCAGGTAACTCTACTCAGTCATTAAAGCTGTTTTATTTGGACCCTTTTTAAAGAATTCAACTGCAGGAGAAATTGAGAATAAATGAGGTGGGCGTCAAAAAAAAGAACAGAGAAAATGGATGCATGTCATATTTTATTTCCATGTAGCTACTAATCAGATTGTATCATCTTAAAGAGCGTTTCGAATGCCAACCAGGATATGAGCTTCATGTGGAGTCTGTTTCCCTCCTCCAAAATCCATCACTATAAATCATGTCACTCCTAGTCACACAGCACAGCTCTGTTAACACAGATGCAGAACGCTTAAATTGATACAAGTCTTCCTGAAAATGTATTGAGTTGACTGTGGATGTAGATTTGGGTATGGACAGTTGGGACGTGTCCTTTCCAACGTCCTGATAATTTACTCACTCGGACGTCATTCTTTCTTTCTTCAGTCGAAAAGAAATTAAGGTTTTTGAGGAAAACATTCCAGGATAGTGGACGGCAGTGGGGTACAACGGTTTGAAGGTTCAAACTGCAGTTTCAATGCAGCTTCAAATGGCTCATCCCAGCCCTTCCCAGACGAGGAATAGGGTCTTATCTAGCAAAACGATCAGTCATTTTCTAAAAAATATAAAAATGTATATACTTTTTAGGCACAAATGCTGTTCTTGCTCTGATCTGCGATGTGCCACACATTATGTCATCACGTTGGATATGTCATGCGTGACGTAGACAGAAGTACCGTGGTTGAGGCGAAAAACTCCATCTCCATCAAAAACTCCCATCATTTTTTCCTCCAACTTCAAAATCATCCAACATCGTTGCTTTACCTTTTTTGTGAAGGGTGTTTGACTTAGTCTTTGCACATTCTCTTTGTAAACACTTGATGGGTACTTTCGCATACGTCACGTGTGACCTTTCCAATGTGATGACATAATGCATGGCTCATCCAAGCCTGCCGCACTTGTGTTGAAAACTGAAACCAAAGCTTGTTTGTTCCCAGTATAAGTCATAACCCTGCCCCTCCATGCATTCTAATGGACGCGAGACTAAACAATCAAATTATACTTCGAATAATATTTTCCCAAAGATGGCTTCTATCATTTTAGGCAGTTTTTATCACGATGATTTCATTTCAAGTGTTGGTTTTTTAAATAAGTTTGGTTTTAGTTAATTATTTGATGCTATATAAACGCTGTGGGGGTGTGACATGATGATTAACTTCTCTTAGTGAAGTTGTCACTGAGGCACTAACAGACTTTTTTCGGGAGGATATTGGAGCTTAAGCTTTAATTTCTACATTTCCATAGCTGTATATTTCACACCAACATAATGAATTGTTTTGCATCTGCGAGAGTGTGGGTGGACTTTTTATATATCGTGGCTCTACTTCTTGCTCTCTATTGCGCAGACTCCGGTCCTGAGGTCACTACTGCGCAGACTCTGTCCCAAATCTGCACAAGATGTCAACGTCATATTCGAACGTTGGCGGCTTCCCTTTTCTTCAGTGGAAGGTAGTGAAGATGCATCGTCCATATTTGTTTACGGTCTATGGGGGCATTGCAGATTAGAGCAAGAAGAGCATTTGTGGTCATTAATAAATTTTTATTTTTTAGAAAATATCGCTAGATAGTCTTATCATTAGATAAGACCCTTCTTCCTCGTCTGGGATCGTGTAGAGCTCTTTGAAGCTGCATTGAAACTGCACTTTGGACTTTCAAACCGCTGTACCCCATTGAAGTCCATTATATGGATATAAACCCTGGAATGTTTTCCTCAAAAACCTTTAAAAAATATATATTTTTGACTGAAGAAAGAAAGACATGAACATCTTGAATGACATGCATGGTGGTGAGTAAATTATCAGGAAATTTTCATTCTGAAGTGAACTACTCCTTTATAAGACCAATATATAAAGTGAATATGGTTGTGTTTGAATATAATACAAGGATTGAAAAAAATTTCAAAATGGAAATATTTTGTATTTTATGTGATTTTTGTGAGTTGATTAGTTTATGCTTGACACATTTGCTTTGGTGCAAACCACAGGAAGTTTTTTAACTTGTGTGTTGCAATCATTTGCAAAGTGACAGGCAGCAGTGCAGAGAAATTATAAACGAGAAGGAAACGGGAGTAAGTAGTCAAGTCACCTTTATTTATATGGCACTTTATACAATACAGATTGTTTCAAAGCAGCTTTACAGTGATCAACAGGAATAATCAATGATGGGCCGAGCAATTACAATCGGTGCTCGGGCCCTAATAATGCAAACAGAATTCAATTGTGCTGTAAAGCAGCTCTAAAAAGACAATAGTGTCATTGTTCAGCTAAGGTCAGGACAGTGCTGATTCAGTTCAATAACTGTGTAAAGTTCATCAATGATGAAATGAGTTCAATTCAATTATAAGGCAGCTCTGGAGAAAACAGTGATGTCATCTTCCTGCTCCGTTTAGTTCTTATCTGATAGTGTCAGTGCAGCCAAATCAATAATAATGCTGATTATTAAGTAGTTTGTAGTTTCAATATTAATAGTGTTTTTAGTCCAGGATTTGTAGCCTCAAGATGTTGACTTGTTTTCAAAATCATTATATTTAAGAAATAAAATGTACTTTCTTTCTTTTGTGGAACACAAAATATATATTTTTTTACATATAAATTTATCAAGTATTTTTTTTCTGTGCAATGAAAGTCAATGGTGTTCAATGTTGTTTTGGTCCCCATTGACAAAAACAGTTCTGCAGAAGAAAGAAAGCCATTCAGGTTTGGAAACAACATGAGGGTGAGTAAATGATGACAGAATTGAGTGAACTGTTCCTTTTAACTTTTTAATTGTGCTTTTACTGTACTTTTGTTTCCAGGAAGTTACTTATAGTTCATGAAATGCATCTCCAATGCAATTCACAAGCCATTTAATTAGTTCTCGATAACAAAAAGCAAACTAGATTCACTTCAAAAGGAGCATCATGACCCCACAATGCTCCCAGAAACATCGCAAATTATTTATTGTCTCTTTTGCTCATTAGCATGTAGTTTACATCCTTTATAAGAAAAGAAAGCATGTGGTTTCTCCTCTCAGAGTGGTTCCCCTGCGGATCAGCGGAGGGAACTTGGCGAACGCGCATCACCCCAAACACTTTAATGTTATCTTCTCTACTTCCTCCTCGTTCCCACTGGGACTCTCGTCCTCGCTTTGAAGTAGCTGCACTTGAAAAAGACATCTCATGCACGCTGAGAGGAGTAATATAAAAAAAAATGTTGAGAGGAGATTGGTTTTGGCTGCTCGAGTTAGAGGGATTTGTGGGTCAGACTCAAAAACTGCACGCAGCAGCAAAAGGATGTAATTGTTGTCGTTGCTCAAAATGAAGCGAGTGCCGTTACGAGACAAAGTTCTAAGCAATGTCAGGAGGACCACTCTGTCCGTGCAATGCGGCACGCTGTCTGTCTCCTCCGACCCACTCGAAATAGCTAGACCTCCCTCCTCATTTGCTTGTGAAAACATCGCTCAGTCTTGTCAGTGTGTGTTCTCTCATGCATACGATCTGGCAAACAAGTGGATCTCTCTCCCTATAGCTTGTTTGCATATATAGTAAACACTCTAATGTGCATCCGCTCTGCTCGGTTGCTGCTGGCTTCTTTAAATCAGGCTATTGAAGTTGTGATGTTCATTTGATGTTAATTGAAGCCAAGGGATAATGACAACGCTGGCAGGCACACTTGTTCTACTTTGCTCCCAGAATCAAAAAGCAGGCTTTTTCAGTATCTGACACAAGCAATCGCTCTTTTAGACACCAGGGATTTCATCTGGAATAATATGATGATCCTACGGACTGTCGTAATGAAGGATTGTATGATGGAGGCTTGTTTTGGCACGTAACAGCTGGCTGACATAAATTTGGGAAGCCCGCTCTGTGATGCATGTTCAGTGATTTGTAGGGATTGTTGAATTTATTCGATTTGGGAACTGAATTTATGGTTAATAAGAGGTGATATGCTGTTTTATTATGTTTTGATTGCGGTCGACATTCATTTGAGTCTGATATTTGGTCAGGCCTCAATGATATTGAGTCGTTCCAGTCTTCATTATGCTGAGCAGACGAGATATGTACAATGTACTGTGTATAACACTGGATAGTGTATTATTGTATACGTGTAAGGTTACTTAGTTTACTGTAAAATGCTAGCCTGACAAGCCAGACCCACATCAAGATGTTGGGTCTGGAAACTCACCATTGATAGCGCTCAATCCGAGGGGCGGGATAAACGGTTGTCTTTCAAATTCCCTCTGCACGCAATTGGATAGCGCACAACCAACCAGAGCGAAGAACAAGGTGAAGCCGAGCTATTGTTAGTTGATAGACTTTCGCCGTATCCGGTAGGCAAAACTTCGAACATATTTTCTTTTCTTAAGAATGACTTCAGTGCCGTTCTTTTCTCAAAGAAAAGCTTAACTCCAAGTCTTCCAGAGTCGTGGCCAAAGCCGATTCAAAAGACCGCTGTTCGCCACCAGCTGAACCTCCGCAACTCTGCCGTGACGTGCCGTCATTATGTTAAGCCCGACTCTACACACGCTGTGATTGGCCTGACCAGAGTTTGTTTTTTCCAGCTCTCAGGTCTACCGAGAGTTGCTAGACTACACTCGCGGCAAAATAAATGTTCTGCCGCTAGGGTGCGTCTAGATTTCTAGGCTAGTAAAATGCTGAAATGCTAATTTGATTTATGTACAGTATTTGATCACTAATCACACACAGAACACGAGCAGTTGTCTCATCTTGTGCCATCAATACACATTCATATTTAGTCAGACCTTTAAAGCAGAGTCCAATTATTTTTGTAAAAAATCTGCCAAATCAGATGACAATTTATATCAGCCATTAGTTCATGATCAGTATCATATGATCCTTCAGAAATTATTCTAATATACTGATTTTGTGCTGAGAAGTAACATTTCTTATTATCAGTGTTGAAAACAGTGGTGCTGCTTCATAATTTTGTGGAAACTGATATATTTGTTAAGACTCTTTAATGGATAGGAAGTTCAAAAGCACAGCATTTATTTGAAGTAGAAACATTTTATATAAATGTCTTTACTGTCAATTTTAATCAAATGAATATATCATTTATTTAATGCTGAAAAATAAATTATTTATTTCCTTAAAAAATCTTTCTGCCTCTATATATATATATATATATATATATATATATATATATATATATATATATATATATATATATATATATATATATATATATATATATATATATATATATATATATATATATATATATATTTTATAATATTTTATAAACCTGCCAATGGCTTTCAAAAATTACTGGTTATAAAATGTATATGTATATTTTTATTTACATATTATATATATTTTTTTTTGTAATGGTTGGCAAAGAAAATGGAAAGTTGAATAAATAAATAAATTAACTTCATTTTATTGATTTTATGATTTTTTCCCCTTCATATTGTCATTTTAAAGTTAAGACAACTTTTGCAAAGAACAGTATTCCAACTTATTTTTATTTCTGTTTTTGACTTGAGTGATTTCAAATCAAAGTGAAAATTAAGGAAAATATAATAAGGAGTACAATGTTGTTTTCACCTGATCGGTTTATGTCAACTTATGTCGAACAGTTAGTATTATTCTTTGTGTATTGTGCTATTTATACCATGCATTATTTTTAAAAGAAAATTAACAGACCAAATGGCAAGCCACAGCTCAGTTGGATCAGTATTTACTTTGAAAGTGTTTTTCCTTTGGACTTTAATGTACAGAAAATATAATTTTTCTCAAATTCTTTTAGTTTGCGTGTTTCTTGTCGAAATCTTCTAAGGTGCGAAAGGGTTAAGAGTTGTAGACTTGGTTTATGGGGCGGCGTGCTGTTTGTGCCAAAGCCATCGGAGGGGGTTTGGTTATTGCCGGTAATAGCATCATTAGGGGGAGAAGCGTTCCAAACCATATTAAAGCCTTATAGCTGTATCAGTCATGTGAAATGATATGCCTTTGTTACTCCAGACTCAGCCCACCGTTTCATCTACCTAACCCAGAGATATGGCTTTCATTGCTATCGGGGCCCTCTGCTGTGATAGATGATGCTGTTTCATGTGCCAACGGAGGCGTATGTCTCTGCTTTTCACTTGTTTTTAATTAGCTTTCCAATGCTAATCAGCATGATTGTATTGAGTCCGTCCTCACTTTAAGATAATTTCCCCTGTATCATTGCTAAAACGGGCAGATAAAAAGTTGAATTTTCACTCTACACTTCAGTGCGATAATATATCCCTCATGGTAAGATCTTTTTCCTGTGTAATTTTGAGATAAGGTGAAACAGTTCGACCCTCCGTGCTGAAACTCTGTACGTCGGCCTTAAAGCCGCTGCCCTTTAGTGCGGTTTCGGCGAGATAGTGTGAGAAGATATTCCTCTGTTTCTCTCTCTCTCTCTCGCTGGCGTGGAAGGAGTTGAAGAGAGGAGGGAGGCAAGGTATGCATGAGGGGGAAAGAGTTCCTCTCTTTTCAGTTAGGGTCATGTGAGCCGCTTGACGGATAAGCCTCGGTGAGGCGGGCAGAAAGTGCTAGAGGCGCAGTGCTGATTAAAACTCAGACTGCTATCTATCATCTGCCCTCCCCCCCTCTGCCCCGGCCCCTTCCACCCTCCTCCAGCGCCGTCTTCCTCGTATTATTCTCTGGTGTGGGCGCCACGTAACAGATGGGTTTCCCAGAATCCAATATCTTTCAGTGGGGTAAAAGCCATTTGCATGTGCCCATCACCCTCCTACAGAAGACACCCTTATTCCTTACAGTGTGAGTAGACCTCTGTGTCATGTATCGCTCTCTCTCTCTCTCTCTCTCTCTCTCTCTCACTCACTCTTTCTATCCCTCTCTCCTTCTCTGACCAGTGTCCTCATTTCTCTTAGCCAGTCATACCTCTTATCTTGCTTAGCTGAGGTCCTGAGACCGTCTTGTCTTCCATTGCAAAAAGGAATATTAAAGGCATAATACAGCCAAATTTTTTTATTCTGCTGTCATTTAATCACCTTCATGTCGTTCCAAATCTGTATGACCCCCATATACCACAAGAGGAGGCGATTCATGATACTCTTTTTCATCTATTGACCATGTGACCAGGGGCTGTCAAGTAGTCCATATGACTTATTCGCTGTTCCATATCTTTATTTCACAGTTTTTTTTTCTAAAGAAAAGAGTAATTTTTTTGCTGAAAATCTTCCTCTTTGCTATTACTCTCAAGTCGTATGCATACAATTTCAAAATATGCATATACAAATTTGATGCTATGAGACACAATAGAATGACACTTGGCATCATTGATGTCAAACCTGCCATGACATGTCTTGATAAGATATTTTTGCATATACACTACGCTACCATTCTACCATCATGATTTCTACAAATATATTAAAGGTGGGGTAAGTGCTTTCTGGTAACCAATGTTGATTTCAAATCACCAAAACAAACACACCCCTATTTTGATAGCTCCGCCCCACACATACCTAACCCAGGCAACGACTATGGCGGAATCTGCTGTCATCAATAAGTAAAAGCAATGTGTGTTACTATGGTAATCCAGGTCGAATGTTCAGTGAAAAAGTCATCCCTTACATCCCAAAAACACAAACACAGTTGTCATGAACAACTTTATAGCACGAACATATTGCAATTATGACAAGATTTAGAGGGTTCTATTGATCACAAAAAGACGAACCAAAGGAAACAAACATATATTAGGAGTTTATTATCTTACTTTCCGGACACACATTGGGAGCTGACGCTTGAAACAGACAGTGGAGGAGGTTTAGACACTCCAAGCTTATTGGGTGTGGAAATGAACATATTGTGAACGGCAATACGATTGCAAATGGACAAACAACTGTGTACATGACACATGAGCATATTCAAGCAAAAGCCAGCATATATTAGTTCTGTGAAAGAAAACAAAATCAATGTTACTCGCCTATCGAGAAGAAATAAAGCAACCTCGGCCTTCGCTCCTTGAGTTCTCTCTAGCGCTGGAAAGATGATCCGATATTTACACGGGTCCCACTTCTTGCCTGATCGTAAGCCTTCTTTTGTTCCACAGACATCTTCTACATTTGTTTTTTATCTGCCATCTCTCTCTTTCTGTTGTCGTTTGGCTAATGTCGTCCTGTGTCGTGTCTTTTGAATAATGACGTGCATTGAGCGCTCTCTTCTCCCCATCATTAGTAGACACGCCCCTTACTGCTGATTGGCTATAAGTTTGTTTTGGTCCACAGCCTGAGACACTTTACTAAAGCAGTTTTGAAATACCACTTACCCCACCTTTAACTGTTTTCAACATTGATAATAATAATAAATGTTTCTTCAGCATGTTAATGTGATTTCTGAAGGATCATGTGGCACTGAAGATTGGAGTAATGATGTTGAACTTTTTTTTACTGCATTTGCTGCCTTAGTGAGCATAAGTTTTGCCGACCCCAAACTTTTGAGTGGTACACAAATGTGAATGAGATTTGAAAGCTGTGATAATGAATAACAACTTAAATTTCAGTGCCCATTTTGCACCAATAGCTATGTTTCCATCCACCATGCTTTTATGAGCATTTTGGGATATCGCATAAAAAACACTGGATGGAAACGGCAAGATGTGCATAAATTCTAAAAATGTGCCTAAAAAACATAATTACTCAATTGAGGTAGAAAACATGCACATAAACTACGATGGAAACACATTTACTGAATAAATTCTTCGATGCGCATCAAAAAGGTTAAAAAGTTTGACTGCACAATAGGGCAGCATAACTAGACTAACCAGCGGACCGATCTGTTTGCATAGCATTTGAAATGTAGGTTTGGTCATTCTGAAAATCCTGAGCAAATTCTGTCGTCAAAGGGACTGTACCTCCCAGTCCCAGAACTCTTAAATGACCACATTCCCAAACAGCAGGCGGATGCCGCCCGAACACAAAATAACACAACTGCCTTTATTGTGTAGTGCACAATTTTTTTCAAAAAATAATTTATTTTGTTTTATCGTAGGCTATACATAATAAATAACTCCTCAGTGATATATGGCGCCTGTTTATCAAGAAGTGACAATTTTGTTCTCTTCGTCTTTCTGAATGGAAACGGTGCTTTATTCCCAAATGTTTTATGCAATATTTCAATTCTGCGCATAAGTTAAATTCGCAACTTTGGATGGAAACACATCTATTGTCAACTTCTCCTTCTCTTTTTTTGGAAGAAAGACGGGTTTTGAATTATGAGGGTGATTTAATAATGAAAGAATTTTCATTTTTAGGTGTTTTGGCTATTCTTATAATATGATATTTTGAATTTCAGGATATTCATTTGTAGATCACTACGTACTAATATTTCGCCTCAAAGCCTGTGGGTCACGTTCAGCTTATTCTTGTTCGTTCCACTGGCCATATTCTAATGCAAGGCATCTCATATGATGCATGGTTTGCACTTCATAGGGTTTTATCCAGATAGTAAGAGGCACTTCAATGGATTAGATCCATTTAAGATTGAAAATTATCTGCTGGATGACGGTAGGTGACCATGATTTGTGTAGTTAGGGTATGAGGTCAAGAATCTGGTTTCTGCCTCATTCTGTGTGCAATAAGAGCCCAGCATGCCTTAGCCAATCTCTCTTTCTCATTTTCGGTGTCCTGGTGGCCTGATTTTGAAGCCCCTCTGTAATAGGGTTATGTGTGCCATGGTTGACTTTGTTAGAAAGAGGGAAAAAAAGCAAAAGATAGACTTCAACACACAGTGTTCTTGATGGGCACAAATGGAAAGACCTTTGAAAAAGATCACCTGCTAACAAGAGGACAACCTTGTTTTTCTAAGAAACAGTCAAGGTGGGAGATCACAGAAAAAAGTAGGCCTAAGAGACACACAAAATCGTGTAAAGACTTTTCCATAACTTTTGGTTACCATGGAAACGTATACAGATGATTGAGGCATGTATCCGGTTGTTAAAGGGTTAGTTCACCCAAAAATGAAATTTCTTCCATTAATGACTCACCCCAATGTTGTTCCACACCCGTAAGACCTCCGTTCATCCTCGGAACGCAAATGAAGATATTTTAGATTTAGTCCGAGGGCTTTCAGTCCTTTGAATGTAAGTGTATGCACACTTTGCTGTCCATGTCCAGAAAGGTAATGAAAACATCATCAAAGTAGTCCATATGTGACATCATTTGGTTAGTTAGACTCTTTTGAAGCGTCGACAATACATTTTGGTCCAAAAATAACAAAAACTAAGACTTTATTAAGCATTGTCTTCTCTTCCGGTTTAGTTTGAATCCGCGTTCACGACGCCACAGTGACGCTGCTGACGTAAGACGCTGTGACATGTTTTCTGGTATCTGCTATCGCACCAGATAACACGTCACAGCGTCTTACGTCAGCAGCGTCACTGTGGCGTTGTGAACGCGGATTCAAACTAAACCGGATATAGAACCCATATAGAACCTTTTTTTTTAGCGTGTTCGGCAAATAAATATTTACCATAACAACAGGTGCTTTGGAATTTTGGACACATTATTATATTAGATGGATGTGATTAATCTTACTGACCACCCGTAGATAAAACGCACACTCACCATCCAGCCGGTAACCTTTTCTCAAATACCAGGTGTGTGTGTTTCTGCTTGTGTGTAGCCGTAAAGGACAAAAGAGGGTCCTTCCTTGAGTGCCACTTGACTGATTTGCTGCTCCACCATTTTGTACCCCTGGTATACCATGAAAATAATTATCTGCATATTTGTCAGAATTTCAATATCGGCACATTCCTAATTGGCATCATGGTATACACAAAACATGGTAACACATGTGTTTTTGTAAGGATTGGCCTGCTCCTAACATGCAGGCTGCAAATGCATTGAGTGAATAGTGATCATGTGCGTATATCTATAGATCAAGCCTTTCTTCCTGTCTAATTGAAACGCTCCCTTGGCGCGCTCTATATGCATGGCGTACACATGCATTTAGCTCCCTTTCCCTCATAAAGGTGATAGTGCTCGTTTAGTGTGTAGATTTATTACCTCTGCTCATCTCATACCTATAGTAATGACCTTTGAAGCTACCTCCCCTCTCTCACTCTCGAACCCTCCCTCTCTCCCACTTGTCTCCTTTACCACATGTCTGCAGTCTCAATTCATTTCCCTTCATTTCATTTGGCTGTCTTAATGGACGAGGGGAAGGGGAAATAGAGCCCATTACTGGGCTATGGACTTTCATCATCTCTCTCGTTCTCTGTCTTTTCCCCCTTCTCCCCCCCCTCCCTCTCTCTCTCTCTCATGGCTCTCTAATGGCTAATGCTAATGAACAGAGACATCTTTAACAAAAAGACATTGAAGCAAAAAACAACCTTCTATTTCAGAGAGGAAATTGTGTTTCTCTCTCTCTCTCTCTCTCTCTCTCTCTCTCTCTCTCTCTCTCTCTCTCTCTCTCTCTTTCTGGGTTTGTGTGTGTGTATGTTCTGCAAGCACTTTATCTGACAGTGGTGCTTGTAGACACGGCCATGCCAAGTACAATGTATTGACCTTTGGCCTTGAACAAATGCTAATCAATGAGTCCAGCAGTCCAAGTCCAGGAAGTCCTTGGGGATGGCATTCAAAACCCCCTCCGTTTGTGGTCTAGACAGCAGCCAGATCCTTTAGGAATCGTTTTTACTCTAAACTTCCATTGGCTGATTCAATCCAACCACTTACTCCGTAAAACCTGTCAGGAAGGTTGCCAGTTCCCTTTATTTTTTTCCCTCTGCTTGCCTTGCAGTATGTTTACACACCCTGTTCTTTCTTTTGAAAGGTTGCCAGATACTCTTACTCCTCTTTAATGTGTGGTCTCTTTCCAAGGGCTTTTGGCCTAACGTTTCTTGCAGCATATTTAAGTGTCCCCAGAGGAGTTTTCTCATGGAAAGAGTGTCACTTTCCTCTAATATTTCTCCCTTCACATATAGCTTTGTGTCTGACTGTACAGTTTGGCTGCATACATGTGTTGAGGGAGTTTTTATGTCTAAATGTGTGTGCGGAGCAAATGTCAGTCATATTAGGGAGTGTTTTATAAGGGCGGTTTCTTCCCCAGTGGTTTTAGTTTGTTTGTAGCTAGAGAGCAGTCGGGCCAGATGTTGTATATCATTGTGTGTGTGCAAGATTTAATTATTATTTTTTTTAAATCCAAGTCGTGGCTATAACACTAAAGCATGCTCCAAAAAATCGTGCTTTTACAGATGCACCAAAAAAACGATAAATTATGATTTTAAAATGTTGTCAAATATGTAAAAATAAGGGAAATATAGTTAAAAAAATATTCTGATGCTATTGGACACATCTTCAGGGAAATAAGTATGTTCAATTAAATATATCCCATATTTATTTTAAATAAATGTATTAATTATTATCAGTTGTTGCATATTTCAGTTATATTTGCTATATTTCAGTTATATAATTGATTACAAATATCACAGAAATATAGGCCAACAACTGATACACTACCCTTCAAAAGTGGGTATATATACATATATATATATATATACACACAGTGGCATGAAAAAGTATGTGAACCACTTGCAGAATCTGTGAAAATGGGAATAATTTTAACTAAATAAGAGGGATCATACAAAATGCATGTTATTTTTTTATTTAGTATTGTCCTGAATAAGAGAGCCGGGGGGTGAAAACCTATTGAATTTGAAAATCAAGGTAAATTGTACTTAATTTGTCTTCCGGGAAACATGCAAGTATCTTCTGTTGCTTCTGAAGGGCAGTACTAAATGAAAAAAAATTATATTTAAACAAAATAAGAACAATTTGGACATCTTCATCCTGTTCAAAAGTTTTCACCCCCGGCTCTTAATGCATTGTGTTTCCTTCTGGAGCATCAGTGAATGTTTGAACCTTTTTTAGTAGTTGTATTGGAGTCCCTCAATTGTCCTCAGTGTGGATGGATCTTAAAATCATACAGTCATTGCTGGTCATCGAGGGTTTAAATATGAAAAAGATGCTGGAAAACTGAAGAATGTGCAGGACCTGGAGGATTTTTCTGAAGAACATTGGTCAGTTTAACTGCTCAGGACAAACAAGGGACTCAAGAACAACCATCACAAAACAAAAAAACAGCCGTGGATCATCCAGGCAACGACACACAGCACTGAGAATCAATGCTTCATAAACTTTTTATCAGGGTTATTTTAATAAATTCAGCTATTTTTTTTTTGTCTTGTGGACTATATGTAAACATTTTTTAAGTAAAATATCTTATTCAGGACAGTACTAAATAAAAATTAACATGCATTTTGTATGATCCCTCTTATTTAGTTACAATTATTCCCATTTTCACAGATTCTGCAAGCGGTTCACATAATTTTTCATGCCACTGTATATTATAATAAATATACCCTATATATATTTGTTAATGTTAAGCACCACGGCTGTTTTAAATATTAATAAAGTAGAAACCAGCTCCTATAAGTTGAAATTATTTAATTATTCCACAATATAAACATTTTGTACACGTTTTATGTCAACATGAAATAAAATGCCAACTATAGTTCTACTTCACTTTGCAAAGTGAATGTATTTTTCATAGTTTCTTTTGCGGTATTATAGTTTGGCATGATGATGTACAATAAATACTTTTGACAGTTGCAGCCTGTACCACTGTTCCTGAATGTTGCTTTCACTGACTCTGACATTTAAGTCATTCATTAGTGCAAATATGTGAGACATGGACCAATGCCACAGGCAACTTTGAAAATTGAAAGGGAAACACTGAAGTGTGTGTGTGTGTGTGTGTGTGTGTGTGTGTGTGTGTGTGTGTGTGTGTGTGTGTGTGTGTGTGTGTGTGTGTGTGTGTGTGTGTGTGTGTGTGTGTGTGTGTGTGTGTGTGTGTGTGTGTGTGTGTGTGTGTGTGTGTGTGTGTGTGTGTGTGTGTGTGTGTGTGTGTGTGTGTGTGTGTGTGTGTGTGTGTGTGTGTGTGTGTGTGTGTGTGTGTGTGTGTGTTTGTGCATGCATGTGTGTTTGTGAGCTCCTAAAGTAGGACCACATGTCTCTCCCAGTTATGCTGAAATAGCAAAGGTTCCTGAATCTTGGCCCACGAACCTTGACCTTTTGTTATTGCACATTTCCCTCAGTCTGCCAGATCATCTTCTCTCTCTCTCTCTCTCTCTCTCTCTCTCTCTCTATCTCTCTCTCTCTCGCGCACACACACACACACACACACACACACACACACACACACACACACACAGGCTCTGTTTTCTCATCATTGCCTCAAGATATGCCATTTCTGTCCCCTGTTGTCATTCAAAAATAGTCTCCCTCATCCAAGAGACAACCAAACAGCATGTTTTGAAACATATATGTGTACACAAGTGCAGATATACAGCCTAAATATGTTCTCTCTCTCACACACACACACACACACACACACACACACACACACACACACACACACACACACACACACACACACACACACACACACACACACACACACACACACACACTATTGCATGAGCTTCATGTGGTGCTGGTTAAGGTAAGTACTAAAACATTTATAAGATGAGACATTGCTGAAGAGCATGCATGATGAATGAATGATGTGAATGTGCCTGCACTGTATGTGTCCATATTTAGAAAGATTGATAATTTATGACTGCAGAGATCTAGATTTCTAATGAAACATCTCCTTCCATAAAAACATACATGGTTGGTTGACAGAGCATGCCTTTTGTACATTAGATCATACATGAAAGTATGAGCAAATTGTCCTTAAATAGATTTTAAATTGTAACAATTTAAAGGCTGATATACTTGTATAATATATTTATAAAACCGTAAACAATCAAAATTAAATGAAAATGAAAAAAATTAAATCCATTCCACGCGATTCTAACAACACTGCAAATGTTGAAGTAATAAAAGATTAGGTATGTTAAATAGATTGTATCTGTAAAATAGATGTGCATGTGCTTTAGTAATTAGTAATTGTGAATTTTTTGAGTAACATTTTGATGTTTGCTCATCCAGTCAGAGGAGATAATATCTCTTTCAAAAGAGCTTCTGTCACGCAAGAACTTGAAGTTCGTGGTCAGTTTTTTTAGTCATACATGAAAATATTCATAAATTGCTTTTTATGAACTTAATTATTTTGTCACTGATAGTTTACATTTAAAGTTTTGTTAATGCTTTCTGATTTATTTGGGTCAACTGCTTGGACGTTAAATATATTATATACACCGTGTGTGTGTGTGTGTGTGTGTGTGTGTGTGTGTGTGTGTGTGTGTGTGTGTGTGTGTGTGTGTGTGTGTGTGTGTGTGTGTGTGTGTGTGTGTGTGTGTGTGTGTGTGTGTGTGTGTGTGTGTGTGTGTGTGTGTGTGTGTGTGTGTGTGTGTGTGTGTGTGTGTGTGTGTGTGTGTGTGTGTGTGTGTGTGTGTGTGTGTGTGAGAGAGAGAGAGAGAGAGGGCACTTCTGATGTTTTGGTATGAAACATGAGTTTCTCACTCTGAGTGTATGCATGTCAGTGTTTTTGCTGAGCTATGCATCACCTTCAAGTTTTGCGTGCATGGTTTGCATGGGAACCAGTGTGCCTTCACCCACATTTACTTTCATTGTCAGATTATTTGTGTGTGTATGTGTCCCGTATTCACTGTCGTGAACATAAGCACCTTTGATTATGCCCATCGCCTCAGTTGATGAGTGTTTTGATTCTAACTGTGTTATGTGGTGTGTATGTGCACTGCTCGTGTTTCTGATATGCCTGTGTGTCAGAGCTTATATCAATGTGCAGTGGGTATGTAAATGTAGTTTCATAAAGATCCAGCAAAATCTCTTTGCAAGCACATTTTTGTGCTGATAGATTTCCTCTTGAAGCATGAAGTTTGATCAGGACATAATAACATGTACACTACATTTCAAAAGGTTCAATTCATTTTTTCTGTTTTTGTTTAAAAATACAGTAAAAGCAGTGATATTGTTAAATATTATTACAATTTAGAATAACTGTTTCTATTTGAATATATTTTCAAATGGATTCCTGTACTGAATTTTCAGCATCATTACTCCAGTCTTCAGTGTCACATGATCCTCAGAAATCATCCTAATATGATCATTTGCTGCTCAAGAAACATTTCTTATTGTTATAATGTTGAAAACAGTTGTGCTGCTTAACATGTTTGTGGAAGCCATGATACATTTGTTTCAGGACTATTTAAAGGTTTTATCTGCCAACAGTGAAACTTTTAGGAGAACACTAGCATATTTGACCTAATTTACCCTTTTTTCTTGTCATAAATCTAATAACATTCAGTGAGGATATGCTTAATACAGATTTAACTGTATTACTGTATTACTATTTTCCTTCTTGGTTTCTTTATTCGTGTCTATCTATCTTTCACACAAATACATGAGTCCTCCAATCTCTCTTTATCACACGTTCTCACACACTCTCTGGCATTGAATTAGTTTGAATTAGTGAGTTCATTGCTATGTAAAAGGGACCAGTGGGGTTTAACCTACTTAGTACGCCGTTTAATAATGCATGAGTGAGATTTGAGAGCTGTGTGCAGCACAATAAGGTGTCTTCACTCTCTCTTTTTCGGCTTTGATCTCTCCTTCTTGCTGCCTTCTTTTATACTTTTTCTCTCAGTTTCTCATTCCCGCTTCGAGCGCTATCTCGAGCGATACATCCACGATGCTCTGCATGCCTTCTGGGAGATTCATAATGCATATTCCATATGGGCGAATGAAGTAGATTTATTTGTGCAATATTTCGTTTCTGTTGTGTAGTCTGGAGAATGGATGGGTAGAGTCGAGCAGAAATACGGAAGGTGATGATAGACGCTAGGATGGTGAAGAAGCATGACAGGCTTGCAGACAGACACACTGACTGATTACAGAGAGACCTTTTTTTTTTTTTTTTCATCACTGGTTCTTCAAACAGTGTTTTTCCTCCTCCTCACAGTTCGTGCACTCACATTTTCAGGTTATGCCCAGATAGATAGTGTTAATGAGGGTTTCTGACAGACGGTCTGTGTGAAGATCCTGCTCCGTGCTCCTGAGGGAACTCTACAGTTAACAAGCTCACTAGGGAAGACCTTGGCAGCATTTTCCCACGCTGTCAAGCTGGGTTCAGTGCTCAAGAACAGGTCCTGAGTGTAAATCCGCAGGCTTTCTTTCTCTAATTTCTCCGTTTATTTACACACTTTCTGAGGTATGATGTCAAACTGGATGGATTGTGATGTTCCAGATGCCTGTCAGTTAAACCGTAGGAATAGAGAACACATTCCTATGGTTATTAAACCAGAGTTCAGCAATCATTGTATCTAATGTGTGCTCTGGTGATTTACAATGTATAATATGGGTTACAGGTTTTTCAATGGCTTGTACTGATAATGATATCTACAGAGCAAGGTGATAATTTGACTAGGCAGACTTTTTTGTGTTTTCTGTGGATATTTGGGGGACATTCTGTAGAATTGATTCAAACGATACGTCTAAACGATAACAGAGCTGAGAATCTGTTATTGGTTCTTCTTACTAAGAACATCAATTAATATTTAAATATGAACACACACATGGTGGGGGGCATGTGTGTTTTTTGTTTGTTTTGTTTTTTTAACTTAATAATGGCCATTAGAAATGACTCTTCACTTCACTAAGCCCCGTCCTGTTAGTTAATGTTGCTAACTCAGACAAGCTTTACAGAACATCCCATAGGAATGAACTGGAGATTTCCATACAATGTTTTTTTTTTTTTCCAGTAAAATGTGTTCATGATCTGCTAATCTCTTATGTGGCCTGGATTGAATTGTGACCTTTAAAACATTTTTGTGCTTTTAAAAATTGTGAAATTGCACAGTCATGTGATTAAACTGCGGAAAATGCTAATCAAAATGGAGGTAAACGCTTCTCACAGTCAACTCAAAAGTCAAAAGCCTCATTTGAAAGCAGTTACAGGTTGTAACATAGTGTAAGACACAGTCAGTATGGTACTGTGAACACTAAAATGACCTGAATGAGTATTTCTATCATGACTATGGTATGACTCAAACTATTGTCTGAATAGTGTAGCATGGTAATGGATATGACAATGTTAATGTATTTGGTCTTGACGGAATAGATCTGCTGCGCTGCTGCTGCTGCTGCGGAGAAAGTGCAAAGACTTGCTAGAACAAAACTATTTAAATGTTAAGGCAAGAGATCCAACAGAGACCAATCAGTTTGTGATGTGATTATTAGCAGATTGCATGAAGGGCCTATCAGCCTGCCCTGCACCATCTAGAGTTTCATGACCAAAGTAGATATGTAAATGACATCAATATAGTAATTTACAGAAGAACAAATTATTTTGTTTGTAAGATTTTGTATTTTTAAAGAAAGTATGGTGGGGTTTTTTTCAGCAAGGATGCATTACATTGATCAAAAGTGACAGTAAGAGCATTTATAATGTTACAAAATATTTATATTTAAAATAAATGCCATTTTTTTTTTTACTTAATCTAATTATCAAATAATTCTGAAAAAATGCATCACGGTTTCAGTTTATAAAATATTAAACAGCACAACTGTTTTCAACACTGATGTTTCTTGAGCATCAGTTTATTAGAATGATTTCTGAAGGTGACACTCAAGACTGGATTAATGATGCTGAAAATTGTAACAATATTTCACAATATTACTGTTTTTGTTCAAATAAATGCAGCCTTGGTGAGCGTAAGAGACTTCTTCCAAGAACATTTAGGGAAGAAAAAAAAACTTGCCGACTCCAGACTTTTTAGTGTAGTCGTCCTTTCTGATGTTATACATTAAAACATGTTTATTTAGGAATGAAGCCTGAGACATAATTTAATAATCCACAGTGTGTACTTCTCAGGAATTATTTAAAGCTTTGGAAAATAATTTATGGTATAATGACAGAAAAATCATTCAATTTAATGATATTTACTCAAAATATTGGAAAACAGAAAAATTACATTATCCATTGACAAGATTAGTTTTTTTTATATTGGCACAAGGGAGAGCTAAATATTGGGGGTGGGGAGAGCATTTTCTTGGTGCCCGCGCAGCGCGTGGTGGGAGCGGCGGCACTGTGTACACTGTTATCGTTTAAGCTGTGAAATCAAATATCAACCAATAAATCAGTCTGGCTGACATATTGGTCACTATACACACTAGGCCTATTTGAAATGCACATCTGAAACACATCTGAAAACTAAAAATGTCCTCTGTTCATTTCCACTCTTTTTCTGTCTCTCTTAGGTCACTGTTGGGTTGGACTGACTCGCTCTGACAGGTTTGACCCAAGAGCATTTCGTGACCTCTGGAGCACAGTGTCTCGATTCCTCTTGCGTCACATCGTCCTAGTCGGCCCTCCTGAAAACGGGTGGATTGGAGCGAGCTCAGGTTCTTGTGAAGAGTCACCGCTCCGCTGCTGCTACATAACATCCCTGTCAAACAGTGCTGGAATATACTGCCTTACACACTTCTATTCCAGGAGAACATTGGGGTTGTATCCAGAGACTTGCATAACACCAAAACGAAGAGTGGTATACCCGTGAGCCGTACACTGTGATTGAATGGCATCATAACCACGCACACACAGCCTGGATCACCAATCATTAATCTGTCTCTGTCTTACAGCCACAATAGTAAGCACCCATAATCGCGGACAAAGCTCTCCTAGTTGGATTATCAAAAGTAGCTCATGATGGGAAAGTAGACATCCGTCATCACGGATAGCCTGCACAGAGGTCTGGGACTCAGTGTTGTATCTGAGCGTGCCATGTCTGGAAACGGCAACCCCTGCCCAAGCCCCGGAGGGTTGGGCTCCCCTTTAGGAGGCTTCCCTATGCCGCACTACCCTTACTTCTTTCCTCATATGCTAGGAGGGCTCTCCCCTCCAACACTTCCAGGGCTTCCTGTCAGTGGATACAGCACTCCATCTCCTGCAAGTGAGTATAACCTCGTTTTCAATGTGAAACATCTGCCACTTGCTTTTAGAAGATGCATTTAGGTGTGACACACTTAAACAACAGTGCATGATGGTCTGGGAAAGATTTTTCTGTAGTATGCTACTGTGAAATGTGCAAGAAGACATACCATTACACCTGAGGCTAATCATGCAGGACTTACAGTTGCAGCACAGCTTAACCTCAAGGGAACAGTTCACCCAAAAATAAAATAATGTCAATAATGTCTTAGAGTCCACTCGCGTAGAGCATGTTTTTTCATTTAAAAAATAGTTTTTTTGTCAACATGTGCTAGACCGACGTGTTTGACCATTGCGCTCACGTCTAGGGTGGCCATACGTTCCGGATTTTGGCTGGACAGTCCGGATTTTAAGCCCCCTGTCTGGCGCAACCTCAAGCCGGACACTCATTTGTCCTCCTTTTTGGAGTTGCGCTGAAAAGTTGCTAAAAACCCCAGCCAGACCTAGAATCTTTATTGGGAAGCAGCAGCATAGCTTCTAATGCCGTAAGATCTCTGGTCAAACAAATGTTTGGCTGAAAGCGGTGTCAAATAAATATTTGATATATCATTGGTTAAAAACGTAAACAAGCCTCCGCGACATGCTGGCTACGTCATATCATAACGTTAACATGCTGAAACGTCAGACCTCTTTTAATCCGGAATGGACCAAAGAGCACGGATTTATATCAAAAAGCAGTAGAGATGCTTTTCATGGATTTGGCACTGTGCCAGATTATTTGTTTATTCATTAATTTATTTTATTTCCAGAAGTCCAGAAATGTTATGTTTTTAGGCACTGTGCACTTGGCAAGACAAGTTCATCTCAGTGGTCAGTTTTTGAAACAGACATCACAATGTCTTGAATAAATACAAATATTGTGAACAAACACTTTTTTTGCCTCGTCTGTTACACATAGGTCAACTTCAAGATATATTGTAGATCAAATGGTCTGGCAATGAATAGAGTAGGCCTAGCTATTTCAGAATCACTGTGATGTCATGATACCATCGATATGATGGACAAAATTGTATTGTAGTTGCGAGTACACCAGAGTCCTATGCAATTATTCTTGCTTCACTAAATGCCGCAAAGTGTCCTCCTTTTTGGTGTTATGGAAATGGCCACCCTACTCGCGTCTTTACCATCGTCTTGCACACATTCTAAAAATGCAGCGTTTAAATTTAAAAGAAGTTGAACTTTTAAAAAATATGTCTCAAGAGCTTGCGTTTATTTTCGCTCCTCTTGCATCTCACGTTCTGTGTAAATGGACTCTGCAAGGGAATTTTATATCTCAAAATGTGGCTAAATCTCACAGTTGTGCCTTATCTTTGTGAGTTATCTTTTTTTTTACTTTGAGGTGTAAAAGGCCTCCATATCATAGTGATCAATTTCAAAGTACTTGCTGGATAAAAGTATTCAATTATTATTATCTGTTTTTAAATATTACTGGCACCAAACGTTTTAACAATAGTGTAAGTAACATGTATGTAACAAGTATGACACGTGTGCTATGCTGTTTATTCCAAATCTTCTGAAGCCTTACGATAGCTTTTTGAGAAATTGTTATTCATTGAAATCAGATGATTATGCAGCTCTCCAATTAAATATTCTGTATGATTTTACTTTTCGATGAACTGTCTCTGTGTTTACCTGTAAACAAATGGTTAGTAGTCGCTTTGATTGGTCCTTTGCAGATGTGCTCACTACTGTCTATTCTTGCAGATATGATGGTTGCTATTTCTGTGTGTACTTTACAAATCACCCACTGACCATATTAAGCCTCAGGAGACCCTTGATTAAATACTGTTGAAGCCCAGCTTGAATTTTCCAACAACCACTATGGGACCATTTTAAAATCCTTGAAGAAAGTCTAGCTTTTATAGCTCTTTTTATCTTTTGAAAATCTATTTCAGCATAGCTTGCATGTGCATAAATGTATGAAATATACTTTAGATCCAGAGTGACTGACTACTTAAAATCTCTCTGAAGTTTTGGTTCATTTTTGATTGTGGTCTGACAGATGTTTTTATGCTCAGATTTATTCTTTGTTCAGTTAACATGCATTGAATTTGACCTGCTGTTTAATAAGGCCTTAATGTGTCAGATCCCATTGGTTTATTAAGGTTATCTGAATATCTGTTGTTTGGCCTGTTCTGCACTTTGAGGTGCAAAAACCACCGGAATGTTCTTGGGTAAAACCGAAATGCAGTGCTGCCCACAGTGCCTGGGGTTATGAACGTCCTTACGTGAACTAGAACTGTGTGTGTTCGCTTGGGTCTGTTTGTGCATGTGAGTACTTGATGATTACTGAATGAACCATGAAAAACTCTACTTTCCTCAGCGTCTTTAATATAAACAATAGCAGGGCTGTGCAGTATATCCCGAAAATCGTTGTAATATTTTTCTCTTTTTTTTGACAATATTTTATATATTTCTTTGATTATTTATGTATTTGCTCTAATATAGCTTAGAAGGAAGTACCATCGTCAAGTATAAGTAAATGGAAACATTGTTGCTTTGTGGCGCTTTCAAAACATTACTGCTTGTTTGAGTATCCCAACCAGCCAAAAGCAACCAATGGTCTGAATTTGGGGCGGGACTATCTGTTTGAACAGACGGGACATGCCTAAACTTGTTTGAGAACAGACAATTTGAGTAATGATAGTTTTTTTTAATTGATTCGTAAACAAATTTTTTTAACTGATTCACGAATAGTAACCTAACTTTTATGGCATTTTTGCTAATACTATTAATGAAAATAGCCATTTTGAGTAATGACGCAAATCACTGAGAATGACAGTTTGAGCTGATGGAAACAAACCGAACTCTTACGCAAACTCTGAATCTACATGGACCAATGCTACATTTTTCATATATTGTAATCATTATGTTCACAGTTTGTAATAATTACTTCAATGAGCTCATTGTTTCTGCCATAACAATAATACATTATTAGCTAACTGCATGATTTGTATATTTACATTTCTGTAATACATTACATGGACACAGTCCCATAACGATTACTCTAAATTGTAATGTAGACACATGCATTTTCTCTAAAGCGGCTTTGAAACTATATGTATTGTAAAAAGCGCTATACAAATAAATGTGAATTGAATTAAGTCTTACACCATTTTTGCTGCTACTATTAAATAAAACAGTCATTTTGAGTAATGACGGCAATCACTGAATCAGAGTTTTTGAGTGTTTGAACTGATTCATGGAAATTATACAAACTCTTATGCCATTTTTGCATCAGAGATGCTGTTAAAACATATTGTTGTAAGACAAGTTTGTATCGCAAAAATAGCCAAATAAAAAGTACATTTGAATCATCACAATATTTACAATGTTGCCTAATTTTATTTTATGCAAAATCAGATTAGATCATGAATATTAATACATTCCCAAGCAAGGCCATAATGAGTAAATTATACAACAGGATGATTTCTAGTTTTCCTTGTCTTCACTCTGTATCCTTTCAATCATCCCTGCCGAGAGAAAGAGTTGCTGTGTTGTTCAGCGATCTGTGGGGACTTTGCACACTTGAAATGACAGTACATAATGTTTTGACTCGGTGGGTGGGAGCACATCTTGAGTCAGCTACTGATGCAGTGGCTGCGCCAACCACCGTCGGCAGGGAGGCTTTGGCAGTCAGTCAGCGGCAGCTCCCTCCTGGGCCTGGAGCTACTAATGTGCCTCTCTGCATAGTGCTATGTGACGAACAACCCTCTGACGCTCTTGGGGGCTAATTATTACACGCCCCATGCTGACTTGCGGAAAGACTCTGCGCGCTGTCAAAAATTTGGCGCCCCATGTGAAAAAAGGGAGTTGGGGGTGTTGTGGGAACGTTGTTATTTTGCTTACAGAGGATGATGCAAAAGTTTGCATGGAATTACCTCTGGTAAACCTATTAGTCAAGGAGACTGCATCACCGTGAAACCCAAATAAATTTGTTGGTTTGGCTTTGGGCGGTGTATTTGCATGAGGTCCAAATGAGAGAGCGCGGATCGATGGGGTGCAGTGCATTTATTTATCGTCTTCCACTGGAGTTGGGCTATGGAATATGGATGGATATGGAGGTGCCTGTTATTGTCAGCTCTCCTAACTTGACTTAAACAGCCGCTAGAAGGAATCCCCAGGGTGCTTCTTGTCACTTGCTGTGCTGTAATGATGTGTCAACTGCCAGGCACAGAATTCAAGCAGCTGGAAGGTACGGTGATTAGATTTGGGCTCAGTGGAGTTATGCAGAACTAGCACGCTTCAACCTCCGATTTGGGCATCTTAGTTAGCATATGTGAGTGTTTCGGTGTGGTTTCTAGAAAGGAAGTGAAAGCTGGACCCCTGTCCTCCTTGATGAAGATTGAAAGTGATTCTGTCAAACTCAGATGCTCATGTATGTGCAAAGTTTATTAGTCTCTGCACTTCATTCATGAATTACTCAGCTATCACAATAGAGGCTTTGTTTACTAAAAAGGCAAGTGACCAGATTTCACAAAGTGTCAGGGAAGTATGACATGAATGACTCAGCTCTTTTTGAACACCTCTGAGGTCTGTGAAGTCTCATTTGGTTTTCATTAGTGTCCGCTCGCAAATGTAGTGCATTTTGCAACTCAGCAAACTGCTCTGCAAAAAGTGTGCATCCGAAATGCGCATAACATTTTCAGGAGTGCCCTGCAGTGTTAGATTGCTGTACAAAAAATTCTAAATCATTTATGGATAATAATTAAACGTATAATTTGTATGACCACATTATATCAGAGACAACATGCAATTTACTCATTTATTTATTGATTGATGTATGAATTTATTAATCAAATTTGTATTTATATGTTTATTTTTATCATTTGTTTTTTAATCCTTTTTGCATTCAGGTTCTCAGTCTAAACCAGAGTTAGCGGGGCTACCGCAGGCAAATAAAGTGTGTTACCCGGATCAGGCCTGTCAGGTGTTTGTGTTCTGCTGGGTCTTCCAGACATTTTTCAACAAATCCGGGCTGCTGTATTTTTTTAGTATAGCCCTAATCCTTGATGGCTCCATTTCCTCAGATTCAAACTTCTGTTCTGTCACCAGCTCCCCCAAGCGTCACTTGAGTTAAATATAGAACTCTGTTTAATGCCACAAAGTGGTTAGCATCAGCTACCAACAACCCCTGCCACTTTCCTCCAGGGTCCCTGCAGAAAGAAAAGCATAGAAATATTCAAAGCACGGCAACTGTGCTCTGTTCTGTTGGGAAATGATGACTCTCCTTGGTTCGGTTTATTAATTTTTGATATGTTGTTGCTGCTGTGTTTCATTGGCTTTTCTTAAGCAACAGCAGAGTAACAACGGCAGAATGCGGCAGGAGTGTCTTTTTTTACACTACTTCATTTCCCTCGATGTTCAGGTGACCTTTAGCCTTGACGTGTAGCTGTGCTGTGTTGAATCATTTGCATGATTGAGATGCATGATAAAGCCAGCATAAAATGTTGAATCCCTCTCAGTGCTGAATGCACCCCATGTCTATACTTATCTCAGTTTATTGTCACTAAAAGCTTACAGCACTGTTAAGTCAAGTCACCTTTATTCATATAGCGCTTTGTACAATACAGATTGTTTCAAAGCAGCTTTACAGTGATAACAGACTATAATTTAATTATGTGAACAGTTAATTTCGGCTTCAGTGTTGATTCAGTTCCGTTATAAAAATAAATCGTCAATTATTTGTATGATGTCTGAATATTAAGTGTCCCCAACTAAGGAACCCAAACTCGTGACAGAGTGACAAAATGGCGAAACAAAACTTCATGAGAAACCAGGCTCAGTCGGGGGGGCCATGTCTCCTCTGGCCAACGAACGAACATTGTGTGTGATTTATGATTAAGGTTTGTCTGGCTATCACCAGACCAAGCTCAATCTCTTAAGATTGAACATTGGTCTGGGGAGTCTGCTCTGTATTTTTACTGCACAAGAGGCGTGATCAACAGGCACAGTTCAAATGACTCTTTACGAAATGGGATAGTCCTTCAACCAATCAGACCAACGATCCATCGCTTCTCTGTCATTGTACTAAACCCGCCAATAGCACGCCAGGTGGATAGCCGCTTTGTGATTGGTCCCCGCAAATTTGTAACAGAAGCAGGATAGAAATATGTACAGGTTTCCAGTCTAGATTCCAGTCTAGGTGGCATCACGTCACAATTCAGATTGTGGATTGGTAGCAGTCAAAATATTTCATCCAGTTCCTTCTGCTTGAAGATTGGCTTCATCAAGCTGGTATGGAGACGGAGCTGGTCATAGGTCGGTGCAGAAGATCTGTCTGGTTCTTGTGATTCATGCTGAGGATCTGTGCCGATGGCTGTCGTGCCAACGAGGTCTTCACAGGGGATTTTTCTAGTTCCTTGGGGAACAAAACGTATAACTGTACCTTTATGGGTACACAATTGGTCCTTAGGGTACAATTAAACCATTGGCAGGCAAGTTCGGTCCTAGTGAGTCGCTGTCCTGCAGAGTTTGGCTCCAACCCTGAAAGACATCTATAGAAGCTCTTATTGAGAATTAATAGAGGTTTAGATGTTGGTTTTATTGAAAATCATTAATTGAAAATCAAGCGACTCATCATCATTATGGTGATCAGTGTTCTATTTAGTTGGGCAGTTTGACTCTTGGATTTTTATGCGAGTTTGTGGTTTTTGTTACAGTGTTAAAGAAACACATAATCTGTTCAAAT
Source organism: Gobio gobio (assembly GCF_949357685.1). Taxonomy (NCBI): domain Eukaryota; kingdom Metazoa; phylum Chordata; class Actinopteri; order Cypriniformes; family Gobionidae; genus Gobio; species Gobio gobio. Next base: position 53,476,353 of record NC_137097.1, on the reverse strand, counting down.
CAAAAGAAGCCATAAACAAAAATTGTCATGAAGAAAAATGTTTGACTAAACTTATCACAGACTAAAAATATTAATAAATAATATTCAACAACAATACTTTCTTGCCACTGATCAGGCATTCTGAAATTAGATTTTTTTAATACATTCTAGGGAGAAAAAAGTTTAGACGCACACAGATATCAAGAATCAGCGAATCTCAAGAATGGTGACATTCTTAATGCTGCAATGCATGCTGGGAGCCATGAGTTTTATACTGTGGTAGCTTAGTAGGGTTGGAGCTAAACTCTGCAGGACATCAGCTCTCTAGGACTGACTTGCCTACCCCTGACTTAGAGGTACAAAAATGTGCCCTTAAGGGTACCACCCCAGTGACGGCCACTTGTACCTTAAAAAGGTACAATTTTGTACTCTTTTTTTTTTTTTTGAGAGTGTTCGCGTGAGTTCATTTCTTAGTTATGTTGAGCTCATTGGGTTCGTTTCTCGAAGAAAAAGTACAACATTAATGTTAATTTGAAGTGAACAATAAACTGTTTCAGACCACTTACCACTTACACAAACTCTTTTGTATTAACCGAACAACTTCTAATCCAATTCAAACTAACTAACTAATCGATTCACACCAACTCATTCTAATCAATTGGTTTTAATTTGCTAAGCTCTATTTTTTTTTCAAGGACTATATAACCAGTATCCCAGAGGTCCCTCCTCTATTATAATGAGCACTTATTTTTGTAATTCAAACTGAATGATTTTTTTCTATTACAGATTTCAACCTGATTTATTTATCCATCTTTTCATATATTATGTTCCGATGCCTAAATTCACTTCCAAAATATTTATTATAGAAGTTAGTGTTTTAACTGTCTTTCTTCTTTCTGTCTTTCTTACAAGAGTATTATGTCCATCATACAGAATATTCTCACTTGACCTTTGACCTTGTGACCAAACATATCCAAAACCTGAAGTACACTTTTCTGGCACCACGTTTGACACATCGCTCTGGTGCTCGTCAGACTGGTGGTTTGCAGCCCGTGGCCGATACAAGAGCTGCTTGTCCTACACCAGCTGTCTGGAAGACATTTTGATAGATGTCATGCTATAGTCGTTGACTCGCTGTTGCATGTGTAAGGAGATGGGCTTGTCAGAGGGTCCCTGGTTCCGCTCTGGCTCCTAGAAGTGTGAAAATGCTGCCTGTCTGCTCTGGCAGGGGCTGCCCATGTCATTTAGCTTTCGGATGTCATCAGGATTCCCATCTCCTCTGAATGAGGAGCCAGACCACCATTGTTTGTCAAGCCTGCTGTTTCTACTCCTCTTCACAGTGGATATTTTCTCTGTGCTGGCCGTGTAGATGATGGATCTGCATCTGGCAGCCTCCGCCTGGGACACGCCTGGGCTGGGCGTTCAGCCTGCGGGCCTGTCAGGGTGATATTTATGTCTCCTAACCTTCCAACCAGGGCCACCATGTCACTAGTTCATTCATATGTAGGTTAGGATGTTTAATCACACTTCAGTTCCTTATGGCAGCGATTGGAATAATTTGTCTTGAGTAGTAATTTGCATTAATTTAGATAAATAGCCCGTCCTGAAATGCAAAATGGAAGTACCAACCTGACCAAACATTTTAGGTTGATCTACAGTCCGCAGTGGTTAGCACATGTCCAAACATGTGGTGCTCGTGTCAAAAATGCCGGTTCTTTTATTATCAATGAAACGGCAAAGAGTTAATCTAAAGTATGTTTTAGGGAGAAAAATGTTGTCAAAAGCATCTATTTTTCAGATGCCTGGATGAGGAATTGGCAGAGCGTGTACCTTTGATGCCGGGAGAATTGTCACTGCTCATTTCCGTGTGTCTAACATGGCTGCCCTTCTCTGGATGCCCGGAGCAATAGAGCGAGCTCATGACAGTCTCACTGTCACACTTCGCTCATGTCTGAGAAGAGCATGGCTGTTTTTTGTTTTTTTGAGCGGTCTGATTTGATGCATGCTGATGTTGTTTACTTCCACCTGACTTTACCGCTCATCGTATTCATTTCACATCCCAGCTCCGATCTGCAGGCATCGGTTTGACCCAATCAGTAGTTTTACAAACACAGGTTGCTAAATGACTTCTAAAATCCTGAAAGTATTTAAATCAATGCATCACATTTATCCCAGTAGACATTTAGTTTATTTATTGTGCTATTTCATCATCTGTTAAAGGATTAGTTCACTTTTAAATAAACTTTTGCTGATAATTTACTCACCCCCTTGTCATCCAAGATGTCCATGTCTTTCTTTCTGCAGTCAAAAAGAAATTAAGATTTTTAATGAAAACATTCCAGGATTTTTCTCCATATAATGGACTTCAATGGGCTCCAAATGGTCCAAGGTCCAAATGACAGTTTCAGTACAGCTTCAAAGGGCTGTAAACGATACCAGACGATGAATAAGGGTCTTATCTAGCGAAACGATCAGTTTCTGCGAGAAACCGAGCAGTATTTATGCTATTATTTGACCTCTTATCAGACGAACATGATCATCTCTGAGCTCCGCCATAACTTCCGCTAAGTGAGGTCAAAATACGAACGTGGTCATAGATATATCGATCATAGATGCCTCATTCTACTGATCCGTGCAGGCGCTAATGAGGCATCTATGTATTCTTCTATGATCACGCTCGTATTTTTACCTCACTTAGCGGAAGTTATCGATCACGTTCGTCTGTTAAGAGGTAAAATAATAGCATAAATACTGCTCGGTTTCTCGCACAAACTGATCGTTTCGCTAGATAAGACCCTTATTCCTCGCCTGGTATCGTTTGGTATCGTTTAAACCCCTTTGAAGCTGTACTGAAACTGTCTTTTCGACCTTGAACCGTTTGGAGTCCATTGAAGTCCATTATATGGAGAAAGATCCTGGAATGTTTTCATCAAAAACCTTAATTTCTTTTTGACTGCAGAAGAAAGACATGGACATATTGGATGACATGGGGGTGAGTAAATTATCAGCAAAAGTTTATTTAAAAGTGAACTAATCCTTCAATGGTTGCTAACTCTTCTGTATATTGCATACTGGAGGGGTTGCCATAACTCCTGGTTCACCCAAAATTGCGAATTCTTTCATTTACTTACCCTCATGTCGTTCCAAACCTGTAATGAAGACTTTTTCAAAACAACTTGTGCTCACCACAAAAATACAGTAAAAACAGTAAAATTATTAAATATTACAATTAAAAATAATTGTTTTATTCTTTGATGAACATAATGTTCAGAATGTATTTGAAACATAAATCTTTTGTAGCATTATAAATGTCTTTGCTGTCACTTTCTCTTGGGCTAAGTTTTATTTTGGTCACATTTTATTGACAGTGAAAGTATAGAAAAGACTGTATATGTTGGGGAAAAGAAATGGGAACAGTATTGGGAAATGACTTTCCTTGACCCTGCTTCGTGTCTGAGCATGCATGTTAACCGCTGGGCCACAGCCCTGACTATGCTCCTCCTACTTGTCAACATGCCAATTTACCTTAAACCCATTTTACATCAACCGCAAAAGTTTGTCTTTGCACGTCAGTCCACCACATACGTTTCGAGCGCTGGTGAGAATGCATTTTCCTTTAAGCTGGGTTTGTCATAGTGTCAACCTTTCTTCTCATCATGAAAAGGTGTTACAAGCTGAAAAGAATGTGTCTTGGCATTTTTTCAGCACTGTTCATCATCAGACAGTAGTTCTGTATTGCAGTGCATCCTCAGGCCGGTCAGCATTGCCATCTGATGAGTCATTGGCCCAGACCAACAGCCATATTCTGCTCGCGTGCAGCGCATCTCATGTTGGCTCAGGCGGCATCAACTGATCCCAGTGTCCGCGCAATGTTCAGCGGGGGGCAACCAGACAGGGTGGCGACCGTGCAGCCTGCAGGCATCTTAAATCACCCTGGGTCAGGCGGCCTCTCGGAGAAGAATCTCTCTTTTGGGTCTTGAATTTCTCGCTTTTCTCTCTGTCGCTCGTGTGCTGCATCTTCCTGGCTAACTGACAGCAGGATTTCTGACTATCAGGAATTCAAGTGTTTATTTGTATTGGGTCTCCAGTTTTTTTGTGTGCGTGTGTTGACCTTATAACTTTAGCATTGTATTTTTGTTATATGATGGTCACATGGTTTCTTCTTGCCTTTTTTTGGATAATTTGTTTGATTTAAAATTGTTCTTGACCCAGACTTTCAGTCTTAAATATGAAACACCATTAGAAAATATGTATTATTTACTATATTGTTGAAAAGATTGGGGTCTGTTCAAAATTATTTTAATAGAAATTAATACTTATTCAGCAAGGATTCATTAAATTGTTCAAAAGTGACGGTAAATACATTCATAATTTTACATTATTTCTATTTCAAATAAATGCTCTAACATTTCTGTTAATCAAAGAATCCTGAAAAAATACATCATGGTTTCCTCAAAAATAACATCATGTTACACTGAAGAAAATTCAGCTTTGACCTCAAATGAATAAATTACATTTTAACATATATTCCAAAAAAAACCTGTTAATTGTTACAATATTTCACTGACCATATTATACATTTATTGCAATTCTGCGAAACATTACATTTATCATAATGAACATATCATTTATTTGTGTGTATTTAATATACACTCACCTAAAGGATTATTAGGAACACCTGTTCAATTTCTCATTAATGCAATTATCTAATCAACCAATCACATGGCAGTTGCTTCAATGCATTTAGGGGTGTGGTCCTGGTCAAGACAATCTCCTGAACTCCAAACTGAATGTCAGAATGGGAAAGAAAGGTGATTTAAGCAATTTTGAGCATGGCATGGTTGTTGGTGCCAGACGGGCCGGTCTGAGTATTTTACAATCTGCTCAGTTACTGGGATTTTCACGCACAACCATTTCTAGGGGCGGATGCCTTGAGGCGGATGGGCTACAACAGCAGAAGACCCCACCGGGTACCACTCATCCCCACTACATTTAGGAAAAAGAGGCTACAATTTGCACGATCTCACCAAAATTGGACAGTTGAAGACTGGAAAAATGTTGCCTGGTCTGATGAGTCTCGATTTCTGTTGAGACATTCAGATGGTAGAGTCAGAATTTGGCGTAAACAGAATGAGAACATGGATCCATCATGCCTTGTTACCACTGTGCAGGCTGGTGGTGGTGGTGTAATGGTGTGGGGGATGTTTTCTTGGCACACTTTAGGCCCCTTAGTGCCAATTGGGCATCGTTTAAATGCCACGGCCTACCTGAGCATTGTTTCTGACCATGTCCATCCCTTTATGACCACCATGTACCCATCCTCTGATGGCTACTTCCAGCAGGATAATGCACCATGTCACAAAGCTCGAATCATTTCAAATTGGTTTCTTGAACATGACAATGAGTTCACTGTACTAAAATGGCCCCCCCAGTCACCAGATCTCAACCCAATAGAGCATCTTTGGGATGTGGTGGAACGGGAGCTTCGTGCCCTGGATGTACATCCCACAAATCTCCATCAACTGCAAGATGCTATCCTATCAATATGGGCCAACATATCTAAAGAATGCTTTCAGCACCTTGTTGAATCAATGCCACGTAGAATTGAGGCAGTTCTGAAGGCGAAAGGGGGTCAAACACAGTATTAGTATGGTGTTCCTAATAATCCTTTAGGTGAGTGTATGTAAAAAGCTATCTATGAAATTAGCTTCAGCAGGGCAAGGTGACCATTTTTCTCCCAAAACATTTCAAATGTCATTTCTATTGCATAATTAAAGGTTGTAGATTATGTCATAGAAATTTTGCTGTAATGGAAATGTTTATGGCGGATCAGAAAACGTATTCTTTAATGTATGTATGTCCAAAAGTGGCCATAGTTGAAGATACCTAATAGCAGCCATTATACAATCATGCTCAAGTGCATAGAGAAGGATCGTTCTGACAACCTAAAGCTGTCACATTCACTCTTAAATACATTTAACATTGAGGACCTCCATCATGATGGAGCAGGATGGAGGGCAGTTTTAGCTTACTTGGGGAGAGACACTGTGATTCCCTTGAGAGCAGGAGGCTCTTATCATGCCTTTGGGAGAGGCCTCAGGGTGACACTGTTAAAAGAACTGCACTCCCAAGTCGCTAAAAGCCTGTTAAAGTAACTGCTGCTATTGCTCCTATTCTGATCTCTCGCTCACAGCCTCGACCTTCACGAGTCCTTGTATTGGAAATGAGGGCAAGCGTGAACACTTGGCACTGAAAGGGAGGTGTGTGTGTGTGTGTGTGTGTGTGTGTGGATCAAATCTGATTAGTCTAGCATACTGTAGGAGTGTGAAAAGCATACTTTCACTGGTACGCTCAGAAAAAGTCTTCACACTCCGTACAGCCTGCTGCTTTTATGTAACTTTAAATGATCATAATTAGAGTATCAGCTGAGGTGGTTTGGCTTCTGACTCATAAAAAGGCTTTTGTGTGCTTGTATATGATCCACATCTTCAGCGAGATTAAGTCCAGTTAAAAGAAAAGTTAATGTCTGCTGATCATAAAACAAAGATTCATTGATTCACTCCTGTCGTTTGCTCCTGACCCATATTACTTCCACAATGGGATGATGGATGGAAGTGCGACAGGATATTCGGTGACAAAAAAATTTAGGGCTGGACTTGATTTTATACATCAGGATTGAATGGCTCGTGAAAATGTTGTGTACTATACCAGAATGGAGACGGACCGGCCCACACAACCTAGGTGATGTCACTGGAAAAGGAACGTTGTTTTAGAGAGTAAGTTAATTCGTTTTTTCTTTGGGTAACATACACAATTCAATCATGTGAAATAAGAGCAAAAAAATAAATAAAAAAGTTCACTTTGTAGGTCCAGTAGGTTTGTTTTGTAACTGTTTTGTGACATCATACATGCAAACAATGCTTCATAATATTAATTATTCTGCCTGTTAGGATGCCTCGTTTTGGTCAAAATTGGTGACATTATGTTTTAAGTGTGTGCATCTGTTCTTTTTGAACACTTTCATCTCATTTGAACAAAACCGTGATTATATTGATAATCGTGATAATTTGGGTCACTAATAATCGTGATGTGAAATGTCCATACCGTTTCATCCTTATGGAGAAGGCAGTCCCAGAATGTATTGCATAGAAACATACTTTAATTACTAATACTGAACTCTTTTTCAGTACTGATTTTTATCTAATCAGTATTATTTATATACTATTATACTATTTATTAATATTTTAGATTAGCATTTATTTTTATATTCTCAATTTTAGTTTTAATAATATTATGTGCTTTTATTAGATTTTAAATTTATTTTCTTTAAGTTTTAATAATTTAAGTGCTTCAAGCTTTATTTCAATTGATTGAAGGTTTTTAATAGTTTTAGTTAACAATAACAACACTGAATCCAATTAAAAATAATTTGTGGCTGCCCAGCCCCTGATTGGGTCTTCTGGATAATTATGTATCGTTCCCTGATTTGTCAAGCCCCCATAATATGGCCATTACGCCACCGGGACAGGACAATAACAGACCAGCCTCGATGACCATGTAAATGATATGGCATGGAGACAAAACTGCAAGCTTTGGTGACTTTGTTGTCCTTTTTAGTTAAAGCGCAGTTAAACTTTTCAATTTTATAATATTGCAGCTGCGTACATGCGTAAGGGGCAAGATTTTATTGGAGCAACTGTTTTCACTTGTACGTGCATGCTCAGTGTGCATTAGAGGTCATGTGACATGCGTTTTCGGTCGTGTAGTGTGGGCAAAGATGTTTCTGAAACGCTGTGGAAACGCCAGTATTGACGAGGATCATTTTCATTTTAAAACGCTGTATTAAAACGAAAACACACTAGTGTGGACATAGCCATAGAAGGCCAAATCTTTATCATCAGTTTCCCTGGCCACTAGCACATTGTCCTGTGATTGAGCTCTCTTGAATTGAGGGATAAATCAAAATGATTTATAGTGTAAATTCGTTGTTTGTTTTATTCATAAATTGTTTGAAGGTTGACTTTTTTTTTATGATTTCCCCATTTTCAGCCATAAATAACTTCACAAGGCCATTGCGGAGCTTTAAAGGACTGCATTTATTGATGAAACTAAAAATGCATATCAAAGTTTTTAGTGCAGAAAGAGGGGGCGCTAGGCTGTCATACACATAGTGTTTACTCAGAAAGATAGCCACACACAAGTACAGACGCACACAATGTCCCGTAAATCAGGGCCCCTGGGGGAAGCCTGCCGCCGTTAACTCTTTAAGCAATTTAATAGGCCTATTTGGGCGTGTATTTATAGAATGATTTAGCACGTGTTGATTTCCTACGCTTGTTTACTCGGCCTTCTTCACAGAAAACCTTTATGGACTTTTTCTGGGTTTTCGGTAGCAGTCGTTGGAAAATTCAAACTTGTATGAACTGCATGTGCCCCAAAAGAGAGCTTGCGGGACTGTGACATAATCAGCGTTTGTCCTCACAAGTGTGGCCAAAACCACTACTACTGCCACCGACTCTTTAGTACGTGTTTGATCGCTTTTTAATTGCTCTTTGTGCAACATAAACACACATATTGAAGAGGATCACTATAATTAAATGCCTCAACATTTGCGTTAAGCTGCATAAAGCCTCCTCATGTAATTCTGGCCTGTGTGGGCCACAACATTCCTGTAAGTTATTACGGAAGCACTCATTCATATAAATACAAGTGTTTTCATTTCACATTTTTTAAAGTTTTCTCAGCTGTAATGATTTATTTGACTCAAAAATGAAACTGTAAACTGTTACCCACATTATGTTAGCTCTTGACTTGATTTGTCAAACTGAAGAAATTACAACCAGGTGTAATTTTCATGCTTCTAGTCCTTCTTTCACTTCTTGTTTTGTCTCATTATACAGAACTGGCAGTAGTGTACTGTATAATCACAGAAGCGCATTGTTATGTGTGTAAGAGGTTATTTTTGAACCTGCATTGACAGATGTTCCCAATCCAGCTGTGACAGTCTCCACCCGCTCTACATTCCATATCACACACACACACACAAAGGAAATGCTGGTATGTAGCAGGCAGGATTTATGTTGTGACAGATGAGCTGATACAGCAGGTCTGACTCTAGTAGTCAAGTGAGGGTTAAACTAATTAAATAATAAATAGTAATATTTTATTCATATTAATAATAATAATATGTATTCATATTTAGTGATATATTTATAAAAAAAAATATGTTTATTAATTCAATTGCATTTATGATTTCTATGTAAAAGCATTTACAATGCCTATGTGCAATGTGTCTTATTATATTGTATATATTACACAAGCACTGTGCTGGCCACTTCAGTGGAGAGTGGCCAATAAACACCCTTTCAATCAAAGAAATGGACACAGCAGACAGCTCTGCTTAAAACATGCAATTAGTGTGACGCAAAGTGGACAGGAGGAACCAGTATATGTAGGGAGCACACCTGCGACCACCCAAATTTATTGCCTATGTACGTAATTGTCAGCTGCCATCAGTAGATGAGAAGAAGCCGTTCCATTATTGGCTGGATGTTTATGGGTGCATCTGTAAATCATCATGTGGTGCTGCTGGACCTCTGAGAGTGTTTGCTTTCAGTCATCATTCTTTGGCATTATTAGACCTTTGCAAACTTTCAGAACATTGTAAGATAAGAACATTTGTCAGCATCATGGTTCATTCGAGTTGTCAACCCATGTGGGTTTTTCAGTGGCCGTTGCCAATACTGATATCTAGAGAACAATGGGCCCATTAGCTGACATTTCATGAGAGCAAATGAGAATTTGAAATTAAAGAACTCATTTTACACGATATGTATTAACTATTCACAAAAAAAGTGAAATTATAAATGATCTGTTCAGAAAGCTGACGGTAGATTTTTGATACAACTGATAGAAGAATGAACTGTCATTTATGTGTCTGAACATGTCTAAATATCAGACTGATGTATCTGTCTATTATTAGTTCAGTGAACAAAAGCTAATGAAATATATCAGAGGTGTGGAAAGAAATCCTTTGTGCAGTCAAAATCTGGAAGTATAACAAGTACTTGTAATGAATTTGCATATAAGTAGTGAATTTGCCCGATATTTGTTACTTCTTACTCACGTGTGGTTTCTTTCTGCCTGGCACTTTGCGTTTTACTTGCTCAATGTGCAGCAGGTGGTATTGCCTTTACTGTGTAAATTTGCTTGCCAAATTGTAATCTAACCGCTCATTACAGAGTTAGCCCGTTGCCTTGAGTAAACCACCATAAGTGGCTGTACTGTGGTTTTAGGTGATATAAAAATGAGCTGAAGCAGAACAGTAATGCCATTCTGGTCAATAAAAAAGAAATAAAGACAAATTTAAGAAATTAGCTTTTAATTTGGACCTTTTGATCACTTGAACTCCGTTGCGTGTGTGATTAATAAACATTTATTGTATAGTGAGGCTTTCTAAGCTTTTGATCATTGGTCATGCATGCATATCCGGTTAGTTTCTTTCAAGTGAGTTTTAATCAGACGCTTGTTGATCATTGTTTCTTTGTGCGAGTGTATATGAATGTGTCTCCTTTGTTTGTTCATTATTTGTGCCTTTGATGTGCATGATGTACGCCACATGTATCTTGTCCCTCTTAACTTGTTTATCTTTATGTGCGTGTGTGTGCGTGCGCGTATCTCCAGTGTATGTGCGTGTGTGTATGTGTGTGTGTGTGTCTGCATTCCCTTCCTGTGGGCCTCCAGACCAAAGCCTCCTCACAGTGAGAGAATAGACTGGTTTATTGGAGGCCTGTCAGGCTCAGACTGAATTTACTGCCCACAGACAATGTTTATCACTCAACAGAGGGTAATGTGAGTAGAAAGCGCTGCAACCAGAGAGGGAGGGATGGAAATAAAAGACGTGAGGGAGGCGGCAAAGCAGCTCCAGAGCCAGGGAGGGCTTTCTGGCCCACTTCTCACTTTAGCTCATAAATCTCCAGACCCCATCCTGAGATATGTGTACTTACAGAGAAAGTGAAGAGAGGAAAGAAGGGAACAGAAAGGGGCGGTGGAAAGCAGCAGGACACCTTTCTATGCCGGGCTTTATTTTTTGCTGAAGCATGGAATATTTTTGTATCTCTCTATCACTGCAGTGTGTGTGTGTGCGAGTGGGACTTATTTTTTTCTTTTAGTGAGTTTGCAGGAGTATATTTAATACAATTTTAAACACTGCTAAGACTTAATAGAGGCATCCATCACACGAAAGATGCTGTTACAAGACATGGTTCCCTTAAAGGAACACTCTGACTTTTTGGGACTTTAGCTTATTCACCGTATCCCCCAGAGTTGGATAAGTCCATACATTCAATTTTCATCTCTGTACATGCCATAACTCTGTCTGACGCACCCACACCGCTAGCCTAGCTTAGCACAAAGACTGGAGGTAAATGGCTCCAGCTAGCCTACTGCTCAATAAGTGACAAAATAACGCCAACATTTTCCTATTTACATGTTGTGATGTGTATAGTTACATCATGTACTAAGACCAACGGAAAATGAAAAGTTTCGATTTTCTAGACCGAAATGGCAAGGAACTATTCTCTCCTGCGTAGTAAACAAGGAACTTTTGCTGTCGTACCATGGGTGCAGCAGGCGCAATGATATTACGCAGCGCCTGAAAATAGTCCCCAGCACGCTCTCTGTGCAAGCAGGTTGTCACGTTGGTTATGTTGACGGAAGTTAGCCTATTTTCAGGCGCTGCGTAATATCATTGCGCCGCTGCACCCATGGTACGGCAGGAAAATTCCTTGTTTACTACGCAGGAATGAGAGTATAGTTCCCAGCCATATCGGTCTAGAAAATCTCAACTTTTCATTTTCTGTCGGTCTTCGTACACGATGTAACTGATTTGCTTCCAATCAATGCAAATTAAGACTGTTGCTGATAATTAACAAAATATGCTAATATTGGCCAATGGTCACTGATGTATTGTGCATCCCTAGTTAATCTGTTACCAATTCACTTACTGTGAAATCTTATTGTTGTGTATTGCCATATTAAGTCCTTTGAGTTTCTTGTGTGAGTTTCTTTGTTGTGCCTGATGGCTGGTGTGAAGCCCTGTGACCCAAATGCCGTCCTCCCTCACACCTCACATTCACACTTTCACACTCCATGGCTGCTGACATTTACTGCGGCTTAGACAGTGTGATGGGCACACTGAGTGTGAGGTGGATTGTGGGTGTTTTTAGCTCTTGGTTTTGTATGAATATTTATCATTCATTTTCCCCTTTCTTTGTGATTTCAAGCTTAATTTGTGCTTTTTCTCTGATATTAGCCTTCCCGTCGCTCAAACAGTAGAGCATGGCGCTAACAACACCAAGGTCATGGTTTGGATTTCCATGGAAAGCAAGAACTGATCAAATGTGTACCTTGAATTCAATGTAAGTTGCTTTGGATAAAAGCATCTGCCAAATGCATATATGTAAATGATATTCGTATTAATATTTGTGTTTATGCCAAATATGCATACTGCATTTTTAACATGCAGTTTCTTTGCCTGTTTTACCAGCTCAATATCTGTTTGTATTTCCTCCTATATCCTAACCTTGTCTAGTTGTAAACTCTCCCTTCACTCTCTTTCTCTCCTCCTCCCTCTTCTCTGCCCGTAGGGCTCTCTATCCACTAAGGTGCTGAATAATTAATGGAGGCAGGCTGGGTTGATTAAAACAACACATCAGTCTGACCTCATTTAGTGAAGGCATGACTCAATGACAGGAACCAGCAGTGTCCTCTTAATGACAGATTACTGACTGCGTGCGCTTCTGTAAAGGAATTACAATTTTACACATACACACAAATACAAAAGTCCTACACTATGACACTTATGATGGTGTCCATAATGAATATTCACATTAAACTGTTCACATGAAAGTAATTCAACTCGTTGATATATCTACTAACACCTTTGTACACATGCAGGCTTACAAGCCTCTAATCTGTTTGTTAACCAGTATCAAGTGAAAATAAAGGAAGTTATTCTGTGTCTGGTACCAATAAATCCCTTTTTTTTTGTAGAAAAGTTTTATGGTGCAAGAATTATGTAAAATATTAGCTTCAGGAGAACTTGTGCTGACAAAGAACCGTCAAAACGTTAGCGTTAACTTTGCTTTTAGCAATTATTTTTCTCTTGATCGTGTTGCATAACGATTTGCTTTATAAATATTACTGACAGTTTTAAGCCAGGGGCGTTCTGAAGCCGGATATTGAGGTGACATTTCTGCGAGAGCAAATGCAACTTGTGTCTCTGCTTGAACTTGAAGTCACTGGCTCGACAGCAGATGCAGATTTGTCAGCGGTTGACGGCAATAAGCTGCAAATTTCTCAAACAGCTGATTGTGACATCAAATCCATCATTGATTTCTGCTTGTTTTTCCCATACATTCAGAATGCCCATTCCATATTCTTTTGGTAAAGAATGGAAATGTGATGCCTTGATTTAGGAACAATTTCATTTAATAAATGGCTGGTAAACCTATTGCCAAAACCCATTTGCCACCATGTCTGTATCAATCATGCCAGTCCACCAGCTCACTGGAATGTACTGGAAAGAACCGATTGAGGAGGCTGGCAGGAAGGAGGGAGGAATAAGCCGCCTCTTTCCTCTACATCAAAAGGAAAAGTTCATTTGCTAATCATTCGTGGCACATGGAGCGAGTTCCTTTTCGCTAATTGTGTCCAAGAGTTGCTATTAGCATATCTGCTTTGATTTTGTACTCTGCCCTGTGGCAGCTGACAGCGGCTGTGCTTTTTTTTTTTTAAATGAAGACTGACAATTAGAAACTGCTCAAATAAAATTGTACAAAACGAATAACATGTACTTTGGGGCTGAAGTCTGAGATTATATATGAAATGCATATAGCTTGTGTGAATTTAGCTAATATTTTTCACATGTCAGGACAACCAAACCTTACCTTTCAACATCCGACACAGAATGAACATACATTTTAATAGCCAGGTGATGAGCGGTGCCTGGTTTCCTCCAAACATGACACTTGCGATTCAGGCCAAAGAGTTAAATCTTTGTTTCATCAGACCCGAGAATTTTGTTACTCATGGTCTGAGAGTCCTTCAGGTGCCTTTTGGCGAACTCCAGGTGGGCTGTCATGTGCCTTTTACTGAGGAGCGGCTTCCGTCTGGCCACTCTACCATACAGGCCTGATCGGTGGAGCGCTGCAGAGATGGTCGTTCTTCTGGAAGGTTCTCCTCTCTCTCCACAGAGAAACACTGGAGCTCTGTCAGAGTGACCATCAGGTTCTTGTTCACCTCCCTGACTAAGGCCCCATTACCTCCGATCGCTCAGTTTGGCCGGACGACCAGCTCTAGGAAGAGTCCTGGTGGTTCCAAACTTCTTCCATTTACGGATGATGGAGATCTAAAACAAACTTCGTTCACGTTGTCATTATGGGGTATTGTTTGTAGAATTTTGAGCAAAGATCAGTTTTGGAATAAGGCTGTAACATAACAAAATTGGGAAAAAGTGAAGCGCTGTGAATACTTTCCGGATGCATAGTGTGTATATATGATTGAAGGATCATGTGACACTGAAGACTCGAGTTATGATGCTGAAAATTCAGCTTTGCTATCACAGCAATAAATAACCTTTTAAAAATTTTAATTGTAATAATATTTCACATTATTACTGGTTTTATTGATCACATAAATGCAGTCTTGGTAAGCAGAAGAGACTTCTTCCAAAAACCAAGATCTGACCAACCACAAACTTTTAAACAGTATTTTATATGCACAGATGGGTCGACTGAGAAATGTTCTCAGTAGAGGCCTATCAATCTTTTTAAAGTTTTGCAAAGCACAAGCTAATATTTAGCCGCTCAGGTTAGTACTTGTTGATCAATCATAGAATGTACTGAAAACCTTGATTAAATCACATAATCACAGGAACAATCAAACTGATCTTTAGAAGTTTGTATCACATCAATCCCATCTTTTACAACATACTGATACATGGCCAACTGATTTTGTCATAATTGTGCCTGCTAATAGTTTCGACTTGTAAATTCGTTATTACGTTCCTCTAGAGACTTTTTTTTATTTTCAAAAGCATCAATGTGTATTGACGGCTTGAGCGCTTGAAAACTTTCAGGTACTTTTTTGCTGAGCAGATATAGTCTGAAGAGTTAAGTTTACTGTAAGTTGGGAGATAACTGAAACTTAAAAAGTCGAAGGAATAGAAAAAAAAATTCTGGATGAGTTTGCTAAGCTCAGCCCTTTTGAGTCTCCGTGTCTTGGCTTGAAGACAAAGTGAAAATGGTGTATTGACATTTACAGGAGTGCTTTTCTTCTGGCATGGATCAGGAGGAATTGAGAACGTTGATGTTGTGTTTTTGTCATGCTTTCTTCCATTTATAATTAGTTGAGAATCTGTGTGTGCAATGGGTAGAAAACTTTCAGAGCTCTTATCTTCATGCTAAATATTTCCTGAACTTTGAATGAATTTGATTAGGAAGTCTTGTACTCATTCACAGATCCTAAACAGAGATGCTATTGTACAAGCATAATATCATAAGAGGCTAAAAAACGAACACAATTGACCTCTCTTCTTTGTGCTGATCCGTGTTCAGGAAGGTAATGTAGTGAACCAAACTGTTACTTGAACCCAAACAGAAGTTAATCAGAAGCTCTTTTCACTTTTCATTTTTAGTTTTAAAGTGTATTAAAGGGATAATTCCCCAAAACAATGAAAATTCAACATTACTCACCCTCATGTTGCTCCAAACATGTATGACTTTCGTTCTTTTGTGGAAGAGAAAATGTAATGTTTTGAAGAATCCTGAATAGGGAATGGAAATGTCAAGGTTCATAATTACAAAAAAGCGTCAAAAGTTAAATTTCTAATGAAATGTGGTACCTTTTAATGTCACTGTGTTCGGTTTAATATAACGTGCGGTCACAACACGTGTAAGAACCAGTGCCAAATGGCAAATTTATTGTTGATTTCAGAGTTGCAAGTTTGTGTCTGTTCTTTACACAAAACGATTGTATGACTTAAAATTTAAAATATGATGCATGAGTCATGAGGACTTCTTTTATGGTGCTTTTACTGTGCTTTATGTGTCATTTGGAAGCTTGACGGACACTGTTTCCATTCACTTTCCTTTTGTGTACTATGAAAAAAAGAGAAATCATATGGGTTTGGAATGACATGAGGGCACACGAGTAAATCATGACTAATGACTAATTGATCTGCAAACTGTTCCTTTAAGGTTTAAAACCTTTAATTTCCCAACCTTTAGCATTCCTACCACATTTTCCATTGTTAAAACTGGCATATGTTAATGTTGGATTAACAGACGTTTGACTGATTTTGCCTAATTAATTGTTTTCCTCAAGCTGTCAGCACATGTTCTTTCTTTAACAAGAAATATTGCATAGAAATTAGTTTGCATTTGCATGGGGATTAAAGGGTAAATCTGTTTTTATTGATAAGGCCCACTACATTTTTAACATTATTGGAGACAGACTTGACTTTACAAGACAATAAAGCATAACTCTTGTTTATAAGTGGACTATAGAGTCACATGCAGTGTGTAAATCAAAAATGAGCTGTAATTATACTGAAGAAATATAGTGTAGCTCAGTGCACATATTCTCCAGTCCAACTTCCGTCTCATCCAAAAGAATCTGGTCTCCTGAAATATGTGGAAGAGCTTCTAGAGTGACAGCATGCTTGTTTTCTTAGACTGGAGTTTGGAGACGGGAAGTGCAGTGGCTTTCGGAATGGGGATCAGAATGGCTGGCCAATTGGGCTGGGGGTCAGTGTGTTTGTTCCTGTTCATGACCCAACCCCCACATGGGTTTGCAGCTGCTCTGGAGAATTAGGGGGAATCCCAACCTAACTAATTGTATAAACTGCTGGACTTGCATGAAGGAAGAAAAAACGGGCTCAAAATAGAACATGTCCTGAAGACGATTGAAGATTGTTTTAGAAATGTTTAAGAATGTGACATCTGCTTAAAACATGTTTGAGCGTTGTGTGTGTGAGCACTTTAGAAAGTCGACTTAATTAAGTTATCTACAGTGTCTGTTATCATGTAAGAATTGTTTTGCATGAGGTCAGCGAAGTTGTGTTGGAATTCTTTCCACATAATGTAAAAACAGCATTATTCATTTGAAGGCAAATGTGAGTTATTCCTTCAGAGGAGGACCCAGATGTGAGAGCTGGACTGTTGATGAAGGGGGGTGGTTCCAGATGGTCCACCCGGGTCTGGTTAAATATTATCAGTCCACTGGCCTCCCCCACTGCCTCGCTGAGCCTGTAATCCATCGTAACTACCCAGCCCCTCTTTCATCTCCTCTCTTTTCCCCCCTTTGCATTTCCCTCAGAGGAGTGGATTATCGGAGGTACTCATTCTGCATGCAAGAAGCACACTAGAAATGGATAGAGCGAGAGATCTCTTTATATCACGCTTTCAGATACAATGTGGATTCTGTGACCATTCATCCGCTGCATGTACTGCAGATGTAGAAATACAATGTCATGTTAGTTCCAATGTAACATTTGTCAAACTGGGAAATGTTACGTATTGACTACCGAATGTTGCCATGTACCTATTTATTGACAATTTAGAATGACTTATCTGAACCCAGAAACCAAACATCTACAAATTAGATGACCGCCTAATATATAACCATGTTTTCATGCAAGTTAATACTATATCTTTTCTACCGACCATTAGAGCACCGTTAGATGTATGAACCTGAAGAATTTAAATAATTGTGATTTTTGAAAGCAGAATGAAACCATAATAATGCCACATTCTATCCTAATAATTTTTTGTATTTTTCATCCTTGCACATTATTTTTCCTCTGTTTTTCCACACACCACCTATCACTCCCTTGCAGACCCCAGTTTGAAAACCTATGACCCAAAGTTAACCAACAGCCAGATAGCTATTTAGGCATTGTTTTAGCAAACTCTCATTCAGTCTTCCTTCATTCTGGTATGTAACAGCCTCTTTTCACACTCCAGTCGAATGTCCTGTTTGAAATGCTTCACATTACAGAATTAAAATGGGTTGCAAACAGCAATTCATGCTGGCTTCTTTGCTTCACATCACTACACTCTAAAAAAAATGGTTCTATATGGCACCAAAAATGGTTCTTCGTCGTAATCATAGGGGAACCACTTTTGGTGCTATATAGCACCATATCTTAACATGTTCTGTATATGGTAGCGGTGCTATATAGCACCTTAGTCAGTGGTGCTATATAGCACCTTAGTCGAAGAACCGCTGAAGAACCACTGAAGCACCAAAATTGGTGCTATATAGCACTTAAAAAGGTTCCCCTATGATTACGAGCCAAGAACCATTTTTGGTGCCATAAACATGAACCTTTTTTTTTAGAGTGTATGACATAACTAGCATTTCTTGAAAGTACATCTATTCTGTGCCTTAATTTGATGTCCAAACAGCTCATTAACATTTTCGTCTTCATTTTCTTCTTAATGACTGAACCTGTGATCTCTTTGTGGTTATTCTGAAGTGCTCAGCCACTCAGTGCTCCGCGAGTCGCTGTCAACCCACCCGTCGGCGGCCCCCGTCTGCCCCGTCTTCCAGTGCAAGTGCATGAGAGCGCTTGAGGAATGCTGTGTCTCTATTGTAATTGTATCAAGGGGTGGGGGAAAGATGGGTTAATTACCCTCTCAAAGTGGCCAGTGCACTTGGAGAAGAGGGTCAAACAAGTCATAATGGCGCATTTGCCAGGCCATTGTGAGGGTACTGTAGCAGAGCGACATGCTCTTGTTCCCGCTTCAGACCGCTTTAGGGGGCTTTCGCTGATTAAAGGGGGGATTTGCGTCGGTTGCTTTCATGGGTCCTTGGCCAGGAGAATCGATATGTCAATAGGCTCAGTATCTATATGCAAAGCAGGGGTTTGGCCAGCACATTCAGGGCTTTTTGATATGCATGGGGCTTAGGTTTAAGCCACTGGCAGTGAAGACTGAGCACTATCACAGAGGCCGCTTGATGTTCTTGTGTGTGGTGATATGGGGTCCTCCGTGGGGAGTGGGTCTGCTTTGATAAGATAGAGAGCTGGTGGCCTGGAAGGCTGGATGTGGCTCTGGTCTGCCGTTGTGCGTGTGATGACTCAGAACTCCTTAAAACGGAAAAATCACTGGCTTTTGTTTTGGCCGCCCATCTATGTAATGTACCAGATTCTTCCTGCCCGAGGGCCATCATCACAGCACAGTCCCACTGGGTCCTTTGTGTGTTTTTTTTTTTCTCCACGTGAAAGGGAGCCAGAATGAGAAATCAAGAGCGAGAGTGTCGGGGGTGAAGGTCTTTCCTCTAGGGGGTGTCAAGGTAATGGGCCTGTTTAGAGACAAGCCCCCTATCTGTCTCATGGCCTCTCAATATCTCTGTCGTGATGGGAGTAGAGATGATGGGGCTTTCTTTCATGCCGTTACCATCCGCAGAAGATGGAGTAGCGCGGGGACACTGGTCGGGGTCACAGACCTCCCCCACCCAGTACTCGGCTCCACCTCGCTTTTAGCCTCTTTGAAATGGTGATGATGATGGGGTGACCCCCGCTGTCCCCTGATGCGATGCCCTCAATGAGGCTTGGGTTTGGTAGATCATTCCACTGCCCCCACTTTCCCCTCCCTAGAGCTCCACAGCAACCACTGCCCCGGTCTCGCCGCATTTGTCATGTCCAGACCCTGCAAGCTGCACCTCTATGGGGCTTTTGTTCCCCAACCTGCTGGCTAAGCAGGGGATTTTAGATGGACCATTAACATTTGAACCAGCTCGGCACATTTCCCTATTGCACTCGATCTGCACTCAGGCCATTACTGGTGAAAAGACTGAGAATTCTTCATATAGGTCACTATACATCGCAAAAGACCAACGATATCATGATAGGAGCTGTTAAATATGAGGTTGCTGAGACTATATAGTCTATATATACTGTAGTACAGGAAAAAATGGTAATGTACACATAAATCATAGTTAGACAAATCATACGCATATCTGTCCTGAACATACTCAAATGATCCAATACAAATAGCCATATGTGTCAGTGAGCTGTTCATCTGTTGTCTGAGTCAGTAGAGGTCAGTAGGTCAATAGGGTGTTATGATGCATAGCCAGGGGACAGGTGAAGTGGAGTTGACCACTCATGCCGCCCCTTAATCTTAGCAGATTTCGAAACTGCCCATCATCTGGGCCATCAAATAACATATCAAATTTGTTTGGAAAGTAAAGATGCATTAAAGGGATAGTTCACCTAAAAATGACTATTCATTTAAACAGTCTTTGTTCATATACATAATTAAAGCCAATGGTGTCCAAAACATCATTAAAGGAGGCATAACACACATAGTTTCTGCCAATCTCGTGTTAATCTTGAGTACCTACAGAGTAGTATTGCATCCTTCATATCTTCGAAAAGTCTTTATTTTTATTATAAAAGACCGATACGCTGTACCGATTCTTTCAGAAAACAGCCAAGCTCGTGGAGGCGTGCAGTGGGTGGGGTTAAAGAGTCATGAGCACACCCACACAATACATCATGGCATTATCCCTGGATAACTTTCGATTCACTATACGTTCATGTTGTTTACATTTTATATGCACTTACGGGCCGATTGCCAACAAACAGACATTTGATGCAGTTTCACTCATCGCCTGCGGTTTCAACTCATGACCAGGAACAAACAAACACACTTGCAGAACTCTGTTGCTGCTCCGGGAAAAAAAATGCATCCATTGTTAACGCTGGGTTATTTGGGAAGCTTGTTCCCAAACAAGCAAAGTCTTAAAAAATGTTGAAAGGATTTGAAATTTGCATTTCAAATTTCTAATGTGTGTATGACTAAATCTATAATGACAATGTAAACGTCTCGCATAACTCGCCCTCAAGTAAAAAGTTAACCTTGTTCAGGTTAACTTTCCCTCACAACCAGAACACAATTATTTTTTGACATTGTTGATTTTGTGGTGAAAAAACAAAATGACCACACTGCAGACGGCTTCTGTAACCCGAACGAAGTTTGTTGATGTACAAGGAATCCCACCCTTTATGACGCTATATAGGGCCATACTCAAAAAAAAATTTCCGATACGTATTCGAATCGAATTTGGCACAGAAATTCTTGTATGTTTTTATTTTGGCCATGTTTAGCTAGCCTGGCTCCACCTTCCTACGTACTTCCGCTCAATTTTCATTTTCCTTCAGTACTCCATCTGGGATTGCAGTATATTCTCTGGTTTTCTCCTGTCCAATTTTAACCGTTCCAATCAGCGAACAGAGGGAGTGGATGAGAACGATGATGTTGATGTCGTGCGCTAGTTTGAGATGACATATGTCACGACCAAACGTTAGCGATTGGTCATGGCAGATCCAGTGTGGCTCTGGGCAGATCCAATAGTTTTAAACTTCAACAGAGCACCCGTCTTCAAGGAAGTTAACGCTTGTCAAAGGAGAGTGGCCAGACTCTATGTACAAATTAAATGTACGAGAGTCTGGTAAGACCAGGCTAATGTTTAGCATGAGAATCCAACTCTTTAACAGTAAATAAGTCAGAATGCATGAAATACCCCGCCACACTTTAAACACATTTTGTATGGAAGCTTATTTATGCCACATAAGAAAAACAAATAAATAAATATATATATATTGATAAATCATAATTATCTCATGTCACAGTATCTCATTTGAACTTTTTATGTCACGATTTTCACTTTTTTTTCATAATTATATTTCATTAAAACATTATTTTATTTTCTTATGTGGCGGAAATTGACTTTTATACCTTGACTCTCATTGTATGGATAAAACATCTCAGGCATTCTTCAAAATGTCGACTTTTGTGTTCCACAGAATAAAAAAGGCGTGAATTTTCTTTTTAGGTGGACTATCACTTTAAAGTCTTAAAAAATGTTGAAAGGATTTGAAATTTGCATTTCAAATTTCTAATGTGTGTATGACTAAATCTATAATGACAATGTAAACGTCTCGCATAACTCGCCCTCAAGTACACAAACCCACATTCAAACAAACAAGTCACCATAGGATAGTAAGAGGCTGGATCTATTCTCATCACTTAATCCTTGACCTTGAGCCAAGAGTAATGAGACGGGACTGCTCAAGCAATCAGGATCATCAGCGGCCCTGCGGACTAGTCAATAGCCTTCACCCGCTTACATTACACATCTGGCAGAACGGTTCACGGTAGCTAATCTCCACCATATGTTGTACCACTGCGGTAAGCATCAGCTGGCAAATAGTAACAGCACATACCTCTCAATGCATTTATATTGTACCATAATTCACAAAGAGCTATGACGTTTTATTATTAATGACTATATAAGAAATAACCCTCTCAACTCGCTTGCAGGAAATTGCTTCAGCGAGGTTCACAGAAGAGTTAATAGTGTGCATGTCCGGAGATTGTGATCAAGGTTATGTCACTCAGATTAAGCGTACTGCCTATGTGATTGCATTTTATAGGAAAATGGTTCACTTTGTCATATGCATTTTTATATAGCTGGAGTTCAAAAGCTGTCGCTGTTGAGAATGTTGAATGGTATCCGTCTCTTGACCTTTGTTGGTGTTAATAGCATGTGGCACATCCTTACTGTGCTACTATATAATGAGTCAGCACAGGCGCTCATTGTAACAGTATTGAATGATGGCCCCTCCCTATCAGACAGATTAAAGGCATTGTGAGTCAATGCAAACACCCATCTGTTCATCAGGGCCAGGCATTCTGGGACAAACTGGGTCATGTGACTGACAGAATATTAACAAGCTTTTAAACTACATGCTATCAGTATGCTAACACCTCCCAAGCTCAGTCTAACTGCATTGACATTGTGCTATATGTTCTCTTGAGGACGTGCATCCGCTCCTAACGACATATATCATGCACCATTGATAAGAAGTCGAGCTTAATAGAAAATAAAGAAGCTTTTTTTATGCGTATTTAGAGGAAGTGAAGTGGGGGAGGTGGATTGAGGGTAATAAATAGCCTCGCACTTTCAAGTTGCCAGCAGGTTTGCTCATGCATTTCCTCCTAAAGCCCCATAAAGTCTTTGAATTCCTAACAGCCGCCATACAACCCCCTCCTCCCCTGATATACTGCCCCTCTCGACTCCTGCAGTCTCAAGGTATTGCGAATCTCAGGTCATTTGCCTCCATCGACACATGCAGCTTAGTACGCTGGCCTGTTGTTGTTTTCAAGACGCAAAGTTACTTATGACTTATTTTCTTTTGAAATGTCACACGATTCCATTTACACAATTAGATGTATTTTATTGGTGTACCTAGATCATTTAAATCAGTTAAAGACAAAGAATATAGTAGTAGAGAAATGGGTGAGCATGTTTATTTTTTTTTTTTACTTAAATACTATTCAATGCTGTGTAGTTTTGATAATGGAATATTTAGGAGGAGTCAAATTTAATGCGTAAAGGTACGGCCACATTTTTCATTTCCTGAAAATTTGCAGGAAAATTGTCCATTATTGTCAATAGAGTAGCGATGAATGAAGCACTGATCACACAGAAGTCTATTTCGAACCAGGCAGCTTTCTGTCGGTCAATGTGGTGAATTCGCCTGACCAACTGAAACCGACGCAAAATCTGCATGGTGAAATATTTCGCCCTCGCGCGAAATTCCCAATTGTGTGGATTCCTATTGAAATGACTCCATTCTGCCTGAGAAAACTCACTGAACAATAGTAAACGTGACTTCGCCTGAACAGTATTTACTGTTTGTATAGTATTACAGTCGCTTGACCTGTATGTGGATGTGTTACTTCTTGTGCAAAACATTTAAACTGGCACAAATGTAAAGCAGTTTTATTTAGAGCCAGTCATTTACCCCTCCCTGACCGTTTTATAGCCAGATTTATATGGGTCTGGTTGGATTAAAAGGACTGCCCATTAATAAACGTGTATTTATTGAATGAGCGGCCTTTTGTGTGCAGGCTAATATTTTAGATGGTGAAAAATCAATACGGTACCTCTTACATGTCAAGGACAAAAATGTGAGGGCTGAAGCCGGAAAATAAGGGGAGGCTAATACGTCGTTTCACTGATGGATGGAGCCATCAGCGGATGGCAGCAACCTTGGTGCGTTGAGCTGACGGATGCTGTAGGGCTGCAGCCTGAGTGTTCATTGCCTTGTTATGAACACTACTCTCCAGACAGCGTCTATGGATTTTGTGGTGGGAAACTAGATAGTGTTGCAATGTGTTGTTTACCTTACTTTGTATTGATAAAGCAGTCATGGGGTCAGTGAGTGTCTGCTCTTTACAGAAGACAGCATGGTGGTTTACTGGAAGAGCAGTAGGTGATCAGCGTGTGCCTATTGTTAAATACAAGTTCTGCTAATGATAACGCTACATTTCAACCGATTATAATTTTAATAGGCTGGTTAATAAATATAGCCTCCCTGTATGATCTCCTGAGAACAACATGTTTATTGATCATACGTTTACAACGGCCATTATTGTTTTTAACCATAAATCTTTAAGCCATTAACAAGTTGTTACCATGATAAGCAGATTTTTCCTCATCTCTAATTTTGAGAGTCTGTCTACTCTCTTTAAATGGCACAAATTGTAAACATAAATGCATGCACTAAAATAAGATTAAGGGACGGATAATATCTCAATTCATGCAAGTGTATATTAGATGTATTGTCCATAATTTTAATGTTTTGTATGGGGAAAAAAACCTTGTATGATGAAACAGAGTGTTTCCTTCAAAGGTCCTAAAATCCAGTTATGTCCTAATAACTCCTGTCCTCTTTCTTATACTTTTATAGTTTTGTTTTGTTTTGTTCTTTTTAAGAAAACGGCAGTCGAATAATGTAAACGTGTTTGTACAAACTTTATAGTTCAGCTTGTTATGGCGACATATCCTCGTCGATAGATGGCACATTGATAAGACTGAGATTATGTTTATCGGCAGCCAATGAGAGAGCGACCCAGTCAGAGTGGGGGTTGATGGGGGCGGAGTTTATGCGCAGCTGCTGACACTCGTCAAGAATTGCGGTGTGGGATAGCCTGGAAAGTGCGTGAAGACTAGAGTTACCCTGTCGAAGAGCGCTTCTGTTTTTCGAGGAGAATTTTCCCAGAAGTATGCGAGGGATTCGACACAAGATGCTAAAGACATTACTCTGAGTTCGCGTCTGTGCAGGGTCTGGAAACACTGGAGCAAGTTCTTCCCGTGTCTGACCAGCAGCCCTCCAACGGGAATATCCACGAGACGGAGCGCTCTCTTCAACGACGCGGACGGCTGCGTGTTTACAGTAAATATGCGTTATGCGTCAGCCTGCTAACGAATATCATTTAGAAAACGTCTCAGTTGCAACGAAGAGGGGTTTGGGAGCTTTTCGAAACAATCGCTCCTAACAGTCCTCGGACGTTTCCACGGGCTGCCCTCGTCTGCGCGCGGGCTCCTGCTTATACTCATGTAACAGTTTCACATCGATCATTGGGTCTCTCATGGAGCCACAATTTCAACAGCACGCGGTGCTGTAACGCAGGATTTTAAAGTCTGAAGAATGTAGTTCATTCCCCGTGGACAGCGCGAGCTTCTGCTTAACTGACTTACATAAACATCACTGAAAAGAGCACCGTTTCTCTTCAAGTTTTATGTACGTTACGCGATGGTTTGAAATCGCATTTTTTTTCGTAGAGACGCTCCCATCTGATTTGTTTTGATGAGGGGATTTTTTTTATATTTTAACCCACCATACTCCAGTTGTATATAACGTTTCGAGTCTTTTGCTGCGACTTTAGGAAGGAAACGTTTACTTTGGGAGAATATTTGCTTTTATTTCACGATGTACGAGAGTGTGGACGTTGTTGGGCTGACCTCTAGTCCCAACCCGTTTTTAAGCATGGATTACTACCACCAGAACCGAGGCTGTCTGATCCCGGATAAAGGCCTCGTGTCGGGAGGGTCCCGCGGCTTCAGGACCCCGCACTGGAGCGGCTCAAATCACTGTAGGTGGCCTTTTGTTTTCTTTATCCTTAACAGTGTCTGATCTAACATTATGCGGACAATTTCATTCCAAGTTCCTCCCCCGACTGCTGAATGTTTAGGGGGGGTCACAGGGGCAGCAACTACACGTCAGCTGATGAGTGGGGGTATTTTCCAGCATGGATATCTTACATGTAGGCCGTGTCTCAAATCTAGCGAGCTGACTACCTTGACAGCTGCTAATGCACTTTAATGTAGCCTGTTTTGTGCCTGTTATGATATAATCAGGATCAATTTGACAACTTAGTATTGCCGTGAAATTATCGATAGTAGACGTGTACTGTAGCTTTATGAAATGGTACGTTTATTGGTTGTCATCGTGTACACGGCATACCTGATATCTCAGACCAAATATTTGTTCAGTATATTAACCCCATCAGATTTCCATTCGCTATTGCCATGATGAATGAGTAACAAGCTAATCAAACTATGTGGGTTCAAATTCCTTAGAGGTGGGAGGGTCAAAGGTCATTTTTAGGGCAGTTTCTCCCAGTGACCACTGTGGCAGTTCATTTTTTGAAACATTAACTTGTTTTATTTTTGTAAAAACCTTTTTTTATGGCTGCAGTAGTGTTTGCTTAACATTTAACTTAGTAGTAGTAGAAGGCTTTTCATGTTTGGTGTCATACAAACCAGTATCATTTTTAGGGCAGTTTCTCCCAGTGACCACTGTGGCAGTTTCCCAACCAGGCGCTTAACCCTTTTAAATACAGTGGGGGAAAACCACCTAATCTTTTCATACCTTTCATTTCGTAAATAAAAAATGATTTTCCATTTTAAGAACGTCAAGCTTTTAGTAGTAGTAGTAGAAGGCTTTTCATGTTGGGTGTCATACAAACCAGGGCTGCGTTTCCCAAAAGCATCTCAGCATAGATTATAGCTAACAATGCTTTTGAGAAACGCAGCTCAGATTGGTTTGAAATGCCATATATTCATGCAATACGCTCCTGTGAATCAGGTATACGTTTGCGTACACATTAACCAGCCTTACCCATTCCTGTATATTGTCAAACCTTGAATGTTTTTCACCTATATATGATTTGGTGTTTCTGAGCATTGTGATTACTGCATGTATCTCATTTTACTCGTAATCATAGTGATTACTGCGGGGAAAACACCACATTTTACCTTATTAATTCAATACATTTTATAGTTATGCCATTCATTTATAAATCTTCATTCCGCAACATTTTACCTTTTAATGAAATGTAGAGTAATGTGAAAAACTAAGATGAATACCAGTTATGCCGGTGAGCAAGATCTCAGAAGCACCATCAGCAGCCGTGTGCAGAAGCTACATGAAAGCCATCAGTTCCTGTCTGCTAATTTTTACTACGGTTTTAAAAAAGCTTGACATTCTTAAAATGGAAAGAATCGTTTTTATTCGCGAAATGAAAGGTATGAAAAGATATGGTGGTTTCCTCCACTGTATTTAAAAGGGTTAAGGGCCTGATTGGATACCGGCAGGATACTTGGGATTTATTCTGGATTGAGATGTTATATTTTTAGTAGCCTATAAAGTATTATTGAGTATTAGCTGTTCTATATAATATAATATTTGTCTTCACATTTTGAGAGTGTAATAGAAAACAATTTCTTAGAAGAAATAGGGAATGCATACAGTTTCACAGCTAGTACAAGGCCACAAGAAATGGGTGATGTCTTCTTACAGCGTATGGTATGTGTTTGCAACACGAGCGTGACATTTCAGGGGGCCAGAGTCTGTCTGGAAACATGGTCTCCAGTGATTGTTGGGGCATGTCAACATTGCTAATCTTGTGTAAGCCTGTTTGAGGGATGATTTGTTCTGCAGCTCAGCATCCTTTTCTTATGGAGAACAGTCCTAGCAGCCAAAGTATTTATGGTTCTTGAAAAGGGCACGTAGGGCAAGAAGACTCTGTGGTGCGTCCATGGGCAGCTCGACCTCAGGTGACCAGATCTAAATTAAATCATACGAATGATACGTGGCGTCCTAAGATCCTGTGTAAACATCTCAAGCTATTTGTATTGTGTGTGTGTGTGTATACAAGGGGCATGTTAGGATGGAATACACTGTCAAAAGTTTCTCCTTTACCCCCCGCCCTGCAGACCTCATTGTGGGATGTGCTTTGTTTTAAATCCAAGATGTTGTGTGTTACTCAATATTTCTGCAGCAGTGACTTTCAGAGGTGGCACATCAGGATTAAACCTATCATGGTTTCCACTTTGCAGAGGAAATCACAAAGAGATCGAAAGACTCTTGAGAGCAATGGACTGAAGTGCATTGAATTGCATTGCTCTTTCAGATAATCCTCAGAATAATTAAAGCCAGTAGCGTTTTGATGACCACATTCTTAGTCTTGCATTAGATCGAGACTTGATAATGGATGTTTTCAGAGTCTGTTCCTTTTAAGTGACGCTATACTTGAAGTGTTCTGTAGTGTACTTGTGTGTATTATCTCGCTTTCTTCTGAAGCGTGCCGTGTGACTGGTTCTTAGTGGCCTCCAAACATGGGCACCTTCTTCACGGCCATCAGGAGCGGATTAAGCCCGCCACCTCCCTGACCTCTAGGCCTTGCTACCTCGGCACAGTGAGAGGCTCTGGCGCTCCGTGTCTCAGGGAGGCATCCATCACGGTGTGTTTGAAAAGCTCTCCATCATTCTGAAGGCTGCCTGGGACCCAGCAGAATGAAAGCAGGCGGTCGGATCTCTCTGCTGTTCCTCCCCCACTAAAAGACTGTTAACTTTCTATTCACAAGCATCCTCGTGACATTCCAATGTAACTCTCTTTTGTTTTAGTGGAGAGCTTGATCTCTCGCGAACATGTTGTTGAAGAGCATGCGCATCTCCTTGCTGTATATCATCACAGTTCTGTTTTATTATATAGTATTATTTACAGCATTGCTTTAGCCATGTTTGTGTCCCAAGTTGCCACTTTCGCTTAATCAAAATATTGCAAAAACAGCCTTTTCATCACGTGGTTAAGAGAACAAAATTGTCACTTCTGGGGAAATTGATACAAAACATAAATGGAAGTTCTATGCCAGTGGGCAAACCGATGTGGCTCTTTTACTCTTCTACCAAAACACTCTGATAAACATTGCTTGCCAGCAATTGGTGACAAATTACTTCTTTCGAGGAAAGGCCCATTGTGATACTGATCGATCTGAGATGCAAAGGTAGCCGATCATTTTCATGACAGTCAGATACACCTCAAGCAATTATCATATACATTTTTAAATGCAATTTGGAAATGTATTATATATTTATCTTTGTGTCCATCCAGCACTTTTTTTCCCCTATATCCCAAACTACAATTATGGCTGTTGTTTTTTAACATTCAGATTAAATCTGCAAAATCTAAATTGAAATGAATGTCTATTTTTATACTGTACATTATAATATTGTGACGGCTTAATTCACCTGTAGCACTTTTTATTTTATTTTTATTATTCCTTTTTTTGTTACTTTTATTTACCTTGTTTTAAACAAATGTTTTTAATTTCAGTCATAACATGAAAATAATGATTGGCTTATCAGTGCATACATGATTTGCATAAAAATGTCAGCCAGTAAAGCATTCATGTTTTTTTTATCAGTGGCTTGATGAGCCTCACATGGAGCTGCGGTGTGGAAGCCCTAACTAAGGAAACGCATGTGGCGTTTTATTGTTTCCCATGAACAGTGCTGTGCCGGTGGGAGCAATTGCCTGGCCCGGTTGCAGCTGGGAGGGGATGGAGAGTGGAAAAAAGGGATTCCTGCAGAATGAGTGGAGAATTAGAGGAGTTTGAGAGGGAAAGAGTAACTGCCCTGGTCTGTCGGTTAACCAGGGCTTACTAAGGACTGGGGTTTGCCTGAACTCCAGACAGCGTGGCAGGCCTGCAGCTGAACACAGAACGGGAGAGCTGCTAGTTTGCATTTTGCCACTGGCCCTTGTTGGCAAGAGTGGTGCTTGTGTTGCTGTGGTTTTGGCTGGCTGACCGAGTGTTTATTTCTTTTAGCCTTAAATACAGAGCAGGACTTGCAATAGATACTAGGCCTGCTGGCACCCTGTAGCACACATTCATGCGGAGAAACAGCACACACACACCCCACATCTGTGCCATGTGGACTGTGTGTGTGTGTGTGTGTGTGTGGGGGGGGGGGGGGGTAAGGCATACGCAAATGTGACCAGCTGGTGGCTGTGGCCTGGACTCTGGATAGCACTGTTAAAATGCATGCATTTATGTTATCAAGTGCTTAAAACAATGACTGGAAGAGAACCCGAATGAAAGCATAGTGCTTCAAAACCCAGTACTCATGTAACATTGATTTGTGCATGTTTTTGTTTGAGATGCTATTATATTGGAATAAGATTTGCTATACAATGTAACTTGACAACACCTGGATCCTTCATCGCTCCGATTCACACCATAATTTCAAGATTTCTTCTCCATGGTAAATGTATCATCAATGTGATCTGTATTCGTTTAGTGCCAAAAAATGTCCCATGACAGGCTAATAGATGTGTATGTTGGGTATACGGCACTCTAAACATCACCCATCTGGTGTCTTAAAGTTTCAGATCAGAGAGACGACTTTTACCCGAAGGCTGAACATTAGCAGAGCTGCTCTTTAATCATGGAGGAGAGAACAGTGAGGTTTGTACCTGCACAAGGCCATAGGGCAGGATTTTGCAACACATGGCGCCCTTCCAAATCAGATGTGCAGCCCTCCAGCTGTAATGGCTGTTGCTTGCTTTAAAGTGCCGCCATGTGCTGTAAACCACAAGTGCTTTTCATACATTAGATCTCTTCTTAGTCATGTGCTATCAGGTTATGCTGCATTTCTTTATGGCGGGAGAGTCTGTGAGCAAACCTGCACATGAGAAGGTTACTGAGGGCAAGGTTAACAAGTTCCTAGATTCCCATGTTTTTGGTTGAAATCGGTATTCTGAATGTTTGGTAGTCCATACACTCTTCTTCTGGTTTCTTTCTCTCTTTTTGTAGACTCAAGGCAGTTTAAGGAAGAAGTGCTGGAGTGGGCCGCTCTATTTATGTAGCGCTAAGGCGGATTTGAAGGGCGCCATGCCCAAACACATTGACAGATTTTGGGCTGAGGCTAAAGCTGCCTAAGCCATGCTGCCCGTGCTTCAGATGCTCTTTGACTTGAGAGCGATTATATTGATTACAGATGGATGACCACACATCTGTTTTACTTCCAAACACACCAGCAACAGTCCACAACGAGGTCGGAAACTTGATTTGAGCGGTATTGCGTGTCACACAGCAGCAGTTGATAATATATGTGGAAATAAGAGTGATAAGAGACTTTCTTCTTTTTTTTTTTTAAGTTGTAGGAGATAAATGTCGTCCAGCTGTGCATGGTCGGTTTCAATAGACTGCTCTTGACCCATTGTGGTGTTTCCTGATGGCCAGTGACATCAAGTGAATTCCTGAGGGCCGGATTTCGGTGCAGAAAAAAAAAGAATTTGTGGACGAGGGACTTAAAAACTCAGACAGAGGGTGGGGGTGGAAGGCGTCTTTTATATTGCACGCCGTAAAATGTCAAGCAAAAGAGGGCAGAAAGAGAAACCAAGACGAGCTATAAACACAGGCAATAAAAATAAGGGAGGCCTGGGGGCTAAAACCTGCTCTGGCGAGGGGCCCATTGAGAAGGGGTTGGGCAGTGCCTCACAGGGACCATTGGGTTGGGGAAGGTTAAAGGGAACGAAATTAGCATGTCTGTAATGTCCAGCAGATTTTTTTTTGTCTAGTCCTGAATGTCCCAGATGGCCTTTCACTTTTTGCTTAGTTTCACATAACGGCATGATTCATGCCTCAGAATTTTGTTTTATGGATCATGTCTCAACTTTCCTAACGTGACGGCGAGATGAAATAATGGCTTTCTGTGCATAGCTTCATTCTGTCATCTCGTTTTCCCCCCCCGGTGAGATCTCAAGAGTCAGAAGAGTATTAAACAGTCATGGGATGCGAAATGGACCGCTTTGTCCTGTGGAGCTTACTTTTTCTTCACTCACTAGATTGTTAATTATCAGAATGAATTCTGTAGGGTGCCGCAAATGAATATAGTGGCTTAATGAGGCGCGTACTGTTAATAGAGTTGTGGGAACGACTGCTCTACTCGTCCTGTGATTATCTACATCTTACTGATGGGAGAAATAACTCCTGGTGTCTGACGGCTTTTGGCTCGTTGCTTTAAGAGATTAAAAAAAATCAAGAAGTGATGAAGCCACCTCTTAGTATTCATTCTTTAACACTAATTAAAACGGCTGTCACCAGAAAAGGACCAGAGAGTTGGGTGCGGTACTGATGCTTATCTAGCGTTTTATACTCTTCTGTGAGTTGTATTTGACAAGATGACGGGCCGTTTGTTGGGTCGAGCGGTAATAAAGACACTGTAAATGGATCCTTGACAACTAGTCAAACTAAACAACTCTCTAATCCTACTTCCACAGCGTCTGACATTTGACCTAGTTTGATTTCCTTTACCTGCTGCTTCCCTGCCCTCTTGGCTTTTTCTCTTTCACTATCCCCTGGTACAAGAGCTTTAGTTTGCGATGTTGCTGCGAACTGTAGCCATTCTTCATGAAAACTTAAAACCAAAATTACAATATGTCTTAGTGCAGTTATCAAATCACGATTTGAATAAAATATGTTTCAGAGTGGAGTGTGGCACCGTCCTTTTGCATGTGAACAACTGGGACTCAAAATTAACTTTTTTACTTGGTAGCACATTGTTGGTAGAACATTTAAGGCCACAATATTTAGTTTTTCGCCGCTAGAGGTCGATTATTCAAAACAAAGGCGTGGCTTGATTTGGCAGAGCTTTTATTCTGCCGCAGACGAGTGCTTCCGCTTCCACTAATGCGTATGTGGGGTAACGCAGCACTGTTTTATATTACACACATTTGAGTGTGTTGAAAGTTATGTTTAATGCTACTCTGTGCATTCGCTCGGCACTACTATGAGACACTTGTTCACACTGCAGTGAGCTAGATCGATATTAGGCATGGTAAAACATGGTACTCGCGGTAAATCAAGAAAACCAGATTTAAACAATAAGACTTAATGTGTTGAGCTGTATAACAGTCATTAGTTTTCTGTCCATGAATGATCCAAACAGTTGCTCACTTTGCTATTAAAACACACCATATATTAAAGCGTCTTTGCTGTTTCCATGGTTTCTACAAAATAAAACCGGAACTCGAGGGTAACAGGGGTATGATGTCAATGACGGGGGTCCTGGTTAAATTGCTTATTTCTCTGGATTTAAACATTCTTAGAAACATTTGGGATAATGCAAATACACAAGTCAACAATATATATAACTAGAGATGCTCCGATCAGCATTTTTGGGGCCGATCACCAAGATCATGATTTGCCGATCACAGAATGGCAGGGGAATGGGAATCCTTTATCTATAATCTTGCAGAGTTTGCACCATTTGTAGAAATGAAACTAACTCTAAATTAAGGAGAACCACCAAGTGTTTATTTTAGAAAATGAGATAACTTAAGGCTACTGTTGGCCATCTTTCCCAAATAAATGTATATAATAAATGTATATAATTATCTCACCTAAATATTTGATCATGCAGTGCATTTTTGTTTTTAAAAAAAATGTTTCAGGTAGGTCTAACATTAGTATTGAGGTAAGAAATACTAAAGACATTTAATAAGAAATCAAATGTAAATTAATATTGGTCTTCCCTGAATAAATTAAATTGGATTAATCCTTACACTTAAGGTTGCAAAAGTCATTCAAGAGCAGTGAGTGTCATAAAGGCTAATCAAACAACACAAGACAAAGAGAAACTCTGAGACAGCAGTTTATTCGACAGCTGTCACTTTCAGAGTGAACACGGATAGGTTACATGCAGTTTAGGGCTGTACGATTAATCGAAAAATAACCGAAACCGACATTAAGAACCTCTAACCGACATATTTTTCCCATGTCGGTTATTCCGGTTTTCACGTGACTCCGCCCCGTCAGTCACATCAAGTGCAGTTTGCAGGCACACAGAGAGAAGCAGGAGCGGTTATCTGTGCTTATAGATGCTCAGAATCACTATAGTAACTGCATGTTTTACACAGTTTATATACAGGTCAGTTAATCACCGTTCTAATAGCCTATACGCGCTGCCACCGACACGCACACAGACGGCGCGCGCAAGCCCCGAAGCCAGATCGCGATCACTTTCGTACTCATAAAGTTTGTCAAGTAAATGCGTTTAAAGACTTGCCAGTTTCAACATTTAAAGCGATTGTGCACTATTCAAAAATAACAATACGTATCCGTTCAGTGCTCAGCTTCTTTCTGTGACACAGCCGTGTCGCGTCTCTGATAACGCCCTGAAGGCAGATCTCTTTCACCAAGCATACCGCTTGCACATCACGTGAAGATCGCGCGCAGAGGAGCGCAGAAACGCATTGTCAACGCTGTCCTGTGACTACATTAAAGTCACTAAAATAGCTTAGAAACTCAACCGTTATAGCATATATATTGAATACCTTTGAAGTACAAACCACAGCTTCATAATGAATAGAGACGGTATGAGTAATTCACACACAATCACTCTCTCATTAATGCATTCAAATAAATGTAATGTAGGCCTACTGTGTTAATTTATCTGTATCTGATGTACAACAAACCGAAATCTGCCCCATAGACAATAACTGCTGAAAGTGAACCGTTTCCTTCAAGTGTTTTAAAATCACAAAGAAATGCACATTTTCATTAGAAAAAAAAAATTCCACCTTTTAGTAGAAAATATTTACAGTACAAACCTTATCAGGAACTTAATCAAAAACCTTACGAGGGCAAAAAATGAAAATGAAAATAATCGTTCATTAATCGTAATCGAGGTAAAATGTTCAATTAATCAAGGTTTTTATTTTTGGTCAAATCGTTACAGCCCTAATGCAGTTGCACAAACGTTCACTCGCGAGTCACGACGGGGTTTACGTGCATACTCGTCAAGACGGTCATTTTAGTACATACATTTGTGTGTATCTGACCATTTCAGCGCAATTTGTACTCGCAAGCTTTTTGTGAGATGGCGTGTGTGTGTGTGTGTGTGTGTGTGCGAGGGCGTTCACGGTCTGGAGAGCGCACGAGTGCTGAGCGGTTTGAACACTGGCAAGACTTAAAAATAAATGCAAATGGTAAACTTTAGTGACGATGCGACACTGCCTCGATTGTGCAAATCCTGAAGTGGCAAATCCTGTGTCAACTGTGCAGCTCAATTTTAGTGCAGATGCGATGATGTGAAGCCATTTGAGCATTTTGAAAGGGAGAAGGAGCGCGTGCACACGGTGATTTCACTCGCGCTGTTTAACTTGCGTCTCACAGAAAGTTTTCAAATGACTGCGTAAGTTATTTAATATAGAAATATGAATTGTACCTCACCTTCAGCATTATAATTATTTTACCTGCGCTGGAAAGAGAATGAGATGGTGTCGCTGCATATCATGCCCTAGCTCTCACGGCAGGTGCGGGTTTATGTGTCGTCAGCATGCGATCGGTTCATGAGATCTGCCTTTTTGGAGACCGCCGATCAATCATCCCAAAGCGATTATCGACCGATCGAGATCGGTTGCCGATCAATCGGAGCACCCCTATATATAACACCGTTCTAGTGGTTTTTGGATATTTTAATTCAAAAATCTTACATATTGTGCCTTTAAGCCCCCATCTTGTTCTTTCCTATCTATCGTAGGTTGTTGCCTAATTAAAAAGCTACGTTATACAATTTAAAATGCATGTCTTTTTAATTTAAATATTTATTTCTGTGCAGTTTGTTTTTCATTAATGTGTTGAGTATTTCATGAGTGCACAGTGATATACATACCAATTTTCACCAAACCAGCCCTACAAAACAAGCACAGCAATCGTATTTTTTTATAAATTGCACTTTAAATCGCGATCAAATTCATCAGAAAAATGTCAATTCGATTTTTACCAAAATCATGCATCCCTAGAAGCAGCAAATCACCAAGATGAGCAGCTTTCTTTGGTTACTGGAGCCGTTAAAAGCCTTTTTAATAAAGCATGTTGCTTTTATCCATCCTTCTGTTTTTCTCCATCCATAGTTTATTCTCTTTCTTTCTGACGTAGATATGCTCAGCCCTTGCTGAGGTTTAAGAGGCTGTTGGCTTTATAGGCGGTGTAAGAAAAGTACTTAACTAGCGCTAACAGTCTCACAGCCCCTCTTTTATTTGGAGTCCCTCTCTACGCATTCACTGAGGCATGGGCTGTTGCGGATGAATGTAGGTCAGCGGCTATTAGTGGCAGATCAGGGGTTCCCTCAGCTATGACTGAGCCGGCCCCCTTCACTAGGCCCTTTTGTAAGTCCACAATATGCTAAGCATGCCTGTCATCGTATAAACCATTCTCTGGGCTTTGGGGCTCGCGTGACAGCCCACTTCAGGGTTGGTTGAGATGCGCAGGGCGCAGTGGGAGGTAACTGGATCTGTATCTGGAGAGCCAACGCTAAGCAAGCTATATAGAGGCAAACTGTAAGCCTTTAAGATCCTGATTCCTGTACAGTTTTTAACAGGGTTCCCGCGCGTAACTCCGCCCATGAAGATTTTAGCGAAAAGCTAATCTCATTACTGACCTTGATCTAATTAAATCCCTTCCCTCATTGCCTGCCTTTTTGTGTTTTATTTGCCTGGTTTAGGGAGGCAGTCCCGTGTCTTGAGACGCAACTGTAATAAGGCTCTTTGGGAAATGCTAATCTTGTCTCCACGTGCTGCACCACACTTATTTGTTTGTTTTCAGGGCTTTCCTTTTCCCTCTGCTGGCCAAGGAACCCATAAAAATGTGGCTTAATTGGAAAATTGCTACCTCTTGGGTTTGACCACAAAGAGCCCTGACAAGCGTTCGCGCTTCACCCTGCTGAGTACAGCTGCCGTGATGAAAGGGCACTGCTTCTCTGTGCTGTAGAACGCCACCGTGGGCTCTAGCAGCGCTGGACCTCAAATCAGCCATTCGCTGCTGTATTTATATATGTGTAGGAGCGAGGCTCTCACTGATTATGTGTTACATCTATACTGTCAAAATGAATGATTATATGGGGCATCGGATGTTAAATACCCATCTCTGCTTTTTTTTGTCAAATCCATCTTAAATGGGACATGTAAAACATGCAATTTGTGAATGCTACTTTTATACATTTATGATGAGGTCAGTATTTTAGAAATGACTACAAATCCAGGGTGCAGTAGGGTACCTGCTGGCCCAATTGGGATGGTAGTACAAATTTGTATTTTTCCTCTGTTGGTATGCATTTACTATGCAACAAATAATTGATAGGGTTCCATAATTGCTTTTTTTAGCTTGTACCGCTGCAATGAAATTATAGCTACAATAATGACAGCTGTACACACTTTAACTGTGAGCCTGTGTTAACTGGGAAGCGGCAGTATACTGTGATTTTGTTGATCATTTTCAATTTAATCTAATGTTAAAGGTATAGTTACTTCATTTAAAACTGCACTGCACAGAACTAAACTGAGCTGGACTATGACATTTTTGCTGCTTTATAGAATAATTAATGTGTTTTTACAATGTAACCGAATCAACACTAGGGTTGGGTACTGAACTCGGTACTTTGTTTTAAGGGCACCGACCGAATTTTGTCGGTACTACAGAGTACCGATTCACATTAAATCAATCGGTACCAAATTTCAGTACCTGAGAATGCATCTGGTCATATAGACTAGTGTCTGTGAATATTAAACAGCAAAAATACTATTTAAATATGAATTTTACACAGAATTGCGCGTGACTGTCATGTGTTTCCATCTCATACGAGGGCATGAATGCATACAGAGTCACTTCATGAGCATTTTACCGTTTAATTTGAGAAAAACTACCGTCTTGTGATAAACCCACAGAAACTCAAGATCTCCACGGCAACCCGTCAAAATAAAAGTTTGTTTTAACTTGAAAATTATATTACTGTTGTACAGTAGAATTTAGATGCGGCTCAGTGTAATAATACTAAACACTAATATAATATAATACTAAATTATCAACTTTATTTTTTTAAAGTAATAAATCAAAAATGTTCTTCCATGTTTACAATTGTGCAGCACTTTGTTTGACAAAGTTTGTTTTTATTAAGTTAAAAGATCAATTAATGTTTTATGGCTTCATTTGATTACCAGAAAATACACAACACAGAATTTGTAGGAAATCTTTTCATAGAAATTGAATTATAAAGAAAAAATTTTTTTTTATGAATTCAATTAAGTAGCTAGCAGTCTACAATTTACTGGTAAATATTACAGTAAAAAAACATCACTGACAATGGCAGACAGAGACCAAGGCAGCTCTGGCATAATGTCAATAACACTTCTATAAATGACTTGCAGTTTCTTTACGGTTATTGATGAATCCCTAAAGTACTGAAAAAAGGTACCGTTTGGTACCGGTTAAAATGTGAACGTACCCAACCCTAATCAAGACTGAACTTACTTCAGCTGAACAACAGCCGAAATGCACAATTTTCCTGTAAAGCTGATTGAATCATTAAATCACTGTAAAGCTGGTTTGAAACAATCTTTATTGTATAAAGCACCATATAAATAAAGGTGATTTGATTAGCCGATGGGCTGTAAATTAATTTAATAAGCCGTTTTCCCACAAAAGCAGTCTATTCAATGTAGTGAAGCCTCTCCTCCACTGACATCCATTCAAACTAAAAAAGTCCTCGGGTCTCCTTCCCCAGTTTGGCTGACTTGAGTCGTAAAACATTACATTTTTGTGTTGAAAACATTTTTCAAATAAAGTCAAATGTCATATTAAAGGGATCACATTCTGCGTATTAATGTCCGGTAAGCATCTTTTTTGACAGATCAAACGCATACGACTTCAAAACGCATATGTAAAAGTCCCTGTGATTTTTATCTGAATTAGAAATGAACAATAGATACAGTGCCGCCTCACCATACCATTCAGTCCATTCACCAGCTGACTGAATGCCACACAAAGAGCATGTGTTTGAGATGAGAGAATTTTGAATTACTCTGAGCACTCTGAATGCTCAATGAAAGCCACTTTATACAGTAAAGATTAGAGAAGACTTTATAACTCGAACAACAGTACTGGTTTGTGGGCAAATGCTGTTCTCATGACCTATTGTGTGCTGTGTAAACAATGACTCATGAATCCGAGCATGAGATCTTTGCTTGTAGTCTAGCGTCTGGGAGCTGCTTTGTACTTTGCTTCAAGTCATCCTGTTGGGAAGAGTGAGGAGGACACCGATGTTCCCCTTAAGACGTTTGCAGCTTAAATCATGACTGTGTTGCAAAATGTAATGAATCTAGCAGGTCTCACTCAGACCTTCAGTACAGTCAAAAAAAAAAAAAAGGTTGTCACCTGTCTGTGTAAATCCTTTTTTTGGTGTTCATGTATGAAGTGGGCTATGTTTGGATATTAACAGTAGTATATCAAATCTATGTAAAGCACATTTCTATCTTTTTACATGTATAAAAACCTGTGTGACTGGATACCAGCACAGGTGGTAGGAGTGAATTATTTCACCACTTCCCCAACTAAAATATGACTATTGGCGGAAAAGGCAGCCTGGCATGCCCTCATTGACCAATAGGAGAGAAGAGGCAGAGCTTAAAGGGATGAGTCACCAGACTGAGCTACTGATCCAGGCCTGTGACTCACAGCACTCTGGTGCAAAGTGACCTACATCGTAGTCTCACATGAGTGCATGCTTTTCATCCTGCACGCTCCCTCATTTTTCTCCAGTGTCTCCATCTCTCTGTGCCCAGCAGCACTGTCCCATTACCATAATGGTGTTGGTAATGATGAGGCCTTGATTCCATTTGTATCCATCCCCCTCTTACTGGGTTAACTTTGAATAACACAAAGAAATGGGGGCTCATTTTTTATTGAGTGTGTGTCGGGTAAGTATAGGGAGGCTTAATAGTTGTACCAGGATCCGCTTTCCCCCAGAGAGCTGCCGCCAACGCTGAGAGGTATGCAGCGTTTTCCTTTCATGCTCTGCCCTATTTTCCCTCTCTTTCTCACACGCGCTCTCTATCTTTCTCGCTCTCTCACACACAACTCACAATCTTTCCTCTATTTTTCACACTTAGACACACACCCACATGCAAAGACTTTCACACTATAATATTTTTCTCGCTCTGTGTGCAATAACATAATTGTCTCTTTATAGGTGGTGTCTACTGCAGAGCGCTAAGAAATTGCTGACTGTAGCTTGTTTTGACACGTCCTGTGAAATGTCAGTATATGCTAACTTCAACATTTGTTTTTATGATTGTAGCGAATATAAGTGAATTTATAAATTAATATAATGCAGCATTTACTTTCAGTTTGGGCACCTCTGCCGTAATATATCCGTAGTATATAATGATTTGGTGTCTATATAAATTTTATACAAAACATACATTTTTACTTTTTATTTTAAAATAGAGCATTGATGATGATTATCATCAATGTTGTAGTTGCTTTTAAGATCTACAATTATTTAATAAAGGATGTAATATAAAATGTATGTGGTATATATTTAACTATTTTTATAATGTACAAGTTTTCAATGTTTGTTTTGCTCTGTGTGATGATTTGTCTTGTTTCATTAATAGACAGGGGTCAGGGCAGTTCATTGAGTTCAGTCAACAATCTCTGGGGAAAACTGAGAACCATCTTTCTCCCCTTCACCCCTCTCAATTGCTGCTGCTCTTCCAGTGACAGGCCATCAATGCCAGCTGCTTGTGCAGGCTGTCAATATTACTTCTGTCTTATACTTAAAAATCAAGTCCTTGTGATTTTGGTAAGATGACATTTTTGCCCTCTCTGGGATATTAGTACCTCGCAAACTGATAAGAATGATTAAGATCATTGAGAACCATATCTGTACTCCAAAACCTAGAGAGCTGCCTACATGTTTGCAATGCATGCTGGGGTTGCTGCCTTAAATTGTGACAGTATTTTTTAAAAGACTGCATACTTTTTGATGATTTAAAATGCTATCTAGGTTGCCAACTTGCTAGGTTTTGGAACAGAACCTACGTGTTGGCAGTTTTAATGTGAGATTTGACCATGGAAGCACATGGGGATGTTAAACAGCTAAAGAACACCTTGATAACGGATGTTTTCCGTGTGCACGAGGGGCGTCTCAGACAGGTGAAGCCAACCCGTTTTCTAAAGCCTCACAGCGTTTAATGTAAGGTTACCCTGGGTCGAACCTCTGGGCATAATTAAACCTGATTTCAGCGCAAGGTTGTTCTCCAGAGCTACAGGCCAACTCCACAGCCATGACTAAGACGCGTCTCCTCAGAGATGCAACAGAGTGCGTAATTAGAGCGTGCCACCTGATCACAGCTTCACAGGAAGCCGCTTGTGCTGCCAGTTCTGCGGTTACTCAGGGTTATTCGGGTTCAGGAAAGCAGCTTCCAACACTCAAACTTTCACTTATATTAGAGCGAGAGATTTCTCTGTTCAGTTGAGCCGTTCAATTTTTAATTTGCGCTATTTATTATTGATCAGCTCGAGTTTAAAGGAAGTTTGAGAACTTGTGGTGTGGACAAGAGAAGATGAAGGCATGGAGTGTGTCTGCAGTCAGAAGAGCAGTTCCCATGACATTGTCCTGGATCTGCGCTGAGCTCTGTCCCTGTTACGGAAAATGTGCCAATCATATCTTAGCTGTGCAGCAGAAAGAGGTCAGACGGCGCTCTAGGGAACAAATGAATGGCATAGAAAAAGAGAGGGAGATTTGGTGAAAGGGAACAAGTGCAAGAGTGAGAATAATTGTGGGAGAGAAATGAATTCTTTGACACCTAATAACAGTCTCACCTCCTCGAAGCTCTCGCGTTCTTGAGAGCAGGATGTGTGATGCCAGCCGGTAGTTTCTCTCACTTCCTGTTCTCTCTTTGTGTGAAAAATACAAACTGAAGTACCATCTGTGAATGTTTCGCACTGAGATACCACTTTGTCCCTTTTTTTTTACAGCAAAAAGTTGGTTAAACACTACGTTCAGATTCAGAGAAATATAGATCACATTTATATAAAAATTAAATAAAATATGTAGGCTTTGCTTTTCGCCTTTTTATAGGGCAAAATAGTTGCAGTTAAATGACAATTTCAATATTTTCTAAACTTTTTTACATTGTTTGTTTTTTACTGGAAATGTCATAAATCCATTGGTCTAAAGGTGTAGTCTGTATATTTGGGGAAATCGTGTATTTCCTAAATTACTGCTTGTAATTCTCCATAAACTGTCCCTTCATGGCACTATATTTCTTGGAATTGCTCTATTTTCTTGCTAAATAAAACCCTTAAGCAGCTCTCTCAACACTGCATTGAAGACGTTTGTGCTAGCATTTGATCGTGTGTTGGGAAGCATGTTTGCGTTTGTGGGAACGTTTGTTGTATGTGTGTGGAAAGAAATAAGATCTCGACATCCTCATCTGACTCAGTGATGGTGCCAGGTTGGGTATTTTTAGCTTTGACTGTGCTTTTTCTGAACACAGGAAATAGATGCAGACGGTTGCCCACTGGCTCAGCAACAGTGCATGTGTCGCGTGATGGAAGTGAGGCCTCATTTTCTCCTATGTCTCTCGTAATAGACAAAGATGTGCAATATCTACTTAACTCTGTTGAATTATAAGTGTCACCTGTTTTCTTATTGTTAAAGAGGGAATTCTCTCATCATTCAGGCATTTGTTTGTCGGTCTCTGTGTTCGCATTTGTGAGGTTGGGGCTGTGCTGT
The DNA here is from genome assembly GCF_949357685.1 of Gobio gobio. Classification (NCBI taxonomy): domain Eukaryota; kingdom Metazoa; phylum Chordata; class Actinopteri; order Cypriniformes; family Gobionidae; genus Gobio; species Gobio gobio. The sequence goes on along the minus strand of NC_137097.1, from coordinate 53,433,588 downwards.
AGGACCGTTTCTGTTTAAGGTTTGATTAGATTTCTGACTCGTCTGCCCCGTCTGTACCACATGCTGTTAAAGATTTCTTTATTAAGCGATAAAAGGCATACATTTAAATTTTGTATATTTTTCAGTGGTACTGTATCTTTACTAGGGTTAGGTACCGGCACTGGTACCTATGTAACCGGACTGAATCAGAATGCAGATTTTGGTGCCTCATTTCACTGCCACTTAAATTCAAACGTGCTTTCACGCTTTGGCTGGTGCCAAGCCAAAGAGAGACATGCTAAGCACTTCACGCTATGCTGACAGAATTAACTTTTATACTGATTTAGAGACATTTTTCAATTGTGATTAGGGCTGTCACTAATGATTATTTTGGTAATAGACTGATTATTTTGAGGATTCATTGAATAATCTGATATTTTTGTATTATTATTTTAAAATGATTTAAAAAGCATATAATAACAATGAGGCAATAATATTTGGTTCAAATAAAGTATCAAAAGCAAGTAATCTTATGGTTTTATAGAGCAACACAGTTAAAATGCATAATATAATATACATTAAAAACATTATACATTATAAACAATTATGTATTATAACAAATGCCTGGTGGTTGTTGTTGTCCTACTTTACAGAAGATCAAATCCTTTTTCAATATTGGCCAAATGTAATTTAATTCAAATATTCACTTAATCTTTAATATTTGACCACTTCTTTATGATAGAAATGCTACAGCCACTGTGAACATCAAAACATGCAAAGTGTGAAGGGTTTCAACTTTTTTTTTGAAATCGCGATGAACAGTACGTGTTATATTTAGAAACATATTGGTGTATTCTCCTGTGTTGGCGTAGGTTTATAAATGATTTACCTTACAAATCAGATGAAATGGTGTGCATTGCGTTCCCAGATGAACGTAAGAAGCAACCCAAACTAACAGCATGTGCAGAGATGGAGTGTGAGACACGCTCCATGCATGTAATTGATAACCGTTCATGTGGAGCAGAACGGAGCCGCTCTGAGACGCACATAACTGACACAAGTGTAAATAAACATTAAATCTGCAGGGAATATATTTATTAATTGAATCACAGCCTTGTTAATTCACAATAGCACTATGCTATAGTAAAAAAAAAAACTTTTAATATAGGGTGCAGCCTTTAAAATGTTTTAATAATGCAGTTTATGGATTCTCATCCGTGGAATGCGGCACTTACGGTATTTTGCTGGTTACTCGACATGGGTAAATTGCAATCGATGATTTATTTTTTTTTAAATCGAGGAATCATGGCAGCCCTAATTGTGATGTAACTAAAGCCTATTGGCAAGTTTGGAATGACCTGTTTGAATTTTACTTTGAGTTATGTTGTACAATTAAAAGACACATGCTGCTGGCATAGCACAAGGAGGAACAAACTTGTTACTGCACTGGCATTAGCAAAGCTATTGCTCATTGAACAAAGCAACATGCTTATTAGTACAAGCAGTTATCCACAACCTAACCATAAGCTCTGCTCTTCTGCACACTGGTTATGATCAAAACTTCAACATAACAGAAACTCTTTCAAATGTCAAACATAACTGAACATTAAACCTTAAGACGTTTCCCTTCACTCAAAAACACATAAAATAACACTTAATTTGAATAATTACTCTCCATTTCCAGCCATATGTAAAAAGCCCGGGAACTAACAAAACTTTAACTTAAAACTGCATAATTGAACTAATTCTCTTAAAATAAATGGGTAGTAGTGTTGTCACGATACTGGAATTTCTAACTTCGATGGATTTTCGATTTACTGCATGCATATACTGTCAAATAGATATTTGGGAGACAACAACCAATAAAACACAGACCTGCAACACACTCATTATACAGGTACATGAATATTAGAATATTAAAATATGAAAACGGAGAAGGAAAAAAAGTTGAGGTGGCACCTTGATGCATTTTTAAAATCTAACCCTATATGACAAACTCCCAAGAATAAGGGAGAAATGCGGAGGAACATTTAAAAGGTCTAATAATATTTTCATAACATTTACAAGCACAACGGTCTCTGAACACATGACACGTCAGTTTAACAAAAAATAAAAGCATAGATACTTTCGATACACTCGTATCCAAGGTAAATCATCAACACCATCATCCCTTACATGTGTTTTATTGAACTGAATATTCAATATGCTAAATTAATATGCAGGTTACGTTTCTTCCTGAACAAGTGCGCACCCGAGTCCGTGTTGCTTTCACATTCATGTGAATCGCTGCACAGTTCGAGTGCCACCTCCTTCAGATAGTCTCGGGTACCCCGATGCGCACCGAGCCCGCGATTAACAGCTTTTACATTGGCAATTTTTCATGCAAACCATGCCCCTTTTCGAACTAAAATGCCAATGACTCCATCTCACAGTGCATGCAGAGGTAGAGCAGCATTTATTGCGAACCGATCACCCTGTACAGTGCTGCGCATCATCTACACATTTATTTATTTAAAAAATTTAAACGATTTTCATAATTTCACAAAGACAAATCTCGATTTTGGTTTCATTTCAGTCAATCGTGCAGCCCTAGATTAACCTCACGAGCACAAAACAAATTCTCCCTTCACTCAAACAAGTTCTGTCTCACTTGCTAAACTGTATCGCACGCGTGCTACTGGGGTAAATATATTCATCGCACAGATCGAACTTTTTTTTTTTTGTAGCACGTGCAACCTATATATCACACTGTACAGCCCTGTATTAGGGGTTATTAAAAAAACACCTGAATCTTTGTTTAACTCAGATTATTGACAGACCCAAACTGCACCCGCATAGTAACGTGCTTTCCTTCACTAGAAGTCTCTCTCTCTTCTCTTATTTTCCTCCACAGCATGGCATTTGTGAGGCAGCGGGAGATGTGGATTGCAGTGTAGAGACACATGAGGGTTAATGTGTCTCTGTATGCTCATGGTTCGAAAATATACTGGTGCCATTATCGCCACCGTGCAGAGTCGATCATTTACATGTGGGCATATTCATACTGGGGTAACATCAGCGACATGGAGAATTTCAGCTATTCAAAATACAGCGTCCTTGTCATTTTGTACCCTTGATGTGTGGAGAGGACAGGATGTACTCCCAAGTTGTGTGTTTCCTTCATGGTCTATTTAAATTGCATAGTAGTTTCATGAGCTCCCGGTCATGGCAGCCCTGTGACAGTGCCGTGTGGCTCGGCGCCCCCTCCACTCAAGCACAGCGTGCGGTTTCTCCCTCCACACCCCTACTGACTGTCATGACTTTATTAATTAATGCTGGCACTCGTCCCAGTCGGTAGCAGCTGAAACCAGGAAGAAAGCAGAGTGAGTGTTTAAGGAGAGCGTGGCACCAGCCTATCTGTCCACTCACACCAGGAATGGAGACATCCTCCTGACAAGCATGACCTTAGCTGCTCATTGGGATGTGTGCGTGTTCCCTCACTGAGCCTTCCTGGGGAACGGAGGGATCTTTTGAAGGTTGAAGGTCTCTGTAGAGACTGTTGCTAAAAGACAAAACGCTGTTTTCTCAAATGAACCTTATAACCTGTGTGAGGAAATGATGGCACATTGGGTCAAACTAAAAGGCTCTCTCTGTTCCCTTGTAGCTGTGGAGACCCAGAGCACAAGCTCGGAGGAGATCGTACCCAGCCCACCCTCTCCGCCGCCTCCCCCACGGGTCTATAAGCCCTGTTTTGTCTGTCAGGACAAGTCTTCGGGCTACCACTATGGAGTCAGCGCATGTGAAGGGTGCAAGGTAAGAATCCATCACATCTTCGTTTGCAAAAGGATTGATTTGTGGCCCCAAAACGTTTTTGGTCCATATAAGTTATGCAATATCAAAACCAAGTGGTTTGTGACACTTGTTTTTGATATTTCGTTTTATAATGCAACGACATTCAGACATTAAGGCCTGGTTTCACAGACAGGACTTGGATTAATCCAGGATTAGGCCTTAGTTAAATTTAAATCATTTAAGTAGCTTTTATAAATGTGCTTTAGAGAAAAACATAACTTATGTTCTGATCTTGAGACAAAACAATAACGCCTATTTTAAGAGGAAGTTGCTTTCAGTTGAGACAGTTTAAACATGCATTTTAGTCTGGGACTAAGCCTCCAAAGTATCCAAATACTTTGAGGCCATTTATTTTTGTGTGTCTTGAGTCATGAATCTGAATGTTAGGGTATATACACAAGCCAGATCAGATATCAGATATTTAACTAACAATATTTTGAATGGGGGAAGACCCCATTGGCACAGCGGTGAATTCCAGCCTTTTTTCTGTGCTACTTAATAATTGAAAACTAGTCGTGTATACAATTGTATGATCTACACAGTGTCTCCCTGAGAAAGAGAAACACAGGGGTTTGGAGTTGAACTATGATGGTTACAAAGCCCACTTATCTGAGCGCAGCCGCAGGGAAGCGTGGGTGGAGAGCTGCATGGGCGCACATACACACTGCGGTGCTCGCTGAAAAAATAAACATAACTTCATTAAATTTGCATGTGCTATCTTCTCCCTTTTTTTCGCTGCTGTTGAGCGTTAGGAGGAGCATCCATCCATCCATCTCTCTCCTCTCGCCCCTACAGCCTTGTCTGTTTTGAGATGAACAAAGAACGTTTGAGCTCTATGTCCTTAAGTCTGAGAAATGTATTTAAGTTAGTTTTAACAGAAATGCAAAAAGTTCTCACTCTCAAAGGTGGCATCCTATTTGAAATAAACTTATGAATTACTTATTTGAAACGGACTCAATATGGACAATTTGGTTTTGTTTCAAAAAACATTCTTGATGCATTTCAATGTTTCAGCAACACCTGTGTGAGGATAAGATGCTACCCATGGGCCACACTAAACAAGTCTGCCCTTATCCATCATTTGAAGTGGCTTAACCTAGGTTAAATTACTAGTAAATTCACCTTTATTTATGTAGTGCTTTATTCAATAGAGTTTGTTTCAAAGCAGCTTTACAGTGATAAACAGGAAAATAACGCTTGACAGCAGTCATTATTCAGTTGAAATTAGTTCAGTTGTTGATTCATTTCGGTTCAATAGCTGTGTAAAGTACATCATATCTGATATTATGCGGGTGTATATATCCAATATTTAACTATCAATTATGAAATGAGTTCAATTCAGCTATAAAGCAGTTCTGCAGAAAAACAGTCATCGTCCAGCTCAGTTCAGTTCTCATACAATGGTGTCAGTGCGGTCAAATCTGTAATATTGCTGAATATTAAGTGTCCCCGACTAAGTAAGCCTGTGGCAAGGATCCCAAAACTAAGTTTGAAAGAGAAACGAAAACTGATTTTTGATTCAGGCTGCATCGTCACAATTCAGGTTGTGGATTGGTAGCATTCAAAATATTTCATCCCGGTCTTTCTGCTTGAAGATCAAATTCATCAAGCTGGTATGGAGATGAAGCTGGTCATAGGGGTCTGGAGATGAGACAGACAGACGAATATGATCCACTAGTATTAGATGCGATTCTTCGTAAAACCTGCAACCTTGTCAATCAGTGTGCGCGCAAGAATGATCAACCTTTGAGATTTTGGTACATTAGCTGTGCTCCAAACCCTAGTTAGCTGTCTGCTGCTTAGCATGCTAGTTAAGCCCAAAGTACACTTCAGTTTTGTATGCTTGTGTATTAGCTTATGCGTACAGCCGGATACACAGCCTTTCCATTCGATAGTGTGCAAACACAGGCGCTCAACAGGTTTCTCTGCAGAAGTTATGGGCGATAACTTTTTGCACTCATTTAAATGAGTCTTGCACTGAGCGTACAGAGTTTGAAAAGTCTGGCTGCATGCATACAGCACACATTTTGTTGTTGTTTTTTTGTCCCCCATCTTTTTTTTCCAAAAAAATCGCAATGCATTCTGGGATTGCATATGTGTAAAGGATGCTTGCATTTCTGCCTTAAATGTTTGGAAAAATCTGAAGTAATTTTGCCGTTTATCATTTGAGACAAACTTTACGTCAGGAGCACACCTTAAAATACTACCACTTAGTCACCCCAAACTGACAGACAACCTTATTTTGATCTCTCATGGTCTCTTGAATCTCTAAATCCATTGGAAATAGAGTCCACACTTCATACAAACACACGGCTGCTCCTCCGTTGTCTCAGTGTGCCTGGGGGTTTATACTCATGTCCAGGATTAGTGGAGACACTAAAGAGGCTTAGCACTCCTGCCAAGGGGAGCCACAGCAGACCTCAAACCGTTTCCTTCCTGCCCTCCTCTGCCACATTCCGCTCACAGGATCTCCCTGGCAGGTCAGGACTGGGTCAATCCAGGGTTCGCAAAGGTCAGGTGATGCCCAGCGAAAGATTAGCATCACAGATCAGCCCTGCATCCTATTATGTCCTCTAACTCATCCATTTACTCTGTCATAGTAAAAATGCTTGCCAATTCCAATCATTTGTCATTTTGTCATTTGTCATTATTTAGTGTTTTCTTGAATAACTACATTGGAGAAGTAGAAGCAGTTGTTACGGAATTTAAATACTTTATACTTAATTATGTACATTGCCACTCGAGTGTAGGGTCGATACGTTTTTTTTAAAAATATATATATATATATATATATATTTTTTTTTTTTTTTTTTTTTGATGGTAGTCTTTTCTGCTCAGCAAGGCTGTGTTTATGTCTAAACTACAGTAAAAAAATTTGAAACGTTTATTATTTAAATAATATTTCTATTTTAAAATGTAATTTGTGTTATGGCAAAGCGAAGTTTTGCTTTTAAAGTATTGCTTTAGTCTGTATCTTCGTTCCCTTGCCTTCCTTTCAATGGTCCACTGCTGCAGCCCCTAATCCAGTGGAATTACCCAGCTGCCCCTCTGTTGCCAGAGCATTCTTCACACCTTGTGATGATATTGAGCTTCATTCCTGTGGCTTTCAGGCCTGGCCAACAGCGGCATAGAGCAGAGCGAGTGAAGCAGGATGAGGAAAAGAGGCCTTTTGATTGTGGACCAGTGTGACTTTTATCATGGGTTTGTTATCAATGAATCAGCTCTCCAGGTGAGACAGCAGTCGGCTGTACAAAGGGTACCATCGGCCAGGATTCATGGGACATTTGGCTGCTATTGATATAAACCCGTTTTGTCAGAATGTGTAGAGCTAATGCTTTGTTTAAGGTTCAATTGTTTAATTTTGCAGCCTTTTTAATATAGCCCATGCCAAGTCAATTTGAATGCTGTAATTGCTACGAGACTACAAGAAGTTTTGCAGTATTTTATTGTGAGTGGTCTATTTTTGAAGCTGCAAAATCATTTTAGTGGAATTTAAATACCGTTTCACTATAAAAGAAAAGGTGCAAGAAGCGGCGTACAACTTTATACAAGGTGCATCTTCAGTAGTATCTGACCTGCTGATACTGGTTCAGATTGAAGCATTTCATCTGCATCTACCACAATGACCTCCAGAAGATCAGAGCTGGCATGAATAAAACATGGCCAATGAATGAGAGCTCCTCTGTAGGGAGTTCAGGCCTCTGGGCAGCGCGTTAGAAAGCCTGTTCACTCGAGCACACGTTCTGTCACACATCTGCCATGCTCACCTTTTCCTTTATTACTTTTTCATAGCCGAGACCGAGTGTGAGAGGGACACGTCCTTTCAGCATGCGGGACATGTCCTTGGACACACGCTTCTGCCGAAAGGACATGAGTGTTTTTAGATGGCATCCACTGGACAGACCTGTCAAAAGCACAGACACACTAAAAGCATCTCTGGGTGCCCTAACTGATATGTTGAAGGCTTTTCCACTAAAAGCCTTGGGGATTATTGTTTTTTAAACCAGAGAAGGGAGGATGATGTTTTTACTGTAGGCTTGCTTTGAAAACTGTATCATATAGGATGCATACTCTAATGAATGCAGTTCATAGATAATCATATCAACACTTTTTCTTAATAAACATATCACAATGTATAGCTGTACATTTGTTGAAATGCCTAAATGTTATTTTATGTGTGTGTATATAAATGTTCAGTACAATAAATATACAGGGCTCGACATTAACTCTTGTCCGGGTGGATTTTTTGAAGGGGCAAGTGAAAAATAATTTTACTTGCCTGACGGACAAGTATCCTGAGTAAAATGTCAAAACAAAAAATAACTAGGAATCACCAAAGTGCAATAATGATTCTTCATTCAGTTAGTGTAAGTGGAGATCGATAGTGGATTATATAAAACGAACTGACAAGGTTGTGCTGTTGAGGCTCACGCAGCCTCTCGAGGACAAAATCGAAAACAAATGAGCGCTGCTCATACAGAGAAACTCAGTTAACATACACAGTTAAAATTGTGTAGTTTTTATAGTTATAATATGATACCGTTAAGCAACATCACACTAACGAGTTGTTTTCCTGAATACCATCACGACTGAAAATGACACTGATTTCATACGCCAGTTCCATAAACAATTAATTAACATTAAATCACATTTTAGATGCAATATGGACTGTTTTTGTTCTATTTCAGCAGCGAAAATAGTTCCAAACAAATATCGCAGCTGAACCGTAACGCATCTCACAGCAACAGCGTGTTACTGAATGATTCAGCGTTTGAATGAATCGGTTGAATCTAAGATTCAATGACCTATTCGTAAACGACCGCCAAATTCTTGAATGAATCAGCCGTTAAACTGAATCGACTCAATGACTCACTCATTAAGACGGTCACATGCTGCCACCTACTGGTGGTTTTGTTTCATCTTTTCAACATTTCTTATTTGTATATTCAAAAACATTTAAAATAATCTCAACATTATTTAATGCAGTTGTAATTTTTCAGTGTAAATGATTTAATTTGATTGGTAACAGACTATAGTGTCTTTATTATAATTTAATTTATAGATAAAATTTAAGAATTTAAAAGGAAAGCTGAAGCATATCCTATATTTAATAAGATTATGGAAAAATGCACTTTATAAAAAGGTAAAAATATCACAAATATGCATATTTAAATATGTCAAAGCTGATTGAACACTGGTGAGAATATTGCTTCAGAATAGATTATATTTACAAAAAAAAAGCAGATAAGCAAATTTTTTACTCAGACAAGTGAATGGCAGATTTACTTGTCCGAAGGACAAGCGTGTGAATAGGCTTAATGTCGAGCCCTGATATAAATATATTTATTTTTTACTTGGACAAAATAGTATAGTTAGTTAAACGTTAAGTTTCTTAAATTCAGTTGTAGCATTTATTGCTTAAAGCTACACTGTGTAACTTTTTTAGTTTTTTTTTTTTTCTTAGCTAAAAACACTTAGTTCTTTCAAAAATATAAATATAAGTGCTCATTAATGTATATTTACTTCTTTCAAGTAATGAAGTATTCTCGTAAGTTTATAATATGCCATTGAAAATACATACAGGTGAGGGGTTCGAATGCGGGTCGCCATGTTGCCCCATCATCTTGAAAGTACATTTGCCAAAGAGGGACATACCCGTGAATTCAAGCTTCACCTTTCGCGTTTTAACACTCGATGGCACCGTGTCGAATGTGGACGAGGTCGAACTGGAAGCCATGTTAATCTTGGACTAAATCGGCCGCTGTAGGAGTTAAAACGAAATCGGAATTGAGAGGAACAGAAACTAATATTCACTGGATGGTCATATACCTTTTCAACGCTAGATGGGGGAAAATACCACACAGTATAGCTTTAATGTGTTTTTTTTTTCACCTTTTTTAAATAGATTTTTAATAGTGTCCAGTTATCAGTCATGGTAGGAAGATTGAGATCATCAGCTCATTGGTATCAGCTATAATTTTAGTATCATGTACCCCTATTATTAATGTGTGAATGGGCCTTATCCAATCGTATTTTAGATCCGAAACCATCAGTTTTATCAAATGTTTTCACCCTGTTTGTAAGGTATAAGTCACAACCCAGTATGAAAGAGTGACTTTGGATCTTATTTCGCTTACGGAGCCCCGCTGAAACATTGAACACACACTGTGTTCTAGCTCGGGCCAGTCAGTCAATCCTGCAGAGCGCCGCTGATACCCACGTGCCCAGCGGCGGTCACGAGTGAAGCTTTCACTGTTTAATCCTCTGCCAGAGAGCCATGGTTGCAGCACAGCAGCTGAAATCCCTTGCACAAGCCAACACAGTCACTGTTTGACATCTGCTATCTCGTGTGTGTGGCTTCAGCTGCATCTTTCCTGCTTTTGCTGTGTACTTTCATGACCTCTGTCTGACTTTCTGCCCTCGAGAGTCTGACCAAGCAGTAATTAAGATCAGAAGAATACTGTGAATCTCTGATTTGCATTGCTCCACTCAAGTCTATGTGGGTTAAGCTCTGCTTGGGATCAGCCAATGGGAACCTCTGGGCACTTGAACTGAAAGATAATGCCCTGCAGCCATAATACTGCCAAATAGAAACCAAGCTCAGCCAGCCATTATGCCAAGAAATAATGTGTGTGAGAAGAGAGTGAGCTGTATCTATGCCACGGTTGTTTATGTTTGTGTATAGCGATGATGCGCATGATGTGAATATATATGAATATCTGGCGAATCAGTGACTTTATATAACTGTTTCGCCTCAGTCTTTCTGAGGTTCTTGGGGTTGGAGATAATTTGCTTGCGTGTGTCATTTGTAAACCTCCATGCTTGCTTATCTCCTCAGGGCTTTTTCCGAAGAAGCATTCAGAAGAACATGGTGTACACCTGCCACAGAGAGAAGAGCTGTATCATCAACAAGGTCACGCGAAACCGCTGCCAGTACTGCCGACTGCAGAAGTGCCTGGAAGTGGGCATGTCTAAAGAATGTAAGTGTCTTTTGTTACTATGATATATTTACTAAAAATCCATTAATCATGGAAACTGATCGTTTCCATGAGGGTCCCTTTGCGAGAGACCCCCTTCCTAAAACATAAGGGCTCCTATATACATTTTCGTGTGTAAAGACCCAGTTAAACTGTAAAAATATTTTGTGAAATGTTTACATTCCCACCATTACAGTACTGTTAGATGAACATTTCCATGCACCCCCTTTGGGCGCCTTGTACTGTAGTTTATTATATGTATGTAATACATTATCTTTGTGCCTGATACTTTTCAGTGGACTGTGGTATCTAATAATCTACCCTTCAAAAGTTTGGGGTCAGTAAGATTTTCAGCAGTGACGCATTAAATTGCATTTTAGTTAAATATATTAAGCAGTACAACAGTTTTTAGTAGGGATGTAACGATACATCGCAATATGAAAAGGCAACGATATATATCGTTGATGTAAACGATATGATTCGCGTTATTAACACTCAGCTTACTGTAATTATAAGGTAGGCCTATAATTCATTCAAAAATGTTAATGCTGTGATGTACTTTTTTGAAGTTATATGTATTTTCATTTAACTTCAAAACACAAATGAAGATCTTTTTCAAGAAACCAGAGAAAGATTTCTGTACCTCCCCATTTAAAGTCCATTCCTCTCAAACTTAAAAGATCCAAAAAATATCAAGGCATCGTAAAAATCAATCGAGTGGTCTAATCCAAATCCAAGTCTTCTGAAGAAACGCAATGGCTTTATATGATGAACAGATTTACAACGGCACGCATACTGTAGTAAACACAGACATTCAAATGTGACGTGACGCACGGAAACAGCAGGAGCGAGTAAATGCCGAACTAACCATTTACAGTTTGGGAATAGTCATTTTGACACGCTTTTTGCTATTTAGAACTGTGACCGATTGCATTGATCATCTGAAGTGCACACGCTGCCGGAATGATACTCCACAAAGTGCAATTGCAAACATCATTTAAATCACCATATCACATTTAGTTTTAGTAGTATGATTATTCAAAGCGTTTTAGTTGGTTTATTCTATATAGTGCTTTAATAACAGGAGAGGCGGAAAGTCAAGCACCGGGAGGAAAAAAAAATAAAGTTTATGGAGTTTGTGACATTACTACATTAAACGACTACATTTAATGTTGAGTATAATGTATATTAATGTAATGGGGGAATAATTGTGTGTCCTGATGATGATGATAATATAATAACAATAATATTATCTAAATGATAATAAAAAAGTAATAATTAAAAAACATCTCTTATTTTGGCTTAAATCATCTTTTCGTGAGTTTAGTATCGTATCGTGACAGGAGTGTATCATTACACCCCTAGTTTTTAGCATTGATGATGATTAATAATAATAATAATAAATGTTTCTTAAGCTCCAAATCATCATATTAGAATGATTTCTGACGGATCATGTGACACTGAAGACTGGAGTAATGATGCTGAATATTCAGCTTTGCCACCAATAAAAATAATTGTAATATTTGAATGTTACAGTTTTTACTGTATTTTTGATCAAATAAATGCAGCCTTGATGAGCATTAGATACTTCTAGTACCACTGTGCTCTGCAGGGCCTCTACTACAGCATGTTTTTTAGCACACTTTACTATGAAGGCCTCTTGTCAGACATTGGTCTGTGATCCTGCTGTCGCCACCTACTGGGCAGAGGTCTTTGACAGATGACCTATGAAATGACATTTTCCAGCACACTTGTGATTTGTCTTGTCATATTTCAGTGATGCTAAAAGTATGTTTGTATGACAGGCTTATGTACAAGTATATAAAGAGGAGGCTTGCTGTCTTGTTAGCCATGTCCTTGTGTATTTGTGCTAGGACAATAAACAAATATCATGATGAATATCAGCTAAAGCTAATATATCAAAGATAAAGGTAATATAAAGTAAGGTTTAAAAAAAAGTCCTACAGCAGCACAATATTGTTTTTCTGGTGTCACAGTAAGACTTTTAATTTACCCTTTAGTTGCATTTAGTTGATTTTGCCTTTTTAAGAATAAAATATGGGTTTGTATGTTCTTTTGTTCTGTTATTGGAATGAAAAAAAATCTGCACTTTCTGTGCTGTACTGAACTGTAATTTGCCGTTTCTACCAGAGCAGAATGAAATCTCTGCCCTAGATTTGTTATTTTACATATTTCATTTTCTCCGCCTGCATATGATGGCGCGCTCTTGTCATCATAAAGTTGTTTGCAAGCAGGTTTCGTCTTTTCGCACGTCGTGTCGTGAAAGATTACCTCCCTGCGTTAATAGTTCTTTAATGGCTCCATTAGATTGTGTTTTCTGAGCCCATGCTGGCACCCAGCTCCCTCTGGAGAAATGAATATGTGGCTGTGGGGAGAAGTGAGTGAGAATCATCCTTTACCACCCCTCTCGCTCGCTCTCTCGCTCCCCCAGTGTGCGTGTGGAGGAGGGAGAAGAGCCACTGAGTTATCTTTAGACAAAGGAAGGAGTCCTAACCAAAAACAGCAAGAAAACATGAGATAAAAGGAGTGATTTGAGTCTCTGAGTACAAGAAAAGAGAGAGATTGTGAGGTTCCAGGAACACCGAGAGACTGAGAGAGGGAAGAAAAGGAGGGAGGAATGCAGGCACAGAGGGAGAGCCCGTTTAAACCTCTTTAAAGCAGCCTGATATTTGTCATGTGACGTGATTAGATTAGGTTGGATTTTAGTGAAAGCAGAGGTCGTTTGTCACAGTTATTAACAACCACCAACATTCATTTCTCATCTCTACACGCTGCACACCATCAGCACATCTGTGTGTATGTGTGATGAAACACAATGAGCGCGTTTACATGCACAATCTTACATTGATTATTTTTAACAGTGACGTTTGCAGTTCTTCAATGTCATTTTCTTATCCCAGTTTAATTTGCAGAAACAACTAAGTAAACTACTCCGTTTTATTTCCCTGAAGCCTAAAAACTGAGATGCTATCAAAAGATTGTTTGTATGAGCATCCAGACCAGCTTGACACAACAATGTTGATTTAACCAATGCCATTAGTTTGAGGTAGGACTATGTTTGACCAATCACTGGCACCAGTGGGAATGACACTTTGATAACTTTATTCGATCAAAAATATTATTACAATTATTTAATAAAATGTCATTTATTTGTGATTGCAAAGCTGAATTTTCAGCATCATTACTCCAGTCTTCAGTGTCACATGATCCTTTAGTCTAATATGATGATTTGCTGCTCAAGAAACACTTTTTTTTTTTTATCATCAATGTAAAAAAATATTATATTGTGTAAATTGATACCTTTTTTCTAGATTTTTTTTTTTTTGATGAATAGAACTTTTATTTGAAATGAAACTATTTTGTAACATTATAAATGTCTTAACAGTCACTATTGATCAATTTAATGCATTCTAGCTGAATAAAGCATTTCTTTTTTTTGATGCCAAACATTTTCAATTGTAATGTAGATTCCTTAAACAATTCCTTTTTTTCCTTGAAAAAAAATTATTTTTGAAGGCAATGTTTACGCAAACAATTGTGTGTTAATGCAGATGTATAATGCCGTTCAGTGTGCATTTTCTGTATCTCTTTTCTATTATTGTGCAATTTACTCAGTATTTTTAAGGCTTGTATATCACAGTAAATGTCACGAAAGAGATGAAAAGAGCCCAGAGAATAATATCTTATGATTCTTGCCTCTCTTTCTGCTTGTTTAGCAGTTGAGAGACTCTTACCTAAAGCTATTTTTTAACTGTCACATCAAAGTACTCATTTCTCATTCAGCTCACTCTTTATCTTTGGAAATACTGCAAGGAATGTATTTCTATATCCCTGTTCCTTTCTATATAGTATTTATAGCTCCATAAATGTCCTCTTGGTCTCCCACTTAATCCAACTCCTCCTCTTTCATTCATTTGTTGTTTTGAAGTAAATTAGCTGCCAAAATGATTGAATCACAAGAAGAATGTGGTTCTGAAAGAGGTTTAACTATGCATGATGGGCTGTTTTCATCAGGCAGAGAAAAAACAGTAGACTTTTACTGCCATCTTGTGGCAGATGTTGTCATATATTTATTATTATTATTTATTGCCACTTTGGGTATAAAGCATATGAATCCACACGTTTACGCATTATAATCAGTGGAGTGGGTGTACCAGGTGGTTTGATGACTCTTTTCATCTGTCTAAGTAGCGGTTCGGAACGACCGGAACAAGAGGAAGAAGGATGAGAAGAAGCAGGAGTGTTCAGAGAGTTACGTCTTAAGTCCTGATACAGAGCAGATGATCGAGCGGGTGAGGAAGGCCCATCAGGAAACGTTCCCCTCCCTCTGTCAGCTGGGCAAATACACCACGGTAAGTCCGAGGCAGAGCAGCTCTTAATGGTGATGTCACAATCTCAGTTATTAAACCAACCAAACATGGTCTCTGTCTTGTTCTTGAACAGAACAACAGCTCAGACCAGAGGGTCGCTCTGGACGTTGACCTGTGGGACAAGTTCAGCGAACTCTCTACCAAATGCATCATTAAAACAGTCGAGTTCGCCAAGCAGCTGCCCGGCTTTACCACGCTCACTATCGCAGATCAGATCACTCTCTTAAAGGCCGCCTGTCTTGACATCCTGGTGAGAGCACAACACACTCTCACATGTGTTCTTGTGTCCAAATCTCACACACCTTTATGTAAAGTGCATGAATGGTTATACACATTTGCAGCGGTGTACCGTAGGTTGAGCGCTCATCTGTGCGTCTTTAAATTACTTCCTCAGATTCTGCGAATATGTACACGCTACACACCAGATCAGGACACCATGACATTTTCAGATGGTCTGACACTGAATCGCACGCAGATGCACAACGCCGGCTTCGGTCCACTGACAGATCTGGTATTCGCTTTCGCCAACCAGCTCCTGCCTCTGGAGATGGATGATGCAGAGACTGGGCTTCTCAGCGCCATCTGTCTGCTGTGTGGAGGTACTGCAGCTTTCTCAATCAGATTGGAAACACTTTTGACCATATTTTGTTCTTTGAATGTTGTCTTCATGAATGTTCCATGCAGTCAGTTATCACATAACATTGACTTTTGCTCATTTAACTGTATTTTTGTGTATTGTATTTGTATTTAGACACTCTCCGGTGCTTATACATTACTTGTATACAAAGTGTAAAGCCCCAAAAATGAAACCACAGTAAATAAGAGGAACTTACAGCTATGGATGCACAGTATATTTGCCCCATAATTCTTTTTTTTTTTTGGTTTGTTTGTTTGCTTTTATTTAATATTGGTATATTTATTTACAAAGAATTGTTTAAGTTTTCTAGTTTATATATTTATCTGCAATTCATATTTCTATTTAAATGTATAATAGTTTGTTTACTAACCTTTCAAGTTTGTTTTATAGATTTATCTGCAATTTATACATTAGCAGCTGTAATTATCTAATAAAAAAAGATTTTCTTTCCCATTTAGACATGACTGTTCATATAATATAATTTCAACATTGGGTCTCTAAATCTCATGAAAACGTTTTTGTGTATTTAGATGATTTTTGTTTAAGTGTCTACAAAAACTTTATATTTCCTGCTTGTGTGATTCTTTGTTAGCTGATGTAAAACTGATGTACACCTGTGCTCAGATCGGCAGGACCTGGAGCAGTCGGATAAGGTAGATGTGCTTCAGGAGCCGCTGCTGGAGGCCCTAAAGATCTACGTGAGAAAAAGGAGACCTCATAAACCGCACATGTTCCCCAAGATGCTGATGAAGATCACCGACCTCAGGAGCATTAGCGCTAAAGGTTAGATTCACTGTCACTCTTTGAAAATCAAGCACTATCAACCAGAAGCCAATCTAACGTCTTATTTCTCAATCAGGAGCGGAACGGGTAATAACGCTGAAAATGGAGATCCCCGGCTCCATGCCTCCACTCATTCAGGAGATGCTAGAGAATTCGGAGGGCCTTGATGGAGGCAGTGGGGCGAGAGGAGGAGGAGGAGGAGCCCCACCAGGAAGCTGCAGCCCCAGTTTGTCTCCCAGTTCGGCACACAGCAGCCCCTCGGCTCACTCCCCCTGACTCTCACCTCCGGACAGGGCTCCGTACAGAACGAAACTGGTTCGAAACCAGAAATAAGCCACAGCAGACCAGCGCCAGAGACCAGAATTCCGGTAGACTTTGATCCGGGGGGACCGGACCCGAATTGAACAGTAAATCTGGCAGGCTTTCATTAGCTGAAGACCAATTGAGTTACACACAGGCCGAGCCTGATCAAAACTCCTCATTAAAACCCTCCAGTGATTCAGTGACAAGCTTTTCATGTGGCGGTGGTTCACGAAGACAGCAGAACAAATGCCCTGTGTGCGCAGAAGCAGCTCCTCTTTACTGTGTCTTCCCGTCTCTGCTCCCATCACACAGACTGTGAAGGCCCAGGGAAGCTCTCGCTCTCGTCCGAGGGATGCGTTCTCTCGGCCTGTGACGTTATTTTATAAACTTCAATCCCTTAAAGCAAGCTAAAGGACATTTGGACGTCAAATGTCCACAAGTCAGGGACATTTTGAACTTTCCAGCCGTTTTGGTTCTGTTTCTTTGTTTTCCTACAAAAGATATATGAATATATGAAATCTATATTGACAGAAATATGAGATTAGAATTTTTTTTTGTCTTAGGTGGAATGCAGAACAATTCTTATCTTTCCTCTAGAGTTGAACACGATTCTGGTCGGCCCACTGTTGTGCTCTCACCAAGATTCACATCATGCTCAAAGGCACGTCACACTAGCACTGAAAATGATGCGTGTACTTCAAGGCGTGAAGTACGATGGGGTTAAAATGCAATTTTGTCCAGGTGATGTGGAGCTATATTAGACTTCATCAGAATGATCAACTTGGCAGTTTGTGGCAATGAAATGAAGTATGTAAACATGCAGCTTGTGATTTAAGATGTGAATGAGATCTGTTTTAAAGGAGTGGTAAATGCCCTCCTGTAGCTTTTTAATATTGTTTCCTAATTTACTTTTAATTTTGTAATTGTCAACTGTCGAGAGACACTGATACCCCCTTCTACACAGTATTAGCAGATTCTTAAATAAAGGAGATTTCCAAACAATGACTTGCAGACAAAGAACACAGGATGTATTTTTAGCTAAACGCTGGTGAAAGCCACCACATTATTTCACAATTGAGAATGTTGTTATTGAGCATTTCACATGGAGCTTCACACCTTTTTTCCCCTGTGCATCTCGATTTTGAAGCGCTGTTAGTTGTAGGTTTGTGTTTCTAATCATCTGTCACGTGTGCTGAGATGCTTCCACCGCCGCGTCATCCTCTGTACCTTACAACATCACTGCCTCTGCTCTCCTGCAACAATCATTGAACAATTGTCAACAACAACACTGCCTCTGTGTGACAATCACTTTAAGTACCGCTCACAAACAACTCTGCCTCTGTAATGCACTGATCCCTGCTAGGAGTCTGGATTCATGAGACCGCTAGCATTCACTGATGTGTGTACACATCTGTCCCCTTATCTGAAACTTTATTAGGCCTAAAAAACATCAAACAAGGACTGTTTTCACAATTAATCGGCTGTGTTGTCTTGTTGAAATTATATAATTTAGTAAGACAATCTTGTATTGGTGTGATCGTTTCTAAAAGATAATAATTCTTACATTTATTTACTTGACCCTTATTTTGTTCCTAACTTAAAAGTTGTTACAATGAAAGGTAATGGGGTACAATTTGGTTTTGATCCCCATTTGACTATCATTATTTAAACAAATAATTTTTTGAGTCCTTGATAAGAGAAAAATTCTCTCAGCTTTGGGACAACATGAGGACGAGTGAATGACAGTTATATTTGGGTGAACAATCCCATTAAATTAAAACAATTTATGAAATGGACCAATAAAATAAAAGCATCTCCATGAGATCCAGTTCTGGCAGATCAGTGTCAGCATATCATTATTGTACCAGTTTACAACAGCTCTGCCTCTGCATCACGTCTGCTGAACCTTTGGCCAGTGAGATGGGCCGAAATGACTTCCTCCTTAACATGTTCGCCTGAGAGTGGGGTGTGAACCTTTTCACCGCAACTATGCACAGAGTTCAAGTCTATTCACTTCTCTATCTGTTGTGAATATCTCAAGCCTCTTCCAGTTGCTCAGTGCTGTCCGTTTCACTTGATTCTGCATTGTCGCTGCCCAAAGGTTCATCGCTGTTGAGCCATACTGCGTCACAGACCGTGACAGGCCTCTTTTCTCACTTAAAGGATGACAAACAGATCTACACGACGTACAGCACAACCCCTGTACTGCTTTAACAGTTGTTATACAGTCAAACGCACAAAAATGTTTCTGTTGTGTTAGGTTCCTGGATGATAAGAGTAATGTTTAATAAAGACTTCTGTTTTGTGTGTTTCTGACCACACTGGGTTTTATTTTTATTTTTTGTATTTTTTTGTGGGGAATTACAAAGCTGCCGTTTCCTCATTAAAATATTGGTAACATTGTGACCATCAACATTGTTTGAGTGTTCAGATGTTACACCCAAAAATGAGAGATTTATTTTTTTCATATTGCATTACATTTGAATCCATTCAGTCGATCTCTGGATCTCGCGGTATAACTTTTAGCATAGCTTAAGCATAAATCATTGAATCTGATTAGACCGTATGCATCTCGCTCAAAGACTTTCTATGTTTTTCGTATTTAAAACTTGACTCTTCTGTAGTTACATCGTATACTAAGACCAACGGAAAATGAAAAGTTGTGATTTTCTAGGCCGATATGGCTAGGACTATTCTCTCATTTATAATAATCAAGGAACTTTGCTGCCGTTCCATGGGTACAGCGGTGCAACGATATTACGCAGCGGCTGAAAATAGTCCCCAGCACGCTGCCTGTGTAAGCAGGTTGTCCCGTTGGTTATGTTGATGGAAGTTAGCCTATTTTCAGGCGTTGCATAATATCATTGCACCTGCTGGACCCATAGTACGGCAGCAAAGTTCCTTGATTCAAAGTCACAACTTTTAATTTTCCATTGGTCTTAGTACACGATGTAACTACAGAAGAGTCAAGTTTTAAATAGGAAAAATATCGAAAGTCTTTGGTCACATTTTAGCGAGATGCTAAAGGTCTAAGATTCAATGATCTATGCTAAAAGTTCTACCGCCAGATCCAGAGCTCGGCTGAATGGATTCAAAAACGGTAAAAGGAAACTGTTTAAAGGTGAACTATGTAGGATTTTTGCAGTAAAACATCCAGAAATCACTAGGCCAGTGTTATATATTTTGTTCAGTGGAGTACTTAGAATATCCCAAATGTTTTCAACTGTTTGTAAATCGTGAGAAAATTGCTATTTTAACCAAGGAGCCGGGACGTGTGAGCTATGCGTGTGAGGGAGTCGCCTGTCGATTGCGTCATATCTGCGTCACCCTCGGTCTCCGGTTTTATTCAGTGAAACACTTTATTCTCACTGCAGTGTGAACAAGTGTCATAGCAGCCGCCGAGCGAACGTCATAACTTCCTTTTCAACACTCTCAGATATATCTAATACGATAAACAGAGTTGTGTTACCTCACACTCAGCACTGGAGAAGAGAAAGTGCCGCCGGCAACCGTGTCATAATAAAAGTCCCGCCAGCGACTATGCCATAATAACAGTCCCGCTCTTCAATCGCTCCTGCAGCCTTGCTCAGCTCCACAACACTCGGTCCTGCTCTGCTTCACTACAGTAATGTTAATAATCGCATCCATGAACATGATTTCTGCCCGAGTCCTATCCTGACTGTTTCCCACCGGCTGTGAGGTGAAGACCACATGTCCCGAGATTCTGCGCTCAAACGTGGCGTCATCAAACTACGCCTTTGTTTTGAACAGGCGACCTCTAGTGGACGGAAAAGTTACATAGTGTAGCTTTAACTCCAGGAGAGTTTAAAAATTAGCCTGTTTTCAAAAAAAGTGGAGTGTTCCTTTAAAAATAATGGTTCAATAAAGAACCTTTAACATCTATGGAACCTTTTTAATGCACTAAAGGTTTTTTTATAGTGGAAAAATTTTCACTTTTGGACAGGTGGACAAAGTACACAACTCCATTACTTGAGTAAAAGTACTATTGGTTAAATATTACTCCATTACAAGTGAAAGTTGTAAAGATAGATTTTTACTTAAGTAAAAGTACAGAAGTACTTGTTTTTAAAAGTAGCCTACTTAAGTATCAAAAGTAAAAGTAAACGCATTATTTTATTATTGTTGTATGAATGCACACTGTTCCATCATGGTGGTTTAAGCCAGTCATGCTCCATCTGACATGCTAGCATACCTTGAACTCATTTAAATACTTGTTTAAAAGTTACAAAACTCTTATCAAAGTCAAAATCATACTAGAAAAGAAAGGTTTCTACATTGTGTTTATTTGATAGGATTATGGACTTCAGTTAACATTAGCCCAACTACGTTTTTGCATGCTAACTAACATCATTGTCGAGCGTTACCTATGCGTTAAAGCTGTATCCACAAGGCTATGTAGCTACTTGGCGGGTAAATCTATACAAATCATTTGACCAACCATATTTCATACCAATGTAAATTTTGACAGCAAATTTTGATTTAGTTTTAGTCATAGTCTTTTGACTATAACATTTTAGGCATCTGAAATGTTTTAGTCTATAATAAGATTTTAGTTGAATTAATTGAACTAAAATTCAGTACTTGTGGTCTGGCATCTGAGAGGCAACTTTCTGTGTGCACTTTCGTGGTGTCGCACTTTTTCAGACTTATCCACGTCTGCTCTTCTTAATTTTAACTTTTAAGTTTGACCATGGTTGCGCACACTGCGTCTGGGAACTGCCGCCTTCTATTTTGCCATCAATTGATTAGTGTTAAAAAAATACTTGGAAATCATTGAACTTCATGTGATCCTACAAGAGTGATTACTGATAGACTGTCTGCACAAAAAAAAAAAAAAGATTCATCCATGACTTTTAAAGCGGCTACGACTTTCTACTTCGAGGGCCTTGATAGAAATGTAGTAGAGTAAAAAGTATGATATTTGTCTTTCAAATGTGGTGAAGTAAAAGTCATAAGTTTCCAGAAAAAATACTACTCAAGGAAAGTAAAGATACTCAAAAAGTGTACTTAAGTACAGTACTCAAGTAAATGTACTTAGTTACGTCCACCTCTGCTTTTGGAACCTTTGTGTATTGAGCTGCATCTCTCACAATTGCACATTTATGGGCCAAATTTACTAACGGCTTGCGCCAGCGCAAAACCCTCTTTTTGGCGTTAAAAAACGCATTTCTCTTTCAGATGCAAAATTTATGGGTGGAGAGTATTTAAATTAATTAATCACACAATGTGATTTACTGAGGTTTGCCCCATGTTAGTTTACTTGTTTGCGCCATTATTTACAGACCCAAAAAAGCACGTCTTAAACCAGACACTAACTTGTAGATTGCGTTGGTCATTATGGAAATGATCCGGCTGCATCTGTTCGTGTTCTTTCATTTCCGTGTCGTCAGTAGATCACATGCAGAACTTTTCACTCTCATTGGCGCTTTTATGGAATTGCGTTCTCACGCCAATTTGCCCTGTTTAGTAAATCTGTCCCTAAATCTCGCAATTCTGACATCTAACATGCAATTTATGCTTTATATCACACAATTCTGACTTTATAACTCCCAACTGGGACTTTACATCTCGACAATCTGACTTAATTTCACGTTATTCTGAGAAAAAAAAAGACAAAATTGCGAGAAATAAAATTCCATATAAAGCTTCCATAGATTTCAAGCACTTTCATTCGAAGAAACAAGTTGTGTTTGCTTTATAAAGAACAAAAGCTGACAGAAAGTGGTGGCAGGTATTTTTATTCACACAAGACCAACTTGAGAGTAAATGACAGAATTTTCATTTTTGGGTGAACTATCCCTTTAAGTAGAGAAGGAGAAAGCTTCTTAAGTTATTATTGGTTCTGTGGTAACAGCTGTACTGTTCATATTTCTACACTGCTAATTCTATATTCATAACATATAATTGTATAAATATGTCCCTGTTCAAAAGGTGAGGATTTATATGATGATTTATAATGCTGATGATGACTATGAGATTTTAGAAATGGATGATGGTCATGAAGATCAACTCTGACTCTGACTTCATTTAAAAGAACATAGCTTAAACAAAAAGCTTATTTGCTTGTACTCTGCATAATGATGGTTTAAGTTTCATCTGTGCTTCCTCAAATCTGCTTCACAGCTTTATCAGTGTGTTCACTTTTTCTTCTGAGAGCAGAACTATTCTCTGAAAGTTTACTGCCAATTCAGCGTTATTTGGTCACACAGAATGCTAAACTTCAGTTTCCAAGTTTAAAGTTAAACAGTTTCACTTCTGTTGCAGAAATCATTCAAGAATTTTCAAATGTAGTGCCATTTCCTTTTATGTTACAGATTTAGTAGAAAATCTGTTCCTGCCCTCCTCCAACACACCACCCTGGTATTTTTATGTAATTCTAAATGCCTCGATTAGCAGGGCTACACCTGAAAAAAAAAGTCCCAGATAAAATCGTCTCTGTTCCATATGGAACCCTCATTCCCTGAAAGAGGGAACTATCACGTCAGATCAGTGAGCTGACGAATTGGGATCTTGCTTGAGAGACCAATACACTTTGAGGGTAACTAAATGAGCCAATGCACATTGGCATGCAAGATTTGCATCGGATGTTCCGCCCCGCCAGGCGGGTATAAATACAGAAGAATCGCATATTTGGTTTTCGCTGGGGAGCAGAGTCGGTGACCCAGCCACCCAGGAGTGGTACAGTAAACATGGCGACGGGCCAGGACGGGACGTGACGTCTCTCTTTTGCATACGTAACCGAAATGTTCCCTTTTAGTCGGTCAATCCCAACGTCACGTTGTATGGTCTGGCCGACTAGGGCAGTAGAATGTCTCTAGGGTGGCTCCAGCTTAGTTAGAGAGGAGAACGACACCAGCAGATACAGCAGAGAGGGCTCTGCCAAAGGAAAGACACGGGCTAGCCAATAAGGTAGCCATACCGTGGAAGAATACATATCTCCAATACGAGATATAACCAATCTCGAGATGCATGCAAAAATGCATTTCTGCGTCAGCATTTTGAACAGGAGCTTGTAAAGGGTTCAATACTCGCAGGTCCAAGATTTGCCGTAACCCACCGCCTTTCTTGTGTACAATGAAGAAGGGGCTGTAGAACCCTGTCTTCATATCGGCTGGAGACACTGGCTCGATTGTGTCCTTCGCCAGTAGTACTTCGATCTCTGTCCGTAACACAGGAACATCACTGGTTCGCACAGAGGTGAACTGAATGTATTTGAGGGGGAAATCGGGCGAACTGAATCGCATAGCCGAGTCTGATGATGTGGATGAGCAAGCGGGATGGGCTGGGAGCGCTAGCCAGGCTCCCAGAGACCGTACCAGTGGAACCAACAGAACCACAGACGTACCCACAGTGGGGCAGCGAGGTGGAACGCAGGGACCTGACTCATGAGGCATAGCATCCCGAAGTGGGGTCTGAGTGTGCGGTGCAACACTTACATGGTTCCACGGTTGGGCAGAAGGTGCGTGAGAAGGCTTGGTGGCTCTTAGAGTCACACGCTGCTGCCCGCTGTCAATTGAGGAGGGGGATGACGGATGAGAGTGAAACGGCCACCTTGTGAGATGGGAGCATCGAGAAAGTGCGCTTTGACGACATCTCACACCTCTGCAAGGTTTAGCCAGGGGGCGCTTCTGGACCACTAGGGTGGACATCGTCTGGCCGAGGGCCTGCGCTGTGACTAAAATCATGGTCAGTCACCGTGTGCAGTTCCTGCATCAACCCCGGCTCAGAACTAGCATAACAGCCCTAGCATTTCAGCCAAATTATGTTGGGAATGCAGTGTCACCGACGTGCATGCACTTTTAGCCAATCAGCGATCAGCAGGCAGAAGCGATCATTCATGACTGACGGGTTTTAGCGCGATAACTTGTAGCTGTATATTATTAAAGTGATCGCTATGGCAAAGCGGCTTAAATATACAGTAAGTTGTATCTCACTGTTAACGATTTTCTTGTATTTTTACGGTACATTACTGGCAGCACTGTTGCCAGCAATTTACTATATTTTGATTTACAGTAATTGTACTGTAATTAAGTTTACAGTACACAAGGACAGTACCGTAAAACTACACACCAGTATTTTACAGAATTTTTACAGTATTTTATAATATTGGTCTGCTTCTGCAGTAATTAATTATACAGTATTGTACTGTAATATCTATATTGATACATTACTGCTAAATACTACACTGAAAAAAATGGTGTTGGATTTACATGATTTAATCATGTACATCGGTTCCACATGAATCAATTAAGTTAAACAAACATAATTTGTTCACATAATTCCAACATAATGGAATGAAGTAATTTTTAAGTAACCGAATTGAGTAGTCTCACAATGATTTTAATATGGCTCCCTAACGACAGTGGTGCACACAGGGGCTTGAGACCCTGCTTCTTTAAGCAAAACATACAAGTTTATTTTTTTAGATTTTTGTTGTCACTTGACTGATTTATAATGCTGTACTCAGCATTCATTGTATTTGCCAGCAATAGCAAGTCATTTTATTTTTTTTTATTTAACCTTTATTTATCCAGGTAAACTGTTTGAGAACCACTTCTCATTTACAAACATGACCTGGCCAAGAGGCTACAGGAATAAATCAGAACATACTGTACATAGTACATAGTCAAACACATGACACATATAACAAACAATTGAATTAAAAATCGGTGGACCACAAAGAAAAGAAAAAAAGAAAAGAATAAAGTGCTTAAATTTGTATGTATAAATATGGTTCATGATTATCTGCAGGAACAAAAGTCAACTATGTAATTTTGGAGGTTTTGCTTAAAGGTGGAGATTGGGATCAGAGATGTAAGTTTCAAGGTATTTTGTAGTGTGTTCCAGTCATGTACTGCTGCAAAGCGGAAGGCATTACGTCCAAAGGTAGTAGAAGTAGAAGGGGTACTAAATTTAATCAAATTACTTGATCTTGTGTGATAGGTGTTATGAACGGCATGAAGAAGAGATGACAAATAGAGAGGTGTCTTGCCCAGGATTGTCTTGTATATGAAGAGAAACCAATGATGAAGCCGCCGGGTATAAAGGGAGGGCCAGCCCACCAGTTTATACAGGTCACAGTGATGAGTGTGAAAGGGTGCATTAGTGACAAAACGGATGGCTGAGTGATAGATTGTGTCAAGATTTTTTAGGGCTGTGTTTGGTGCCATTCTGTAGATAATATCGCCATAGTCCAGAATTGGCAGTACTGTCATCTTAACGAGGGTGCATTTGGTAGCATGAGTAAAGGAAGCTTTATTGCGAAAAAGAAAGGCTAGTCTCGTTTTGACTTTTGTTTGAAGGTTATTGATGTGTGTAATGAATGACAGGGATGAGTCCAACCAGATACCTAGATATTTATATTTTTTGACATACTCCAGAGCCCTACCGTTCATGCAGGTGATTGTAAGTGGAGTCTCAGTTACCGGTTTTCGGCTAAAAAGAATACATTTTGTCTTATTGGTGTTAATACGGAGGTGGAGATTGTCAAAGAACTGCTCTATAGAGGTGAAACTGAGTTTGAGACTGGAAGCCGCAGAATTAGGAGAGGAACCAACTGAGTACAAAATGGTATCATCTGCATAAAGATGAATCCGGGAGGTGCCAGCAGCTCTGGCTATATCATTGATGTAGATAGAAAAAAGGGTTGGGCCCAGTATGGAGCCTTGAGGCACACCTTTAGAGATAATAAGTGGGTCTGACATTATGTTTTCACTCTTCAATTGCTGGGCACGGTTGGTGAGATAATTGGCAAACCAATCACAGCTAGAGGAGGACAGACCAATACTGGAAAGCTTATGTAAAAGGATTGTATGGTCGACAGAGTCAAAGGCCTTGGCGAGGTCTATAAAGGTGGCTATAAAAATGATGGCTGATTTCCAATCAATAGGGATCTCAGAGAGCTGTAGGGACATGTTAAATAGTCTTGTGACCGGAGCAGCAATAATGCGGGCTGCTGCTTTTAACCCTTAATCGTCCCTTGGGGTCCAGCTGACCCCACTGGACTTTTCCTCAATTTTTTAAAAGTGTTCCCTTCATCTCAGGGCCATGAGACTCTGTGACTTTTCCTAGATAATCTATCTAAACATGCACAAAAAATCTGGGCTTGATTTGGTTGTTCTAAAGGTGTGTAAAAAAAAATTTACCGTTTAAGTCCCTCGGGGTCAGATTGACCCCACATTGAAAATGAATGGGAAAGTGTAAAAAATACATTTTTTTCACTTTTTTTGTAATTTTTTTTTTACTAAATCCAGTATAAATCTCAAAATTTCCACATTTGTATCAAGGTCTGGTCCTAGAGTATAAACACAAAGTAGAACGAACTTTCTGTCTCATACACACACGCACACACACACACACAAACACACACATGTGTGTGACTGCAACAGAGAGCATTTTTATAGAAACTGGCAAATAAAATCAACAAAACTGGCATAAATCTGAAAGATTTTCATACATAAATGAAGTACTACTACTAGAGCACAAATGCAATATGGAACAAGCATGTTCACTCACACGCACACACACACAAACACAAACACAGGTGTCTGGAGCATTTTTTTGGATTTTGGCAATGAATGGGAAAATGTAAAAAATGCTTTTTTTTCACTTTGTTTGTAAAAAAAACCCCAACTAAATCCAGTATAAATCTGAAAATGTCTACATTTATATCAAGATCTGGTCCTAGAGCATAAACACAAAGTGGAACGAACTTTCTGTCTCATACACACACGCACACACACGCACACAAACACACACGTGTGACTGCAACAGAGAGCATTTTTATAGAAACTGGCAAATAAAATCAACAAAACTGGCATAAATCTGAAAAAAATCCATACATTAATGAAGGACAAATACTAGAGCACAAATGCAACATGGAACAATCATGAGAAAGAGAGGGAAAAGGGCAAATAAAAGAAAG
Organism: Gobio gobio; assembly: GCF_949357685.1. NCBI lineage: Eukaryota > Metazoa > Chordata > Actinopteri > Cypriniformes > Gobionidae > Gobio > Gobio gobio. The sequence goes on along the minus strand of NC_137097.1, from coordinate 53,405,742 downwards.
ATGAAAGGCAGCTTAACTTTTGCATAACTTCCCTATGGAGCTCTATTGGATAATGTGGTCATTGCACTCTCTTTCTCTTTAACTATAATTCCTAAAGTTTTTCCACAAACCTACAGATGGCGGTATTCTATCCCTAACACATAGAGCAATGTCCAAAAACTATTTATATTTATTTAAGATCATCATTCAAGTGATTTTTTCATAAAAAAATAATTTTTAATGAGCCAATTTATGACATAGTTAAGTATTTGTGCAGTAAATAGGTAAAAAACTACCAAATACCCACAAAAACACAGCATAAATGTATAGTTGAGAAGTAAATAAAAAAAATGATATATAGTTTTCCATGTAAAAAAAAATTATATTTCCTTATGCAATTGCTCTGTAAAAGTTTGGGGTCTATCTGACCCCAAGGGACTCAAACGTAAACCCTACTTGAGGGGCGATTAAGGGTTAAGAACATGGGATCAAGACCATCAAGGCCAGCAGATTTGTTTGTATTCAGCTTGGTGAGTTCATCCTGGACTTCAGAGGTGGAAAGAGGCATAAAGGAGAAGCCACTGTTGCTTGATGGAGAAAGTTGGGCATTTGATGAGGTTGTAATTGAAGTGTCCATTGAGACTGGATTAGGGATTGGCATTGAAACTGTATGGGTTGAATTAATAAAGTGATGGTTTAGAAGTGAGGCCATGCGAGACTTATCAGTAATAATAATGTCATTAAATAACATAGAAACTGGTAAATGATGGGAAATAACTTTATTTTCCATTACCTTGACTGTTTTCCAGAATGCCCTAGCATCAGTGCCACATGTGGTGAGTTTCTCTTTAAAATGCGAGATTTTAGCATTTCTGATAGCCTGTGTTGCTTTATTTCTGCATTGACGGAAGGCCAGCCAGTCATCTGGAGATTGGGTAGAGCGGGCCTTTCTCCAGAGGGCATTTTTATGATGAATAATCTCAGCCAGGTCCTTGGAAAACCAGGGACTATATCTATTTTTTATTCTAAGTTTTTTCAGAGGGGCATGTTTACTCATAATCATACTGAAAGTGTTTTTAAAAAAAGACCATGCCTCTTCCAAGATGGGGAAGGAATTAATTCTGTCCCACGACACAGCCGCAACATCTTGGAGAAAAGCTTGCATATCCAGTTTTTTCAAAGAGCGCTTGGTTACAATTACTGGGCGTCTTTTGAATGAAAGGCCAGAGCGTATACATGCAATAGCGCAATGATCACTTATTTGACTGAAAACACCCGCTTGATAATTAGATGGATTGTTAGTCAAAAGGAGGTCAATCAGAGTGGATGATGAGGAAGATTTAGGATTAGGTCTGGTGGGCTCAGTTATCATCTGAGTAAGGTTTAGAGCATCAAACTGTTGCAAAACTGAATCTGGGGGATTGATTATATCCCAGTTCAGATCACCCATAAGGACAAACTCGGAGGATATGTATGGAGCTAGGAGTTGACTAAAAGCTGTGAGTGCAGAAACTGGAGCTGAAGGTGCTCTATAACAAACAGCAACAGAGATAGAGAGAGTATTTGAAAGCCTAAGCTTTAGTACCAGTAGTTCAAGTTGTTTAGGAACTCACTTAGAAAGAGCAACAGTACATTGCAGATGATCTTTAACATACATAGCTACACCACCACCCCTGGTAGCTCTGTCCTGACGAAACACATTATAGCCTGGTATGAAGATGTCAAGATCAGTGTTCCTTTTTTTAAGCCAGGATTCAGAGATAGCAAGAACATCAGGCTTAGCTGTGTGCACCAATGTTTTTAAAGTGTCAAAATGCTTAGAATTCAACAGACTGCAGATATTTACATGTAAAAAACCCAATGATTTACGGTCACAAAATTCACCAAATGACAGCTGGGCAGTAATTGAGTTAGCTGGCCCAGGATTTGGATGAACATTACCAGAGATAAATAACATGAGAATAATTAACATGCGTCTAAGAGCAACACCAGAACAAATCCATTGTTTGTCTTTTACAAAGGGCAAAGCCAGTAACAAGTTAGAGTCAAACAGTTCCTGCAGTAGCATAATCGAAAAAAATGGAAGGGTTCGAAATACCTGGGTGACAGAAAGTCCAACAGATTTAGTAATCCATAAGGATGGGACATCTCTCGATTGAAGAATGAAGTCTAATGTTCCCCGACAGTGAAATGCTGGGGAAGACCCTAGAGTGTGTTTACCAGCAGACCCGGGATCCTGATACTGTACATGCAGCAAAAAGGTGAATGACAAAATCCAGAGAACCAGTAGGATTTTTATAAAGAAAAGCATGATTGAAAAACGTTAGTAGTGTAGCACAGGCTTCAATGTGTGCTGGAAACAAGCCTTAATGTATCTTGATGTAAATCCTGAATCGAAAACCCCAGCCACAGATCTCGGCTGAAGGCAAGCCACACTGCATCAGGTCCATGTAGTCCTCAGACCAGGTAGAGTAGGCCGAGATCCTCTCGAAAACAAGCAGGTAGGCCTCAGACCAGGTGGAGTAGGCAGAGATCCTCTCGAAAACAAGCAGGTAGGCCTCAGACCAGGTGGAGTAGGCAGAGATCCTCTCGAAAACAAGCAGGTAGGCCTCAGACCAGGTGGAGTAGGCGGAGATCCTCTCGAAAACAAGCAGGTAGGCCTCAGACCAGGTAGAGTAGGCCGAGATCCTCTCGAAAACAAGCAGGTAGGCCTCAGACCAGGTGGAGTAGGCAGAGATCCTCTCGAAAACAAGCAGGTAGGCCTCAGACCAGGTGGAGTAGGCAGAGATCCTCTCGAAAACAAGCAGGTAGGCCTCAGACCAGGTGGAGTAGGCGGAGATCCTCTCGAAAACAAGCAGGTAGGCCTCAGACCAGGTAGAGTAGGCCGAGATCCTCTCGAAAACAAGCAGGTAGGCCTCAGACCAGGTGGAGTAGGCCGAGATCCTATCGAAACAAGCCGGTAGGCCTCAGACCAGGTGTAGTAGGCCGAGAACCTCTCAGAATAGCTGTAGTCAGATAGCATAGGCTTTAGTGTGTGTTGGAAGCGAACCACAATGCAGCTGGAGATAGATGTTGTTATCTTGCTGTAAATCCTGTTTCAAGAACCCGTCACAGATCTAGGCTGAAGACAAGCCACACTGCAGCAGATCCCTGGGCTGTAGCATGAAGATAGGCCTCAAACCAAATAATAGGCCACTACAGAAACTTAGTTTAAGATTAAATGAAGGCACTGTCTGGATTATTTCAGTGAGAGGTGCCATAAAATCCTTTAAAAAAACTTAAAAATGGACAGACAAGGAGCAGACAGAAAGACATGCAGCCATCTTGGAAAATGGGCGGGGGATTTACGTGCTCAGTGTGAAATGCTCTTCAATGACAAGTGCTGAGTCAGTCCACAGCATAAGCAATCGCTCCGCTCTTCTACACTATGGTAACCCAGTGTAATTTAAATGGTTCTAATAATTCTACCATAATTAACCCTGTAAGACCCACTGTTGTAATATTACACCATCAAGTTTAGCTCTACTAAAATAAACCTGTAGATATTTTTTTCTCTCTAAGACCACATTTACACAACTAATAGGTCCTATTGTTCAGTCTTGCAATGCTATTGGATGGAACATTTTGTGAATAGGCCTGTTTACCTGGCCATGAACTCACACAACCTGCGGATTTGACATGAAGCAGATCATGAAGTTTTACTGGACTGGATAAATCAACATTCAAGTAAGTAAAATTCCCCAAAATATGTCTAGATCATGCAGATATTAAGCTACTGTTGAATACTTTAATCATATTAGATTTTGAGCTTGTAATGTCAATGTGAACAAGAACAAGTTGGATAAAGGTGTTATTTTGATTTTTTTTTTGCGCACAAAAACTATTGTCGTCGCATCGTAAAATTATTGTGAAAGGGGTAGCTAAATTTACCCGTGCACCTTGCATATTACATGGATGAAATGTACTTCTCACCTGTTCCGTGTTAAGTAAATACTAAAAGAAACAATGTTTTTCATCATTTACAAGTTTTAAAATGTCATCTTTGTTACAATTTTGAGTTTTAATCAACATTTAATTATTATTAAATAAGTTCAAGTTGAATTAAGGAATACATTATTTCTTTGAGAATTTGAAAGTATTTGTTTAGCAGTATTTGAAACTATCTGTCTCTTATCATTTATAAAACACACTTAACTGGTTTTCTTTTATGGGCTTTGTTTGCCCAAATATCTGCTTCCTGCATGAGGGACAGGTGATAATGTTCAGGAATGTGGGGGGTAATAGTTCTATTAGCATGATAGTAGAGAGCACAATAAGCTAGCCAGACGGTATTGTGTGAATTCTGTGGAACGTGTGAATTCATAAGTATCATTGGGATACGGAAAATAACCAGTGTTTTTTTCCATTTCAGAATGTCACCAGCCAGGAAAGACTGTATTATCTACAAAGTGTATGATGTAATTGATGGCATCCAAAATGGTAACAGTGATTTTGAAATGGATTCTGATACAAGTTAAGAAGATGAATGTGGAGATGCCTGTGAACTGGAAAAGTAAAATAAACAACCCAGTGACCACCAGTCTGATGATTATGTGGACATCATGCCAACAAAATCAAGTCCCTCAAGAACACAGACCATGCCCCGTGACAGGTATCGCTGACTGATAAAGGATTTTATCAGTCCAAACACTGATTTTTCAGGTTATATCACTAATGATGCCGAGCTTAAAGGGTTAGTTCACCCAAAAATGAAAATTCTGTCATTAATTACTCACCCTCACGTCGTTCGACACCCGTAAAACCTCCGTTCATATTCGGAACACAAATGAAGATATTTTTGTTGAAAGCTGATGGCTGAGAAAGGCTTCAGATAGGCCTCCATTGGCATCCAGTACATTTATACTCCCAAGACCGATAAAAGGCACTTAAAACGTCGTTACAAAGTCCATCTCACCACAGTGACTCTACAATAATTTTACGATGCGACGACAATAGTTTTTGTGCGCAAAAAAAAATCAAAATAACACCTTTATCCAACTTGTTCTTGTCTTCCGTGTGTGCCTCCACGACGCATGCGCGAGAATATGACGCAGATCCGGCGTTCGGACATATGACCCAGAAGCGATTTGTTTTACGAGCAGAGGAAGACGCGCGTGTCTAAGCTGTTGGATTCTACATTGATCGTGCTTTAGGTCTCTGCGTAGTTCTCAAAATTGGGCTTAAGTGTGTATTTCATGGATTCCCGAACGCCGGCGCTACGTCATATTCTCGCGCATGCGTCGTGGAGGCACACACGGAAGACAAGAACAAGTTGGATAAAGGTGTTATTTTGATTTTTTTTTTGCGCACAAAAACTATTGTCGTCGCATCGTAAAATTATTGTAGCGTCACTGTGGTGAGATGGACTTTGTAACAACGTTTTAAGTGCCTTTTATGGGTCTTGGGAGTATAAATGTACTGAATGCCAATGGAGGCCTATCTGAAGCCTTTCTCAGCCATCAGCTTTCAACAAAAATATCTTAATTTGTGTTCCGAATATGAACGGAGGTCTTACGGGTGTCCAACGACATGAGGGTGAGTAATTAATGACAGAATTTTCATTTTTGGGTGAACTAACCCTTTAATACACCACTGGAGTATTTCTGAAAGTTTGTGTCGGAAGGTATGAAGAAAATAGAGGATGCCGCAGACACTGTGGTAAAGGCTACACCAACACACTTTGCAGCAAATGCAATGTCCACCTCTGCTTCTGTGAGGACAAGAACTGCCTTTGGGACCATCATAACTGAATATGGCTATGAACATAGCTAAATGACTTAAATGCCAAAGTTTTCATTAAGTTCATCATGTTTTGAAAATACAATCTAAACATATTTTTTTATAATAAATAATTTTTCATAAAAATATGACTTGTCCATTTATTAATATTGTGTGATTATTAGTGTATACATATGCTACTAATATAATCATTACACCCTGCAAATGAACCCTTAGATGTTCTCTACATTTATTCAGATAGTGAGTGAAATCACTGAAATTCTGCTACCCAACAGGCCCAACGTTGCAATATTACAACATTCCCCTAAAAACGTACTAAAATGTTGAAAATGTAAAAAAACATTTATTTCTGCATTAGAGGCCTCCTACAACAACATGTATAAGGTGGAAACATTTTTACAGTTTTTTTTCTATATTTGGGTCTTACAGGGTTAAACATTAAACACTAATAAACAATATAAAGTCTCCCCCTTTTCTCATTTTGCCCAAAAACACATAAAATAACACTTGATTTCAACAATTTTACTCTAGTCGTCAAGTCCCAAGCAAAGCATGCTGGGAACTACAGTTTCAGCAAAAAATAATTTTCGTGTACTGAATTGGTTCACATTCACCCCAAATAATTGAATCTAGTAGATTGCACATTTTAGAGAATTACATTAATCGAAAGCAATGAAATCATGTTTAGAAGAGAAACAAATAAATACGATTAAGTAAATTGGACAACATGTGTTTTCCTGTTTTTTCAGTGTACTATAATTTTCAAAATAATTACTAATAATGGTATTATTATATTATAATATGTTGTTATTACAGTATAAAATCTATAGAAAGTTATAATATAAATACTACTTCAGAATACCTGCAAATCAAAAGACAATCCAAACAATGTTCTTGTCAAAAATATATATATTTTTTAATCAGTTAAACTATTAAATCATTTTATTTAAAATCATTGCATGTTAAGTGCATCAGCAATTTACAGGTAACGTCTGTTAAAGGGATAGTTGACCCAAAATTTTTAACTCTGTCATCATTTACTCGCCTTTAAGTTGTTACAAACTTGTATGAGTTGGTAACACTTTATTTGGATAGTCCACTTTAGACATTCTACTAACTATAAGTAACTTTGCAACTACATGTCAACTAACTGTCATTAGAGTATTTGTAGACTGTCTGATTAATATTTACTAAAACTTTATTTTGTTGGTCCCCCAACAGACATTCTACTGACTATAAGTAACTTGGCAACTACAATTCAACTTATTCTACTAACCCGAACCCTAACACCTAACCATAACCTACCAGTCTACTGACAGTCAACTAATACTCTAATGACAGTTAGCTGACATGTAGTTGCAAAGTTACTTATTGTTAGTAGAATGTTTAAAGTGGACTATCGAAATAAAGTGAAACCGTTTATTTTTGTATTGAACACAAAAGATGATATTTTAAAGAATGTTGGTAACCAGACAGTTGACGTCTTCCTACCATAGCAGGAAAAAAAAAATACTATGTAATTCAATGACTACTGACAACTGTCTGGTTACCAACATTCTTCAAAATATCTTCTTTTGTGTTCAACAGAAGAAAGAAACTTAAACAGGTTTGGAACAACAAGAGGTTGTAAATGATGACAATTTTCATTTTGGGTGAACTATCCCTTTAAGTGAGCACAAATGTAAATGAAGCAAAACCTTACAAGAAAAGGGCATTTGAGGATGTGGGTGAAAGTGTATGTGTGAGTGTATATGAGTATATTTGTGAGTGTGGGTGTGTGGGTGTGGGTGTATGATGGTGAATATGGGTGTGAGAGTGTGAGTGAGCATACAAACAGTGAGCATATATGTTAGTATGTGTGTGTGTGTGTGTGTGTGTGTGTGTGTGTGTGTGTGTGTGTGTGTGTGTGTGTGTGTGTGTGTGTGTGTGTGTGTGTGTGTGTGTGTGTGTGTGTGTGTGTGTGTGTGTGTGTGTGTGTGTGTGTGTGTACATAAATAATAAATCGTAATGGAAAACCACACACTTACCAAGCATAATGAGCAAATGCAGTCATGCACACATCATTCAAACTCAACAAAACAAAATAAAATTCACACAAACCATCTCGATTTGTCTTTCCACCATTCCAACACTCACCAGGTCTGGTTTAGTCGAAATAAACCAGGTAATTTACTGAGTTATATTTGAAAATGTCGGGACAAGCAATGGGAAACAGCGGGTAACGTAAGACATCCAAGTTAATTAACTCACTTACAGTGTTTTTGCAACGTTCACTGGCTAAACTTCCACTGTCATTTCACAATAAAAGACTATAGCGTAAAATCCTAAAACCTAATTATAAAATTAAAAATTAATTTACCAAACTTCAAGACATCCAGTGAGTGAGCTGATGCAGTTGTATTCTGACGTCAGTCAGGTGGCATTGTTTCGCTGTTTACAGCAATCCTGTATTATTGTCTGACATATTCCAGCCAGGTTACAGCAACACTAAAATACTGTAAAATGTTCCCGCTCAAACAAAATTACCCAGAAATGCAATGCAAATTACAGTATTTTACTGTAATATAAAAATGCAGTATTGTACTGTAGGTTTTTACAGTAATGTTCTGCTAAATCTACAGCGACATTTAACAGTGAGACTTCAGTAAAGAATGCGAGAGTGATCCAACTCTCTAAATGTGGATTGTACCTGATGGGCCTGGGATTTGCTTCGAAGGCTCTTTATAAATATGACTAAAGTTAACTCTGAGAGCACAGTTGGATTACTAATGAATTAAAATCGACGATCTGACCCCTGTCCAACGTCATGTGCACTGATCAGAACCTCTGCATCCATCTAGACATCGCCGGTAGCTGCTGAAAGAGGTTTGAATCAACAGCTAATCAGTTTTGACTTTGCTAAGTGCGTTATCTAGCCTACTAAACGAAAGACGTACTGTAGTTCTCTATGAAGTTTAAGCGCAACACAAAGGTAAGCGCGTTGTTGTTGGATTATAAGACAGTATTAATGAATTACACATTTTTGGCTGTGGTGTGTGCATTAATGTGTGTGAAATGTCTGCTAATCGCGTTGCTTATTCTGATCACTTATATTGGGCACTTTTTTCCCTTACAGTGGCTTTTTCTTACTGACATTAGAAATGATGCATGTGTTTTTCTGAGGGTTAAAGTCGTTGTTTCATTTCTTGATTGCCATTTTGAAAGTTTCCACCTGGACATTTTAGTCAAATTCTCTTAATTCTCTTTAATGCATTTGCCCGGTTTTGATCCATTTTCTTGGGAAATTGGTTTCTTTTTATTTTATCTTGTCATCATTATTAAGTTTTAAAGAGATACAAATTTAGCTTATCAACCTTGGTTACATTATTTTGGCAGTTTTTTCTTGGAGTGGGCGGGTTTTGATGAGCTTTTGGGCTGGAAATCGTCGACCCAATCTGGCAACACTGCGGGAGTGACTGATTGACCTATACTTGGACTGAAAGGGAACTGTAACGGTCACACCAATATTATCAATATATGGGCCTATATATTTTAAACTTCACCAATTACCAATATTATTTGTGTTGCGTCTCCTTTAGGGGCACAGACATACCAGTTCCTGATGGACAGATCACTTCCTAACACACATGAACTGTTAGTTTCAGTTCTTATCATAGCACCATCAGCACTTCTCATGAGCCAGGAAATAACCTCTTAAATTCATAGGCACTTTGAAACAACACAAGGACAGCAATGCCAAGACCTTATCTTCTCATTTTGATATTGGGTAAATACAATTTTCAATTTTTGCACCTTTTTTTAAATCATAGATTAAAATATTCTTCTTATAGTAGGCTTACTGCATGTCACAATGTAATATTTCATCCTTAATAAATCGGTCTACTTAAAGATTATAAGTCTTGCAATAAGTTTTATCTTTTTTATAGTTGCTCTGCCAACTCATATTTTTCTGAACTTTTCACTTGTTTTTAACTGAACTGAAACTCGTGGCTAATACCAGAAAGTAACTTGAAAACAGCTGATTAAAGTTACATTTGAGTTGACATGATTGATTTTGAAAAGACATTCATCCACAACTTAACTGCTCTAAATAACTTGTAAATGCTTCAAGACAATTATCTGTTCACATGAACATGAACTAAGATTAATAAATGCTTTAGAAGTATTTTTCATTGTCAGTTTATTTTAGCTAATGAATTAACTTATGTTAAATAATGGAGCCTTATTGTAAAGTGACTGTATATATATATATATATAATATATATATATATATATATATATATATATTCATATCCTCCATGCCCGTTTCTAAGGCTTTGCCCATGTCTACTGGAAGACAACTCTAATATGTTTGTAGAGTGTCATGCATTTTGAAGCTTGAGCTTCAAAAATACCCAAGAATATTATTAAAGTTTGACGTGTTACCATGAAAACAGTGTTTTAGATATCAAGAATGCTTTCACAGGCCTACATCTGCCATGTTTTGACATTATAATGATGAAGTTTGCAAATCGGGTAAAAATTAGAGGGTGATTTCAAAGGATTTTGAAAAGTGACACTTCCTGCTGCCAGTTGGTGGCGCTATAACTTTGACTCACAATAGTGACACCCATGTGATCGGCCTTCTACACCAAACACACAGCTGAAGTTATCAAAATCAGTCAATGTTTGCACTGTTATAACACACTCCCTGTTTCCAGAACTCCACAGCCAAACCGTTTGAGATATCAAAAATCCACAATTCCAGAGCATGCGTTTTCCAAACAACCCATAATAGCTGACTTCCTGTTGGGCTGACATATAACTTAGAACAGGAAAGTTGTTCAGCTTGATGAGATCTATAAGTGTATGATGTTTGGTTACTCTAGGTGAAAAGGGCTATGAACATGTAACACAATCATACGCATGACGTAACCGTTTTCACGTTTTTGTTGCAGGGCTTGACGCTTATTTTTTCCCCCAAGGAGCATCTAAATAACAAACAATCTAAATAGTTCAATAAATGAATCTAAATAACAGGTTAATTTCAACTAAATGAAAATAAGAACATTTAAAGTTTATTATTATTTTACTTTATGTCAGTTAACATTTATTAATTTCAAGTAAAGACATTTTTAATTGTTTTTGTTTTTGTTAACTCTAATAACACGGACACTAGTAACATCCATATATTTAATAATATGCGTCAAATAATATTCTTAGTCTTTCCTTCCAGTGGCGGGGCATCCCAGACAGAAGCTAAAATAGTTTACATTCAATTAAATGGAAATTAATTAAATTACATACGGTTTGTGTAACCAAATAATAACCGGGGTGGAAATTGGACACACTGTGTGACTTTTATTTAGAAATGTATATGCTTTATTATTGCAGAATGCTCATTCAAATTCAGATGAGGGAGATTCTTACAACTGTATACAACATATTACAATATAAACACTGTAAAGTGAACATCATAATTGATCAGCATTCATAAGCAATTGCTTGGCATAAATGTGCGCTATTGATTGAAGCTTGATTGCAAATTGAGTCTGAGGCACTGTTGCGGAGGCTGTAAAAAACACAACAGCGCCACTTTCAGGTTTGAAACGTGAAGCGCTCGCCCATAGCCTTTTGAAGTATAAAGGTTTCACTCAGCGCTGGGAAGATGAATGTGTATTTAAACTGGGTCATTTATGGAGTAGAAATGTGAAATTATTTTTTGAATTTGGTGCCTTCTAGACTGAGAAAAGACAGAAAATGTATTTTTGTCTCATGTGGATGAAAGACAACTCCCAGAATGCACTTGTTTCACTGCCCTACGAGGCCACTCCCTACACCGCCCCCAGCGTTGTTTTGATCTTCATAATAATACAATAATTTCGTTCAGTTAGAGAATAAACACTACAATTAAAAACTGAACGAGTCTTTTCAATAAAGTGTGAGTGAGCCGAAAGAAAGTCACTGGACAAACACAGCAGGAGCACGAGAGGGAAGTAAGAGCTGAACTGAGCTGATCGCATATGGAAGCTAAACTTTCATAGGAATAAATTGAAAAGTTGAAACACTCACTTTGCTCTGCACCGCTCGGTTATGAATGCCCGAGGCCGAGCCGAGCGCATTTACATTCTGTGCGTGAGATCTCTCCCCTGTGGACGGGTTGATAACATGCGGAACAGCTCCATCTAGTGGCTGTAGTCTTTAGCCTTTGGCCAAAAAATCCTCCGATGACGCCAAAAGATGATATTTGCATCATCGGAGGATTTTTTTCCAGAAATAAAATGCATAATTCTCTCGTCTCAGGGGGACATGAGGGGGGAAAGTAAATTCAAATATACTACGGGGTTTCTACTGATACAAAGCTTAATGCTAAATCACTGAAGTTACCCTTTAATAATCATATTAGGCAGTATCGCGATTTATGTTTTTCCACCCCGAAAATATAAGATGCCTTAAAATGACCATTGCGATCTTTGTTATACCATTTAAGATATTCAAGACTTATGATCTTACATTTAAGAAAACTGATTTTTTTTATTCGCACACGTGCTCCTGAATACAGTTCGCCAGGGGCGTCGCACCCATGGGAACACCCACACTTTTCCCAGTGAGAGGATTCAACACCCAAACTTTTCCCAGTGAGAGGGTTCAACACCCGCACTTTTCCCAGTGAGAGGGTTCAACACCCGCACTTTTCCCAGTGAGAGGGTTCAACACCCGCACTTTTCCCAGTGAGAGGGTTCAACACCCGCACTTTTTCTGCAGTTTTGCACAAACGCCTTACAGCAGTCGCTCCTCCGTTTCTCTGACTGCTATGTGCGCTCGCTGTGGCTGCCTCCTCTCCCCTCCCTCTCAAACATGACACCAGCTTCATGATTGGCTGACATATCCTTTTTATGTTTTAGAATATATATATTGTCGTCAAGTCAAGTCAAGTCAACTTTATTTATATAGCGCTTTTAACAATGTAGATTGTTTCAAAGCAGCTTTACAGTGTTAAACAGGAAAATAATGCAGCATAATTTTATTCAGCTGTATAGCCATTCTGGAAAAATTTCAAGTATCATACAGTGACAGTGTGGGCTTTAGATCAATAATTTGATCAGTAATTTAGTTTAAATGGTTAATTTAGTTTATTATTTAGATGTATTTCGATGTTTAGTTGAAAAATTTAGTGTCCCCAACTGAGCACGCCAAGCCAGAGGCAACAGATTGTGGCAAAATTTCTACTATCGCCGCATTACTGAATAAGAGACAAAACCTTGCCCAATTGTCTTTATAAAGATTTAATTTCTTGCAAGAAATGAGTCACAGTCATACAGCCATCTTCAATGTCTGCAGAGTGCACTAACTAGACATAACAGCACTCAGCTTTTTATCAGTTTCCCAAACAAAGTCACTCCTCCTGTAAATTTCCACACATGACAAGAAAAGCAGCACTTGCTCAAATCCAAAGTGTGCTGTTCATTTTAACTCTGATCCCCACGTTTAGGCCATCCTGACCCCTGAGTGTAGAACGTGTTCTCTATATTCTGTATATGACCTTTTAACCAGTAAGCTGGTTCTGTATGAATATATGCAAATCAATAAACATTTCATGCGCAATGTTTAATGTATAGCTATGATTAAATTTTTCCATAACAATATCAATATCTCAAAATATACATAAAAACTAAATTGTATAAAATACTTCTCAGACACATTTTTTTGAATAAAAATGTTATTGTATTTAACATAATTGTATGCATTTGAAATATAGAGATGGGTTCTGTTTTAATGTACCCTGAGTGTACCTAAAATAAATAATAATAAATGTGTGGCTCTTCATTTCTTTTTGACTACCCACTTGTAAACTTATGTTCACGTTCTTTTTTATAAATACCTATAGTATTTGTATTAAATCTATATTCATTAAGTTGAATCGAGAATTGAAATCGAATCGATTTGAGAGCTTGTGAATCGAAATCGATTCGAATTGGAACATCTGAATCGATTTCCAGCCCTAATTTATATGCATTTAGTTATATAACAAATGGAGTTTGCAACAAAAATTATTTCCCCCTGGGATTATTCAAGTATTTCTGATTCTGATTCTTTAGCCAGTGTAGTTGTGTATTTTCACAACAGAGTTTTGACTTATTTTCTGTGTGTTCTGAGTGTGTTTTTATACTTTTCTAGTATCACTCATTAATGGGAAGCTTTTATATATCTTGTAGGCTATGTTACCTTTTGTACCCTTCTGTCATTGTATTCATCATTTTTATTGTTAACAAACAAACCACATCCACCCCAGCACTTTTGAAAAGCTGGCTACGCCCATGCAGTTCGCACACATCTATTTTTAGTCTGTCTGTGTTGTTTACATGGAGATGGAGGCATCGTTTTTATAACCTTGCAATTTGAAACCATAGACCGTAAAAAAATATGGACGACGCAACTTCACTGACTTCCGCTGACCAGAGTTGAAGCTTTCGTAGGCCTGCACCAAGGGGGTAGCCCAGCCCCCGGAAAGCGTACCAACCATAGGCGCAGCCATTACTAACCAAGTCATCACCTGTTGTTAGCATCCCATTGACTCCCATTCATTTTGGCCTCACTTTGACGTTGAATATCTTTACATCTGAGGCGCTTAAAGACTCCATTCGTCCATTCTTTATTTCTAAACAAACACGACAATGTATAAAAGGCTCCATTACCTTGTATCTTACACTATCACCTCGTTGAAGCTGTTTTTGTAAAATATAGGCTAACGAATGCGTCATAACCACGCGGCTGTGTCACGCTGTTGAGCAAATTACCGTATAGACCCGAGGAGAAGCTCGTAGGCAATCTGTTACTGTCTATGAGGCAATCGGGGGGACGTGGAGGCATAAACGTAGATAGAGATGTTGCAGATCCTGCTTCATTCATCAAAAGTTGCTCCTGCTCACCCTCTCTGTCTCTGCAAGATTTGGTGATTCAGATTTTACTAGAACTACTAGAAGACTTGCCACTGTCCGACAGGTTGCTCACATCTACGTCGTCAAGCTCAGTCTGAGGCTGCGAAGTACGCTCAGCCATCAGGAAGTGAGTGCTTCTATCTGACTTAAATTCTCCCCGTTGAAGTCTATGGAGTCACTCTGTCCATTTCTTTTACTGTCTATGGCCTGCATACGGAGCTGGCATCTTGGGACCGAGTCTGCGCAGTAGCGATCTCGGGACCGGAGTTGCGCAGCAGAGAGCAGGAAGTAGAGGCGCGATTATCAAAAGCCCGCCCACACTCTCACAGATTAATTATGTTGGTGTGAAATAAACAGTTATGGAAATGTAGAAATGAAAGCTAAAGCTCCAATCTCCTCCCAAAAATCCCAAAAAAGTCTGTTAGTGCCTCAGTGACAACTTCACTCAAAGAAGCCGTCAATCTCAGCTGTCAATCATGATGTCACACCCCCCGTTTTTATAGTATCAAACAACTCACTAAAACTAAACTTATTTAAAAAACACTTGAAATGAAATCATTGTGATAAAAACTGCCTAAAATGACAGAAACCATCTTTAGGAAACAATTATTTGAAGTGTAATTGAATTGTTTAGTGTCTCGCATCCATTCTAATACATGGAGAGATGGGGTTTAGGAGCTATACTGGGACCGGCCACTGGGGGTGATCGAGGCGCGGAGGCTTCAGTTTCTGAGAGGAGTGCTACAGGCTTGTTTGAAACCCTTTTTCAAAAGCTTGGGTTTTTAGACCCCCAAAACGCAGTTGTTGTGTAAATGAACAGCCAAAATGCATTAAAAAGTTTTCCGTTTTCAGTTGAAAACAGTGTTGTGTAAACATACCCCAAGTTTTTGAAAACAATACCATAATTGTCTCAGTGTAAACTACAAGAGCGCGAAATGGGGACGTCATGCGCAAGCGTATTACATGTTCGTAGTGTTTCTTTACTGAAGTCGTTTAAGCCTGGCAGCAGAATACAGTGTTTTTAGACGTTTTCGCAGATCCGTGTGAACAGGGATCCTTTTGACAATGTTGTTGTCTGTACGCAAAAAACAAAGAAAAAACTTCTGGTTTGAGTACACCGTTATAAGTAGCACAAATAAGTAGCGGTGGCTGTCTGTTGACATCTATGTTTGTTTCGGTACAAGATCTCGCACAGTTAAGTTCGGCAGAATGTCCCGTCGTGCACTTATCGTGGACTGAGTCATTCGGTTTGTGCTCCTCTCTGACTGTCATTGACTAAAATCTGCTCCAGTCGATGGAAACAATCTTCAAGTGTGTTGAGTTTAATCTTAGAATGCTTCAGATAGTCGTTAAGTGTGTCCCCAGCTTTAAGGTTACCTCCTTAGGCAAACACAGTTATTTTATTATTATTCTGCGGGTAATAAAGTATTATAAAGAAGGTTTTTCACTTTTTGGACCCTTTTCATGGACTGTGATGACACGTTTCCACAGTTATCAATGTCGCAAATCTAGCAGGATTCTACAAGATCTGTCATATGTCCTTTTTTTCTGTTTTTAAGTGGCTATATATATATATATATATATATATATATATATATATATATATATATATATATATATATATATATATATATATATATATATATATATATATATATAGGCCAAAATTAAAAAAATCTCTGGAAGATATTACTGAACATGTATTTAACCATAGCAAAAGTAAATTTCTTACTTAAGTTTAGTTTTCATCTCTGTTTTTTGTGTTTATTTAAAATAAGACAAATCCGATATTATTTTAATCTTATATCTGTTATTTAACAGTTGAGATCGTTCTTTAATGCTGATCTAACCAGCAGAAGACACAAGCCGTGGTTTAACATCCCAGTTGTGCAGATGGGGTGTGTTGTAACACTGCGTTACAATGAGCCCCTATTAGAAATAAGTAAGGCATAATTGACGATGGGCCGTTGAATTATTAGAATAATAATGCACACCCGAGGTGGTGATGCGTTCACGTCGCGAAGCGGAGTGGCCGTTACACCTCGGGTGTGCATTATTATTCTAATAATTCAACGGCCCATCGTCAATTATTCCGCTTATACTACGGTTACCACACCTCAAGACATCGATCCGATGATATATTTAAAGGGATTTGTCCGGTTTTTGTACTTAAATCATTGTGTGTAGGACTATTTCTTCCGCGTCTCATCCAAAGGCTCTTTTACTAGTTCCGAAACGTCATTTTAAAACTGTTAATGGAGGCTTGAGACATTGATAGCATTCTACAATTATTAATGAAGTTATTAGAAAGAGAGCGAGAGCGACAGAGACACAGAGAGAGAGAGAGAGAGAGAGAGAGAGAGAGAGAGAGAGAGAGAGAGAGACTTTACAACTCTTTTATTAAAACATACTAAAACACTAAAATATCATATATTTCACCCTTACAGACATACTGTTACAATATACACATGTGGAAAAAGATTCCAAAATAAAAATAGAAACCTAAAATAAGAAAAAAGAAAAAAAAAGAAAAAAAAAAGAAAAAAAATGAAAAATGAAAAATAAAATTGGCCATTAAACATCACCAATTAAACACTATAGTTTCATCTTCACATATTGACAATAAAGCACCATTCACACACCATTTAGACTCAAATTCAAGTAAATTTTTTGTAATTTGATAGAATTTATATTCCAATCTAATTCTTGATTCAGCCAAGGCAGTAAACATTTTCAGCACACTCATATTTCTCCCTTCAGCAGCCATTCTGCAAGTCTTCCAAATGGCTAGTTTAGCTTGTCCAACTACAAAATTTGCTAAGGTACACTGTTCTCTGTGCGTTTTTGAATACTTGCATCCATAAATAAAGAATGTCTTGTTGAAACAAAAACCTAGGCTTCCAAGTATTCTTTCCAATAAGGTAAACAGTGGTACTAGCCTTGGACATTCAACAAAAACATGGAACACAGTCTCTGGATTAGTACAAAAATTACAGAAATTTAAAACAGCCATATTAAACTTAGAAACAAAGCTATTGGTAGGTAACACACAGTGCAATATTCTCCACTGTAAATCCCCAGATCGTTTCGGAAGGGGACCCTTATACAAGAGCCTCCAAGAGGGAGCAAGATCATCAGAGCCCATAAAGTATTCCCTCCATTTTGTATCACATCTCTGATTAATATTCCCAAAATAATCAGTCTTTACACATATCTGGTAAAACTCTCTTTTTCCAACCGCTTGAAAATCAAGCTCCTGTAGCCCCTTAAATTTCAATAACTTCCCCTCTTGGTCATCCTCTGTACAAACCCTTGGAGACACAAATAACTTCGGGAAAGAGCATTGCATCGAATCACCAGACAGGAAACAATTTACAAAGTGGAGGAATTGGGAGGGAAAAGCAGCTTTCAGATTGTTTATGAAATGTTCCACCATTCTCACAGACCTGAATCCCACCTGTTCACAAATTTCAGCTGCTGGTCTCCATTTTCTGGAAACAATATCAATCAGATGAGCAACTGTGGTCAAACCTTTGTCTATGAATGTTTTAACAATGATATTAGACGTACAAACATTGCCACCAAGAAAAGAGTTATAAAACAGTGGCTCATTCAGGCCAAAATGGTCATTTTCTCGTCCAGATTCCTTAAAAACGGTCCAGGAATTTAAAACTGTCACATAGAATCTTACATCAGATAGGCCTATAAGATTTCTACTATGCAAAGACATCAAAAACAATTGTCTATCAAGGGAAAAGCCGCCAAAAGTTCTGAGCAAAGCCAGGCCAAATGACACCCATGGTGTTGTAGAATAAAGCAAAGTCTGAGCAGCTTTTAGCCTCATAGCTTTAACTTTAGCGGTCACATCAATTAACCCTTGACCCCCCTCAGTAACTGGCAAGTAGAGAACTGCAGGGGGAAGCCAGTGATGACCGTCCCAAAAAAAATCAACAAAAATCTTCTGCAAACGTTGCAATAGATATTTTGGTGGATCAAGTACATTTAAACGATGCCACAGCATAGATGCAGCCAAGTTATTGATTATGAGTACTCTACCCCTATAGGACAAATGAGGGAGAATCCATCTCCACCTTTGTAGACGGCCAGACACTTTATCAAATATACCTTCCCAATTATTCTCCATATATTTGTCAACCCCCATAAAAACCCCAAGTACTTTGAACCCTTCCAAGCTCCAAGAGCAGAGCTGAGGAAGTACTGGAGGACCTCCATTCTCCCATTTGCCCAGCAAAAAGGAAACACTCTTTTTCCAATTTATTTTTGAGGAAGATGCTCTTTGATAGACATCCAAAGATTCAACCAATTTCTTAACATCTTCATCTGACCTTATTACCACTGTAACATCATCAGCATATGCACTTAGTTTAGCTGTTACCAAATCTGTACTATAGGGACACATTGTAGAAATCCCACTTAACTGACGTCTCAGAACTGCCAAAAGTGGTTCGATAACAATGGCATATAAAATACCTGAGAGGCCACACCCTTGTCGGATACCTCTGCCAACCAAAAATGGCCTCAAAAGGGTGCCATTTATTTTTAATATGCTATAAACATCTGTATACAGCAGCTTAACATAAGAAATAAATGATGAACCAAAACCAAAGGCATTAAGACATTTAAAAAGAAAGCCATGATCAACTCGATCAAAGGCTTTCTCTTGGTCCAGAGAAACCAAGCCTACATCAAGTTTATGCACTTTAGCAAAGGAAATCAAGTCTCGAACCAAAAAAAGATTATCAAAAATGGATCGATTCGGAATGCAATAAGATTGATCTGCATGAATCACTGAAGATATACACAATTTAAGTCTATTAGTCAAAGCTTTGGAAAGTATCTTGTAGTCAACTCCTAGCAATGACACAGGGCGCCAATTTTTGATGTCTCCAAGATCACCCTTCTTAGGCAGTAAAGTTATCACGGCCCTCCGAAGGCTCACAGGTAACGTGCCTCTTTCCAGACACTCCAGGAAGACAGCAAACAGGTCCTTTCCGATCACAGACCAAAATTGCTTGTAAAATTCAGCATTCAGTCCATCCAATCCTGGAACTTTACCCGCAGAGAGTTCCTGAACAGCTACCGTCAGTTCATCAAATGTCAAAGCCTGATCAAGTCTAGATTTCTCCTCTTCTGCAAGTTGAGGTAAATCTTGAAGAAGAAAGTCAGCCAGTTCATCATCACAGGTTTCAGCCTTATAAAGATCCTCGTAAAAAGATGAAGCATAGGACATGATTCCACGATCGTCAGTCACTTTTCCTCCTCCTGGAAGTTTCAAATGACATAGAATCTTCCTATTTACAGTCTTTTTCTCCAGACTAAAAAAGGATGATGTCGACGCATCCATATTGTTAAAGGTGGTAAACCTTGCTCGGACAAGTGTCTCTTGGGCCCTTTCTTCTAAAAGATTCCGTAAGAGAAATGTATTCCGTTCAAGGATTTCAGCAGTGTCCACACCGTCCGCTTTATCGTCAGTGTAAAGAATGTCTTGTTCAAGCTGTTTCAATGTACTTTCCAGAATGCTTTTATTATAGGCAATATAGTTCTGACAAAAAAGTTTAATTTGTGTTTTGCCAATATCCCACCATTGACTTAGGGATTTATATAGCTTTTTACTCTCTCTCCAAGTCTCCCAAAAAAAGGTGAAAGAGTGCACAAAGTTGTGATCTTGCAACAATCTACTATTAAACTTCCAGAGTGAGTGCTTAAGAGTGCTCTGTGTGGTAGAAACTTCAACAGCCATATACTGATGATCAGATAAAGCAGTGGGAATAATACAACTATTAAAAAAATGACCCCTAACACTTTTCTGCACATATATTCTATCAAGTCTGGCTCCGGATATCATGTTAGAGTTTACTTTCAACCAGGTATATTGTTTGGTCTGAGGGAAAGCTTCTCTCCAAACATCTACAAGACAATGATAAGTTGTCAAGGTTTTAAGTTCTTCTGACGACTGCTTGTGTGGTTCTTCATGGTTCCTGTCTAAAATATGATTTAGGGTACAATTAAAATCCCCAGCCAGGACAACCATTCTATCCGGCAAAACATCACTTAAAGCAGTTTTCAGTTTTTTAAAGAAGAGAGTTCGCTCTGAACCCACATTTGGGGCGTACACATTAAATAGTGAAAAATTAAGTCCATTAATCGTTACGTCCACACGCAACATTCGACCAGGATCCAATTCAAAAACACTCACAGAATGCTCCTTATACTCCGGCCCAAAGAGAATTGCAACACCAGCGCTAACACTAGAACCATGACTTAAAATCGCCTGCCCCTTCCATTCACTCAACCATTGTACTTGATTATTTGAGTCTGTATGAGTTTCTTGCAAAAAAACTATACTAGCCCTCTTAATCATAATATAGTCAAAAAGACTAAACCTTTTAATAGCATCACGACAACCATTGATATTTAAAGTGCCAAATCTCAAGGATGCCATGAAGAAAAAGAAGAGAAGATACCAAAAAAAAATGCATGATAGCCATCACCTTTTGCCTGGTAAGTGCAGTATACTTCTTACATTACTCAGGAGCTTCTTAAGGCGGTATCGTTTTGGTCTGTCTAGCTCATCAAAGGTTGCCTTCCGCATAACCACAGTACAAGATACCAGGAAAAGTTTTAAATCCGGAAAGTACGACTCAATACTGGGCTTGCGAAGCCCCTTTGTATTGTCAAGGAAGGTGTTTATCTGTTGTAATGAGTAGAGTTTAGTCCTACCTTCAGAAGTATTCTCCAAGTCCATTACGTCACTCCCATATAGTTCCTCATCGTCCTTATCGAAATCCACTTCTTGTGAAACATTATCCTCTTGACTCTGATCGATTGACTCATCATTGCTTATTTTAAACACACTTACTTCAAGTTGTGTTTGTTGTTGTTTATCCTCGAGTGAGTCGGCCTCATGCGCGTCTTTTGCATTTATCTGATCCGAACTCAACTCTGACCGTGTGACTACGGGCATAACATCGGCTCCACGGCACTATTGCTGGAGTTAGCCGACAGAGATCTTTCCCCATGCTCCTCGTGCGAGCCGCTCGGCGCTGACTCCGCGTCGGCCTGTGGATGTAACGGCGCAGCGTCCGCAACGTCAGAGCCTCGCGCCATACCATCAACAATATTATCAGCCAAAACCTCAGTAACGCCATTATTCCTATTACGATTCGGGCAAGTCTGTCGAACGTGTCCGAAATCGCCACAAACGAAGCACTTCATGGACTCAGAACTAATGAAAATAGTATAATCCTTCCCTTCGATGGTTAGTTTCGCCGACAAGTTCAAAGGATCGCTCTGAGAATTCAAAATCATAAACACCTGGCGCCGAAAAGACATTACATGCTTGAGTTGGGGATTTTTGCATCCAAGCGTGATCATCTTAATGGGACTCACTAATTTGCCATATCGCGATAGTATTTCCTCTAGCTTCTCATTTTTAACAAATGGAGGTACGTTTGACAAAACAATCTTCTTTGATGGGCTCGACAGAGGCAAAACGGGCACAAACATTTCATTTATTGTTAATCCACTCTCAATTAAATCATTAACCATTTGGCTTTGACTCAAAAAAATGACAATCGCCTTGTTCATGCGAGAGGCTGATCTGATGTTCACGCCGCCGACTGCAGCACTCACGGCCACTAGGCAATCCTCTACTGACACAGACGCATCAGGCATACATTTGCAACCGTGTCTGATAGTCAGTTGCGAGAAATCACCCGCATTTGTCCCCATTTCCCCACTCGCTGACCGAAGTCAGCCCAAAAAATCCTACCACTTAATAAACCTAGAATCAAGAAAAGAAGAAAAAAGAAACAAACAAACAAACAAAATAAACTCCAGATCAACAACCTCTCACCCACGCCAAACTCCGTTCACTCGCTCCCAGCATGCAACACACACAGAGAGAGAGAGAGAGAGAGAGAGAGAGAGAGAGAGAGAGAGAGAGAGAGAGAGAGAGAGAGAGAGAGAGAAGAAAGAAAGAGCGCTTGTGTGAGCTAGGCTCCCTCTGTGCGTCTCTAAACAGCGCTGTTATTACCTCGCTAGTGAAAAAATGTCACGTGTAGCCTTTAAGTTGCTCCACTATATAGGCGAACTGATCAAATCGTCAGGGCAGCGCTGACAGCTTTTTGTGCAAACTGTAGTGCGTGTGCGAGCATGTGTGATTTCAGTAATGAGACAGAAAAGCTTGCCTTTGTTGTTTTTCATCTGGACTGTCTAATACTGCTGCCCCCAGTTGTTGAACGTTTTATATTCACTGTAAATATTAAAGGGGTCATAGAATGGTACATGCACTTTTACAAGTTGATTATACAGAAATGTTTCACGAGTTCACACTTACATATAATTTATGGAGAGAAGTTTAACTGCGTATTTGGCGTGCTGTCCGGGGGAGGGCTTCGAGCTCGGAATTTGGCCCGAACCCAGAGTACCCCCCGTATATGAAAGTGGTTGATAAAATAAAAGTGTGGAGAAGGGGTGGTGGAGGGATGCTAGAAACTGTCAATGAATGGAGGTAAGACTGCTGCGTGTATATATATACCTCTTACTGCTGATTAGCTGAGTGCTCTCCACCTGTGTCAATTATCTGACGTGCTCCTCCCGAACTATGTTTATAAAACATTATGTGTTGGCAGTGCCTGTACACAACCATCCTATAATGATAAAAATACATCCAGTGTTTTTTTTTAATCTCCTTATATATTTTCCCCTGTCTCAAATCGAGCCGTCTGACCGTGTGACGTTACACGGTGTACGCCCCTCCTAAGATTGTTGATTGACAGCAGCGTTTCAACACAGACCTGCCCTGAGAGAGCTGTCATCAGTCCGCCATTGTTGATACTCTGGAGCAGAATGGCGTCTAAGCGATTGTGGTGTTGTGTTGTTGGGTGTAATAACGAACACAGCAGTCATTTTGATGTTCCTAAATCCAAACTGCTGAAGACCCAGTGGCTGCAGTGCTGAGTTTTGTTTTAGAAGGGAATATTCCCCCCCCTCCCCCCCCCCCCCCGTTACTGTTACTGATAAAGAAGTAATGTAAAAAAAAAACATCTTATAACATAACATCAATCTGTCAATGAACTAACACATCAGTAAACACATAGCAACTACGCTACTCTGCCAGTACAAAGATAGATCAAAGTGACATGACGTTAACCAACCATTCAGAAACGTCCTGTTCGAACTTCGTTGGGTTCGTCATCTGTTCCTGGTCCGACTCCGGTTCAAAATGATAAGGTTGCTTAGATGTGTCTTCAGAGACTCCCGTTGCCATTATTTCTCGAAAATATACCCTCAAATGTTGTCAAGGCAACACTCCACGTGTGTTGTGGTGTTGTGTCGGGTCGAACCGAACCGAACGCCCCACAGAGCAGAGGGGGCGGGGTGAGCAAAGCTCATTATCATTTAAAGTCACATACACTGAAATGACTTGCTGAAAACTGAGCTGGTTTTGACCAGGTAAATTGAGTGTTTTCTTACAATACTAATGAGAATTTTTAATTAAAGTATATTACAAACTTTTCATTTAGACACTAAAGAATCATATTAACTTGTACAAACTTGTACATTCTATGACCCCTTTAAGATTTACTTTAGGAAAATCGTCTGTCATATTGTTGTTTTTTAGTCCTGTAATTTCCGTTATTACAGTTAACTATGCGCAGTGATATGGAACTGTAATGCGGTCAAGAGAGCTGCCTGGAACTACGTTCGCTGTGCGTCTCCCAGAAAATAACTGCACACCTCAGAACGTTCATCAGCCAATCAGATTCAAGCATTCAACGGCCCCGTAGTATAAGGGTGAATAATGACTGAGAGTCAATGTTCAGAAATTATTAATTATTATTATGTTTTGAACTATGCTGTTTAGCTGTATTTAGTGATGTGTTTGTTGTAAAACTTAAATTAGTATATATTTTTTTTATTAAAAAATGCCATTATTTTATTTAAAAAAAGTTAATAATTGTATTTTATTGACAAAAATATTTTAGTTTGTCTTGGATATTTTTTTGATTATATCAGATAACATTTTAAACTGTCATTTGGTCATGTTACAATGTGCCCCACCACATGTTACAATGTACCCGACCTACGGCACGGGGCATGTTGTCACATTTCACTTCCATTCTTTTGGGGTAAATCAAGAAAAAAGTATACACTGTATTAATGAAACAAAACCACATAATTGTACTAGACATGTGTGCAATTAATGTGGGAAAAAATAAATACTCTGAACCCCAAGTGGATTTACACAAACTGAGAAAGTCAAAAAGTGTTGGGTTGTGCCCCGCTCTCCCCAATATATATTTATATATTAATATTTTGTATTAATACAGATTTATAACACTATAGCCTACTTTGTTACCGTTACTGTTATTGTCTCTGCGTAAACTACAAAAAACGGGAATTTATGAAAACTGACGTCATGAGCATGCGTATTGCGATTATGGGACTGTTTGTGCTGCTCAAGACACTGAATTTATCTTTTTTTCAGCAAAGTGTAGATTTACTGCACCACTACTATCCAGTGGAGACATATTATTTACATTCATCAAATTCTAACTACTACTGGCCTGGCATGCATAATGCAGGGGGTTTTGAAAAACCTTTTGTTTCAAAGTCATGTGATTTCAGTAAACGAGGCTTCGTTACGTCATAACTCTTTTGAAACTTTCGAAATTTTAATGGTTCGCCACTGGACGGCGATCTGTGTAAACCATAGGTCTGAACCCATGTTAGTACCATGACACTGATCATAAACTTTCTCTGTGAACTCAGGCTTCTTGAGTGTAGGAGTTTAAATGTGACAGCAGTAGAGAACCGCCAATCACATGCTGTGGAACAGTGCTGATTATATTTAAGCTTATTATAAATAAGCATTGCTAAAAGCCAGACGATTTAGTCTTGTTGCATTTCCACTGTTCCATGTTCCACTGACCAGCAGGGGTCACCAGCGTGTGGAGTTTCAAACACTTTGAAACATTGAATCATTTTGCAAATCAATTGGTTCAATTGATTCAAAGTTTTGAAAAGCTTAATTTCTCCCATCACTACTTGTCTCATGACCCAGGTGCCCTTAATACTAATGTCAGAGCGCCACCCAATGGACAAATATATCATTGCATTATAATGGCTACACCGGCCCCTTAATTGCTTATGGCAGAAGGACATAAACAAATGACACAGAATCTACATAAAGGAGCCATAACAATTAAAGCAACATATACAGACATTTGGTCATAAATTCATGATAGTGTTACACCTGTAATCACAAAACCACTTACACCTCAATCATTTACCTCCAAGAAAAGACAAAGCTTTTTAACAGGTCATTCTAGAACACCACTTTTGGTTTAAATCTTTACTGTATGTACTAAACTTTTATTATCAGCAAAGTTTCTTTACTACTTGATCAAATTGTAATTTCAGCTTCAAAGACATTTTCAATGATAAAATCATGGCCTACTCTGAATTTGATCACAGCTTGAGTTTATTGAGATTATTTTAAACAGCTTTATGTGTGTCTGTGGTGGATATAGCTTTGCAATTCTTTCCAATGTCAGTAGTTCCTTCGTTTGAAACTTTCCTTCCTTTCCTGATCTGCATTTTCCAGATGCACACCCTCTTGTGTCTGGTCTTTAGCCTTGAAATTACTTTGATATTCCTGGCTTGATTCTTGTATATTTTCCTTTAAAAACGGCAAAGTTCTCATTTGCTTAATCTAAAAAGAGCATCTAATGATGCTTCAAAGTCCATTTAATTAGAACCAAATGATTCTCCTTTATCTTCCTTCTCCTTGTCTTTTTCCTTGACCTTTTGAACAACCAAATTTGACTTTACCAGAATGCATTCATCTTCAGCCAATTCCCCTCGTGTCTAAACCTCTTCCATTAGTGCTCCAATATGGTCTTGAATAAGAATTTTCATTTCATTTCATTCTTCTGCAGTTTGCCTTGACATATAGCAAGTGACACTCATAGAGACACAACTTCCTGATTCAAATTTACATCAGACCACCATAGTAACCAAAAAAAAAAAAAATCCACACTCGTCTCTGGACATCTTTTTATCCACAGGTTTCAGTGAAGACCTGATCATGCTAATTTTGGAGCTATTGCTTGAGCTGTCCAATAAAGATCATGTTGACAGTAACAGAAGGTGTGTCAGTATCATTCCATTCTTCTGATATATACACTTCAGGAAGGGGAAGAAACGTACTTGGTTACTCACGTAACCTCGGTTCCCTGAGAGAGGGAATTGCGTATGGGAAAACTCCTTTTCTCGAGAATATGAAGCAAAAACTTTATTCTATAAAGTGTCTATGTAAAATGCAGTGCCGCTGCACAGCCGATAGAACAGTGCGTGCTGATTGGCTGTGCTGTGGGAACTGCATGAACCTATGGCGAGGCGGCTGAGAGAGCGAACCAATAGGGGTCGCTAGAATTCCCGCCGAACAAGGTCTCTAGAATTAGCATATCTGAGGCTATAAAAGACTGTTTTGCCATAGGGAATCAGGTTAAAAATCGACTGAAGCGATTCTCTGAGAGGCACAAGCACGGCGCGTTACGCAACACTAGTTCCCTCTCTCAGGGAACTGAGGTTACGTGAGTAACCGAGTACGTTCCCTTTCGAGAGGTCTCTTGTATTGCGTATGGGAACCCAATTTAAAACGTTGTGCGTGCTTAACTGACCCAATGGCCTGAGGCACGTAAGATGGGTAACAGTGAGTCACAGGAGACCAACAAAGTGGGTCTCTTGAGATGACACAATGAGTATATAGGCCGGATAGAATCGGGCCATATGATTATAGAATTATGACCGGACATAGTCGGGCCTTATAGATATATAGTGTAGCACATGCTTGTGAAAACAGTTCCAACATGCTTGTGAGAACTGATCATGTATGAATAACAGGGAGACCAGAAGAATCGGGTCTAGTTAATAACGACAGGCAATACCTATTAAATGGAGATAATCCCAGCTTGTAAAGCGGGACAGATATCTTGTAGCGGTATGCCATGTGACCATGCCCATGATGAGGCCATGCCTCTGGTAGAATGGGCTTTAATGCCTATAGGGCAAGTTAGATCTTTAGACTTATAAGCCATAGAGATGGCGTCCACTATCCAGTGTGACAGTCTCTGCTTCGTGACAGCATAGCCTTTAGTGCGGCCACCGAAGCACACAAAGAGCTGTTCCGATTGCCTGAAAGGGGTGGAGCGCTCTAGATACAGTCTCAGCGCTCTAACTGGGCAGAGCAAATTCGCGTCCTTTTCGTCTTGCGACGCGGGCAGGGCCAAAAGAGAAATGACCTGTGCCCTAAAGGGAGTAGAAAGCACTTTAGGAACATAACCATGTCTAGGTTTGAGGACGACCCTGGAGTCGTTAGGCCCAAACTCTAGACAGGAAGCACTCGCGGAGAGTGCGTGTAAATCGCCCACTTGCTTGACTGAGGCCAGTGCCAGCAGAAAAGCGGTTTTCAGTGAGAGGTGCTTTAGGCTCACAGACTGAAGCGGTTCAAAGGTAGAGCCCTTCGTAGCTTCCAATACTGTGGCAAGGTCCCATATAGGGACTGAGGGGGGGCGAGGCGGGTTCAGCCTTCTGGCCCCTTTAAGAAAGCGTACAATAAGTTTGCTTTTCCCCAGTGATTGTCCCGCGACCTGAGCGTGATAAGCTGCTATGGCGGCAACGTACACTTTGAGCGTGGAGGGGGAACGACCCGCGTCCATTAGCTCTTGAAGGAAGGCGAGCACTTCTGCCACCTCGCACGAGCGTGCGTCAAGGTTTCGTGCTGTACACCAGTTAGATAATACCGACCATTTCAGTACATAGAGCCACCTGGTTGTGGGTGCTCTAGCTTCAGAAATAGTATTCAGAACTCTTTCAGAAAGGTTCGTGGGTAGGGTGACCACCTGTCCCGCTTTGCGTTGTACCGCACAGCATTTTCACCCCTTGTCCCGCATGTCGCATATTGAGAAAATGTCCCGCATTTTCACCAGTCTGTTGATTTTTAATGATCATATTGAGAAAACATGCATGCGTTCTTTTGCCTTTTTAAGAAAGCATTTTATTTATTATTTTTGCGGCATCGTTTTTCACCTATATTTAACAGCGCTTCGTCAGAAATAACACAAATACACAAATACAAAAGCCGTCTTTTAAACCATATCCAATGGTTGAAAAGAAAGGAGTAAACACGGTCACTAGTAGGTTGTGACGGCTGTCAATCAAAATGTGGAGCGGTGATTCGTTCCATGTGTTCCCTGTCAGAAAACGAATAGATAGCTCTGTATATAAATGAATGAATATATATATATATATATATATATATATATATATATATAAAAACTACAACCCCCCTCCAAAATTTTATATTTATATATATATATATATATATATATATATATATATATATATATATATATATATATATATATATATATATATATATATATATATATATATATATATATATATATAAAAACTACAACCCCCCTCCAAAATTTTATATTTATATATATATATATATATATATATATATATATATATATATATATATATATATATATATATATATATATATATATATATATATATATATATATATATATATATATATATATATATATATATATATATATATATATATATATATATATATATATATAAGATTAACTAATTTAATGTTATTTTATTTGTTTCATTATTTATTTAGTTGGATTTTAGTTGCACTTGGTCAGAACTGTTTCAAAAGTAGTTATCTGCATGATGCCTGCTGCCTTTGGGCTCAGTGATGTTGAATTTAAGATTATACAACAGTTTTAGGTTATGTTTTAGTGTTGGTAACATGTCCCACATTGTCCCACACAAACTTAGTAATCGTCCCACATTTGGTTTGTTTGATGGTGGTCACCCTATTCGTGGGTATTGCCGGATCTTCCCACTCGCCTGCGTGAGGAGGTCTTTCCTCAGCGGAATCGGCCATGGGGCTGTGTCTGACATGAGAGTCAGTTCGGAGACCCATATTTGATTCTTCCACAACGGGGCTATTAAGAGCACTGTGGAATTGGTTTCCCTGATCTTTTTGATGGCCTGTGGCAACATCGCGATCGGAGGAAAAGAATACAGAGGGAGACTGGGCCAGACATGGGCCAGTGCATCTCTGCGTTTGGAGAAAAATATTGGGCAGTGAGCATTGTCTTCTGAGGCGAAAAGATCTACTTTCGCTTCGCCGAAGGTGCTCCATATCAACTGAATCGTCTGCGGGTGAAGAGACCACTCCCCGGGGGGAATGCCGCTTCTGGATAACATATCCGGACCCTGATTCAGGATACCTGGCAAGTGAGCCGCCCTCAGGGAGCTCAGGTAGTGCTCTGCCCATAAAAGGAGGTGATTCGCCATGGAATGTAGGGAGCGTGATTTCAGCCCGCCCTGGCGATTTATATAGGATACCACTGACATGTTGTCCGTTCGGACCAGGACGTGGTGACCCTTTATGTACGGAAGGAAAGCTTTCAGCGATAGGATGACCGCTTTCATCTCTAGACAGTTTATGTGTAGCCTTTTCTCTGTATTTGCCTACTGGCCAGAGACTGGCTTGCCCTCGTGTAGGGCGCCCCAACCTAGGTTGGACGCGTCTGTCGAGACCACTTTCCGTTTCGTAACTGTACCCATCATAACACCTGTTTGATACCAGGTGGTCGCCTTCCAAGGAGCCAGCTTTGACACAGCTGTGGTTCACTTGCAAAACTTGCCTGATCGCCATGCGTGACCCGGAACGCGGGAGTTTAGCCAGCGTTGGAAGGGGCGCATGTGTAATAAACCCAGTTTGAGTACTGCTGATGCCGAGGCCATAAGACCTAGCATCCTCTGAAAACGTTTGAGAGGGATGCAAGCACCAGCTTTGAATGATGTCGCCATGTTCTGAATCAAGAGGGTGCGCTGTGACGTAAGCCGCGCCCTCATGAAATTACTTAGATTAAGCAGATTCTGGGGGTCTGCGAGCGAACTGTAGCGAGTAACCTCGTTTTATTATGTTCAACACCCAATCTGATATACCGGGGATGGCCTGCCAGGCCTGGGCCCGTGAAGCCAGGGGTTGAATTTGGATCGGGGGCGGGCAGCTTAGTGATAGGGACCCGGTAACCCGTTTGTTTTGTGCTTGCAACACTGTGGGTATAGTGTTTATGTTTGGCGGCGTGCACTGTGTAGTGGGCGCGCGCATTACATTTTTGGCACAGGACAGCGTGTGAGCTGTGTGGGGGGTGCTTGAGTGTAGGGGTGCATTGTCTAC
This sequence comes from Gobio gobio, assembly GCF_949357685.1. Taxonomy (NCBI): domain Eukaryota; kingdom Metazoa; phylum Chordata; class Actinopteri; order Cypriniformes; family Gobionidae; genus Gobio; species Gobio gobio. The sequence continues at coordinate 53,374,755 of NC_137097.1, read as the reverse complement.
ATAGAAAAAGCTCTTTTTGAGATTTATTTGGGTTGCCGTGAGAACGGCGTTTGTGTGCAGGCGAGCGCTTTTGACAATGGGCTCGTTGACTGCGAAAACTGAGTCGCCAGTCACCTGTTTACAGGGAACTGTGAGACCGAGAGAGTGTGGTGGGGGTCCAGCCGAAGCCGGACCTGGCCACCTTCTCTTCCCTCTTACGGCTAGGGCAGTTTCGGTGGCTCGGGTCTCAACGCAGCTTTGGGTCGAGGTCCCCGGGACTCAGGCTGCCTGCTGCGGCTTGCAGAGCGTGAGCGTTGCCAATTCCTGGATACCAAGCGTGGTCGAGAGACCGGCGGCGCCGTCTTGGTTTGAGTGTATGGAAGCCATTTTACAATGCTGTTATGCTCTAGTCTAGACTGAGAGCACAATGAGCGTGTTTGACCACAGGCTAGTTGACTGCAATATTTACATATCCAGTCACCTGAACCAAGGGAACTGGGAGAATATAAGGAAGTCCATAGTGGTAATCCAGCCGCAGCGATGGCGCTGAATTAACAGTGCTTATGCAGGGGTGCATACTGTATAGTGGACACATTGCCTACAGTGTTGGCAACACACACACACACACACACACACACACACACACACACACATAGATAGACAACAGAATAAAGGATATTTAACGCCGGATGGCGCAGCTGGAACGGCAGGCGGCTGAAGGCGGAGACCAGGCGGGATCTGGCGTCCTCAGGGCTGCAGAGAAGTTCCGCTGAGTGCTTTTCGACAGCGGGGCTTCAATTCCGAAGGTCAACGAAGGTATCGCTGAAGGAGATTAAATCTTATTCCCTATGGCAAAACACGGTCTTTTATAGCTTCAGATATGCTAATTCTAGAGACCTTGTTTGGCGGGAATTCTAGTGACCCCTATTGGTTCGCTCTCTTAGCCGCCTCGCCATAGGTTCATGCAGTTCCCACAGCACAGCCAATCAGCACGCGCTGTTCTATCGGCTGTGCAGCGGCACTGCGTTTTACATAGACACTTTATAGAATAAAGTTTTTGCTTCATATTCTCGAGAAAATGAGTTTTTCCCATACGCAATACAAGAGACCTCTCGAAAGGGAACAATTGTTGTTGATTCCTCTTATGCCTAAACCAGTGACAACATTACAAGACAGACTGCTCTTGTCCCATAGTGCGCAGAAAGAAAAAAAAAAAAGAAAAAAAATTCGGTTTACCTCTAATATTCAGTTACATTCAAACATTCATCAGCTGCTCTGATCAAAATATAGCTGAACTATACCAGGATCCAGAAAAGCATGTTTTAAATTAGTTTGTCTCCTTTGGCTGATTTTACTTGCACTGGAATGATTGACAGTAGGCATTTTTCATTACCACCCCCTGTATGTCCACAAGTTTGTGCAGACACTAGGCTATTCCTTTGTCCCTTCTCGTCCACAATTGGCTTGCGATTAGCAACCCTGAAAGATGTGCCTGACTACAAGATTCTCACACACACACACACACAACACAAGGCAGTTGTCTCACTCCTTAACCCGGGTTCACACTGTATGTTTTCGGCTGTAAGTTTAGAATCTGTAGTCTTTAGACGTTAGGTTTATATGTTGCCGATTAATGACCGTTGCAATCAAATTTGACCTCAGACAAAATTCTGTCAGTCAAAGATGTGGCGCACAGCCCTGTGTGACTTCTCCTATGATTACAGTTCAATTGTCTTTGTTTTTCAAGACAAACCATGACCAAAATGAATGTAAGAGATTTCTTTGTTAGCAACCATTTTAGTCCCACGTGTAATGCAGCTCACAGTCACAAAGTCCGCTGAAGGCAAGTTTCAGTTGAACCCATGTGCAGTTTATTATACAAAATACATTAAGAAAACAAAAAAGGACTTGGCGTAACTTTGACTATGAACTATGACTTTGACTTTGACTATGAACATAAAACAGAACAACACTCACCAACAGCAGTAACAGGGAACAAAGCTAGACATGTTAACGTGAGGGCTATTTATACACAAGGACTGATCACTAAACAAGCAACACCTGTGAATAATCAACCCATGAACCAATAAGAACACAGCAACAACTAATCAGAAAATAACACATACAGGGGAAGCACAAGTCTCTGGCAGCTGTAGCAGACTCATATATAGCGCATTGAACATTACACTTTACCAATAATGAAACACAAATTAGCACGATCCTATACGGTCTTGCATGTTCAAAAACGGTGTGCTTCCCCATTACCAATACACACCTCTTGTCTCATTACCAGTGTTACCAAGTCCACGGTTTTCCCGCGCAATTTGGCTACTTCAACACTGTTGCTGCTGAAATGTTTTTTACATAAAGATTGAAAGAACTGTTGGAAGTTTAGTGATGGTGATGTTAATGTAAATCATAATATTGTAAGTCTACAATGTTTTTAAATGTTGCTGTTTTTCATCTCAACAGCCAGTGCTCTAACTTCTGGAACTGGTAAGTAACAAACTGTAAGTTTTTGCTAGTTTGCAAGTTTAGCATGTTGTAAGATGTGAATTGATCCATTATATATATATATATATAATTTTTTTTTTTTTTTTTTAAGATGGATATAGTATCAGGCTGGTGAATGGTAATAATGACTGCTCTGGGAGAGTTGAGATCCTTCATAATGGACGTTGGGGAACAGTGTGTGATGATTCCTGGGACAGTAAAGATGCTGCTGTGGTGTGCAGACAGTTGGGATGTGGAGGAGCTGATAGTGCAAACTCAGGGGCTAAGTTTGGCCAGGGAAGTGATCCGATCTGGTTGGATGATGTGGTATGTTCAGGAAGTGAATCATCCCTCACACAGTGCTCACACCGTGGTTTTGGAGTACATGACTGTAGTCATTCAGAAGATGCAGGTGTCGTCTGCAGGGGTAAACAGTTTATATGGTTTCCATAGATCCAAAATAACATTGTATTTGCAGTTTTGCTTGTGATGAAAAGAATACCAAAGTGATTAAAAACAATGTAACAATGTTTGGGGTGTTTAGCCCCAAATTATAATTATATATTTTTGAAATGAGAGAAAGCAAAGGGGCTATGCTCATTTGGTTCTTGGCTCATAACAATGTCAAACTACATGTCAAATACATCCAATAAACAAATACTTACAACATAGTTTTTAATCACATACTTACATTTTTATATCTTATCAGACGTAAGATTGGTCAGTGGGTCAGATTCATGCTGTGGAAGAGTGGAGATCCGTCATAATAGCCAGTGGGGAACCGTGTGCGATGATGACTGGGACATGAAGGATGCTGCTGTGGTGTGCAGACAGTTACAGTGTGGCTCAGCCATCAGTGCACCTCATAGTGCCTCCTTTGGTCAAGGCAGTGGATCGATCTGGCTGGATGATGTTGGATGTTCAGGAGGTGAAGGAGCCCTCACACAATGTTCACACAGAGGACTGGGAACTAACAACTGTAATCATGGTGAAGATGCTGGTGTTGTTTGTTCAGGTAAGTCAAATCTTTTGAATCTTGACATTATTTTGGGAGAAGTGAGCAAAAGAAATGACATGAAGCTTCATGTATTTCATGATTTTCATCACATCTTATGCCATTTTAAATAGATTAATGTTTATTTTGCAGGTGACCTGCAGAAGCCCACTCTTTCCCTGATCTCCACACATGCAGTCGTTTCTCCTGGAGAAAACATTCAGTTCAGATGCACAACACCTAAACCAAGATGCAATGCTAATGCTGAATTCCACCTCTTCATAAACGGACCAGCTATATCCTCACAGACACATGTATCTAGTGTGACTTTCAACCTTGAAAGTGTAGGCGTCTCTCGTCAGGGCATCTACAGCTGTGATTACTCCTACCAAACCGGCACTATAAAGTCGCCTTCGAGTAATACTGTTAAAGTCACTGTGGGTGAGTTTAATTTGGTCTCATCGCCTACATCATATAAATGCATTGCATGAAAGTGAATTCAATCTGTATTGATGTTTTTTTGTGTTTGTGCTGCTGATTTGTAAATCAACTGTGAATTTAATTTTAATCCTGAGATGCAGTTTTTGAAGCCATTTTTATTTGTTTAAAGCTGCTTGAATTTAATGCTTCATGTATTATTTTTGTTTTCTAGTGCACTTGCAGCAGCCCAGCATTCCCCGCATTGCTCCTGATGGAGGTTTTGACGTGGGGCCTCAGGGGCCATTGATCCCCTGGGGCCACAGTTTCACTATCATCTGTTCCACTGAATCTCAGTATCCTGGAGGATCCTTCTACCTGTTTAGGGAATCAAATAGCAAGAGTCAACCAGCTGTCGATCACTCTGCCTCCTTCTCTTTTCCTGAGGCAGATCATTCACAGGAGGGAAACTACAAATGTGTTTATGAAGTCAGTTTGTCCTCACGCACCTTCCGTTCATCTGCCTCTGAACTGCTGGTCATTACTATCACAGGTACTGATGTCTTTTTGTGTTTGTGCTGCTGATTTGCAAAATGGCTGTGGATGAAATGAAAATTTTGACCCCGACAAGATGCAGTTCTTGAAGCCATTTTTATTTAAAGCTGTTTGAATTTAAAGTAGGGATGCACGATATATCGGCAACATATCGTTATCGGCCGATAAATGATTATTTTTGATGTTATCGTTATCGGTCCAATAAGAAAATTTGACCGATATAGTCAAGCCGATAGATAATGTATTATTTCCTTCAGCTGAGACGGACGCGCTGTCCACCATGATGGGTTTGAATTGCTCTAAATATGTTTGGAATCACTTCGAAAAGGAAAATACAGTTATGTGTAACATGTGCATTCTATAATGAGAATAGAATAGGCTGTAAAAGAGCGTTGTGTTTCAGCGCGTTTGTTGAGGGAAGAGCGCGCCCACGGAGTTGCACCTTCATGACGAGCACAGTCAAGTTCGCTTGTGCATTCACAGCCTTTTGTGCCATTGTAAGTTGTAATATTATATTTATTATTATTCTGTGTATGTAATATCATATAGGATGCGTTTGGTTGAGTTAATAAACGATGCAGTAAAGCACTTCATTGTACCGGTCTTTAGCTTCAGCGCGCGCCCACGGAGTTACCTTCATGACGAGCACAGTCAAGTTCGCTTGTGCATTCACAGCCTTTTGTGCCATTGTAAGTTGTAATATTATATTTATTATTTTGTGTATATAATCCCATATAGGATGCGTTTGGTTGAGTTAATTAACGATGCAGTAAAGCACTTCATTGTACCGGCGCGCGCATTTCAAACAGAAATGCACAGCATTAATAACTACTGGGACTGTAACACTGCAATGAGAATATTTCTGTTATAAAACGTAGTGAATTCTCTGGGTTTAGTTGTTTTTCAGCGCGCTGTTGTGGGAAGCGTCAACAACGCATTCTGACCAGCACAGTCAAGTTCGCTTGTGCATTCGTATGGGGCGCCGTTTGTAAAGCGACTCACGCTGAAAATAACAGCAACATTTTGACACATTTAGCTTCAAACAATGTTTAAAAAACTGGTATGAATTTTTGGTGGTCACTTTTTTAGCACATTTACAACAATATTTATCAACTTAGAGATATTTTAAATAGTTAAATCTAAATGTTAAATCTAAATCTAAATGTTGAATCTAAATCTAAATGTTGAATCTAAATCTAAATGCTAAATCTAAATGTTAAATCTAAATGTTACATCTAAATCTAAATGTAAAATCTAAATGTAAAATCTAAATGTTAAATCTAAATACAAAATCTAAATGTTAAATCTAAATATAAATGTTGAATCTAAATGTTTCGGGTGAAACTAAATATTTAACTAATATGCAAATTCAGAATGCAGATAACCGGTTTTAACATTTAGATTTAACATTTAGATTTTACATTTAGATTTAGATGTAACATTTAGATTTAACGTTTAGATTTAACATTTAGATTTAGCATTTAGATTTAGATTTAACATTTAGATTTAACATTTAGATTTAGATTTAGCATTTAGATTTAACATTTAGATTTAACATTTAGATTTAACATTTAGATTTAACATTTAGATTTAACATTTAGATTTAACATTTAGATTTAGATTTAACATTTAGATTTAGATTTAACATTTAGATTTAGATTTAACATTTAGATATAACATTTAGATTTAGATTTAACATTAGATTTAGATTTAACATTTAGATTTAACAATTAACATTTAGATTTAACATTTAGATTTAACTATTTAAAATATCTCTAAGTTGACAAATATTGTTGTAAATGTGCTAAAAAATTTACCGCCAAAAATTCATACCAGTTTTTTAAACATTGTTTGAAGCTAAATGTGTCAAAATGTTGCTGTTATTTTCAGCGTGAGCCGCTTTACAAACGGCACCCCATACATTCGCGTCATTTTAAGCATATGTAAGTCGTAATATTACGTTTTTGTAGTATAAACATCTGATTAAAGTAGGATGTGTTTCGTTAAGTCAATAACCCGCAGTGCTTCACTGTACCGGTGATCATCTTAAGTTTCAGCACGCTCTCAAACATGGGAAGAGCATCCACAGGAGTTATAACCCTTCACCTATGCGTGATTTTGTGCTAATATAAGTTGTAATATTATATTTATTTTGTATAAATATCTGATTGTTCTCATATATGATGCGTTTAGTTGTTAATTAAACTTCTAAGCGCTTCAGTTTATGGTTGTTCGTTCATTCTCTCCAGCTTCAGCGCGCTCTCAAACAGCAACATTATTCCTAATAGACTAGACTAATATTACAGATGTTTACTATTACTTTAATATTAAACATATTTTTTTTTTCAAAAACACAGAAGCATTATTTTTTATAATTAGCACTTTTATTGTTCTCGTATCATTTCCATCAACAATATGGTTTGATTAAAACCATTTCTTTATCGTCTGTGCGGAGGTTATTTCATGCAATTGCATTCTGATTCTTTATTATGCAGCCTAAGTAATGCTGTTCAATTACTTGTTTGCATTATTTAGGTATATTATTTTTATTTTTTTAGACAATATAATTTTTGGTAACATTTTACAAATAAGGTCTCATTTTATTAATGCATTAACTATCATGAACAAACAGAGAGCAATAACCTTTGTTTCTTTTAGTAATAAAATGTTTGTGTTTTGTAACAGTCCATTCACAGTTCATACCTAATGTTAAAAGACACAACTTTGGGTCTGAATATGTTGAGATTAACATGAACTAAAATTAATAAATCCTGTTGAAGTATTGTTCATTCATTGTTGGTTAACTAATACTAACAAAAATTAAACCTTATTGTAAAGTGTTAAAAAAAAAAATTTGGCCATAGGAGTGTAAAATTAATTTGAAAAGGTAAGGAATCTCACACTGGTTCAAATAGGCTACTGTAGTGTATGGTTTGATTTATGTTGAAGTGTTTGGGACATGGCTTTTAATGGTGAGCCTTTTGTTTTTGTAATCAGGCTCTCAGAGTTTATTAAAATTTGTATTTAGATTTATCGGCCAATATATCGGTTATCGGCTTTCAAATATTAAGAATTATCGGTTATCGGTATGTTCATATCGGTGCATCCCTAATTTAAAGGGATCATATGATGCTTTTTAATTTCCTTTTCTTTTAGTGTGTAATTTATCTGTTTGTGTAAGTATAAAATCTACAAATGTATAAAGCTCGTAGTCTCCCACAAAGCTATTTATTATAACAGAGAACACTAATCCAGACCTGCCTACCAGATATGACTTCCACAACCGTCAACGTCACAATGTGAAATGAAAGCATAATACGATTGTGAGATCAAAGACATACGCAAGAAAAAAGGCTTCAGTTAATTGTAGTGTTGTCGTCATGTCTCAGAAACACTGTGGATGCGAAAGCAAAACGCCATTATTGGCCATTCAAAAATTTATAAAGTTAGGAATCATTGGTTAAGATTTATTTATAACGCGGTTCCTAAGCAGTACAATGCAAAAGTTAGCTTGTGTACAGCACATTTTATGGAGGACAACTTTTTGAATTTGGGAGAGTACAATGGCAGCTATACACACCTCAATAAATTAGAAATGTACTCTTCAGTATGTTTTTTTCAAATGTATTTTATGTGTCACGTTGGGTCAAAGTTGTTACAGAGAAGAAGACCAATTAAACCATTATAACATTGTATCTGAAAGCTAATATAGTTAAATAAAATAAAATCTTAACACTGTTAAACATTTTGCTCAAGTCGTTCTTGCACAGTTGGTTCCGGTCTATCTGCTTGATCATCCAGAATTATCTCAACGATCATTTTCAGAATCGTACTCAGACTCGAACTGACACATTAATTCAGATGACATTATTAACTGTGTGTTTGCAATTGTATTAGAAGTCTTGAAAACTGAAACTTGCGATTATGGTAAGGAGCGTTACATTTCTGACACATGCTTGAGGTGTTTGGCCAATCACAAAGCACTGGGCTGTTCAAAATACGGGGCTTTGTAAAACTCAGCATGTTTCAGACAGACTGGGAATAGAGGAGCTGCAATAATGTATATATGAAAAATGTGTGTTTTGAGTATTAAATCATGTTAACCCATTTTACAACCAAAAAACAAAACAATGAACTTTTAAAATAGCATCATGTGACCTCTTTAATGCTTGAAGCGCTGAAACCATATAATTGTATTCATGAATTATTTTTGTTTTCTAGTGCACTTGCAGCAGCCCAGCATTCCCCGCATTGCTCCTGATGGAGGGTTTGACGTGGGGCCTCAGGGGCCATTGATCCCCTGGGGCCACAGTTTCACTATCATCTGTTCCACTGAATCTCAGTATGCTGGAGGATCCTTCTACCTGTTTAGGGAATCAAATATCAAGAGTCAACCAGCTGTCGATCACTCTGCCTCCTTCTCTTTTCCTGAGGCAGATCATTCACACGAGGGAAACTACAGCTGTGTTTATGAAGTCAGTTTGTCCTCACGCACCTTCCGTTCATCCGCCTCTGAACTGCTGGTCATCACTATCACAGGTACTGATGTCTTTTTGTGTTTGTGCTGCTGATTTGCAAAATGGCTGTGGATGAAATGAAATTTTGACCCCGACAAGATGCAGTTCTTGAAGCCATTTTTATATAAAGCTGTTTGAATTTAAAGGGATCATATGATGCTTTTTAATTTCCTTTTCTTTTAGTGTGTAAATTATCTGTTTGTGCAAGTATAAAATCTGCAAATTTATAAAGCTCGTAGTCTCCCACAAAGCTATTTATTATATCTAACAGAGAACACTAATCCAGACCAGCCTACAACGTCCCGATCGAAGTCCAGATATTACTTCCACAACCATCAACATCACAATGTGAAATGAAAGCATAAAACGATTGTGAGATCAAAGACATACACAAGAAAAAAGGCTTCAGTTAATTGTAGTGTTGTCGTCATGTCTCAGAAACACTGTGGATGCGAAAGCAAAATCCTTTTACTGGCCATTCAAAAATGGATGAAATTAGAAACCAGTGGTTAAGATTTATTTTTAACGCGGTTCCTAGCAGTACAACCCAAAAGTTAGCTTGTGTACAGAACATTTTATGGAGGACAACTTTTTGAATTTGGGAGAGTGCAATGGCAGCTATACACACCTCAATAAATTAGAAATGTAGGCTACTCTTCAGTATATGTGTGTTTTTTTTTTTTTTTATGTATTTTATGTTGGGACATAAAGTTGTTACAGAGAAGAAGACCAATTCATCCATTATAACATTGTATCTGAAAGGTAAGAGAGTTACAAAATAAAAACGTAACACTGTTAAACATTTTGCTCAAGTCGTTCTTGCACAGTTGGTTCCGGTCTATCTGCTTGATCATCCAGAATTATCTCAACGATCATTTTAAGAATCGTACTCAGACTCGAACTGATACATTAATTCAGATGACATTATTAACCGTGTGTTTGCAATTGTATTAGAAGCCTCGGAAGCTGAAACTTGCGATTATGGTAAGGAGCGTTACATTTCTGACACATGCTTGAGGTATTTGGCCAATCACAAAGCACTGGGCTTTTCAGAATGCAGGGCTTTGTAAAACTCAGCATGTTTCAGACAGACTGGGAATAGAGGAGCTGCAAAAATGAAAAGTATATGAAAAATGTGTGTTTTGAGTATTAAATCATGTTAACCCATTTTACAACCAAAAAACTAAATAATTAACTTTTAAAATAGCATCATGTGACCTCTTTAATGCTTGAAGCGCTGGAACCATATGATTGTATTCATGTATTCTTTTTGTTTTCTAGTACACTTGCAGCAGCCCAGCATTCCCCGCATTTTTCCTGATGGAGGGTTTGACGTGGGGCCTCAGGGGCCATTGATCCCCTGGGGCCACAGTTTCACTATCATCTGTTCCACTGAATCTCAGTATCCTGGAGGATCCTTCTACCTGTTTAGGGAATCAAATATTACCAGCATTCAGTCAGCTGACAATCTCTCTGCCTCCTTCTCCTTTCCTGAGGCAGATTATTCACACGAGGGAAACTACAGCTGTGTTTATGAAGTCAGTTTGTCCTCACGCACCTTCCGTTCATCTGCCTCTGAACTGCTGGTCATCACTATCACAGGTATTCATGTGTACGAGTCTAAAAACAAGCTGGCCTGTTGGTAATGAAAGTTTAACTCAAAAACATGTGTCTGTCTCAGCCTCCCTGCTTCCTGTCATTGGTGCTTCGGTGTCAGCTGTGCTGCTCTTATCGTCTGTCCTCATAATCATCCTCCTGGTCAAGAGAAGACAAAAGCAAAGGAATAAGGAAACTAATTTTAAGTGCTCTTTTAAAAAAGGTATTGTAGCATTTCATAAAAATAGCCCCCCCTCCATCTTTATTATCAATTCCTGTATGTATGTATAATGTATGTCCCTTCATCTCGGCAATGTCTCTAGGTGCAGCTAATACGTATGCAGGTGGATCTCATGACAACAAAAATGATGATGATGAGGCTGATTATGAAAATGTACAATTTGATGAAAACATGGATCATGATGATTCTGAGCAGGACTATATTAATATAGACCATTCTGAACATGTCAATGTGGACACGGATGACTCTGAAGAGGTCTATGTCAATGTGAATGTTATGGAGAATAAAAGTGTGGTAGGCAAATCTAATGATAACATTTATGAAAGTGATGAATAATGAGTGAACCCAAATACTATTAATGAGGCTCCAAACAGATGATTGAACAGCGAGACAACAGAGGACTACAATCTTGCAAAGCTTTTGTGCTAAATATGAGTGATGCTAATACAGTCCATCCATTCTGGGGCTTTAGTGTTCATCACAGTCTGCTGCACATGTTCCAACTGATAGGACTATATTTTGTTTATTGTACCCAATGATATCAGTCTTATGATCACATATAATAACAGGTGAAAGGGAGTTTAACAGAACATATTTAGTCTCACTGTATCAATGTATTTTTATTAATAAGGATTATTTTTAAATCAAAATATTAGCAAAAACTCACAGCTCTTTTAATGGCAAGCTTAAGATAAGTTTAAAATTTAATATAAGGAGATACAATATTGTGGGAATAGGCAGTGGGTCATGAGAGTTCACAGAAGAGGGGGGGGGGGGGGGGGGAGCTGTAAATACTGATTTAAAATCATTGTCAAGGCTTAAAGTTTAACGTTGAAATATAAAGATTGTGATATGGCTACTGTTAAAGAAAGTTAATAAAACTGCTTTTTAAAAATCTTGTGTGTCCTGAAAGTTCATTCATTCATACAGAGTGACAAACAATAGCTATGCATACAAGCTTCATACAGTAAACAAATAACAATGTGCACAAGTGCAATATTATATTAAAGACAAGTCCAACCATATATAAAAAAGGAATAAATACGTAAATATATGTGCAATTAAAAAAGTATGTAGAGAGAAATAAAAAATACACGGCATGGTGAACATGATGGTGCTTAGAGACGGTTGTAAATTTAAAAGCCGATTTTGGAACCGGTGGTTTCCCTCCTCCTTTGTGTCCTACAGCCCAGACAACGAAGAAGTCGCCCCGAGGGAGCCACTCAAAAACAGAAAAAAGGACATGTGACGGATCTTGTAGAATCCTGCCAGACAACCTCAGCATTTGCTGGTCACTTATGATGGAAAGAGCCCTAATAGGAAGTCTGATCATTTTTGAACAGACTTTAACTGCGCGCTCCAGACGATTTCTATTTTGAAGGCTGAAGGAATGAAACCAGCAGACGATAGAAAATGTAATGACACTTTCGATGTATGAGTAGTAGAACATAGTAAGGATGTTCTTACTAACCCCAAAGGAATTGAGCTTCCTTAAAAGGTACTGCCGCTGATGGCATTTTCTCAATATCTCCTCTGTGTTAGAGGTGAATTTCAGCATATTGTCAAAAATTGTGCCCAGGTACTTGTATTCTTCAACAATCTCTATGGGCTTTCCGTGAATAACAGTGGTGACTGCCATAGCCATTTGCCTCTGCTTGTTAGAAAAGGTTACCACCATCTCTTTAGTTTTATTTACGTTAAGTTCCAAACAAGAATTGTCACACCACTCCACAAATTCCTGAAGAGCTGGGCCGTGATGCTGTTGAGGGCCTGATAGCAGAGACAGTAAGACGGTGTCATCAGCAAACTTGATTAGACTACAATTAGATTGGGTGGACCTACAATCATCAGTATACTGAATGAAGAGCAGCGGAGAAAGGACACAGCCCTGTGGAGAGCCAGTTGAAGTATAAAGGAGGTCAGAAAAGATGTTGTTGACCAGCACTCTCTGAGACCTTTTGGTCAGAAAGTCCATTATCCAGAGAATCAGCTGGTCCTCCAGATGAAAACGACGATAAGCTTCTCCGCAAGAATATGTGGCGGTAGCGTATTGAATGCCGAACAAAAATCAAATCAGCGAACAAAAATCTAGCTGAAGTTTTAGGAGACTCAAGATGCTTATGGACAATATCTGTGATAAACACTTTTGCATAATTCAACCCTTCTGCCTGTGTGATAGGCAAACTGAAGTGGGTCCAACTGCAACTCAGTTACTTTAGTGATGTAGTTTTTAATAATCCTCTCCGTTGCCTTCATCACAAGAGAGGTGAGAGCAATGGGCCTCAGGTCATTTAAGGCGTTGATGGAACTCTTTTTTGGTATCGGAATGACAGTGGAATCTTTCCACAGCTGAGGGACAACACCACTGGCCAGAGAGTTCTGAAACAATGTCCTTAGCACAAATGACCTCAATTCTTTTTACACCAGATTCGAGACAGAAAATAGCACTCAAGTAGGAACAATACGTTCTACTTTAAAATCTGGTGACTCTGCTCTCACCATAAGTACAGAGTTTGCTCCTCTCCCAGTTGACCTGAAGCCCCAACTGGCTGAGATGTCTGAGCACCATGTCCCTGCGTTCGCACAACTGCTCTCGCTACTGGGCAAGGATCAGCCAGTCGTCGAGATAGTTGAGGATGCGAACACCACGCTCTCTCATGGGAGCAATGGCCGCCTCCGCGACTTTCGTGAAGACACGGGGCGACAGGGACAGCCCGAAGGGTAGGACTCTGTACTGATATACCTCAAAAAGAAAAGCGTAGGAACAGTCTGTGTCGAGGGAGAATCGAGACATGAAAGTACGTGTCCTTCAGGTCGATCGCTACAAACCAATCTTGGGGAAGGATGCACCTGAAGATGCGTTTCTGCGTTAGCATTCTGAACGGTAGCCTGTGAAGAGACCGGTTCAAGAACTGCAGGTCCAAGATCGGCCGTAACCCGCCGCCTTTCTTGGGTACAATGAAGTACGGGCTGTAGAATCCGGACTTCATATCGGCTGGAGGGACCGGCTCTATAGCGTCCTTCGCCAGCAGGACTGCGATCTCCGCCTGGAGCACAGGGGCGTCCGCCTTCGCCACGGAGGGGAAGTGAATGCCCCTGAACTTGTGGGACGCTGGGCGAACTGAATCGTATAGCCGAGTCTGATGGTGTGGATGAGCCAGCGAGGCGGGCTGGGGAACGCTAGCCAGGCCGCCAGCAACCGCGCAAGCCAACGTACCCGGGGCGGGGCAGTGTAGCGGCATGCAGGGACCCGACTCGGATGGCATGAGAGCGGCCCGAAGTGGGGTCTGAGTGTGCTGTGCAACACTTACTCTCTCTCTTGCAAAAAGGTATATATATATAATTTGTCTTGCTCTCTGTACAAACGCCTGTTCGGCTCCGAAGTGAATGACAATAGTGCGCTGCTCTCGCTTCCTGTTTATACCCGCGGTGCGGGGCGGAGCGCGAGATGCAAATCTCACACGCCAATGGCCCATTGGCCTGTTCTCTACATCTCGAAGCTGATAGGGGCTCTCTGAAGTGATCCCAATTCGCCTGACGTCCGATGTACGTCCAACGTGACCGACTGAAAGGGAACTTTCTTTTTCTTATTTAAAACGTCTTTTGAGTTCCTTGGTCACCCAGGGCTTGTTGTTAGGAAAGATGGTAATATTTTTGGTAGTAATGATGTTGTCCACACAAAAGGAGATATACGATGTTACTGTATCTACTTGCTCATTAATATCGATGGATGGCGCTATGAGCGTATTCCAGTCAGTTGTTTCAAAACATCCCTGTATCCTATCAATGCCGTCATTAGTCCATTGTTTAACAACCTTTACTTTGTCCTCCTTATAACCAGTAAATATGCTGGTGCAAGCAATACAGTATGGTGATCAGCAGAACCAAGTGGTGGGAGAGCGATAGATCTATATGCACCTGGGATTGAGCCATAGCATTTATCCAATGTTTTCTCCAGACGGGTAGCACATGTGACCTGAAAACCTATCAATGATTTTTCTGCGAAACAGTCGCCAAGAATGAATTTCGGAGAATCTGGAGATATTAATCCCAGTCTGTCCATGGTGTTCTTAAAATGCTCTATGGCTATGGTCGCATTTGCTCTTGGATGAATATAAACCAAAATAAAAAAAAGCTGTGGAAATTCCCTGGGCAGATCAAAAGGGCGCAAAGACACGGCCAAAAGTTTGATGTCAGAGGTGCACAACTTCTCCCTTAAGACAATCGTTTAGCACCATTATGAATTTACACATAAACAAACAAATTGCCTGTAAACTAGATTTCTATTGGCAGAGAGCGTTACGCGCTGCTTATGCGCCCTGGGCGCCTTGCGTTTTAGAAGGGAACAAAAAATCAACTCTGAGCGGAAAAGCGTCCGACGTCATCAGGTTTTTTTTCTATTGTCCAATCGAATGAATGGAGAGGCGGGTTTGTGGTGGGGTCAATTTAACGCGATATGCGGTGACATCACATTCGTGTTGCATTGTGGTATGAAGCTGCTTGAAGTGTACATATGAAGTAGACTCGCTCCCTTGGTCAAGATTGAGGGGGCAAGGGTCTGTATACACTTTCCTTGTCCACTTCACGAAGTGGAACGCACTTTAAAGTGCTTAGGGAAGTTCGCAAGTGTATGTCTAAAAATGGAGTGGAACGCAGCACTGGTAAGGCCACACTCAATCCCACAGACTGCAAACAGCAGTCAAGGGTAAATCAAGCCACGCACCAGTACGCAAACATACCTAGCACTAGCAGGCCTCTATCAAAACCCAACAGTTATATAGGGCACAAAAAAGGCTACAATACTCACCAAAATGTTGAGAGGCGGTATTAACATTAAGGGACATGGCATCTGACGCACAGAAGCCAATGGCACATGTCGCTATGCTTAGTGACACTTCCGGTTCTCGTTGGCATATGTCAGTGAATAGTGGCATGTGTCACTGACACTGTCGCGAAACACTGACACTGACAGTGACACTGAGTCGCGGGACATGTCGCTGTATGTTGTGACACTCAGCAGTGACTGACAGATGAGCTGAGCAGCTATTCTGACATAATTGTGCCACAAAAGCTAAATAAGAATCCTATTTTCGAGATATGTTTTAAATAAATGTCAATTAAACGTGTTAAAGTTAGTAATGTATGACGTGTCAGTTTGTGACAATCTGTATCTGAGTGGCATGTGCCACTGAATGTAATGCCAATGTTGTTGATCACGCAAACTGCACATCCTATAAAATACGAATACCGTAAATCCTCTAATATAGGCCCGGGCCTTTATTTTACTCAAGTGCATCGCGGTCCAGGCCTTTATTGAAAGGAGGCCAGAATTAGAGGCAGGCCTCAATTTCTATTTGAGCAAATCAAACTACCAGTAGAATGACTAAAAATGAGATTTTGCGTCTATTTCAACCTATAAAATACTAGGTTCATTTATTGAAAACGTACAGTTACCATAACATTATGGTATGCATACAGAACATTAACAACAAATACCGGTAATTCAGGCTAAATTCCAGTGTAGAAATATGGTAACAAAAACGTAGCAAACATAGGCTACCGGTAGTGCATTGTAAACACTTAACCATACACGGTGATAATTAGGTTATTGATTCATAACAAAAGGCAACAGACACCTTACTGCTCCAAAGTTTAACCATTCCTGTCTCGTTTGGTTTGAAGTTATAAAAAAAAAATCCTCCAATTCTGTTTAATCCTCATCCTCCTCAGTTTCCTCCTCCTTTTCATCTCTCCCTGTAAACTCCTCATCACTCGCGCCAGCCTCTACAACAAGTTAATTATTGTACAGCTCCTCTCTCCAAGTAGGGCTCGCTGCAGCCTGCAGTGGATATCCAACTCCGCCCACGTCCAAGTGTGACGTCAGAAATCCCGCCCTGCAGCTAATTTCATTGGTTACAGTGACGGGTAGGTTTAGAGATCAGTATTTGGTGTAAGCAATCAGTACTTAATTCGTTACAGTGACGGTTAGGTTTAGGGAAAAGAGTTTGGTGTAGGCAATCAGTACTTAATTCGTTACAGTGACGGTTAGGTTTAGGGAAAAGAGTTTGGTGTAGGCAATCAGTATACTTAATTCGTTACAGTGACGGTTAGGTTTAGGGAAAAGAGTTTGGTGTAAGCAATCAGTACTTAATTCGTTACAGTGACGGTTAGGTTTAGGGAAAAGAGTTTGGTGTAGGCAATCAGTACTTAATTCGTTACAGTGATGGGTAGGTTTAGGGATCAGTGTTTGGTGTAGAGGCAGTCTCTACTGTGATTGATATGACCAATAAAATCTTAAAAATCGGCTGCAGGGCGGCATTGGCCTGGCCTCTGACGTCACACTTGGATGTGGGCCGGGTTGGACATCCACTGCAGGCTGCAGCCCCTTCTCCCTCTTCGTCCTCCTCATGTTCCGCTGACCGCTGCGCGTCTGTTCTCATCCTCGCGCCGTAAACGTTAGCCTACCGGACCCGGTGACTGAAGTCTCACGTGCGAGTCAAGAGTGAGGTGATCAGACATCCCAACCTGTAAAAAGTCATTTCAGGGAGGTATCTCTCCTAAAATTATGTAGATCACTTTTACTATTTACATAAGCTGCTTATACTATTTATGTAAACTGCTTTTATTTATATTTCATTGCAACTTTAAACAGGGGCCTGTACCATGATGGTAGTTTAACAAACTCAGGGTTACAGGATTAGTTTCGAGTTGACAAAACCAAACCAATCTATTCAGGCTTTGTTGGTCCATGATGCTGATCATCAACTTTCTCTGTCAACTCAGGCTTTGATCCTGAGTTTAGGATTTTAGCTGTGACATCAGCAGTGAACAGCCAATCACATGCTGTGGATCAGTAAAACTGAGATTCACTTCTCACGAGAGAAGCAGTGTGATTCACTTCACTCTTCTGCAGAATATACATGATTGAAAAATATTAAGAATTTAAACAAATTTACACAGAAGAAAAGAGCTGTCGAGGACAACTTTAAGAAAAATCTTATACGTCAATGCAAGTAAAATTGATGAAGTTAGTTTAGTTGATATATAGAGAGAATTGAACATTTATGCTCACATGTATTTTTTTATAGATTTAGTTATTGAATTTAAAGCTTATTTTTATGACCTTAATATAGGCTATTTATTTTAATATTAACAAAATGCATATTAATGATTGATTTACTAAAATTATACATGTGTAATTGATTAAGGGTATAATAATTACATAAATTATTTTTAAATAATTCAAAATTATTATTATTATAAATAAGCATTGTTAAAAGCCAGAGGTTTAAGTCTTTAATAGCCATTTGCTATGTAGTGACCTTTAATTTGGAGTAGAAAAAGGGGGAGTGACTTTATTGCATCAGATATGTGTCACTTTGCTCACAGCTGATTGGTCCAATTTCAGTTGGAGATCTCTTATCCAGAACATAACTTGCCCTGGAGCAGGTTAGCTGTGGAGCGTAAGTTACTATGGAGATGAACACTGCTAAAAGCCAAACCACTTTAATGGTACCTTAAACCCAGGATTGGCACAAACTAAGCTTAAACATATCTGGCTAGCCAGCTAAACCGGCTTCATGGTATAGGCCCCTGGTCTAAGGAGTTTGTTGTTTTCATGTAACGTTAGCCTTGGCAACTAGCCGACCTGAAAAATATGCACATGAAATGAAACTTGTTTAACTCAACCATAACATGTTAGTTACAAACTGTAGAGCGTGCAAGATTGTCATTATGTTTATACTTTATACTTTCGTTTTTTGGGGCACTCTCCCTTTGCCATGGCGCTCCAGTTTCTAAATACACTGAACTGATTAATTCGGTTCGGGAGAAGAGATAAAAGCCCGCCCACACTGACAATTGATTGGTTGACTTACCGAAACAAGCCAATCAGGACGCTCTCTGTCTTACATGCGCTTCATAGAGTGCCGAATTAATGATGTCACTTTGTAGGCCAACCCGGAAGTTAGCGGCGCATGGGTTCCCTCGATCAAAAAGCCATACATTTTCCCCATAGACTTTTGGAAAATCGCAAAAAATAAGATCTGTGTTCAACAAAGAGTAATGACCCTTACACGTTTTGTCTACCAAGATAATCTTTACAAGTTAATCCAAAATGTATACATTTTGAAGCCCAAATAAAGCCGTCAGATATAAAATGCTAACGGTAGGCTATAAACGGACTACAGCACACCATGGTCGCGGATCAACGTCATCATCAAGCTTCCTCAAACTTTATTTAAAAGCACGCTCGCTCATTATGATCTGCGCTGTGTATGAACACTTATCCACTTTTTCATGAGAAATATTGCCCATTCGTTTTTTCCAAAAATGTTAGAAACTAATTTTGTTTATGCGTGCCTCTCTGAGATTTATCTTTTGTTAATGTTTTTTCAGACAATATGATTATCACTGTGATAACATTAAATGACATGAAACACAACCCAGTCTCTTTTTGTTAAATGCAAGTTTATGTATGATCAATAATACAAAACGTATAATAAGCTACACATGAAATAAAGCAAACAATTCAGTCAAACATTCAAAGTCAGTGCTAGTCGGCAAACTTACAACGGTAACGTACAGTTATAGCCTAAAAATAAACAAGTAATGAAACTTATCTTTGCACTCAGCCTAAACGATTTGCCAGGGAACAAATTATAGATCCATGAGAGCAAACATGGGCCGTTAAATCTCCACAAGACTTATTATAGCTGGAGACGCCACAGAGACATCAGAGCCAGCGGCAGACGGCAGAAGGACTAGCCGAGGAAAGTCAACTCTCGCTGGCTAAACAAGCGCTGACCGCCGCTGACTCACTGGAGCTCACAACTCCGATAACACCAGATAAAATGTTTAAATAGGCACTCTTCTTATAAATAAACCACAGATTTGAGCTTTAAACAACTACATTATCGACTGAAAAAGTCTTAAAACTAAGTTGTCACACATTAACAGTAGATTTTAACACAAAAAGACGTGTAAACACAGCCCATGTCAGCCATTTCTCAACGAGACGAACATGTGAAGAGAGTAAACTCCAAATGTTCAAGCATCCAACTTTGCGCGAATAGCGCGATTTATATAAGCCATATAAGTTCTTCATAAGGCTGAAACGCGGGCTAGTGAGAGATTTCCTGTTTGTCACGATGACGTCTAAAGTCCCCGCCAAAGGATGTAGTCCCTTTTAGCAACTTGTTAGCAACCATCGTTTTTAAGACACAATAAAGTCTTAAAAAATCACAAGCAGGTTATAACTAGTGTGTTTTATGTCATAGATTAAAACGTGAAAATATATAGAGGCTTTGTTAACCACAGACCTTATTTCCGGCGATTTAGCAAAAACCCATTCAAAAAACCCATAGACTTTAGGGAGAGGGAACCCATAGGGCTAAAATGCTAACTCACTTCCGCGTTTTGGCCTACAAAGTGACGTCATTACTTCGGCACTCTATTAGGTATCGAAAGCCAACAGGGCCAAAAACACGTGAATTTTAATACGTATCTAACACGTATTTTACGTGTATTTAACACGTATTTCACGTGTTAAATACACGTGAAATACGTGTTAAATACGTGTGACGAATCAGCACGTATTTCACGCGTATTTAACACGTGAAATACGCGTAAAATACACGTAAAATACGCGTTAAAATTCAGTTTGAACGGGTCAGTGTCATTGGCTGCTGAAGACTTGGGTCTAACCATTTCTGTGAGCTTAGAGGGGTGTCCCATTCATAGACTAGGCTACCACCATTTAACATGCTATAGATCAGCTTATTTATTGTCCTTTTTTTTGTTTCTTTGTTGGTATGGAAAATGTAGCCTAGATAAAAAATAAAATTGCTATAATATATATATAAAAATAAAAATCATGCCTTTTTGTGAATAAACACAGTGACATTCTAGCTTTAACATCAAAGCATTAACATTTGTGTGGGGAAATCAGTTAGAGATTGGACATTCATCAGACAAACAGTAGGTACACAGGATGTACACATATTATCCATTTAAATGATTTTTTTTAAAGACTTATAGGGTGCCAAACTTTAAACCTTGTTTAAAAATAAGCAGGTTTACATTTAAACCATCATTTTGAACATGGATTTAATATATATTTAAAATGGATTAACTTTAATCATATTGCTCCATAACTTTAAACTCAGATTTAAATCTCAATTATGGATTAATTTAAAAGATTAAAAATGTGAGGAGGTTTAAATAAAATAAGTGCACCTATAATTAAACTATGCAGATGATTGAACGGAGATAGAAACAGTGTGTGTCGTCAGGTCTCATGGTGTTACTAATAAAAATGAAAAATAAAACAAATTGAGCCAGCTCAGGAGTAGCCTATATTTAGCATTTAACGGCAGCGTGGATGATGAGGTGAGCACCAGAAATGACCGCTCCACTCGATCAAACGGAATGGTCAGGGATCAAGCGACCAAGGCTGCGCTGTCAAGAGCGGAGATAGTCACTCCGCCAATCATGACAGTGGTTTATCATCATAAATTACTGTTATGGCAAAAATTAATTCATTGACATCACTAATAAGAGACAAACCATTTTCCGTTTCACCGATATCTATGGTTTCACCACAGGGTTTGCAGCTTTTCGATGACGTTCACGTTGGGTAATTACGTCACTTCAAAACGTTCTCATGGCAATAGGGGGAAATGTGTGTGAAGTAAACGAAAATTTTTCAACTTTCTGCTATTATATATGACCTAAATATATGCAACGAAAATGTGGGGATTATGAAATCATGCTAGCCCCGCATATTTTGCACACGGAAATAGGCAATTTACGCAACGAAAGTGCGGCGTATTTGAAAAAATGCGGCCCCCGCATAAATATGCAGACTTTGGCTGATTATGCATTAAATCATGCGATCGCATAATCGCGTTTTTCTGGAGGGACTGACATAACGCAGTTAAACAGCCCCTGTGTAATCGATTTTTGAGCCATTGATAAACAAATTCAGCATCGCCGCCACGGACAGCACCTGCAAACGTCGCACTTAAGAAGGTATACCTTAAGCAACCTCCTAAGGTATAGTTCGGGGAACACGCCTAGAAATGGGATACCTTTAGTTAAGTTATACCTTTAGAGTCTTCGTAGCGCGCTAAGAGACAACCTTATCGGGAAATGCAGCCAAGGAGACCGAGACGCACGCAGCGCATCCTGGTGTTTTCTTTATTTTTCAAAGGCATGACATATTGTAGTCATTTTGAATGTGCACAAATAAAAGTATACATTTTACGATGATTATTATGATGTCCTACTCATCAGTATGATGATAAATTTATTTTAGCGGGGGTTAGAATTTAACCTGCGATTAAAACCTTTTACGATTAATTTTCGCCGCCATGATGGATTCTACATTGACAGCAACAATACTAATATTCAATTTCCTTCTTTATTGACCACCAGCAACTCTTTCTCTGACATAAGTATACAGCTCTGGGGTGCGTTTCCCAAAAGCATCGTTAGCCAACTATGGTCGCAAGTTCCGGCATTATCAACATAGTTCAACCAGTCAGTGTTTCCCGAAACCGTCGTTCGAACAATTTTATTAGTAACACCATGAGACCTGACGACACACACTGTTTCTATCTCTGTTCAATCATCTGCATAGTTTAATTATAGGTGCACTTATTTTATTTAAACCTCCTCACATTTTTAATCTTTTAAATTAATCCATAATTGAGATTTAAATCTGAGTTTAAAGTTATGGAGCAATATGATTAAAGTTAATCCATTTTAAATATAAATTAAATCCATGTTCAAAATGATGGTTTAAATGTAAACCTGCTTATTTTTAAACAAGGTTTAAAGTTTGGCACCCTATAAGTCTTTAAAAAAATCATTTAAATGGATAATATGTGTACATCCTGTGTACCTACTGTTTGTCTGATGAGTGTCCAATCTCTAACTGATTTCCCCACACAAATGTTAATGCTTTGATGTTAAAGCTAGAATGTCACTGTGTTTAATCACAAAAAGGCATGATTTTTATTTTTATATATATTATAGCAATTTTATTTTTTATCTAGGCTACATTTTCCATATCAACAAAGAAACAAAAAAAAGGACAAAATAAATAAGCTGATCTATAGCATGTTAAATGGTGGTAGCCTAGTCTATGAATGGGACACCCCTCTAAGCTCACAGAAATGGTTAGACCCAAGTCTTCAGCAGCCAATGACACTGACCCGTTCAAACTGAATTTTAACGTGTATTTTACGTGTATTTTACGCGTATTTCACGTGTTTAATACGCGTGAAATACACGTGAAATATGCGCTGATTCGTCACACGTATTTAACACGTATTTCACGTGTATTTAACACGTGAAATACGTGTTAAATACGTGTTAAAATTCACGTGTTTTTGGCCCTGTTGGCTTTCGATAATTAGGTGCACACTAGCACACACACGTAATGTTTCTCGCTCTCTCTCCCTCTCTGCCGTGCGCGCGTGCACAGTTTGTGTCTCGCATGCGCGCTCTTGCTCGCTCGCTCTAGATTGCGGGAGAATTTTAATAATTTGCGGGCATCAGGGAGCCGCTATAAATATGCGGGAGACTTGGGATGTCTGGGTGATTGACATGACCAGTACCCTGTGGTACTTGCATGTTACTATCACAAGCAAGCATAATGTTGAGGCCTGCCCAGAAAAACGTTGGTTCTAATAATAGCCCCGGCCGCTATTAGAGACCGGCCTTTATTTACCTTCGGTGACAGCGAGACCGGCCAATGTTGGAGACCCGGCCGCTAATGGAATACAGGCCAATATTAAAGGATTTACGGTAAACCATTAATCATAAGTCACTACGAATACCGCATTAACAGTCGCATCCATTACTGTAAACCTTTAATTTTGCATGATGCTGCACGCTCGCCTATAGGTGTCAGTATACAAATTATCCAGCGCAAAGATACACCATAACTTACAACAGTTGAGGAACATCAACGGGTGGTGTATTTGACATTTTGTTTGCGAGTTAAACGGTAGCAAAAAACATTATCCGGAGTCTGATCTTGATTAATAAATATGATTGATATAGGGCTCGGGCGTCTGACGTCATTACTTTGCGTGGCGGCCATGTTGATGGCCTCATTTGCTGCTACTCGGACTACTGCGCACTGTTTATAGACGTGCTCCCTCTCAGTCGTGTGTCTTAATTTGGCGTTATTATTGGAAACCATGGTAAACCGTTGCTGCATTGTGGGGTGTAAAACTGCATCACATAATCGCCATGGGAAAAAGGTCTAAAATGGATTAACTTTCCACCGCTTTCCTGCTTGGAGACGCAACCACGGAGACCAAGTATCCGAGGTAACAAAGAGTCGTCGGCTCGCTTGGATCGCGGCTGTAAGACGACAAACTGTTACCTGGGGATATGGTGTTGGCTGAACGCGGCTTTGACATAAAGGACAGTGTGGGACTTATGTGTGCCGAGGTAAAGATCCCTGCTTTCACAAAAGGACGCTGTCAGCTGGATGCAAGAGATGTGGAGAGCACAAGAAAAATTGCCCACCTCCGAATTCATGTGGAAAGGGTGATTGGAACCGTCCGCAACAAGTACACTATTTTGTCAGATAAAGTACCGATTCATATGGTGTTGCCATGCAAGGATGAAGACATGACATTTCTTGATAAGGTTGTGTCTGTATGTTGTGCTCTGACAAACATGAGCCCTAGTGTTGTGCTGAAATAAATGTGCATTAAATACAGCCATAAGTGTCTGTTGCATCCATACCCACGATAACAGTATGATGTGCACAAGCAAGAAGTGTCACACAATCAGATTTTTTTCAGTGTTTATTTTCAAGTAGTAAATATAGTAGACAATAACATTGCAATAACGGATACAAAAAAAAATGGAGGTAGTGCAATTTCTGTTCTGAAGTGTAGGCGCTCACACCACAAACAAGGTAGCCGAAGATGTCTGTTATGCAAAACTGTGGCAGCAAGTCGTCGTCGGTGCTCCACTCTTTGTTGGGAATTTCATATGGATCCAAACCGTTAATAGTTCCGATTTTTTCCATATACTGGTCCCTGGCCTCCCGGTTTAATGTGTCCCGGTAAATTGCACATCCTTTTCGAGATTTTAACATATTTTTTCAATCTTTTCTTTCTCCCTACTCTGCTTCTTCTCCTCGTTCGATTTGCTGTTTGTTTACATTCGCGAGGCCATCAACATGGCCGCCACGTCCCAGAATGCAACGCAACGCCCGAGCCCTATTAAACTACAGATAATGAACTGTTGTACTACTTTCGGTCAAACGTGAATGGTAAGTAAAATGATTTCTTTGTCGTCGCTAATGAGGATTCAATGTAGTTTATGTTAAACATCGAAATAAAAATTCCATGGCAAAAGTAGAATAACCGAAAATATAAATAACTTAGAATGATAAGTCCATTGTTTATTACATTATGCACCCAAGATGGCGGCGCGAGTAGTTCGCGAGGCTCTGGGTCTCTCCAGATTCTGCAATTTTGCTGTATTTTTCTTGCTCATCTCGGGTCTGTTCGTGCAGAACAGTTGTGCCTTAACATCGTACACCCGTGGTGAGATTTTGGATATTGGTTTGCAAATTTCCGACAGTTTTATGGACAATCTTCGACTCCTTCCTGAGATCGCTAGGACACCCGAGGCTATGCACTCTACCCGGCCGGGCGGAAGTGCTCGCAGGCGGCTTCGAGACCGTAAACAAAGGCGGGAGAAGCGCGGAGGACTGAGCGCCAAGCTAAGGCTAACACCACATCGGCTCTCTTTACACAGCATTTTCACCAGCATCAGCATCACACACAGCAAGAAACTTTTGAACTGTAACGTCCTAATCTTCACGGAAACCTGGTTAAACAGCGGAATACCGGACACCGCTATTGAGCTAGCGGGATGCCACACGCTCCGGGCGGATAGAACATTAGATGGCTCCGGTAAGACCAGAGGTGGTGGATTGTGCATTTACATTAACAAAGCTTGGTGCACAAACTCTGCTATTGTTGGGAGTCATTGTTCAGCTAACCTTGAGTTTTCTCATGGTTAAATGTAGACCGTTTTATCTACTGCGGGAGTTCACTTCCACCATTATAACTGCAGCCTATATTCCCCCGGATGCTGATGCCAAGCTTGCTATGAAAGAACTTCACGCAGCCATCAGTAAACAACAGACTGATCACCCGGAAGCTGCTTTTATTGTTGCAGGTGACTTTAATCATTCAAACTTAAAGTCAGTGCTACCCAAGTTTCACCAGCATGTTTCCTGCCACACCAAAGGAAACAAAACCTTAGACCATGTTTATACAAACATGGCTGGCGCTTACGCTGCGACACCCCTCCCCCACCTGGGACAGTCAGATCACCTGTCTTTATTCCTCACCCCCAAATATGCACCCCTCATCAACCGTGTGAAGCCATCAGTGAAGACCATCAAGGTGTGGCCTGCCGGAGCAGATTCCACACTCCAGGAAAGGTTTCTACACACAGACTGGAGTGTGTTTGCTTCTCAAGCCACCAGTGGCGCTCACACAGACATTGACTCCTACACCTCCTCTGTATTGGATCACGCAATACTGCCTTCAGATCAGGAGATGCACAAGCCTACAACACATCCAGAGCAAACCTGAAGAGGGGGATCAAAAAGGCCAAGCACTGCTACAAGCTAAAGATAGAGGGACACTTTTCCAACTCTGACCCTCGACGCATGTGGCAGGGCATTTAGGCCATCAGTGATTACAAACCCACCCACTCCACCCCCGCAGCCACTGATGTCAACTTCCTGAACAAGCTAAATTACTTTTTTGCTCACTTTGAAAGAGACAACAGAGAAACTGCCACCAAGCTCAAACCCTCAGATGACCACCCACCAATCACACTCTCCTCCACAGATGTCTGCAAGGCACTGAGCCGGATCAGCGTGCACAAGGCTGCTGGACCAGACAACATTCCTGGTCGTGTTCTCAGGGCATGTGCTGAGAAGGGGTTTTTACAGACATTTTCAACCTGTCTCTTGCCCAAGCAGCTGTACCATCATGCTTTAAATGCACTTCCATTGTGCCAGTGCCAAAACACTCTAGCCCGAGGTGCCCTAATTACTACCGCCCTGTAGCACTCACACCCATCGTTAATAAGTGCTTTGAGCGGCTGGTCCTGGAACACCTAAAAGACTCTACCATCCACATTGGACTCACACCAGTTTGCCTACCGCAGCAATATGAGCACAGAGGATGCCGTTTCCATGGCACTGCACTCTGTGCTCACTCACCTGGACAATAAGAACACTTACGCACGTATGCTGTTTGTTGACTTCAGCTTAGCATTCAACACTGTCATCCCAACCAAGTTAATAGCCAAACTTGGAGACCTGGGCATCAACACTTCAATATGTAACTGGATTTTGGACTTCCTAACTGACAGACCCCAGAATGTTCGATCAGGACTCACCTGCTCCACATCCATCACACTCAACACTGGTGTACCACAGGGCTGTGTGCTAAGCCCGTTTCTCTACTCCCTCTTCACCTCCGACTGCAAGCCTGTTTATGGATCTAATTCCATCGTCAAGTTTGCGGACAACACTACGGTGATTGGTCTCATCAGCAACAACGACGAGACTGCCTATAGGGAGGAGATCCAGCACCTTGCCACATGGTGCACTGAAAATAACCTGCTCCTCAACACCACCAAAACGAAGGAGCTCATCGTGGACTTCAGGAAGGAGTCAAGAGGCACACACGACACCATCCACATCAATGGAATGGCTGTTGAACGTGTCTCCAGTTTCAAGTTCCTGGGGATCCACATCTCAGCGGACATGTCGTGGACGACCAACACCTCCAGCCTGGTCAAGAAGGCTCACCAGCGCCTCTTCTTCCTGAGGACACTGAGGAAGAATCAGCTCTCCTCGGCTCTCCTCGGCTTTCCTGGTGAACTTCTATCGCTGTGCAATAGAAAGCATCCTGACCAACTGTGTGGCAGTATGGTATGGGACCTGCTCTGTTTGTGGAGTGCAAGGCACTGCAGCGGGTGGTGAAAACTGCCCAGCGCATTACAGGGACTCCACTACCTGCCATCGAGCACATCCAGAGGAAACGCTGTCTGCATCGAGCTCGTAGCATCCTCAGTGACTCCTCTCACCCAGCCCACAGACTGTTTTCTCTCCTGCCCTCCGGCAGGCGTTTCAGGTGCCTCCGGACCAGGACCAGCAGACTAAAGAACAGTTTTTTCCCCAGAGCTGTCTCTTTACTGAACTCAAGCCCCCGTTGATCCACTTCCCTCATATACTGCTAACTCTCCTACCTCACATCTACCTTCACTTTGTTATTTGCACTACTGACTGTTTATTACAGTAACAACTGTTTACTTATGCATTTTGCACTACCATACCTTAACTGGATTATGCTAATTTGCACTGCAGACTGTTATTTACAGTACCTACTGTTTACATTTGCATTTTGCACCGTACTTTTAACTGTAATATGCAACCACTTTCCACTGCACTTTTACACTTTTTCGGATAGCTTCTGTCCATAAATTATTGCACTACCTTAATCCAATGCTATATTCCTCATTTTAGCCTAACAAATCATTGTATACCTCTATCTGTAAAAATCTGTTTATAGTAATAGCCATCTGTATATTATATTCATAGTACATATTCACCTGTAAATTCTGTTTATAGTAATAGCCATCTGTATATTTATTCACTGTTGTTACACCCGGCTCAACGGTGCAACATAAAGGGAGACGACAAAGCGGAACTTTTCAAAACAAAGTATTTATTAAACAGAATAACATAATAAAAAGTTACTATCAGTAAGACAATCAGTATGAGGTGCGCGTGAATGGATGCAACAAATAAAGCTATGACCAAGAATGAACTGTACAATACAACAAAACGTCTCGGTTACGTATGTAACCCTCGTTCCCTGAAGGAGGGAACGGAGACGTACGTCGGAACTGACCGACGAATTGGGATCTGATCTCAGAGACCAATCTACTTCGCGTGTATTAAAAACGAGCCAATGGAGATTGGCATGCGATCCACGCATTCCATGCACCGCCCCGCAGTGCGGGTATAAATAAGGAAGTGGAATGCTTGATCATTGCTTTTTTCTGCTGAGGAGCCGAACAAATGACTCAGCCCCCTAGCGGAAGCACAGCACCTGGCGACGGGACGTATGTCTCCGTTCCCTCCTTCAGGGAACGAGGGTTACATACGTAACCGAGACGTTCCCTTTCAGTCGGTCACGTTCGGCGTACGTCGGAACTGACCGACGAATTGGGATCCCTACCTAAACGCCAGGGCACTGGCCCTTCCAGCGTCGTGCTTGAGCGCACTGGACCGTCTTAGATGGTACGGAAGTCAGGGCTCCAAGCAGGGAGGTCAGTCACTGCTGTTTCTGCAAGACCCACCCAGTGTGACTATTGGATAACGCTGGGAAAGCGTGCCCGTCTCAGTGGAAGGATTGGTGGCAGAATACGCATAAGGACTAACCTGGCAGGGTAGTGCAACATATGGCAGTCTCTGGGGTGGTTCCAACCTGGTTCCAGGGGGGAAAGAACACGCCCAGAGACGACAGAGCGGGCTCTGTCAAGGGAAAGACACGGGGCTAGCCGAGTAGGGTAGCTGGTACCGTGGAAGAATACACATATGGGGTAGCCGTGAGGGGACGCTACATATGGAACCCAGCCTACACACACGTTTCACAAGCATACGGGTGCAGGCCTGGCGTCAGACGGCCGCAACGTCTGACACCGCAGGGGTGACGGAGGAGCTCGACAGGGTTAGCCGTTTCCGGGGAACACAACTGGAGAAAATAGACACACGTATCCGGCCCAGAGGGCAGGAGTAGCGTTGCAAGCCGACACTTAGAACGGGCACTTAGCGCTACTGGCCACTGGGGGCGAGGATGCGGGAAGATAACGGCTCTACACGGAGGCTATAGAATCTAGCGAACGTGTTAGGTGTCGCCCAGCCCGCAGCTCTACATATATCTGTCAGCGAGGCGCCTTGAGCCAGCGCCCAGGAAGAAGCAACACTCCTTGTTGAGTGTGCTCGCAACCCGAACGGGCAAGGCACGTCTTGGGACTGGTAAGCCAAGACGATAGCATCCACTATCCAGTGGGCTATCCTCTGCTTGGAGACAGCCTTTCCCTTCTGCTGGCCTCCGTAACAGACGAAGAGTTGCTCTGAGGTCCGAAAGCTTTGAGTCCGGTCGACGTAAGCGCGAAGAGCGCGGACGGGACATAGCAAAGCCTGGGCTGGGTCTGCCTCCTCCGAAGGCAGCGCTTGCAGGTTCACTACCTGGTCCCGGAAGGGAGTGGTAGGAACCTTGGGCACGTATCCAGGCCGGGGTCTCAGGACAACGTGAGAGTTGGCCGGCCCGAATTCTAGGCACGATTCGTTGACCGAAAGTGCATGCAGGTCCCCTACCCTCTTGATGGAGGCCAATGCCGTCAGAAGCACTGTCTTCATTGACAGGATTTTAAGCTCCACAGACTGCAAAGGCTCAAAGGGAGGGCTCTGAAGTGCTCTGAGCACTAGAGCCAAGTCCCAAGAGGGTAACGAGTTTGGACGAGGAGGATTTAGCCTCCTCGCACCTCTGAGGAACCTGACGATTAGGTCGTGCTTTCCCAAGGACTTACCTTCGACTGCGTTGTGATACGCCGCTATTGCTGCGACGTACACTTTGAGGGTGGAGGGAGACAGCCTTCGCTCCAGCCCATCTTGCAGGAAAGAAAGCACGACACTAACCGAACACCTTCGGGGGTCTTCCCGGTGGGAAGAGCACCATTCAACGAACAGGTTCCACTTCAAAGCGTAGAGGCGCCTCGTAGAGGGGGCTCTAGCAGAAGAGATGGTGTCCACCACTGCCTGTGGTAGACCACATAGAACCTCCGCGTCCCGTCCATTGACCAGACATGGAGTTTCCAGAGGTCTGGACGCGGGTGCCATAGAGTGCCCCGTCCCTGAGAAAGAAGGTCCCTCCTCAGGGGAATCGGCCAAGGAGGGGCTGTCGCGAGGAGAGTTAGTTCTGGGAACCAGGTCCGGTTGGGCCAGTAGGGCGCAACTAACAAGACCTGCTCCTCGTCCTCCCTGACCTTGCACAGGGTCTGTGCAAGAAGGCTCACTGGGGGAAACGCATATTTGCGCAGGTCCCGGGGCCAGCTGTGCGCCAGTGCATCCGTGCCGAGGGTGCCCTCGGTCAGGGAATAGTACCACTGGCAATGGGTCGAGTCCGGAGAGGCAAACAGGTCTACCTGTGCGGCTCCGAAGAGGTCCCATATCAGCTGGACTGCCTGGGGATGGAGTCGCCACTCCCCCGGAGGTGTCGACTGGCGAGAGAGCTCGTTGGCTGTCTGGTTCAGCGCACCTGGGATGTGAATGGCACGAAGCGACCTCAGATGCTTCAGACTCCAAAGGAGGAGGTGGCGGGCGAGTTGGAACATGCAACGGGAGCATAGACCACCCTGACGGTTGATGTACGCAACGGCCGCAGTGCTGTCCGTACGGACCAGTACATGCTTGCCACGTAGCGGCCCCTTAAGGCGGCGCAGTGCCAAGTGTACCGCTAACAACTCGAGGCAATTGATATGCCAATGCAATTGAGGTCCCGTCCACAGACCTGAAACCGCATGCCCGTTGTACGTGGCCCCCCAGCCCGTGGAGGAGGCATCCGTGAAGAGCACAGCATGCCTGGACACTTGTTCTAAGGGCACCCCGGCCCGGAGAAACGAAGCGTCGGACCATGGGCTGAAAGTTTGGCGGCAGTAAGGAGTCACTGGGACCCGGTACTGACCGCTCTGCCACGCCCACCTCGGGACTCGGCCATGAAGCCAGTGTTGAAGCGGTCCCATATGAAGCAATCCGAGCGGCGTTACCGCGGCTGCAGATGCCATATGCCCCAGGAGCCTCTGAAAAATTTCAGTGGAACCGCTGTCCTGCTCTTGAACGAATTCAAGCAGTTCAACACCGACCGGACCCGCTCTTCCGTGAGGCGCGCAGTCTGGCTGACCGAATCCAACTCCATACCGAGATAAGAGATCCTCTGTGTGGGGTTCTCCCGGTTGACCCGAAGGCCCAACAGGCTGAGGTGACTGAGCACCATGTCCCTGTGTTCGCACAACTGCTCCCGAGACTGGGCGAGTATGAGCCAGTCGTCGAGATAGTTGAGGATGCGAACGGCGCGTTCTCTGAGCGGAACAATGGCTGCCTCCGCGACTTTCGTGAAGACGCGAGGCGACAGGGACAGCCCGAAGGGCAGGACTTTGTACTGATATGCCTTCCCCTCGAACGCAAAACGTAGGAACGGTCTGTGTCGAGGAAGGATAGAGACATGAAATTACGCATCCTTCAGGTCGATCGCTGCGAACCAATCTTGGGGACGGATGCATTCGAAAATGCGTTTCTGCGTTAGCATCCGGAACGGGAGCTTGTGCAGGGCCCGATTCAGGATACGCAGGTCCAAGATTGGCCGTAACCCACCCCCTTTCTTGGGTACAATGATATATATATGATAAATTCATATCGGCTGGAGGAACCGGCTCGACCGCGTCCTTCGCCAGTAGGACATCGATCTCTGACCGCAAGACCTGGAGGCCGGTGAGCGAACTGAATCGCGTAGCCGAGTCTGATGGTACGGATGAGCCAGCGAGACGGCCTGGGGAGCTGAAGCCAAGCCCCCAGAGACCGTACAAGCGGGACCAACGGCACCACAGACGTACCCGGGGTGGGGCAGCGAGGAGGAATAGACAGACCCGACTCGGGAGGCCTGGAGGCGGCCCGGAGTGTTGTCTGCACATTCCAGGGTGGAGCAGAGTGTGGGTGAGAAGGCCCGGGGGCGTTCTCGGTGCCCACGCTGCTGCCCCCTGGCAAGGGGGAGAGGGGAGGAAAGGAGTGGCAAGGCCCGGGGGCGTCGCACACTGCCAACCTGGCCCTCTTGGGGCCCAGGGAAAATGGAAACTGCTCTTTTATTGAAAATGTGGGTACCGCTGGACTCTGGAGAGCCAGCGGCAGAGATGTTGTACCAGTGAGGGCCCCCCGGTCCTCCTCCGGGGGGTGGGGGAGGGATGCGGAGATAATCTCCCTCAGAGCAGGTCCCGTCTTCCCTGGGCTGCCTGTCTCAGGGCCGCTTCCCCTTGCGCTTGCCGGCCGGTTTAGCGGGGCCCTGAGCGGGTTGGGCGCCTCCCTTACGTCCGGCACCCTGCTTTCCCAATGTAGGCTGCTGCTTGGGTTTCGCAGGGGCGGAGGCGGACGCAGGGGGACGCCCTCGGCGACGAGCAGGCGGAGCCCCCGCCAGTCTGCAGCGGTCTTGGGACACAGCTGCATCGCCACAGACCGCTCGACTGGGGGGATTCCCACGTAGCCCTTAGCCGCACCACCATCGAGGGTAGTGAGGACGGAGGAGTCAGTCGACCGTGAGCGAGCGTTGTAAGGCGCTACCCACGACTTCGTGATCTCCTGATGCACTTCCGGGAAGAAAGGAACCGGGGCGGGGCGCTGAGAACCAGCACGGGCCGTCCCGAGAAACCAATCGTCCAACCGCGAGGGTTCGGGACACGGTGGAGGGTTCCACTCGAGCCCGACACTCGCGGCGGCCCGGGAAAGCATAGCCGTAAGCTCTGGGTCGGACTCGGGCAACGCTGTCACACCCGAAGGGGGCAGCGCAGCCAAATCTTCATCCTCAGAGCCCATTAGCTCGTCCCCCGATGCTGCAACCGACATCATGTCCTCAGCCGGAGCCCCAAAAGAAACGACTGGAACCCCCCGTCGGGGAAGCCCTCACAGTAACCCTCAGGTCCCCACCAAGGCCATCAGCCAAAGTAGCAGCCCTCTGCTTTGCAGCGGGAGGACCACTAGATCGGGGGATGCGCAATGGTGCTCCACCCCTTTCGAGGTATTGGAGTCTGGACCGTAGAACTGCGATGGTCATGTTCCCGCAGTGGGAACATGAGTCATTCACGAACGCTGCCTCAGCGTGCTGAACGCCCAAACACGAGAGACAACGAGCGTGACCGTCAACCGGTGACAGAAATAGACCACATCCAGAAACACACGGTTTGAATGACATTTTGAAAAAGACGCAGGGTCAAACCGTGTTGCTCTTTTAGAAAGGAAACTGCTCTTTTACGTGCTGAAGCACTCAGGGAGATGACCGCGGCACCACACAGTATAAAGGTGCAAGCCTGTGTGTGCACTCAAAAAGGAAACGCCCAGCGAACCAACAGGTGATCTCCGTTTGAAGCGGCTCCCGCTGAGATGCGCCGTCACACCCGCACTGGAAGCAGTCGTTCCTCTCACGAGACTCGTCTTGAAACACTCTTCGTAGAAACAGGAAAACATTCGCTGTTCGGCTCCGAAGTAGAAAGCAATGATCAAGCATTCCACTTCCTTATTTATACCCGCGCTGCGGGGCGGTGCGTGGAATGCGTGGATCGCATGCCAATCTCCATTGGCTCGTTTTTAATACACTCGAAGTAGATTGGTCTCTGAGATCAGATCCCAATTCGTCGGTCAGTTCCGACGTACGTCGAACGTGACCGACTGAAAGGGAACAAAGGATAAGAGCGCATGGCAAACTGCTCCTGAACGAGCGCTGAGCAGCCGCCCAGACAGCCTCTTGCTCCATGCTTAAAACAGATCCTGTGACGAGCAACAGGTGCACTCAATTCCCAATCACAAGACCTGCAACGAAAAGAGAAAACCAAAACACCAACCAACACAACTTAACCCTAACACTGTACATATTCACCTGTAAATTCAGTTCTGTTTATAGGAATAACCATCTCTCTATTTATACATATTTATATATATTCAGTACATATCCATGTCCTGCACTTATGCAACCGTTGTATATCCTGCACTTGCTGCTATTGCACTTCTGGTTAGACCTAAACTGCATTTCGTTGCCTTGTACTTTTACTTGTGTAATGACAATAAAGTTGAATCTAATGTAATCTAATCTAATTATATAGGCATTATATTTATGATAATTGTTGTAGCTAATTGTTCAATTTGACATTATTTTTTCCACTAGTCAATCTCCTGAAGAGACCATGTACTGTCCAACAAAGTGACCTTAGAGTTGATGTTGAGAGATGGTCATCATTAGAAAAGAAGCTCATTTGTGTTGGTTTCTGAAAACTATAAAAACTATACTCACAAACATTGATTTATGTGATCCTATGAATTATGAATAATTGAAATACTGGCTGTCCACATGCCATTGTTTACGTTTGTTCTCCTCTTTGGTGGCAAGAGTCAGCAAGGGACCACGTTGATGCACTTTGGAGTTTAAAAACTCAACCGACTCTCTACATTTCAGATGTAGCAGGACGTGTAGCACGACATGCCAACAATAGAACTCGACAGGCATTTTTCAGGCCTTTTGATGGCAGACTGTGTGATCCCACGGCTGAAAATGTGGCCAAGGCCTCAGCCAAGGATCTTTGTGTTCATTTACCCTGGGTTAAAACCATGACAGAAGGTGGACGTGTCCAACGTAAAATTAATGAAGCCATTGAAGCACTTGACAAGCCTCACCCTAGGAATTTCAGATAGATTTTCACTGTATGACTGCTTTCATCAACGTAATCAAAAACAGGAAAAAGAGAGACTGAGAAGCCTTGATCTTGTCCCAGATCTCATTGGTCTTATCAACTCTTCAGCCAACTCTTGGTACTTTCTTTGTCAGCTTAAAAAGGCACTTCGCTTGGTGTCCCATTTGCATAACAGCAGAGTGAACAAATCATTCATGGACAAAATGCTGAGACAGACACAAGGGGGCGCTGAAGTTGGCCTGGATGGCAGACTGAGTCTCTTCACGTGTGAGATTGATATAAATCTTATCTTAATTTGTGCATTTAACCTTATAACTGCCTTGCAAAAAGTTGATCTAATCACAGTGAATTTTTACAGATAGAGACACTGACTCAAGATTGCAAATTCCTGAGCATGTCACAGAAAAGAAGAAAGGATTGGTCTCTGGGAGGACTACACTTTAGCACATCACTTTTCCCCATCTTGAAGGAAAACAAGGTGTAAATGGACATATTTACATTTGGTTTAGCACAAATTGTTTATCAAATACGAAACCATGCCATGTTGGAAATATCATCATAATAATTGCGTTATTATATTACGTGTCATTATTTACTTGTAGGACAAGCTTTCTGAATTGTACTACACTGTACAAAATCATAATTCAGTCCTTGTGCGAATTGACAACTGTATGGCAACAGTTAAAGGCCTACAGACTCTCTATCCAGCACAATCCATTTTACCTGATTCAGAAGACATCCTACCCAACCAACCATGGCTGGCTGATGAAGTTTGTATTTCTTTGTGTGTGTTAATGTGTTTTTATATATATGGTTTACAAAGACATGTGCATTACAATGTAAACCGAGTGTGAGTGTGTGTTTAAGAAATTGCATAACATATTAACACATATTTATTTGTAATAGACTGTCAATACTAGAGTAGCACAGCTTGCATCTACAACACCCAATGTAAGTACATATATTATTTTTAAGAGAATACTTACTGAATGAATTAAAGCACATTGACCAGTCACATTGATCTATTTTAGTCTACTGTAAAGTAACCATGCATCATTTCTTAGTCATAAATGACTATTATATTTCACATGTGCAAACAATGAGTGCTAATGAGTCCGGGCAAAGGATTATGGGTAATGTAGTCTATGATAGAATGACAGTCCGGGTTGGAGTGCCCTCTGGTGGTGATCACAGGCACTCACACTGGTGAATTGTGACAGCTTCAGAGCAAGGGTGATGCAAACAATTGTGGAGTGTTTGTATGCACTGTAAGACATTAATACATATATTTTATATTCGTAGTTCCAACATTTTCAGCTAGCTTTTAAGAACATGTTTTTATTTAATCAGAAAAAGAGTGGTAGAATTAGGGCTGTGCAATTAATCGAATTTCGATTTCGATTTCGATTTTGCCTCCCAACGATCACCAAAATAGTACAATCGAGAAAAAACGATTATTTTGCCTTGCGTTCTGAATGAAACGCGCACGCGCACATCCGCCCCTCTCGAACCCACAAATCTCTCTCAGGTCGTGAGTCTCGTGTGCATATCATCCGCTGGAATTTAAAAACTCGGCGCGAGTAAAGATGGCAGAAGGAGGGCAGTTACAGCAGCGTTTGGTGAGCAAAAAAGGCAAAACCAACTCCGTTGTCTGGGAACAGTTTGGCTTCGAGGAATCAGATGACGAGCAGAAACATGCTAAGATTTGCTACATGGTAGTGGCTGCAACGCAAGGGAACACCACGAATTTGTTTAACCACTTGAAAATTAAACAGAGTGACCTATGACAATCTAATAAAGAAACAAAAACTGACGAGAGCAGGGGAGCCGTGTAAACGTCCTTTTTTTCCTTCATATTTTTCAAATAATTCTCTCTTTGTAAACTTTGTTCAATACATGCGAGATTGCGAGTGCTGCCATATTTTCGAATATGACCAGTCGTTTTCACCGTCATCACCCGGGTTTAGTGCTTTAGGGTTTAGGTTTAGAATGAGAAGCCGCGCGCGCTGTGAGAAAATGTGTCTCTGTGTCATCCGAGAGCGCGCACACGTGTCTCAGCGCGCAAATATTGAGTTCTCTTTCAAGTCTTGCTCTTAAACGGACAAACTCACACAAAACGTATGTCAACATGTCCATCTTGATGAGTATCCTAGCAGACATAGTCTGTATATGCCTTAAGTGAACTTTATACAGTCGATAAAGAAGACGCGAGGTCTTAAAGGGGCAGTAGCCTTTACTGCTGTCTGTTTAATGTCAAACAACAAAAGACAAGGACATCACTCACCGCTCTTGATTGAATAGCTTTTGTAAGTTTAATAGGATTAATCTTTAATTTATGCACTCAAATATGCAATGTTATTTTACATTTGATACATTTCTGTACCTGAAAACTAATGTTAGACGTACATGAAAAGCATAGCGGAACCATATTGTTGATCTTATTTATTTGTGGTTATCATTTTTACGTCAATACTTTTATACTTTGATTTGAATATGTTATATTATTTATTTTAATAGTTCAAAAAGTACAACAAATGTTACAATTTCAATTGAATTGTTGAAAGGTGTATTTTTAATAAATACAACACATTCCCAAAGTCATGTGAAATAATCGTTACATAATCGTGATTTCAATATTGACCAAAATAATCGTGATTATGATTTTTTCCATAATCGAGCAGCCCTAGGTAGAATGTTATGGTGTGACTGATTAAAAAGAAATACACCACCAAATTGTCAACTTTAATTTTGTTAAATTTGTTCACTATGGCAGAGATGGAGCTGAAGGGCAACAGGTTGAGCAAAGAGACCATTGGTCTATCACAAGCACAATATCTAAGAGAGTATCATGCAACAGTCTTAGTAAAAGATGTTGTTAGAGGTTGGTTGTCTTAGATATAGATATTATTGTTTTAACTTGAAAATGTTCCAAACTAGTAATTTACCGGAACAGAACATTATTATTATTATTTTTCATTGTAGCATTCAATGAAAAAAACAGAAAAACCAATGGAGTGCATGGCAGGTGACTTGCGTGTGTGCTGTTTTCAAAAAGTGGACGATGGGTAGGCCTTGTTTGTTTTTACTTTATATTCTTTAGGTGAACACACTTATTATACCATGTGTATCTCTGGCATAGTCAAGTTTGACTAATTTGAAGTATGCATCCGTCTATTAAAAGAAAAAAGCTGTTGCTTTAACTTGCATATTTGTTGAGTCTCTTTTCTGTCTCTGCTTTTCTGAAAAAAGTGTAAACATTTTATATGCTACGATTGACTTAACATTGGGGATTAGTCTACAATAACCACATATTATTTTAAAAAATATATATAATTTAATATGTGGTAAGTGGTTCTCATCTATGGCTTTAATATTTCACAACTAACTTTAAGGAATTATATAATAAGAAATAAACCAATTTTTTTACAATGTGAATATGCATTCCTTCTGGAGTTTTGTTAAAATGTTTGACTTGCTGAAGCCACATTATAATAGATATCCAGTTTAAGATAGTAGCCGAGTCAAGCAGAACAGTGACAGTGTCAAGGTCCAGCACACTTCTGAACAGTTAGTGCCAGTTTTCATAACACAAGTTCACATTACAATGGTTTGTGTGTGTCATTTTCTCTGATGCAAGTTTAAAATTATATGAAATACCCGATTGGTAAATGTAAATTTGTGGTGGCACATGCCACCCATGCTGGTTGGTACCACTTTAATTAGAACGTTTCACTTTTTATTTGAGGCTAAATAGTTTCTATATTCTTTTATAGTTCCAAGCTGAAGTGTCTGTCCTATATGCAAATAGAAAAAAAAAGTGTTCTCAAAACAATATGTAGTTAAATACACTGTCAAAATAAAAAATGCAAACAATGGTATGTATGATATTAAACAAAAAAAATAATACTTTGATGTAATGTTTGAAATCAGCGTATTATTAGTTATTAGTCCTTAGGTAAGTGCGTATGCCACATCATCTACAAAATGGGCAGACAGCGGCATATGTCACTAGGCCACCTCATACAGCGACATGCTCCCCATAAATGTCAGTGGGACATGACGCAGTCTACTGACGCATTTGTTTTTCAATGGCATGTGTCAGTGGATAGTGGCATGTGCCACTAAAACTTGTGACATTTGTCAGTGGATAGTAGCATGTGCCACTAAAACTTGTGACATTTGTCAGTGGATAGTGGCATGTGCCAGACACTGTCGCGGAACATGTCGCTGTATGTTGTCACGTCCACTAGTCTACACATGCTGCTGTCTGTGACATGCAGGCATCTCCTGAAGGAATGCGTTCACATTTGTAAAAACGCGTTTATTTCTTATTACATAATTCCATAAAATTAGTTGTGAAATATTAAAGCCATGAGTAGGTAGCCTA
This sequence comes from Gobio gobio, assembly GCF_949357685.1. Taxonomy (NCBI): domain Eukaryota; kingdom Metazoa; phylum Chordata; class Actinopteri; order Cypriniformes; family Gobionidae; genus Gobio; species Gobio gobio. The sequence continues at coordinate 53,335,000 of NC_137097.1, read as the reverse complement.
AGTATGCAACAATAAACAAGTAATCAGAGACTGATATTAATATAAATAATTAGTAAATCATTTATATAATATAAATTATATATAGGCCTACATAACATTTTATATATAATTTAAATCAGATAAAGTATTTACAAATTAGCCTATTTATATATCAGACTTTGCATACTGCATAGGCTACATGTTTTTTGCTACCGTCTAACTCGCGAACAAAATGTCAAATACACCACCCGTTGATGTTCCTCAGATACAGATTGTCACAAACTGACACGTCATATATTACTAACTTTAACACGTTTAATTGACATTTATTTAAAACATCTCGAAAATAGGATATTTATTTAGACTTTTGTGGGACAACTATGTCAGAATAGCTGCTCAGCTCATCTGTCAGTCACTGCTGAGTGTCACAACATACAGCGACATGTTCCGCGACTCAGTGTCAGTGTTTCGCGACAGTATCAGTGACACATGCCACTATCCACTGACATATGCCAACAAGAACCGGAAGTGTCACCGGGCGTGTCACTAAGCATAGCAACATGTGCAATTGCCATTGGCAGACGAATACAATCAGAGTTATATTAAAAAAAGTCCTGGCTAATCCAAGCATTATTATAGCAGTAATAGTTACTCTGTTTTTGAAGTCCATAAAAAATGCATCTGTCCGTCGAATAACATCCATATTTAAAACTTTATAAAGTAAATTTCCAGCCGATCGCCTTCCGTGGAAAAGTGTTGAAAGTGCCATCTCGCAATTCAAGATGCGTAAGTGACGTCATGACGAGCGTACCTGGTCGCGTTTGGCACTTTCAACACTTTTTCCATAAATTGAACATGGAAGGTGGTCGGCCGAAACTTTACTTTATAAAGTTTTAAGTTTTTCTTACACAAATGCATCGATTCGCTTCAGAAGGCCTTTATTAACACCCCAGAGCCGCAATTATAATGCTTGGATTAGCCTGGACTTTTTTAATATAACCTAGTCATATACACCTAGGATGACTTGAGGGTGAGTAAATCATGGGCTAATTTTCATTTTTGGGTGAACTATCCCTTTAAAAGTAGACTGAGTTGGACTGACAATACATTTCTGCTGAACATAAAGTGTAAAATAGGGTGTACTTTCTGATGGTTTCTAATAGTCTTTAGTGCCAGTGTGGTGTGTTTTTTTTTTTAACAGGCCTGTAGACATTCAACACATTTATACACATTTAACCACAAGTTTTAGAAACTCTAAATGTGTGAACCATGTGCAGATGTCAAAGTGCAACAACCCATTAAGAGCACAAATCCTCAAAGACATTTCAAGCACTCACATTTGAGGAAACAAGTTGTGTTAGTATTATAAAGATAAACAAAATAAGCTGACAGAATTAATTATTTGCAAAAAAAACATAAGTCTAGTGCACACTGACTAGCATGTTAAAGTTCACGTCAGTGGGCAGAACTCTGTGGGCAAGTCCTGCGCATTTGGTACAGGAGAGTATCAGGTATTTCAGCTCTCAGTGGTTACATACTGAGGATTATTTCTAAATAAACAAAATTATACTAAGCCATTTCTTCTGATTTACTTTCTCAGAAGCTGAAGAGTTGTAGCAGTGAAAAACTGAACTAGTGTCTGTGTGACTCATAGACTCTTACATGTGAAGAGCAGCGAAGATACACATCTCACACACACATCAATAAAGACGGAGCGTATCTAGGCCACGCCCACACCCGGGGGGAAAATGACTCGGTTATTTAACATAACCTTGGTTCCCTGAGAGAAGGGAAATGAGTATTGCGTAGCAGTACGCTATTTGCATATCGAGTCTATAAAGGACCCTGTCATGTCATAGGGACTCAGGTTTAAAATCGACTGAAGTGACACACTGAGCCAAGCACAAGCACAGCATGCTACGCAATACTCGTTTCCCTTCTCTCAGGGAACCGAGGTTATGTTAGATAACCGAGTCGTTCCCTTTCGAGAGAATTACTCGTATTGCGTAGCAGTACGCTAGGGGAACCCATGTAAAACGCTGTGCGTGCTAGATCTCCAGCACCAGGGACTGTATAGGCTACAGCCCTTAGCAAAAAGAGAATGAACCTCTGGAGCCAACCGTGGTGGGCCCCAAGAAGGTAATGAGGGCACCCCAAGTAGGCCGGATATCATCGGGCCTTGTAGGATATGAAGTATAGCCGGATGAGGTCGGCCTTTATATACAAAATGAAGCAATGCTTGTGTTCACATAGGTGTTTACACACACTCATATGGAGAGAATACCTGCTTGTAAGGCAGGAACATCCAAATTATAGAATCTGATAAAAGTGGACGGTGAGGCCCAGCCTGCCGCCGCACAGATATCATCTATTGGTATGTCACTAGACCAGGCCCATGACGAGGCCATGCCTCTCATGGAGTGAGCCTTGACGCCTATAGGGCAGGTGAGGCTTTTGGACTGATAGGCCAGTGCAATGGCATCTACTATCCATCGGGACAGTCTCTGCTTTGTGACCGCACTTCCTTTAGTGCGGCCCCCGAAGCAGACAAAGACCTGTTCCCACTGCAGCGGAGCATTCTATATATAACCTCAGAGCTCTGACTGGGCATAGCACTTTAGGCACGTACCCGTGTCTAGGTTTGAGGACGACCCTGGAGTCGCTAGGCCCAAACTCTAAACAGGATTTATTCACAGACAGTGCATGCAGGTCACCCACCCCTTTGACTGATGCTAAAGCCAGCAGAAAAGTTAAGTGAAAGGTGCTTTAAGCTCACTGACTGTAATGGTTCAAACAGTGCTCTTTTCATAGCCTGTAAGACTATGGAAAGGTCCCAAAGCCTCCTGGCCCCTTTAAGAAATCGTAATATCAGGTCACATTTCCCCAGGGGCTTTTCAGCCACTTGTGCATGGTGCGCTGTTATAGCAGCCACATATACTTTGAACGTGGAGGGGGAATGACCCGCGTCCATTAGTTCTTGGAGGAAATTAAGCACGCCTGTCACCTCACATGACTGCGGGTTCAGATTACGTGCCTTACACCAGTCTGAGAAGACTGTCCATTTCATAGCATAGAGCCGCCTGGTCGTGGGGGCTCTAGCCTAAGAAATAGTGTTTTTCACCTTTTCAGGAAGGTCCCTTGGTACCCACTGATGGGCCATGCATGCAGGGCCCATAGATCGGGTCTGGGATGCCAGATCTTCCCTTTCACCTTCGTGAGGAGGTCCTTCCTCAGTGGTGTTGGCCATGGGCCTGAGTTCAGCATCTTGGACAGCTCTGCGAATCTGAATGCATACAGAGGGAGCCTGGGCCAATCGTGGGCCAGCGCATCCCTGTGTTTGGAAAAGTATATTGGGCAGTGAGTATTGTCTTCTGAGGCGAACAGGTCTACTTTCGCTTCTCTGAAGACCCTCCAAATCAACTGAATCGTTTGTGGGTGCAGCAACCACTCCCCTGGGGAAATATTGCCACTGGATAACATATCCGGACCCTGATTCAGGACTCCTGGCACATGAGCTGCTCTTAGCAAGCTCAGATTGCGCCTTGCCCATAAAAGGAGGTACTTCGCCATGGAATGCAGGCTGCGTGATTTTAGGCCGCCCTGGCGATTTATGTACGACATACTGCCATGTTGTCCGTACGGACCAGGACGTGGTGTCCCTTTAAATACGGGAGGAAAGCTCTCAGTGCCAGAATGACCGCTTTCAACTCCAGGCAGTTTATATGCAGCCTTTTCTCCGATAACGCCCAAAGGCCGGAGATCAGCATGCCCTGATGCAGGGCACCCCAATCCAGGTTGGATGCATCTGTGGAAACTACTTTCCATCTAATGATTGTGCCCATGCGGTCGCTTTCCAAGGGGCCAGAGCTCTGACACAGCCGTGGTTCACTTTTAACCAGCTTTGGAGGGGGCGCAAGCACAGTAGACCCAGATCGAGCACGGCTGATGCTGAGGCCATGTGACCCAGCATCCTCTGAAACTCTCTGAGAGGAGAGTAAGTGCCCGCTTTGAATGATGCCGCCCGGTACTGGATGGCGTGCGCGCACTCTAGTGTAAGCCGCGCGTTCATTCGTATGGAGTCTATGCATACTCCCAGAAAGGAAATATTCTGGGTAGGAGATAGATTGCTCTTCTCCATATTGTGGAATGAGGAAGTAGCGGCTGTAGAATTCTGATTCACTTTGCGGCGGATATACGGCTTCTATCACTACCTTCTCTTACAGTTTCATAACTTCGGCGCGGAGCACGTGACTCATGCTGCTTCGCACCGAGGTCTTGACCACAGCGCGAAAGCGCGGGGGTCTGAGAACGGACTGCAATGAATAGCCTCGTTTTATAGTGTTCATTACCCATGTCAATATGCCTGGGATGGCCTGCCACGCCTGGGCTGATATCGCTAGGGGCTTGATACAGTTTTGGGGCGGGCTTCTTTGTGAAAGGGGCCCAGTTACCCGGCTGTTTTGTGTTTGTGGCATTGTGGTAGGAGTGTTTAGCGGCGTGCACTGTGTAGTGGGCGCACGCTTTACATTCATAGTACTCGAGGCGCGAGACAGCTGATGCTGTGTGTGGAAAGTGCTTACGCCTACATAGGAAAAGCTCTTTTCGTGATATATATGGGTCGCCGTAGAAACAACGTTTGGGAACAGGCGAGCGCGTTTGGTCACGGGCTCGTTGGCTGTGAATGGGGTCTCCAGTCACCTGCCTGTGGGGGACTGAGAGGTGCAGATTGTGAGAGAATGGTGGTGGTCCGGCCATGGCGAGACTTAACCACCCTCTCCTTCTCACCGCTGTTAGGATGGCTTTGGCGGCTCTGGGTTCAGCACAATCTTGGGCCGAGGTCCCAGACGCTCTGGCTGCCTGTTACGCCTCGCAGAGCGTGATCGCTGTCTTGGCCTGGAGGCAGAGCGAGGCTGTGTACTCGCGGGCGCTGTCTTCGGCTGCTGTGAAGGCGGAGCAGAGCAGAGCTTGATCATTTGGGCAGGAAATGTTTCACGGCCTGCAAAGCTTTCTGCGCCTCTGTGAAGCGTTCCACGAATCCTACCACTGCGGGACCAAACAGACCAGCGGTCGTGATGGGAGCGTCGACAAAGGAGGCTTTATCCGACTCTTTCATTTCGGTGAGATTCAGCCAGAGATGGCGTTCGAGCACTGTCAGGCTGGCCATGGATTTCCCGATCGCCTGGGCAGTGGCTTTTGGTGGCTTGATCTGATGCTGTGCGTGTATATGTTGCTTGACTGCGATCATAAATCTAAATTTAAACTGTAAATCATATAGAGCGATCGGGTCTCTTCAGAGGACTTGGAGGAAACCATGTGATTAATATGGATTACTTTGGCAATGGTTTTTTGTTGTGAAATGTGAACAGTTTTGGCGACTTGTCTTTCTTTGGAGGGTTATAAATCTCTCATTATTTTGTGACTCCAGGTAAGATTTGTATTTAATTAACGTTACTTTCTGTGCCAGTGATATTTTTGACACAAAATGTAACTGTAACAGCACTTCTTTTTCGTTTTCAGCTAACGTTAATGTACATTCAATTTGACCAATCAGAGCCAAGCTTTTCAAAGCTACATTTAATCGAAGCAAACGCGAAAAGATGAAGATACTGCCCTCAGAATTTACTGGTAAGTTTTATACTGTTTGCATAAATAAATAGCTAACTGTTTAGTTTTTTCCTAGGTGGATAGGGCTGCTATGCATTTGCTAGCTAACAGTGAAATACCGCTGTAATATGATACTGACACCAGCTAATGTTAGATATCTAGCAACTTCAGCACTATAGTCAAATAGTCCCTTTCTAAAGACTTTGATGAATCTGTTTAAAATCGATCTGGTGACATTTGTCTGTCTCAAAACAACTATAAAACCAATGTCCAATGCATCGGCAGAAAACATAATTAGTCATTTTAACATGTACAACATTACATTAACATTCTATTTGTTTTTTTGTGGGGAATTACAAAGCTGCCGTTTCCTTGTTGAAATATTGGTAACATTGTGACCATCAACATCGTTTGAGTGTTAAGATGTCACACTCTAAAATTGGAGATTTTTTTTCATATTGCATTACATTCGAATCCATTCAGTTGATCTCTGGATCTGGCGGTAGATCTTTTAGCATAGCTTAAGCATAGATCATTGAATCTGATTAGACCTTAAGCATCTCGCTCAAAGACTTTCGATATTTTTCGTATTTAAAACTTGACTCTTCTGTAGTTACATCGTATACTAAGACCAACGGAAAATTAAAAGTTGTGATTTTCTAGGCCAATATGGCTAGGAACTATTCTCTCATCACGGAAGTTAGCTTATTTTCAGGCGCTGCGTAATATCATTGCGGCAGCAAAGTTCCTTGATTATTACGCAGGAATGAGAGAATAGTTCCTAGTCATATCGGCCTAGAAAATCACAACGTTTCATTTTCTGTTGGTCTTGGTACACGATGTAACTACAGAAGAGTCAAGTTTTAAATAGGAAAAATATCGAAAGTCTTTGGTCACATTTTAGCGATATGCTAACGATCTAATAAGATTCAATGATGTATGCTAAGCTATGCTAAAAGTTCTACCGGATTCGAAAATGGTAAAAGTCAACTGTTTAAACTCTAGGGGAGTTGGAAAATAAGCTTTTTTTCAACAAAAAAAGTTCCTTTAAAAATAATGGTTCTTTATTGGCATTAATGGTTCCATAAAGAACCTTTAACATCTATGGAACCTTTTTAATGCGCACAATTTTTTTTATACTGGAAAACATTTTTTTCTTTTGGAACCTTTGTGTATTGAGCTGCATCTTTCTGCAAAATTACAGCTGACCTTGGTACATTTATGACTAGTATTGATACACAAACTAATATTCTAAATTCATTAAGTACCCTAATTAAACAAATTTGAGGAATGATTGTTGCAGACATTTTGATACAGAAAAGAGGGAAATGTTCAGATGCGGCTTTGCAGGCTGATAAAAAAAAACATTGTAAAAGATAATTTAAAAAAAACTTTTACATCTCGCAATTCTGAATAAAGTCAGAATTGTGTGATACAACGTCGGAATTGTGAGATATAAACTCTGACTTTAGGCCTATATCTAGTAATTACGTGTTATAAAGTCAGAATACAGTCTATGGTCTTCACACACAGATGGGCGCGTCAATCTATCATTTAATGCCGTTGTGGAGAGAGACTCTATTCTTTCCGGTAAAATCACAAAACATAATGCACACAAACGTGTCCCTGCTCTTAATATACAATCCTTGATGAACATCTTTGATTTTAATGAAAAAGAAAAAATAACTATATGAGAGCGGATTAGAACCCAGAATCTTTGACATGGTTTGCAAATATTCTACCACCAGACCACTAGGCAATTCAAAAGTCACGAGCAGATCTATGTATTTATTCACTAATGCAAATAATCTCAGGACTAATAATATATTTGACACAAAGAACTTCACGCAGCCATCAGTAAACAACAGACTGATCACCCGGAAGCTGCGTTTATTGTTGCAGGTGACTTTAATCACTCAAACTTAAAGTCAGTGCTACCCAAGTTTCACCAGCATGTTTCCTGCCACACCAGAGGAAACAAAACCTTAGACCATGTTTACACAAACATGGCCGGAGCTTACGTTGCTACACCCCTCCCCCACCTAGGACAGTCAGATCACCTCTCTTTGTTTCTCAGACCCAAATATTCACCCCTCATCAACCGCGTGAAGCCATCAATGAAAACCATCAAGGTGTGGCCTGCGGGGGCAGACTCCACACTCCAGGAAAGGTTTCTAAACACAGACTGGAGTATGTTTGCTTCTCAAGCCACCAGTGGCGCTCACACGGACATTGACTTCTACACCTCCTCAGTATTGGATCATATCAATACCACCATCGACAGTGTTACAACCCAGAAACAGATCACCACATACCCAAATCAGAAGCCATGGATGAACAGGGAAGTACGACTCCTGCTGAAGTCACGCAATACTGCCTTCAGATCAGGAGATGCACAAGCCTACAGCGCATCCAGGGCAAACCTGAAGAGGGGCATCAAAAAGGCCAAGCACTGCTACAAGCTAAAGATAGAGGGTCACTTTTCCAACTCTGACCCTCGACGCATGTGGCAGGGCATCCAGGCCATCAGTGACTACAAACCCACCCACTCCACCCCCGCAGCCACTGATGTCAACTTCCTGAATGAGCTAAATTACTTTTATGCTCGTTTTGAAAGAGACAACAGAGAAACTGCCACCAAGCTCAAACCCTCAGCTGACCACTCACCAATCACACTCTCCTCCACAGATGTCTGCAAGGCACTGAGCCGGATCAGCGCACACAAGGCTGCTGGACCAGACAACATCCCTGGACGTGTGCTCAGGGCATGTGCGGAGCAGCTCGCTGGGGTTTTTACAGACATTTTCAACCTGTCTCTCGCCCAAGCAGCTGTACCATCATGCTTTAAACGCACTTCCATTGTGCCAGTGCCGAAACATTCCAGCCCGAGGTGCCCTAATGACTACCGCCCTGTAGCACTCACACCCATCATTATGAAGTGCTTTGAGCGGCTGGTCCTGGAACACCTAAAAGACTCTATACCATCCACATTGGACTCACACCAGTTCCCTTTCGAAAGGGAACTCTCGCTGCGTCTAGCTGACGCTATGGGGGAACGCCTCCAGCGTCACAGGTGTCTGAAGCTACTATCGAATCACGTCAATCCTATTGACCGACGACAACCCATGACGTCATCACTATGCGACCCGGAAGTATATAAGGGCGCTGTGCCAACACATACACATCTTTCTCGTCTTCAGGGACTGTCTGTAAAGCGGTAAATTCTACGGATCCTGGTAAAAGACTTTTGTAACATTATGAAACGCACTGAGAAGAGGCAGAACTGCTTCAGGAAGTGTGCCGACCCGTGTCAGAGATTTCTGACACCGGAAGACACACACACTCTGTGTGTTTTCTGCTTGGGAGAAGAGCATGCACAAGCAGTTCTTGAGGGTTCTGCTTGTGCAAATTGTGAGAGGTTTCCGCTGCGAACTCTCCGCTCTCGTTTGGCCCTCTTCTCGAGGGAAGGGGGCGCTTCATCTGGCGCAACCGATGTGGGTTCCACTCCCGCTGAGGCGGAGCGGCTACGCACATCGTGGGGCTCCCAGATGGAGCTCGCCGATCGTCTGGAGAGAGGCGTTGTTCTCTCAGACGATCCAGCGGCTGACGAGAGTGAGCTGCAGGTCGACGTGGAGAATGGCAGTTCTCCGCGAAGCTCTGCAGCGAGTGCTCTTCTGGACGGGCAGGAGATGGCTGAGGAGGGTGGTAACAACAACCAGGATCAGCCTGGATCCTCTCAGCCACCCTGTCCCGCGTACGCTGAGCTGCTGGACACTGTGGAGCGCGCCGCGGGCAGGCTGAGGCTGCCTTGGCGGCGCGCTAGGGGAGAGATCGCACGTGGTAGACTCGACGATCGGTTTCTCCCCGGCCACAGCCCAGTACCTCAGGCGAGCCTTCCATTCCTCCCGGACCTCCATGATGAGGTCCGGGCGGCATGGAGGAACCCGTACTCCGCCCGCATCCACCGGCATCAGCGAGCTAGTTTCGCTGATGTCGAGGGGATGGCGGAGCACGGGTATGTGTCGATGCCCCCCATGGACGAGACGTTCGCGAACTATCTCGTCTCAGGGCGTGCATCGACACTGAGAGCTCCAACTCTGCCATCCCGACCGCTGAGGGCGACTGCGCGGTTGAATGGCAGAGCGTACGCGGCAGCAGGTCAGGCTGGTGCGACCCTGCACACGATGGCTGTGTTGCAGGCGTACCAGGCGGATCTGCTGGAAGACCTCGACCAGGGGGCGGGGCTGTCCCCTGAGGCGGTGGCTGAGTTGCGCCGCACCACAGACCTGGCTCTCCGGGCCACTAAACAAACCGCTGCCGCGATCGGGCGGTCGATGGCGGCGATGGTGGCCACGGAGAGGCACCTGTGGTTGAGCTTGGCTGACATCGGGGAGAAAGAAAAGAGCTTTCTCCTCGATTCACCAGTTTCGCCCTCTGAACTTTTTGGCACCTCCGTAGAGACGGTGGTTGGGAAGTTCAGAGAGGCGAAGGCGCGCTCAGCCGCATTCAAAAACTGTATACCGCTGAGGTCTGCGTCCGCACCCAGGCAGGCGGGACCTGGTCCATCGCGGCTCGAGGGCCGTAGAATGGACCAGAGAGTGAGCGTCTCTTCCCGTGCCCCTCCTCCGTTGAGGAGTAGGACACAGAGGAGACGCCAGTCCCGCAGGAAAAGGGATCTTAGGGAGGTGATCCAAGACAAGCGCTCCCGGCGTTGGTAATGGGTCACCTCCTTTGAGGGGATTTCAATCCTACCCTCTCCCTTTTCCTTTTTAATAATGCCTTTTTAATGCAACATTTTAACATTCTATGTCTTTTAAATCCCAGGCGCCTCTTACATCAGGCCTGAGGCGGGCCTATGATGATTAGAACAGTGGTTCTGACGGCCCGCCGTAGCTTGGTTAGTGAGAGCGCCACTTTCAGGCATGCAAGGGCGGTAGAACATCGCGGTGATAGCTGCTTGGTGAGTCTTCGCTCTACGTGCCGCAGGTGAGAGTGGTAATTTTTTGTGTTGAAACACTAAAAAATGTGCTTCTTACAGAGACACCATTCCCTGTTGCAGTACGGGATTTTTCTGAGACGGAGCTAACTGAAGTTTTCTCCCTGTAGGTGGCTTATGTCAGCATCAGGTGCTGCTTGAGTATGTGTTGGCCTTCCCTTCTGCGATTGAGTTATTGCGGGGCTGGCCACCGCTCATGGTATCATAGTTTTGTATTAAGGCCTCCTCTCAGTGTGAGAGTGGTGTTTAGGCCGCCGATCTTTTCTATTGAAATGTTTGCGGGATACTAAGCGGTAGCACACCCTTCTGGGAGAATGGAGTGTTGTCTTTCTACCGCTTAGGGTTTTTTACTATATACCTTCGGTAAGCCACCGCAGGTTAGAATAGTTTGTCTCCTTCAGAGTGTTTGTTAGAGACTGATGCCGGAGCTTCAGTTGGGCATTTGGCTTAGGCTATGTGGATGAGGGAGCTGCATTGCTGAGGCACTGTCACCTCTGGTCGTCACTTCGTGATTTTGAGCCTTCTTGTACCATCCCTGTGGTAGCCTCCTCTCAATTGAGAGTCGTTTTTGTCAAAGCAATAATAGTATTAGTCAGCCAGTGGATCTAACTGTCAAGGGTTTCATAGCAGTCAGTTAAACTTGCTACCAGGTGGTAGGCCTCACCAGGCCTCCTTGGAGGCGAGTTCCTGAGTTGGATACTCGGGGAGCTAGCATTGCTTGCTATCAGGTAGTAGGCCCCTTCAGGCCTCCTTGAGGGCGAGAGCCGAAAATAAGGCGTGAATTTGATATGGCTAGCCTGATGGCTATCAAGCGGTAGGCCTCATCAGGCCTCCGTGGAGACGAGCCCCTAGGGTCTTTTTTGTTACTCTCACATTGTGCAATGTGTTTGATATCAGTTGGCAGGCCTTTGAAGCTAGGCCTCGCTGGAGGAGCGCTCTGAGTCTCAGTCGCTTGACAGCTAGCACGGCTGAGGTAGTGCTAGCAGGTGGTAGGCCTCACTAGGCCTCCCTAGTAGGCTTGCTCTCAGATAGAAGGCCTCTTTAGGCCTCTCTTTTGAGGGTGAGCTTCCGGTAGAAGTTCCCGGGCAGCTAGCATAGCTTGCTATCTAGGTAGGCCTCACCAGGCCTCCTGGGAAGGCAAGTATCGATGCAGGGCATCGTGAAAAATAGCCCGGCTGGCTTTTCAGGGTATAGGCTACAATAAGCCTCCTTGATGGTCGGCTGTTAGGTGGAAGGCCTCAGTCAGGCCTCCCGGGAGGCAAGTACCGATGTGTGGGCATCGGGAGTATTTTAGCCTGGCAGGCTACTCGGGTGGTAGGCCTTATCAGGCCTCCCTGAAGGCAGAAGAACCAGCCTAGCTGGCTATCAGGGTGTAAAGAGCCATTACGCTCCCCTGAGGGTCGGCTGCCAAGTAGGCCTCTATAGGCCTCTTGATCAGGCATATTATCAGTTGGAAGGCCTCGCTAAAAAAGCAGGCCTCACTGGAGGAAGTACCGATAATCACATCGGGACAACTGGCCTGCCGGCTAGCAGGTTGCAGGCCTCATCAGGCCTCCCTAAAGGCCTGTTGTAGTGGAAGCAGGCTAAAATGGGTGGAAGGCTTTACAAAAGCTTCCCTGAAAAGGAGTTCCCAGGTCATGGTCACTAGATCAGTAGTATATATTGCTATCTGACAGTAGGCCTGTACCGGGCTTATCCCAGAGGCCGGTAGTAGGCCTTATTAGGCCTCCCTAAGGCGTTCTTGGGGCCCACTCACTTGAGAAACAGTTAGGAACGAAAAACAAACAGGTAGTAGGCCTCTCCAGGCCTCCCTAAAGACTGGCTATCAGGTTGTAGGCCTCAATAGGCCTCCCTTGAGGGCGAGTTCCTGAATCAGGATGCTCGGCTAGCCTGCGTAGCTTGACTGTCAGGTAGCAGGCCTTCATTTGGCCTCCTTGAGAAAACAAGTTCAGTTTTCCAGCCTTGACAGACAGCTTCAACTGTTATCAGGTGGCCCACGGGACCTCCCTAGATGTAACCTCAGCAGTAAGCATGCTTCGCTGGCAGGTGGTAGGCCTCTTTAGGCCTCCCTGAAGGTGAGCTCGAACGCTCTATAAATTGGCATATATTGCTGTCAGGTAGTAGGCCTCTCTAGGCCTCCCTGAAGGTGAGCTTGAACGCTCTGTAAGTTGCCAGCATGGCGTGCTGTTAGGTAGTAGGCCTTTATAGGCCTCCCTGGGGGATAAACCTTTTATCAGGTAGTAGGCCCACCGGGCCTCCTTGAAGGCGAAGTTCCTGAGGTAGGTACTTCTTAGTTACCAGTTCTCTGTCTTAGAACTGGTCATAGTTGGCCTACAGCTGGAGGTTACCCGCCAGGCAGGCTCAGCTGCTCCCCTCACTGAGGGTCGTCTATGAGCTCACAGCCGCCTGAGCCTGGTCAGACGGTTGTAGGCCTCTCGTGAGGCCTCCTTGTTAGATCAGTCCGTAGGCCTTTCCGGCCTCCTTATTGCTTTGAAACACAAGCACCTGATAGATCCTTGATTGAGCAGGCAGACTCCCCTCGCTAGCAAGGGTTGTAAAGCGTTATGCTGAGTATTGCTCTCTTGGATAACCCGTCTCTGAGTTCCGGGCTGAGTAGGACTGCCACTTTTTCAGTCCCTTAGTTTGGATGCCTCCTGGGCACCATCCAGAGGCTCTGTCTCTGAACAGACAGGGTTGGCTAAACCGAAGTGTCCATAACTCTTAGGGCACCAGGTCAGGCCTCCCTGGTGGCATTCGGGAGAACTTGTTTCCCGAATAGTGACTGGCCAGGGTTCCTTCGGGTCCCCTAGCCACATTCCCTTTAAGTAACCCCTTCTGTTGAAGTAGTGGTCTCGGGCCTTTGAGCAGTCTGGATAAGAACCTCACGCAGTTGCGTTAAGGTTCCGTTTAGATGTATAGCTTGGGCTATGACCGTAGGGAATGCTGTCGCTGACAGCCCAGTGTGACCTGAGGGAGTGTCTCAGGTTTTTGTTCAGTTGAATTTACTTGTGTTGACAGTGGTCACTGCCACTAGGCAGACACTCCCCTCAGCATGGCGGCGTTGGTATATCGTTCCCCATAGCGTCAGCTAGACGCAGCGAGAGTTCCCTTTCGAAAGGGAACGTTCTAAGGTTACGTATGTAACCTCTGTTCCCTGAGAACAGGGAACGAACGCTGCGTCGCTTTGCCATGCTTCAGGGCCTATCTGCCACACAGTCCCTTCAGACGAGAAGATGTGTATGTGTTGGCACAGCGCCCTTATATACTTCCGGGTCGCATAGTGATGACGTCATGGGTTGTCGTCGGTCAATAGGATTGACGTGATTCGATAGTAGCTTCAGACACCTGTGACGCTGGAGGCGTTCCCCCATAGCGTCAGCTAGACGCAGCGTTCGTTCCCTGTTCTCAGGGAACAGAGGTTACATACGTAACCTTAGAACGTTTGCCTACCGCAGCAATAGGAGCACAGAGGATGCCGTTTCCATGGCACTGCACTCTGTGCTCACCCATCTGGACAGTAAAAACACTTATGCACGCATGCTGTTTGTTGACTTCAGCTCCGCATTCAACACTGTCATCCCATCCAAGTTAATTGCCAAACTTGGAGACCTGGGCATCAACACTTCAATGTGCAACTGGATTTTGGACTTCCTAACTGACAGACCCCAGAATGTTCGATCAGGATCCACCTGCTCCACATCCATCACTCTTAACACTGGTGTACCACAGGGCTGTGTGCTAAGTCCGTTTCTCTACTCCCTCTTCACCTCCGACTGCAAGCCTGTGTATGGAACTAATTCCATCGTCAAGTTTGCGGACGACACTACGGTGATTGGTCTCATCAACAACAACGATGAGACTGCCTATAGGGAGGAGATCCAGAACCTGGCCACATGGTGCGCTGATAATAACCTGCTCCTCAACACCACCAAAACGAAGGAGCTCATCGTGGACTTCAGGAAGGAGTCAAGAGGCACACACGACACCATCCACATCAATGGAATGGCTGTTGAGCGTGTCTCCAGTTTCAAGTTCCTGGGGATCCACATCTCGGCGGACATGTCGTGGACGACCAACACCTCCAGCCTGGTCAAGAAGGCTCACCAGTGCCTCTTCTTCCTGAGGACACTGAGGAAGAATCAGCTCTCCTCGGCTATCCTGGTGAACTTCTACCGCTGCGCAATAGAAAGCATCCTGACCAACTGTGTGGCAGTATGGTATGGGAGCTGCTCTGTTGCGGAGCGCAAGGCACTGCAGCGGGTGGTGAAAACTGCCCAGCGCATCACAGGGACTCCACTGCCTGCCATCGAACACATCCAGAGGAAACGCTGTCTGCATCGAGCTCGCAGCATCCTCAAGGACTCCTCTCACCCAGCCCACAGACTGTTTTCTCTCCTGCCCTCCGGCAGGCGTTTCAGGATCCACCGGACCAGGACCAGCAGACTAAAGAACAGTTTTTTCCCCAGAGCTGTCTCTTTATTGAACTCAAACCCCCGTTGATCCACTTCCCTCATAAACTGATAACTCTCCTACCTCACATCTTCCTTCACTTTGTTATTTGCACTACCGACTGTTTATTACAGTAACAACTGTTTACTTATGCATTCTGCACCACCATACCGTAACTGGATTATGCTCATCTGCACTGCCGACTGTATTTACAGTAACAATGTTTACATTTGCATTTTGCACCGTACTTCTAACTGGAATATGCAACCACTTCCACTGCACTTTTACACTTTCTTTCGGATAGCTCTGTCCATAATTTATTGTACTAACTTAATCCACTGCTATATTCCTCATATTAGCCTAACATATTATTGTATACCTCTAACTGTAAAATTCTGTTCAAGTAATAACCGTCTGTATATTTATTCATAGTACATATTCACCTGTAAATTCTGTTTATAGTAATAGCCATCTGTATATTTATTCATAGTACATATTCACCTGTAAATTCTGTTTATAGTAATAGCCATCTGTATATTTATTCACTGTATATATTCATCTGTAAATTCAGTTCTACTTATAGTAATAACCATCTCTCTACTTATACATATTTATATATATTCAGAACATTTTTATGTCCTGCACTTACGCAACCATTGTATATATCCTGCACTTGCTGCTATTGCACTTCTGGTTAGACCTAAACTGCATTTCGTTGCCTTGTACTTGTACTTGTGTAATGACAATAAAGTTGAATCTAATCTAATCTAATCTAATCTAAATGAATGCAAATATTGTTTGCAAATAGTCCCAAAAGGATTATTTCCCAACCAGAATTAGACCTCGAATTCCGTTCACTGTTCAGTTTCTTTATGCTTAATAAAAATTAAAAAAATTGCTGCTGCTGAATCTGTATGAGACCACGGAGGAAACGAGAGAGCTCAAATGACGCAGCGCGAAAATTAGTTTCCTGTAACGGCCCTGCATTATTTTCACAGTATTTTATCATTACGCCATTATATTGTGAATATCACACTTAAAGCCTGTGAAGTGATAATAATGTAATTTACTGTGAAATATTTCAGTTACATATTGTGAAATCCTGGAATTTTTTTACAGTGTACTGTTCATATTTCTATACTGCTAATTCTATATTTATAACATATAATTGTATAAATATGTCCCTGTTCAAAAGGTGAGGATTTATATGATGTCCTGCAAATGTCAGTGGTTAAACATCTTACCACCATAGTAAAGCAACGTACATTGTATCCTGCAGTTTATATGCAGATGTGCTCCATAGAGACCAAAGTGAAGAGAATGCTGATGATGACTATGAGATTGTAGATATGGATGATGATCATGAAGATCAACTTGACTCTGACTTCATTTAAAATAACATATAGCTTAAACAAAAATTTGCATTATTTGCTTGTACTCTGCATAATGATGGTTTAAGTTTCAGCTTACTTCCTCAAATCTGCTTCACAGCTTTATGTGTTAACTTTGTCTTCTGAGAACAGAACTATTCTCTGAAAGTTTACTGCCAATTCAGTGTTATTTGGTCACACAGAATGCTAAACTTAATGCTTAAACTTTTAAAAAAAAAAAACGTCAGACATAGTTATGGCACGCACGGAGATGAGAATGGTATGTATGGACTTATCTAACTCTGGGGAATACAGTTAATAAGCCAAAGTTCCAAAAAGTTTGCGTGTTCATTTTAAAGTCATTTACCAATAATTGTAATTTCAAAACTATTTTGCTACAAATTGTCTATTAATCTATTAGTCTGACTTTACATTGCTTTAATGCGTTACTAGTATTTTAATGATAGTATTCACACTAAAATATACAGTAAAATGTTCCCACTCATACAACATTACCCAGAATGCAATGCAGATTACAGTATTTTACTGTAATATAAAAATGCAGTATTGTTCTGTAGGTTTTTACAGTAATGTGCTGCTAAATCTACAGCGACATTTGACTACAGTAAAGAGTGGGAGAGTTGGATTACTAATGAATTAAAATCGATGATCTGACTCCTGTCCAACATCATGTGCACTGATCAGGACATCTGCAACTTTTAAACCATCTAGACTGCACTCTGCCGGTAGCTGCTGAAAGAGGTTTGAATCAACAGCTAATCAGTTTTGACTTTGCTAAGTGCGTTACTTCACGAAAGACGTACTGTAGTTCTCTATGAAGTTAAAGCGCAACACAAAGGTAGGCGCGTTGTTGTTGGATTATCATACAGTATTAATTAATTACACATTTTTGGATGTGGTGTGTGCATTAACGTGTGTGAAATGTCTGCTAATCACGTTGCTTATTCTGATCACTTATATTGGGCACTTTTTTCCCTTACAGTGCTTATTCTTACTGACATTAGAAATGATGCATGTGTTTTTCTGAGGGTTAAAGTCGTTGTTTCATTTCTTGATTGCAATTTTGAAAGTTTCCGCCTGGACATTTTAGTCAAATTCTCTTAATTCTCTTTAATGCATTTGATCCGTTTTCTTGGTAAATTGGTTTCTTTTTTATTTTGTCATCATTATTTAGTTTGAAAGAGATTCAAATTTTGCTTATCAACCTTGGTTGACATGGAAAAGTTATATTACAGTATTTTGGCAGTTTTTTCTTGGAGTGGGCGGGTTTTGATGAGCTTTTGGGGCTGAAAATCGTCAACCCAATCTGGCAACACTGCGGGAGTGACTGATTGACCTATACTTGGACTGAAAGGGAACTGCAACGGTCACACCAATATTATCAATATATGGGCCTATATATTTTAAACTTTAAACTTTAAACACCAATTACCAATATTATTTGTGTTGCGTCTCCTTTAGGGGCACAGACATACCAGTTCCTGATGGACAGATCACTTCCTAACACACATGGACTGTTAGTTTCAGTTCTTATCATAGCACCATCAGCACTTCTCATGAGCCAGGAAATAACCTCTTAAATTCATTGGCACTTTGAAACAACACAAGGACAGCAATGCCAAGACCTTATCTTCTCATTTTGATATTGGGTAAATACAAATTAAAATTTTTGCACTTTTTTTAAATCATAGATTAAAATATTCTTCTTATAGTAGGCTTACTGCATGTCACAATGTAATATTTCATCCTTAATAAATCGGTCTACTTAAAGATTATAAGTCTTGCAATAAATTACATCTTTTTAGTTGCTCTGCCAACTCATATTTTTCTGAACTTTTCACTTTTTTTTAACTGAACTGAAACTCGTGGCTAATAATAGAAAGTAACTTGAAAACAACTGATTATAGTTACATTTGAGTTGACATGATTGATTTTGAAAAGACATTCATCCACAACTTAACTGCTCTAAATAACTTGTAAATGCTTCATGACAATTATCTGTCCACATGAACTAAGATTAATAAATGCTTTAGAAGTATTTTTCATTGTCAGTTTATATTAGCTAATTAATTAACTTATGTTAAATAATGGAGCCTTATTGTGAAGTGACTGAATAATAAAGAATCAGAACATAGTAAGTCAATATCTGGGGCATGTTGTAGTCCAGATTAAAACATACACTGTAAAAAATATCACATGCTATCTGCTTAAAAAAATTATGGTAACAATATTACACGCATTATATTTGAGTAGATTTTAAGGTTGGTTTTTTTTAGTGAAATTTACCCAAATAAATTAAGTAAAAATTCCTAAATTATTTAGTCTATGGCACATGATGAATTTAATATTATTAGTGGAAAGTGCTTTTTTAATTTAAGTTGACTTTAAAAAATAGGTTATAAATTATATTAAATGGAAATGACCTGTTTATACATAGACTGTTTACTGCTAGCGCAAGCAGAAACAAACTTGTTATTGCACGAGCATTAGAAAAGTTATTTCTCATTGAACAAAGAAACATGCTTCATAATAATAATAATACTTGCAGGTATTTACATCACAACCTTACCATAAGCTCTACTCTTCTGCACAATGGTAACGGTCAAAACTTCAACATAACAGAAACTCTTTCAAATGTCAAACATAACCAAACATTAAATATTTACAGATGTTTCCCTTCACTCAAAAACACATAAAATAACACTTAATTTCAATATTAACTCTCTATTTCCAGCCATATGCAAAGCATGTTGGGAACTAACAATGGTGTCTCTAAATAAAACGTCTCGGTTACGTATGGTAACCCTCGTTCCCTGAAGGAGGGAACGGAGACGTACGTCGGTAATAACCGACGAATTGGGATCACTTCAGAGAGCCCCTATCAGCTTCGAGAACAGGCCAATGAACAATTGGCGTGCGAGATTTGCATCTCGCACTCCGCCCCGCGCCCGCGGGTATAAACAGGAAGCGAGAGCACCGCACTGACGTTTTTCACTGAGGAGCCGAACCAGAGACCGGCCAAGCAGTGATGGAAGGAACTGTGGCGACGGGACGTACGTCTCCGTTCCCTCCTTCAGGGAACGAGGGTTACCATACGTAACCGAGACGTTCCCTTTCAGTCGGTCACTACGACGTACGTCGGTAATAACCGACGAATTGGGATCCCTATGGAAAACGCCACAGTTACTACCACTTCCAGCGCCCAGCGAGAGCCCCTCAGACCCCGTTCTGAAGCGGGCGGGAAGATTCACGCTAGAAGAGTCATACTGCTGTTCTGCAAGACCCATTCAGCAGACTTGATTGGATAACGCTGGGAAAGCGTGCCCGAAGGACGCTGCGGGAGCCACATCATGCCCGGAGGGAGTTACCATGTGGAGAAACACGTATGGGCTGGCCGTGGGCAGCACATCATACGGAGTCCCAGGGGAGGCCCCGGCCTAATGCAGGCGGGGGACGACACCGTACTGAGACGGCAGAGAACTCTGCCAAGGGAAAGACACAAGCTCGCCGTAGGGAGCTGTACCGTGGAAGATACACGTATGGGACCGCCGTAGGGGTCACGACATACGGAACCCAGCCTGACACAAGTTCCACCAATGCATACGAGTGCCAGACCTGGCGTCGGACGCTCCGCAACATCCGACTGCCGAGGGGTGCGGAGGACTCAACAGGGTTCGCCAATCCTGGGGAACTCGACTGGAGAAATAAGCGCACGTATCCGTTTCAGGGAAAGGGAATGGCGCAGCAAGCCGACACTAGAACGGGTACTTCAGTGAAGCTGACTATGGGAAGCGAGCACACGAGAAGCCACCGGCTCTACACGCAGGCTATAAAATCTAGCGAACGTGTTGGGTGTCGCCCAGCCCGCAGCTCTACAAATGTCTGTCAGCGAGGCGCCACGAGCCAGCGCCCAGGAAGAAGCAACACCCCTGGTGGAGTGCGCTCTAACCCCGAGCGGGCAGGGCACGTCTTGGGATTCATACGCCAAGACGATGGCATCCACTATCCAGTGGGCCATCCTCTGCTTGGAGACAGCCTTTCCCTTCTGCTGTCCTCCGTAACAGACGAAGAGCTGCTCTGAGGTCCTGAAGCTTTGCGTTCTGTCCACGTAAGTCCGGAGAGCACGGACGGGACAGAGCAAAGCTAGGGCTGGGTCTGCCTCCTCCGAAGGCAGCGCTTGCAGGCTCACCACTTGGTCCCGGAAGGGAGTAGTGGGAACCTGGGGCACATATCCAGGCCGGGGTCTCAGGATCACCTGAGAATCACCCGGCCCGAATTCCAGGCACGATTCGTCAACCGAAAATGCCTGCAGGTCCCCTACCCTCTTAACTGAGGCCAATGCAATCAGGAGTATTGTCTTTAGAGACAAGATCTTAAGCTCTACTGACTGTAAAGGCTCAAAGGGCGCCCTCTGAAGTGCGGTCAGCACCAGAGTCAAGTCCCAAGAGGGTATAGAAGAAGGGCGAGGAGGATTTAGTCTCCTCGCTCCCCTTAGGAACCTGACGATCAGATCATGCTTGCCTAAGGACTCACCATTAATGAGATAAAAAGATTGTCCCAAGAAAAGATAGCACAGATCCGATCGAACATTTCCGGGGGTCTTCTTGGTGAGAAGAGCACCAGTCGACGAACAGGTTCCACTTCAACGCATAAAGCCGTCTCGTAGAGGGGGCTCTGGCGGAAGCGATGGTGTCGACTACCGCTTGCGGTAGGTCACCTAGAAGCTCCGCGTCCCGTCCAGGGACCAGACATGGAGTTTCCAGAGGTCTGGACGCGGGTGCCATAGGGTGCCCCGTCTCTGAGACAGAAGGTCCTGCCTCAGAGGAATGGGCCAAGGAGGTGCTGTCGCGAGGAGCACTAGTTCCGGGAACCACGTCCTGTTGGGCCAGTACGGAGCTACCAAGAGGAGTTGCTCCTCGTCCTCCCTGACCTTGCACAGAGTCGGGGCCAGCTGTGTGCCAGTGCATCCGTGCCGAGGGTCCCCTCGGACAGGGAATAGAACAACTGGCAGTGGGTCGTGTCGTGGGCGGCAAACAGATCGATCTGTGCGGCCCCAAAACGACTCCAAATCAGCTGGACCACCTGGGGGTGGAGTCGCCACTCTCCGGGAAGCACTGGCAAACGCGACAGCTCGTCGGCCGCACGGTTGAGCAGGCCCGGAATGTGGATAGCACGAAGGGACCTCAGATGCTTCTGACTCCACAGGAGGAGATGGCGGGCGAGTTGGGACAAACGGCGGGAGCGTAGACCACGTTGTTTGTTGATGTACGCAACGGCCGTCGTGCTGTCCGTCCGGACCAGAACGTGCTTGTCTTTGAGCGACCCTTTGAGGCGGCTGAGAGCAAGACGAACTGCCAGCAACTCTAGGCAATTGATATGCCATTGCAGTTGGGGCCCCGTCCACAGACCCGATACTGCAAGCCCGTTGTACGTGGCACCCCAACCCGTGGGTGAGGCATCCGTGGAGACAACATGATGCCTGGACACTTGTTCTAGAGGCACTCCTGCCCGTAGAAACGAAGGGTCCGACCACGGGGTGAGGGTTTGGCGGCATCTCGGCGTCACTTGGACACGGAGGGACCCGCTGTGCCACGCCCATCTCGGGACTCGGTCGTGTAGCCAGTGCTGAAGCGGTCTCATATGGAGCAGCCCTAGCGGCGTTACTGCGGCTGCTGCTGCCATATGCCCCAGGAGCCTCTGAAAATGTTTCAGTGGAACCGCTGTACTGCGTTTGAGCGTACTCAAGCAGCTCAGCACCGACTGGACGCGCTCCTCTGTGAGGCGCGCAGTCATGGCGACCGAGTCGATCTCCATCCCGAGAAAAGAGATCCTCTGTACGGGACAGAGTTTGCTCTTTTCCCAGTTGACCCGAAGACCCAACTGGCTGAGGTGCCGGAGCACCATGTCCCTGTGTTCGCACAACTGCTCCCGCGACTGGGCAAGAATCAGCCAGTCGTCGAGATAGTTGAGGATGCGAACACCACGCTCTCTCATTGGAGCAATGGCCGCCTCCGCGACTTTCGTGAAGACACGGGGCGACAGGGACAACCCGAAGGGTAGGACTTTGTACTGGTATGCCCGTCCGTCGAAAGCAAAGCGTAGAAACGGTCTGTGTCGAGGGAGAATCGAGACATGAAAGTATGCGTCCTTCAGGTCGATCGCTGCAAACCAATCCTGGGGACGGATGCATCTGAAGATGCGTTTCTGGGTTATCATTCGGAACGGCATCCTGTGGAGGGAGCAGTTCAGGTAACGCAGGTCCAGGATCGGTCGTAACCCGCCACCTTTCTTGGGTACAATGAAGTACGGGCTGTAGAACCCGGACTTCATATCGGCTGGAGGGACCGGCTCTATCGCGTCCTTCGCCAATAGGACAGCGATCTCCGCCTGAAGCACGGGGGCGCCCTCCTTCGGTATAGAAGTGAAGTGGACACCCCTGAACTTCTGGGGACGGCGGGCGAACTGAATCGCATAGCCGAGTCTGATGGTGCGGATGATCCAGCGAGACGGGCTGGGGAGCGCTAGCCAGGCCCCCAGAGACCGAGCAAGCAGGATCATCGGCATGACGGACGTACCCGGAGCGGGGCAGCGCAGCGGAACGCAGGGGCCCCAGGACGACATGGGAGTGGTCCGTGCAGGGGTCTGGGTCTGACACACGACCTGCATCCGCTGAGGGGACGGGCGAGCGTGGGGAGGCACTTTGTGTGCGTCCGCACAACCGACGCCCCCTGTTGGCGAGGAGAGAGGTGTCTGAGGGGTACGAGGCATGGTAGCGTCGCATACCGCCAGACGCGCTCTCTTGGCACCCAGAGATGTTAGAAACTGCTCTTTTATTGAGAATTTGGGTGCCACTGGCACTGGGGCCAGTGGCGGAACAGAAAGAAAAATGGGGTTCCCCCGGCCCTCCACCGGGGGAAGGAGTGGTGCTGCAGCCATCTCCTGAAGAGCAGTTTCCTCCATCTCTGGGCGGCCCGTCTCAGGGTCTCTTCCGACGGCGCTTGCCACCTGGCTTGGCAGCGGCCTGAGCGGGCTGGACGTTCTTCCCGCGACCGGCTCCACGCCCACGGCCGGTGGAAGGCTGCCTCTGGGCTGGGGCGGGAGCGGGGGCGGCCGCAGGAGGACGTCCTCGGCGACGGGCAGGCGGAGGTGCTGCAGCCGGCGGCTGGGTGGAGGCAGCAGCGGGCCGCCGGTGCAGGATGTGTTTGATGGCCTCCGTCTGCTTCTGGGCGGCCGAGAATTGCTGGGCGAAATTTTCGACCGCGTCGCCGAACAACCCGGCCGACGATATGGGGGAGTCCAGGAACCGGTTCTTGTCAGTCTCCCTCATGTCGGCCAGGTTGAGCCAGAGATGCCGTTCCTGGACCACTAAGGTGGACATCGCCTGACCCACGGAACGGGCGGTAACTTTCGTCGCCCGGAGGGCGAGGTCCGTCGCCGCCCGGAGCTCCCGGAGGAGCTCTGGGTCAGACCTACCCTCGTGCATGTCCATGAGTGCCTGGGCTTGGTGCACCTGAAGCAACGCCATGGCATGCAAGGCAGACGCGGTCTGTCCGCAGGACCTGTAGGCCTTCGCAGTTAGACTGGACGAAAACCTACAGGCTTTGGACGGGAGACGAGGATCACCACGCCACTCGGAGGCGGTCGCCGGACGCAGCTGCATCGCGACGGCGCGTCCGACTGGCGGGATCCTCTCGTAACCCTTGGCCTGTCCACCGTCAAGGGTAGTGAGGAGGGAGGAGCCTCCAGGTCTGTTTC
Source organism: Gobio gobio (assembly GCF_949357685.1). NCBI lineage: Eukaryota > Metazoa > Chordata > Actinopteri > Cypriniformes > Gobionidae > Gobio > Gobio gobio. Next base: position 53,310,826 of record NC_137097.1, on the reverse strand, counting down.
TGGCACTGAAGGGTGTCGTCCACGACCTGGAAAGCTCCTCATGCACCTCCGGGAAGAATGGCACTGGGGCGGGACGCTGAGAACCAGCGCGACCCCCCCCCAGGAACCAATCATCCAACCTAGAAGGTTCGGGACGTGGTGGAGGGTTCCACACAAGCCCGACCTTTTCGGCGGCCCGGGAAAGCATAGCCGTCAACTCAGGGTCCGACTCAACCGTTGCCACTCTCCCAGAGGGAGGCAGTACAGCTGAATCCTCATCCTCTGAGGACTGGAACTCCCCCTCCGATGCTGCGATCGACATCTGCTCGTCCGCGGGCGCTCCGAAAGAGATGACTGGGCGCCCGTGGGCGGGACCAGCGATCTCTTCCGGTGGCGCCACCGGCAGCGGTGCTTGAGAGGGTTCAGGGACCTGCGTAGGGACACTAGGCGGGTTTGTCCTGAACGTTATCCTCAGGTCACCCCGGCCATCCGTCGAAGTAGGTCTATCCTGGTTAGGGATAGCTCTAGATCGAGGTATGGGGAGGGGGACTCCGCCTTCCCGGAGGTAGGTGAGTCTCGACCTAAGCACCGCAATAGTCATGTTCCCGCAGTGAGAACACGAGCTATTCACAAACGCTGCCTCAGCGTGCTGGAAGCCCAGGCACGTGATGCAGTGAGTGTGGCCGTCAGCGGGCGAGAGGGAACGACCGCATCCAGAAACGCACGGGTGGAATGACATCTTGAAAAAGACGCAGTGTCACACCCGTGTTGCTCTTTTTGTGAGGAAACGCTCTTTTAAGAGAGTGCTGAAGCACCCAGGGAAACCACGGCAACACACAGGGGATAGTGCAGCCTGTGTTTGCACTCAGAAGGAACGCCCACCGATACCAACAAGCTCTCTTGCTGTGATAACAGCAGTTGTTCCTCGCAGCTTTGAGTTCGCGGTCCCGCTGGAAAGCGCCGTCACACCAGCACACGATCCTCTTCTCTCTTTTGTTCTTGTAGAATTCTCTTCGCTGAATAAACAGGAAGCAGTCTGTAAACTTCAAACGCCGGTTCGGCTCCGAAGTGAATGACGTCAGTGCGGTGCTCTCGCTTCCTGTTTATACCCGCGGCGCGGGGCGGAGCGCGAGATGCAAATCTCGCACGCCAATTGTTCATTGGCCTGTTCTTAAGTTCTCGAAGCTGATAGGGGCTCTCTGAAGTGATCCCAATTCGTCGGTATTACCGACGTACATCTCCGTTCCCTCCTTCAGGGAACGAGGGTTACCATACGTAACCGAGACGTTTGTAATGTTAGCATAGTATGTTAATTAGACCATTAGCATAGGTTGAATTGAAAGAAACATTGGAATTTGAATTAAAAAAACATTGAGGCAATATAATAATCACACAATATTAATATTAATAATAAGATAGTTCAATCTGTAATTGTATCTCTTCCATCAGTAATTTTCTTTCAATTAGGCTACCCTACCACCCACACTCAAAAAATAACTACTGGGTAATTTGTTAGTCAGAGAACACAGTGTGTTTTTTGGCACATGCACTGAGCAGGGAACGCAAATGTTATTTTGTTATTATTTTGTGTGAATTTATTTGGAAAACTTTAAAAGAAGCGAGACCGTTATATTGCATCCGGAGTCTGAGAATGCAGGACTCTGTGTGCAGGTGTTATACTATCTTCCGAACAGCAGGAGGCGCTGTCTCGAAAATGCGGGACTCTGGGTGCGGGACTGTAGATGCAGCAGGGTCCGAGTCTGCAGCTTCATAATGTTGAATTCGTATGAATTCGTACGAATGACCTACCTCAAACCCCGCCCCTAAACCTACCCGTCACTGCGGTTTAGACAAAACGTACAAATTTGTACGAATTAGCCACCTCGTAAAATAGGTACGAATTGGTCGTGAGATAGCATTGGCCTAAACCAGTAACAACATTACACGACACAGACTGCTCTTGTCCCATAGCGCGCAGAAAGAAAAAAAAAATATGTTTCCCTCTAATATTCAGTTCATTCATCAGCTGCTCTGAGCAAAATATAGCTGAACTACCAGGATCCAGAAAAGCATGTTTTAAATTAGTTTGTCTCCTTTGGCTGATTTTACTTGCACTGGAATGATTGACAGTAGGCATTTTTCATTACCACCCCCTGTATGTCCACAAGTTTGTGCAGACACTATTCCTTTGTCCCTTCTCGTCCACTATTGGCATGCGATGAGCAACCCTGAAAGATGTGCCTCCTGACTACAAACTTCACACACACAACACAAGGCAGTTGTCTCACTCCATAACCCGGGTTCACACTGTATGTTTTTGGCTGTATGTTTAGAGACTAAATTTGAAAATCCTAAAAGATTCTGATCCTAAAATCTGTAGTCTTTGGTCGTTTGACATGTTGATGATTAATGACCTCTTGCAATAAAATTTGACCTCAGACAAAACTCTGTCAGTCAAAGATGTGGCGCACAGTTCTGTGTGACTTCTCCTATGACGACCATTAAATTGTCTTTGTTTTTCAAGACAAAACAAAATGAACGCAAGAGATATCTTTGTTAGCAACCATTTTAGTCCTGCGTGTAATGCAGCTCACAGTCACCTGTCATGAAGTCTATTGAAGGCGAGTTTCAGTTGAACCCATGTGCAGTTTATTAAACAAAATATGTTAACAAAACAAAAAAGGACTTGGCTGTTACTCGATTAACTCGATTACAAAAATTCCTTGAGGCAAAAATTCTGCCTCGAAGCCTCGTTAAATTCCTATGACGCGCACCATATGCGCAGGGATCTGATTCACAGGGACCGCTGTTCAATGTTCAGGAAGCACACCATAGCACGTGATACATTTTGAATTTAGTTTAGATTCTAGATGCCCAGAATCACTATAGTAACTGCATGTTTTACACAGTTTCTGTAAGTTGATTACCGTTCTTATAGCTGCCACACACACACACACACACGGCGCGCGCAAGCCCCGAAGCCAGATCGCTTTCACTTTCGTCCTCATAAAATTTGTCAAGTAAATGCTTTTAAAGCCTTGCCAGTTTGAACATTGAAGCGATTGTGCACTATTCAAAAACAACAATACGGAAAACTTATCCGTTCAGTGCTCAGCTTTTTTCTGTGACACGGAGAGTTGAGCCGTGTCGGGTCTTTGACAACGAGCGCGCGCCCTGAAGGCAGACCTCTTTTCGCGTGAAGATCGCGCGCGGAGAGCAGCGCAGAAACGCAGTGTCAACCGTCCTGTGACTAAAGTAAAGTCACTAAAGTAGCTTAGAAACTCAACTCAACCGTTATAGGCATATATTTGAATACCTTTGAAGTAATTACAAACGACAGCTTCATAATGAATAGAGACGGAATGAGTAATCCACACACACAATCACTCTCTCATTAATGCATCCAAATAAATGTAATGTAGGTCTACTACTGTGTTAATGTATCTGTATCAAGCCTGTAGTGCTCCTGTCAGAAATTGAAGCTTCCGCGCCTCGATCGCCCCCCGGTGGCCGGTCCCAGTATAGCTCCTAAACCCCGCCTCTCCATGTATTTGAATGGAGAGCGAGACACACTAAACAATTAAATTACACTTCAAATAATTGTTTCCTAAAGATGGTTTCTGTCATTTTAGGCAGTTTTTATAATACGATAATTTCGTTTCAAGTGTTCGTTTTTTAAATAAGTTTAGTTTTAGAGAGTTATTTGATGCTATAAAAACGGGGGGTGTGACGTCATGATTGACAGCTGAGATTGACGGCTTTGAGTGAAGTTGTCACTGAGGCACTAACGGACTTTTTTCGGGATTTTTGGGAGGAGATTGGAGCTTAAGCTTTAATTTCTACATTCCCATAACTTTTTATTTCACACCAACACAATTAATTATTCTGCATCTGCGAGAGTGTGGGCGGGCTTTTGATAATCGCGCCTCTACTTCCTGTTCTCTACTGCGCAACTCCGGTCCCGAGATCGCTACTGCGCAGACTCGGTCCCAAGATGTCAGCGCCGTGAGCGGGCCTATGAAAGCTTCAACTATGGTCAACGGAAGTCAATGAAGTCGCGTCGTCCATATTTTTTTACGGTCTATGATCTATATCTGATGTACAACAAACATAAATCTGCCCCATAGACAATAACTGCTGAAAGTGAACCGTTTCCTTCAAGTATTTTAAAATCACAAAGAAATGAAAAATTCCAACTGTAATAGTAGAAAATCAGTAACACACACACACACGCATGCACCCTCCTCTCGCGTCAGTCAGACCAATCGTGGCAATGCATCACATATGCTTAAACTTTTATGTTGCCACGCAACAATAATTTCAGCATTCACTGTATACACCGGGATTTTGTGACGCGATTTTTCGAACGGATGCTTCACCTAAAATGCACCGCTATGCAAGTGATGCAAGCCAAATGCAGCGTTCTATTGAAAATTAATGTATGTATGCCGTACCAAACTGCAATGAAGCCTCACGCGCACACACACACACACACAGGTTGCTATGTTACCATAGCAAATAGGCTCAACCCAGAAATAATATATTATTTGTTAGTAGCCTAATGGTAAATGCTGCAGGTGTAGAAATCTACATAAAATATATTTACTTTGATGTCAGGGCTAGATTACAGCATGAAACCTGTTGTGCATATTAATAAATTAAATTGCTTTTCCTCTTCATTTTCGTTATGCATTATTTGTTTTGGTTGTTTAAAAACACAGATTTTTTTTTATCCGATTAATCGATCGATTAAGTGCTAGATTAATCGATTACAAAAAGAATCGATAGCTGCAGCCCTAGACTTGGCTAAGCTTAACTTAACTTGACTTGACTATGACCATAAAACAGAACAGCAGTAACAGGGAACACAGCTAGACAAGATACAATGTTAACATGAGGGCTATTTATCAGAGATGTATAGTAACGAAGTAGAACTACTTCACTACTGTACTTAAGTACTAAAAGGCAGTATCTGTACTTTACTAGAGTATTATTTTTTTCTCCTACTTCCACTTTTACTTCAGTACCTATTTTCGATGAGTTTAATACTTTTACTCCGACATTTTTTGTATGTGCTGCATCGTTACTCGTTACAATTATAAAAATGTTACGAATCATTCCATTCCAAACCCACATTACCGCGCATGAGAGAGAGAGAGAGAGAGAGAGCGCGCGCAAGAGTGCGAGAGAGAGACAGAGCGCGCATTCACTGTCTCTAAAACAACACGAGCGTCTTGCGCTCAAATTGCTCTCTATTTGTTTACATAGTTAATGTGCACTGTGAAGTAACATATACAAACAATGAACAGCTGTATTTTTATTAACTAAGATTAACAAATACAGTAACAAATGTATTGATCATGGTTAGTTCATGTTAGTTATTAGTCTAATACATTAACTAATGTAATGTTAACAAATCAAACCATATTGTAAAGTGTTACAAACAAATCATTTACTCAGAACACCTCTTGAAATGAGAATATAAGTGTGCTTACCCCATTTTTTTTTTAGTAAGAGTGGTTATAGTAAGATTTAATCTTAATGAACTACAGTATTTTCAGGTTATTTATATGACAATATGTAGAAAAATTACCTACCAACATTGTGATTGTCCTTTAGCTTAATCATTTGAAATAATAAAAACAATATGATGTTCAAACTTTTGACTACTTTCTTTAATAACTACATAACAATACTTGTACTTTTACTTTCAGTACTTGAGTAGTACATTTTAAAATAAACTACTTGCAATACTTAAGTACAAAAAATGTTGAATACTTTAGTATTTCTACTTAAGTGTGGTGCTTAAAGGTAGGGTAGGTAGGATTTGGTTAAAAAAAAAAAATCCAAATTTGTTTAAAAAATATTTCCATTCACTCCACCTTCTCCCTTCTGGGCTCTTTCCAAAGCCACGCCCCCAAAACACATGAACGCGCCACGCCGACCACGATCAGCTCAGCTGAAAGACGCATTATTTTCCTGAGACGAGCGGAGAAGAAGTGTATGGAAGGATATCGCGGACAATTTTCAAAAGGAATTGCAAATGGTATTTGCAATTGCGTTTTCAATTTGTGGACGCATAATATGTGACACAATCCAAACGCAATTGCAAATCGCGCATTACCATTTGCATTTTCGTTTAGGCAAACGCACAACGACTGCCAAATTTCAAATGGAAAAGCAAAGTCTGTTTGCAATTGCATTTCCAATGTCTTGCAAGTTATGACCCTGCCATTTTGGAATAGCAATAGAAAATCACCTATTTGCTCTTTCATTTCCTTCGTGTCCTGCCACAACCTGCACAAAATTCAAATGGAATCGCAATCCCCTTTGCGTTTGCATTTCCGATGCCTAACACAGTCAACTGTCAATCAGGCTTGAGGGCGGGGTTTTGGGGTATTGATGTAGTCAGAAAGTAGGCCACGCCCTCAAGTGGTGGAAAACGGGGGATTTGGCTATTTTTGTAATAAAAAACAAGTTTAAACTCTTTAGTTCAAACAAAGTCAAAATGCAGAACTGATTGTATGTTCACCTGCAACCAGAAATGCATTCGGTAGGCTATAGCCTATATCAGACGAATATCATCATATTGCACCCGACACAGTAAATTATCATGATGAGTTAAAATCAGAAAATCTATAGAAACTTGACATGATGTGAGTTGTGTGTTGTCCATACGATTCTGTGCTCAAGAGCCAAGCGATCAAAAAAGAAAAGAAAACTACATTAGTGACATTCAATCGCAGTTCATGTTCGTTTCGTAGCCTACCTCCTCTGATGATCTGATTTTCTTCTTCATTTCATTTTATTCAACATTATTATTTTCATCATATGTAGCCTATTCCTATTCATTGAACTATATTTGTATCTTTATTTTGACATTTAACAGATTTGACAGAACAGCTCAACAACAGAACCTGGATTCACACAAATTTTCACGCACCTGCAGCGTTTCTGACAACAGAGAAAAACTGAAATAATATATAATAAAGTAATATAAATAAAAAGCATAAAATAAATAAATACTAAATAGCCTATTTCTCACTTATTCTAAATAATTAATACATTAAGATGACAAAACGAAAAACTACTAAATCAGATTGAATCTAAAGAACCGGCATTTTTTTCTCATCAGATTAATTTAAAATTTTTCACTTTGAGGTCCGGTTATAAATTTGTGTGTGTGCAGTGCACGCACACAGTGCACATCTACTGTGTTTATGTGAATACTCGACTTGGCATTTTGATATAGCCTATTTCTGTGTTTATTTGGCCGTTTGGGCACGCTTGTCCGTGTTGCGCTCGGAACACGCGCACAGAATCCTGTCAGTAATTCAGTTGTCTTTCGTGACTTATCACGCTTTTATTATTTATTTTCGTCAACTGAAATCTACACGGATTATCATAAATACAACACATTTATTTATCACAAGGATCTCCGCGGCAAAACCGAAAGTACCAGCTGGTGAAATCTTTCAAAATTTCTTTTTGCCCCAGGTTCAATAAAAGGATAGGCCTATTTTAAAAGATTATAGGCCTATATTATATATTGAACTGATTTTTAAACCGAATTTTGCATATTTTGCTTTAACCATGCAGCAAAAAAATTAAATAAAAATAAAAACCTTAAAAAAATAAATAAATAAATATATATACACATTTTAAACCGTTTAACTGTATATTAATCTGTCAAAATTCTTACTTTTGGTCAACGGTTAAAGCATCCCTATCTTAATTGCTTCTTGACAATTTGCTTGCAACCAGAGCAGTCTTCTTTTGGTTTCTTTTTGTTTGGTTGGCAGGTGATAAATAGTCTATTTCCAGGTATTTGGCTTTGTTTGAAGTGCAAAAAACTACACAGTAGTTTTATGACTTTTTTGTTGTTTTTGCTAAATAGACACATTGGATATTTCTCCCCATGTTCTTAGGAATGAATAATGATGAAAAAGTCCTTGGTTTTCTACCACTTGAGGGCGTGGCCTACTTTCCGACTACATCAATAAACCCCGCCCTCAAGCCTGATTGACAGTTGACTGTGTTAGGCATCGGAAATGCAAACGCAAAGGGGATTGCGATTCCATTTGAATTTTGTGCAGGTTGTGGCAGGACACGAAGGAAATGAAAGAGCAAATAGGTGATTTTCTATTGCTATTCCAAAATGGCAGGGTCATAACTTGCAAGACATTGGAAATGCAATTGCAAACAGACTTTGCTTTTCCATTTGAAATTTGGCAGTCGTTGTGCGTTTGCCTAAACGAAAATGCAAATGGTAATGCGCGATTTGCAATTGCGTTTGGATTGTGTCACATATTATGCGTCCACAAATTGAAAACGCAATTGCAAATACCATTTGCAATTCCTTTTGAAAATTGTCCGCGATATCCTTCCATAGAAGTGCATGTAGTGACATCATGTCAGAATCACATGTAATAAAAAAATCTAACTTTATCATTATGAATATAAACAAATAAGATGTATTTTAGTACTCACTCTCAAGCTAGAATAACGATACTGGCAAAGTTTAAAATACACACACACAACACTGTCTATGACACACACAGATACAAGATAAAAACATTGGTAGAGTATATAAAAACAAACCAAGGGCCGAAATAAACGTGCAGGTAAAGTTCCCGGTGAACATGGTAAAAGAGTTTAGACAGAGGGTAGTAGCTAAAGCTAACTTAGTTCTAAAAAAAGTTCCTGGATGCGGTGTACTAGCTTTTACACATGCATTTTGTTATCTAAAGTTACATTTTGCGAAATTCAACACGACAGCGATCAACTTGAGCTAAGCATACTGAGTATTTATCATCTCTACTAATGGCTCGCTAAGTGTATAACATTGTAACTTTATGCTAAGTAATGTTATGTTAGCTATATTAGGCAGCTACGTGTGCTAGTGAGACATGCTTCATGAAAACATAAACCAAAAAAATGTATAATCAAAATGAAAGATTACCTGTCCAGCTGAAATACAGCCTCTTGAACTCAAACGGGTGCGCCAGGGTTGCCAGGTTTTCACAACAAAATCCGCCCAATTGCTACTCAAAACTAGCCCAAAACAAGCCCGATCGTGTTTCTCCGGTAAAAATCGAATTTGGGGGGTAAATATGTGTTTTTTTTGGTAGGGATGCCTGCTAAAATTCGCAAATCCCGGGGCAAAACATCACATAATTGGGGTCGCTTCAACCCGCGGACATGAAAAACAGCCCGCGGCAACAGTGTTTGAAGTAGCCCGACTTGGCAACAGTGGGGCGCACGCATGTGGGCAGATCCTGGAGCAAAAGCGGCGGTAGCCATGGTAGCGAGAGAGAGTGACAGTCGCCCAAGCCAATCACTTGATTCGGCCCGAACGAAAATAATGAGCGGTGTTTATTGCAGAGTAAAAAGTCTAGAGTCACTCGATTTTTATACTCTCTTTTTCAGAGTACTTAAATTTTAATTATGTATTGACATATAAAGACATAATATAAAGAAATTTGGACAAAAGTGTTTTACATCAGACTTACCTACCCCACCTTTAAAGAGCACTTCAACTTCTACTCAAGTCACTTTTTTGATAAGGAACTTTTTCTTTTACTCAAGTATGTGTCTCTAGTACTTTATACATCTCTGCTATTTATACACAAGGACTAATCACTAAACAAGGAACACCTGTGAACAATCAAACCATGAGCCAATAAGAACACGCAACAACTAACCAGAGCATAACACATACAGGGGAAGCACAAGTCTCTTGCAGCTGTAGCAGACTCATATATAGCACACACATTAGCTGTGTCTCATTTCATTTAATTTTGAAGACTGCATCCTCTGGAGGACACATCCTGTGAAGGATGGGGTATACGGAGTGTCCTTAATCAGAATTAAACGAGACACACAGGCAGGTAAAGTATCACATTGCTATGCCAACACGTTCACAGTGGAGTTGCGCTCTCACACCAGTTATATGAATGAAATTATTTATAACTTGAAAATGACTATGAAATGTTTCTTGCCTTGACAGCAAAGTAGGCTACTGTTCTGAACGTTTAAAAATCACTAAACTTATAATCCTGTTTACCACAACTATCTATTTGAGGTAATACAGCTTAAAAACAAAAACAAGCTTGAAACTACTTAAGTTTAAACACCACATCTTCGCTTGCAAGTATATCTGCCGGCGGCGCCATTTTTTCAAATAATATTTAAAAAACATGACGGTTGTTAATGGCGACACAAAGAATTGTGGGTTATCTGCAGCAGCGAAGGATACACCTCATGCACACTCCGGGTTGAAGCAACCCCAATTATGTGATATTTAGCACCGGGAATGCAAATTTTAGCAGGCAACCCTGCAAAAAAGACATATTTTAACCCCCAAACACGAAGAAAAACTCATGTTATCAGTGTCATGTCATTATTTTCACAGCCTTGTTGTGTATATAATCACGCTCTTACAAACTAAAATGTTTTTTACATAAAGATTGAAAGAACTGTCGGAAGTTTAGTGATGGTGATGTTAATGTAAATCATAATATTGTAAGTCTACAATGTTTTTAAAAGTTGCTGTTTTTCATCTCAACAGCCAGTGCTCTAACTTCTGGAACTGGTAAGTAACAGGCTGTAAGTTTTTGCAAGTTTGCAAGTTTAGCATGTTGTAAGATGTGAATTGATCCATAATATATATATTTCCCCAGATCCAAAATGGCATTGTATTTGCAGTTTTGCTTGTGATGAAAAGAATACCAAAGTGATTAAAAACAATGTAAACCTATGGTGTTTGGCCCCACATGATAATTATATTTTTCAAAAAACGAGAGAAAGCAAAGGGGCTATGCACATTTGGTTCTTGGCTCATAACAATGTCAAACACATCCAATATACAAATACTTACAACATATATTTAATCACATACTTACATTTTTATATTTTATCAGGCATAAGATTGGTCAAAGTTGGTTGCTTCGCTCATAACAATGTCAAACACATGGAATATATACAAATACAAATTTGTTTTTAATTACATTGTACTTACATTTTTAAGACAAGCTACCAGACATAAGATTGGTCAGTGGGTCTGATTCATGCTGTGGAAGAGTGGAGATCCGTCATAATGGCACGTGGGGAACCGTGTGTGATGATGACTGGGACATGAAGGATGCTGCTGTGGTGTGCAGACAGTTACAGTGTGGCTCAGCCATCAGTGGACCTCAAAGTGCCTCCTTTGGTCGAGGCAGTGGATCGATCTGGCTGGATGATGTTGGATGTTCAGGAGGTGAAGGAGCCCTCACACAATGTTCACACAGTGGACTGGGAACTAACAACTGTAATCATGGTAAAGATGCTGGTGTTGTTTGTTCAGGTAAGTCAAATCTTTTGAATCTTGACATTATTTTGGGAGAAGTGAGCAATAGAAATTACAAGATTCATGTATTTCATGATTTTCATCACATCTTATGCCATTTTAAATAGATTAATGTGTATTTTGCAGGTGACCTGCAGAAGCCCACTCTTTCCCTGATCTCCACACATGCAGTCGTTTCTCCTGGAGAAAACATTCAGTTCAGATGCACAACACCTAAATCAAGATGCAATGCTAATGCTGAATTCCACCTCTTCATAAACAGACCAGCTATATCCTCCCAGACACATGGATCAAGTGTGACTTTCAACCTTGATAATGTAGGCGTCTCTCATCAGGGCATCTACAGCTGTGATTACTCCTACCAAACCGGCACTATAAAGTCGCCTTCAAGTAATACTGTTAAAGTCACTGTGGGTGAGTGTGTTTAATCTGGTCTCATTGCCTACATCATATAAATGCATTGCATGAAAGTGAATTCCATCTGCATTGATTTTTTTTTGTTTTGTTTTTTTGCTGTTGATTTGTAAATCAACTGTGAATTAAATTTTTATCCTGAGAAGATGCAGTTTTTGAAGACTTTTTTATTTGTTTAAAACTGCTTGAATTTAATGCTTTGTGTATTATTTTTGTTTTCTAGTGCACTTGCAGCAGCCCAACATTCCCCGCATTGCTCCTGATGGAGGGTTTGACTTGGGGCCTCAAGGGCCATTGATCACCAGGGGCCACAGTTTCACTATCATCTGTTCCACTGAATCTCAGTATCCTGGAGGATCCTTCTACCTGTTTAGGGAATCAAATATTACCCGCATTCAGTCAGCTGACAATCTCTCTGCCTCCTTCTCTTTTCCTGAGGCAGATTATTCACACGAGGGAAACTACAGCTGTGTTTATGAAGTCAGTTTGTCCTCACGCACCTTCCGTTCATCTGCCTCTGAATTGCTGGTCATTACTATCACAGGTATTCATGTGTAATGAATCTAGTGAGTCTAAAAACAAGCTGGACTTCTGGTAATGTAAGTTTAACTCAAAAACATGTGTCTGTCTCAGCCTCCCTGCTTCCTGTCATTGGTGCTTTGGTGTCAGCTGTGCTGCTCTTATCGTCTGTCCTCCTAATCATCCTCCTGGTCAAGAGAAGACAAAAGCAAAGGAATAAGGAAACTCATTTTAAGTGCTCTTTTAAAAAAGGTATTGAAGCATTTCATAAAAATAGTTATAGTTACCCATCTTTATTATCAATTCCTTTAATTATTAATGTATGTCCCTTCATCTCGGCAATGTCTCTAGGTGCAGCTAATGCGTATGCAGGTGGATCTCATGACAACAAAAATGAAGATGATGATGAGGCTGATTATGAAAATGCACAATTTGATGAAAACATGGATCATGATGATTCTGAGCAGGACTATATTAATATAGACTCTGACCATTCTGAACATGTCATTGTGGACACGGATGAAGAGGACTATGTCAATATGAATGTTATGGAGAATAAAACTGTGGTAGACAAATTTGATGATAACATTTATGAAAGTGATGAATAATGAGTGAACCCAAAATACTATAATTAATGAGGCTCCAAACAGATGATTGAACAGCGAGACAACAGAGGACTACAATCTTGCAAAGCTTTTGTGCTAAATATGAGTGATGCTAATACAGTCCATCCATTCTGGGGCTTTAGTGTTCATCACAGCCTGCTGCACATGTTCCAACTGATAGGACTATATTTTGTTTATTGTACCCAGTGGTGCAAGTGATTTCCCAGTGATATCAGGCTGTCTTATGATCACATACTGTATAATAAAAGGTGAAAGGGAACTTAATAGAACATATTTAGTCTTACTGTAACAATGTATTTTTATTAATAAGGATTGTTTTGAAAAAACAATGCACTTTCATGCAATGCATTTATATGATGTAGGCAATGAGACCAGATTAAACACACTCACCCACAGTGACTTTAACAGTATTACTTGAAGGCGACTTTATAGTCCCGGTTTGGTAGGAGTAATCACAGCTGTAGCTGCCCTGATGAGAGACGCCTACATTAACCATGCCGAGGACTCAGCAGAAGATTTCGCCTCACCCGCCAGCCTCCACTGTCTCCTGCCCCCACTATGAGATAATTTTTCATTTTTAGGCCTTAGTTTCCCTCCGTCAACAAGGGGCTGATTTGAGGAGGTTTGCGGCTAAATTCATTAGAGCGGCGGAGGGCCTAAAGCTCAAGGAAGGGCCTCTTATGGACCTTTTTAATTATGCACCCGATGAGCCCATGGACTGGCTGCTCAGGAGTATATATGATGGGGGTACCTTTGAGGCGATGGTGGAGGGTCTCGCTCGCCAGCAGGAGCGAGCTGCCAGGGAGGTGGTCCCAGTTCCGATGGTCCCAGTTCTGGTGGACCCAACTCCGGTGGTCTCTAAGCGGAGGAGGAGAAGGAAGGGGCCATCCGTGACTGTTCCGGTGGTCCCTGTTCCGGTGGTCCCTGTTCCGGTGGTCCCTGTTCCGGTGGTCCCTGTTCTGGTGGACCCTGTTCCGGTATTCTCGAAGCGGAGGAGGAGAAGGAATGCTTCCTCCGTGACTGTTCTGGTGGTCCCTGCTCTGCCCGCGCCACCCTGGTGCCCTGCTCTGCCCGTGCCGCCTGAACATTGTTGTTTTGGGCAATGTGCTCGTGTCTCTGTCTGATCCCTCCCCCTTGTTATCTGATTAGTGTTTGATTTCTCTCACCTGTTCCCTCCTGATTTCTTTCTCTTTATATAGTTGTAATGATGTTTGTTCGTGTGGGAAGAAGGAGGCGGGAACCGGCGAACAATAAACATACTTTTAATTAAATAATACAAACAAAGTGAAAGTAAAAGCGGCAGCCCCTCACGGACGACTGCCGCACACACATAACAAAACATAAATAAAACACAAATTAAAATCCAGGCCTGGTCCTCTCTCATCCATCATTTGAGTCGCTCATCCTTTTATGTCTCCGTGCTCCCTCATGAGAGGACTCGAGACTGGTGTGCCTCGCAGGTGACGTTCATTCTCAATCACGCACACCGATCTCGCTCGCTCCTCCCATGTCTCTCGCTCGTCCACCTCGCCACATACCCCCAACACCCCTCGTAGGCCGGGGACTACCCTGCGTCTACGCCTACTCCCCCCCCGGGGAGCCCAATCTCGGCGTCCGGGGATATGGGCCGGCGAGCCGAGAGAACGGGAGACGGAGACCCCCAGAGCGACCGGACGAGAGAGTGAAGAGAGGAAAAAAAAAAAAAAAAAATGAGTCCGGTTCCCTGACACACTGCTGCTCGGTCCTCAGCCCGCCGAGAGGCTCTTCCTCGCGGTGCCATGCGATGGCACTGGACGCTCGGTGGACGGCTCGATCCTCCTCCGCCCCCTGGCGGCCGGCGGTGGCTCCTCCTGTCGAGGGCAGCCGGCAGCGAGTCCCGCGCGCTCCCTGCTCCTCCCCAACATGGCGAATGGACGCAGGCTCCGGCCCACGGCGAGCGCCGGCAACTCCTCCGCTCCCTCTAGGACGGCAGCCACCCCACCTCGACCCAGGGGCACGGCAGCGAGCTCTCCGTCCCACCGGATCTTCATTCGCTCCAGCACCATCGCCTCGGGCAGCTCCTCGCGGTCTTCACCCATCCGCGCTGCCCGACCTCCTCAGCACCGCGATCCCCCTCAGCAGCGAGGGCTCTTCGACAGCATGTCTCTCCTTCCTCCCGGGCTTCGGCACCAATGTAACGATGTTTGTTCGTGTGGGAAGAAGGAGGCGGGAACCGGCGAACAATAAACATACTTTTAATTAAATAATACAAACAAAGTGAAAGTAAAAGCGGCAGCCCCTCACGGACGACTGCCGCACACATTAGGAGACTCAAGATGCTTATGGACAATAATATATAATATAATATAATAATAATATCTGTGATAAACACTTTTGCATCATCCACCCCTCTGCCTGTGCGATAGGCAAACTGAAGTGGGTCCAACTTCAACTCAGTTACTTTAGTGATGTAGCTTTTAATAATCCTCTTCGTTGCCTTCATCACAAGAGAGGTGAGAGTAATGAGCCTTAGGTCATTTAAGGCATTGATGGAACTCTTTTTTGGTATCGGAATGACAGTGGAATCTTTCCATAGCTGAGGGACAACACCACTGGCCAGAGAGTTCTGAAACACCCGCTAACTGCTCCGCACAGTGTTTTAAGGTTTGGCCACAGACAGTAACCGGCCCAGGAGCAGATTTAACTTTGGTCTTCTTGAGAGCTTGCACAACCTCACCAGATTTTAAAGTAGAAAGTATTGTTCCTCCTTGAATGCTATTATCTGTCTCAAATCTGGTGTAAAAAGAATTGAGGTCATTTGGAAGAGATGTTGAACTGCTACCTGCGACCTGAATGTGCTTGCGAGCAGTGGGAGCAATATTGACTGCTGCCATGTTCTTAAGACCCTGCCACGCTGGGACGATGGAGTTTCCCCTGAGGAAATGTTTGCTCAATCTTGTTCTTATACTATATTTCAGTTTAGCATGTTTAATAGCACGCTTAACCTCTTTATTAACCTCCTTTTTTTTCATACTCAGAGCCGGTGTAGAAAACTCTCTTTTTCTTATTTAAAATGTCTTTGAGTTCCTTGGTCACCCAGTAGTTAGGAAAGATATTAATATTTTTGTTTCAAAGCATCCCTGTAGCCTATCAAAGCTGTCGTTAGTCCATTGTTTAACAACCTTTACTTTGTCCTCCTTATAACCAGTAAATATGCTGATGCAAGCAATACAGAATGGTGATCAGCAGAACCAAGTGGTGGGAGAGCGATAGATCTATATGCACCTGGGATTGAGCCATAGCATTTATCCAATGTTTTCCCCAGACGGGTAGCACATGTGACATACTGCTGAAAATCTTTCAATTGATTTTCCAGAATTAATTTAGGAGAATCTGGAGATATTAATCCCAGTCTGTCTATGGTGTTCTTAATATGCTCAATGGCTATGGTCGCATTTGCACTCGGATGAATATAAACCAAAATTTTAAAAAAGCTGTGGAAATTCCCTGGGCAGATAAAAAGGGTGCAAAGACACGGCCAAAAGTTTGATGTCAGAGGTGCACAACTTCTCTTTGAATCCTGGATTACCCATCACATTTTCTACTGTTGGAAACACAGCTAATTTGAAGAGAGATCAGCATATCGTCGCTGTCCGATGAAAACCACGTATGTCCATTTTGCCGATTTTGAGATTTTTCGACGGATTGAATGTCCAGGTTAATTTCCGTATACAGTATGCTTCACATATCTAAATAGCCAATGAAAAGTTGTGAAATCATGACATCTGATTTTCACGTATATCCATTTGGTGTCAAAGCTGTCAATCACGCCGCGTATCTCCCCGCCCTGTGGAAGCATCTCGCCGGTCTCGCCGGTCTCGCCGGTCTCGTGAAGTTTCATCAAAGCTCAGCACTGGATAGCCGAAAGCACGATATTGAAGCTCTCCACAGTTTAGTTCTAATCTAGTTCTTCACAGATTAGTTTGCTTGCTAGTATGTAAATAAACTCGGTCTCATTGATAAGATTCAAACTTTTTTTTCTTAGCCAAACTGATCAAATTATAGCCTGTAATGCTACTGTCATGATTGTCACTAGAACATGCCTCACTCATACTGCTATCACCGCTTGCCAGAGGTTGAGAATGTCCAGCACGTATTCCTCTGTCAATATGAAACGCGACTTGGCCATTCTAATTAATGATCGGAAGAACGCGTATCGACCACCGTTACTGTAAAATATAAACTGTAAAAAAACGTATGTCCATTTAAACTCAATTTTGGTCAAATTTGGATTATATCATTACACTGGCAAGTGTCAAGCCGTACTGCCGTACCAAGTATGACAACGCTACATTCAACTGCTTTTGAAATACAGTGTTTTTTTCACTTCCTGAAAAGTAATCGTTTTGGACATACGTGAGTTTCATCGGGCAGCGACGATATGGTATTATGGCAAAGAACACAAGGGGCCCATGAAGCCGGTTTAGCTGGCCAACCAGATGTTTAAGCTTATTTTGTGCCAATCCTGGGTTTTAGGTACCATTAAAGTAGTTTGGCTTTTAGCAGTCTTCATCTCCATAGTAACTCACGCTCCACGGCTAACCTGCTCCAGAGCAGGTTATGTTCTGGATAAGAGATCTCAAACTGAAATTAGACCAATCAGCTGAGAGCAAAGTGACACACTTCTGATGCAATAAGGTCACTCCCCCTGTTTCTACTCCAAATTAAAGGTCACTACAGAGCAAATGTTTTTTAAAGACTAAAGTGTCTGGCTTTTAACAGCACTTATTTATAATAATAATAATTTTGAATGATTTTGATATAATTTCTGTAATTATTATACCCATAATAAATTACACATGTATAATTTTAGTTAATCAATCATTAATAGCCTAGGCACTTAGTTAAAATGAATATAAATAGACTATATACAGGTTAAACAAATAAGCTTTAAAATCAATAAATAAAGCTCTGAATTACTACATGAGAGCTTAAATGTTCAATTCTCTCTATATCAACTAAACTAACTTCGTAACTTTTACTTGCATTGACGTAGTAAGATTTTTCTTTAAGTTGTCCTCTTTCACAGCACTTTTCTTCTTGCTGTGTAAATTTGTTTAAATTCTTAATATTTTTCAATCATGTAATATTCTGCAGTAGAGAGAAATGAATCTCGCTGCTTATCTCGCGAGAAGTGAATCTCAGTTTCACTGATCCACAGCATGTGATTGGCTGTTCACTACTGATGGCGAATCCAAGATGGCGCCGCGGATGGCTGCCTCGGTGTGGAGCTCTCCAGTTGTTTTGCTGTTTTTGTTAGTTTGTCCTGTTTTATGTCTGTCAGAAACTGTAAGTTTCACAAGAGACGAACTGCTGAACATTCGGCAGTGCACACCACCTAATTTGCAACCTGTTTTTGATTTTTCTGACGTTTTGCTGGATATTGTAGTCAGCGGAGCAGCAGCGTTGTTTGGGTACTGTAAGAAACGCAAGCGTGGGAAGCGAGCCGGTGCGCTCGTTAAGCTTAGACAGCGCGGCTTCAGAGCGCCGTTACCAAGCATTCATCTGGCGAATCTCCGCTCTCTACCAAACAAAATGGACGAACTTCTCCTGCTTTCAAGCAAAAACAAGGACTTTACAAACTCTACTGCTCTGTGTTTCACGGAAACCTGGCTGAACGAAGCCATTCCGGACAGCGCGTTACATCTACCGGACTTTCAGCTGTTCAGAGCGGATCGCGATACGGAGTTAACAGGGAAAACGCGCGGCGGTGGGACATGCTTTTACATCAACAGAAGGTGGTGTACGGATGTAACTGTGTTAAAGAAGATGTGCTGTCCCGATGTGGAAGTGATGTTCATTAACTGTAAGCCGTTTTACTCACCGCGGGAGTTTTCCTCATTCATACTCGGAAGTGTTTACATTCCACCACAAGCACACGTGACTACTGCACTGCAACTGCTGGCTGATCTGATAACAGACACAGAACAACAACACCCGGATTCTGTTTTTATTATTCTAGGAGACTTTAATCAGGCACAACTCACACGTGAGCTGCCTAAATTCAAACAACACGTCACATGCCCCACCAGAGACAATAATATTTTGGACCATTGCTACACTACAATAAAAGATGCATATCGCTCTGTCGCCCGAGCAGCTCTAGGACTCTCTGATCACTGCCTGGTCCATCTTTTACCAACTTACAGACAAAAACTTAAAACTGCTAAGCCAGAAATAAGGACTGTAAAGAGATGGACCAATGACACAGAGCAGGTCTTACAAGCCTGTTTTGAAAGCACTGACTGGAGTGTTTTTGAAGCTGCTGCCACCGATCTGGACGAGCTCACAGAAACTGTAACATCATACATCAGTTTCTGTGAGGATTTATGCATCCCTACCAGGACTTATTTATCATTTAACAACGATAAACCGTGGTTCACACCAAAACTCAGACAGCTGCGTCAGGCCAAAGAGGATGCCTACAGGAGCGGGGACAGGATCTTGTTTAATCAGGCCAGGAACACACTGACAAAGGAGATTGGAGTGGCTAAGAAGAGCTACGCCAAAAAGCTGGAAAACCAGTTTTCTGCCAACGACCCTGCATCAGTGTGGAAAGGCCTGAAAGACATTACCAACTACAAGACACCACCCCCCAGCATCGAGAGCAATAAACAGCTTGTTGAAGACCTAAATCAATTCTATTGTAGATTTGAGACCCAAGATATGACACTTCACACCCGCCCTGAACATCTCTATTCACAGCCATCAACACCTCCAGCCATCCCCCTCTCCTCCCACCCTGCACTTCAGATCAGTGAGGATAATGTGCGCCAGATCTTTAGAAAACAAAAGAGAAGGAAAGCACCAGGCCCAGACGGTGTTTCACCAGCCTGTCTGAAAACCTGCGCTGACCAGCTGGCTTCTATCTTCTCACTGATCTTCAACAGATCACTGGAGCTGTGCAAAGTCCCATCATGCTTTAAACGCTCCACCATCATCCCAATCCCCAAAAAAACAAAGATCACAGGACTCAATGACTACAGACCTGTGGCTTTAACATCTGTAGCCATGAAGTCATTCGAAAGACTGGTGTTGGCATATTTGAAGGACATCACTGACCCCTTGCTTGACCCCCTGCAGTTTGCCTACAGAGCAAACCGGTCTGTGGATGATGCAGTCAACATGGGACTGCATTATACCCTACAACATCTGGACAAACCAGGGAACTATGCGAGGATTCTGTTCGTGGACTTCAGCTCTGCCTTCAACACCATCATCCCATCACTGCTTCAGACCAAACTGACCGAGCTCTCTGTCCCTAGCTCTGTCTGTCAATGGATCACCAGCTTTCTGACAGACAGACAACAGCTAGTCAGAATGGGCAAAATCATGTCCGACAGCCGCATCATCAGCACTGGTGCCCCACAAGGATGTGTTCTCTCCCCACTGCTATTCTCCCTGTACACTAACGACTGCACCTCTAAAGACCCCTCCACCAAGCTCCTGAAGTTTGCAGACGACACTACTGTTATCGGCCTCATCCGGAATGGTGATGAGTCTGCGTACAGACAGGAGGTGGAGCAGCTGGTTCTATGGTGCAGGTACAACAACCTGGAGCTGAACATGCTCAAAACAGTGGAGATGATAGTGGACTTTAGGAGAAACCCCCCTGTACTCCCCCCACTCACCATCATGAACAGCACTGTGGCTGCAGTAGAGTCATTCAGGTTCCTGGGCACCACCATCTCTCAGGATCTGAAGTGGGACGCGCACATTGACTCTATTGTGAAAAAAGCCCAGCAGAGACTTTACTTCCTCCGACAGCTGAGGATGTTCAACCTGCCACAGGAGCTGCTCGTACAGTTCTACTCCGCTGTCATAGAATCCATCCTCTGCACTTCCATCACCGTCTGGTTTGGCTCAGCCTCCAAAACTGACCTCCGAAGACTACAGCGAATAGTCCGGACTGCTGAGCGAATCACTTGCACTACTCTTCCCACACTTCTAGAACTGTACTCATCCAGAGTGAGTAAAAGGGCACGCAAAATCACTCTGGACCCCTCACACCCAGGACACTCTATGTTTGAACTGTTACCGTCTGGTCGGCGCTACAGAGCACCGAGAACAAAAACATCCAGACATAGAAAAAGCTTCTTTCCTCAGGCCATCTACCTCATGAACAGTTAAATGTTCACCTTGAGCAATAAATGTGTGCAATAAACAACTTCCGTCAGACTCTGCGTATATAGCACCTTAAAAATGTGTAAATTTGTATATTTAAAACACCTGTAGATCCTAGAGCACCCGTATATACATATTATACACCCTACTGTGCAATAAATGTGTGCAATACTTTACCTCAGACATTTCACATATAGCACCTTATAACTTATATATAGTACCTATATTTATAAAACATCTGTACATATTCTATTCCATCCGAAGCGCTTCTGTCACATTGCATTTCCACCATTGTGTGTTTAACTTACATATTTAAAAAAAAAAATTTATGTTACTTGTCTCTTGTCTTGTCAATTTACATTGTGTACTGGAAGCTTCTGTAACCAAAACAAATTCCTCGTGTGTGTAAGCACACCTGGCAATAAAGCTCATTCTGATTCTGATTCTGATTCTGATTCTGATTCTGATGTCACAGCTAAACTCCTAAACTCAGGATCAAAGCCTGAGTTGACAGAGAAAGCTGATGATCAGCATCATGGGACCAAAAAAGCCTGAAAAGATTTGTTTGGTTTTGTCAACTCGAAACTAATCCTGTAACCCTGAGTATGTTAAACTACAATCATGGTACAGGCCCCAGGAGTCATGAGCTGAGAATGTTTATTAAAGATAAAGTGTTGGAAACGGAGTTCAAAGACATGAGCATATTTTGTGATACAGAAAATACATTATTTATTTAAAAGCAAATGTAAAATCAGTACAAAACAGAGTCCTGTTATCTGAATGTTGTGGAGAAATAAAACAATTATTTGAAATGCTCTGTTCTGTCAAATGTTGATTTCAGATCAGCCATAAATCCAGAATGAATCTTCTCATCTGAACAATCCTGGAGTCTTCTGGCACAAATAGTCACACACCTTCCATAATTCCAAACAAACCCTGGCGCGAATGCACGTTGCGGTGCTCATTCACGGAAGCCTGAATTTTAGCGGAGATTCACTTGCAGAAGGCTCGTCCTCCGGACAGCAATATGTATATTTGCATGACTTTCTAACATTTACAGATCGAGAATATACCTGTAAAATGTAAGTTATACACTGAGGAAAACACCACATCTCAAACGCATTAAACACTGCAGTATTTAGGCTATGTAATAGCCTATATGAATAGTAAACGTCTCGGTTACGTATGGTAACCCTCGTTCCCTGAAGGAGGGAACGGAGACGTACGTCGGTATTACCGACGAATTGGGATCACTTTTGAGAGCCCCTATCAGCTTCGAGATTTAGAGAACAGGCCAATGGGCCATTGGCGTGCGAGATTTGCATCTCGCGCTCCGCCCCGCGCCGCAGGTATAAACAGGAAGTGAGAGCATCGCACTGACGTTTTTCACTGAGGAGCCGATGCATGCAGTGATGGTAAGGAACTGTGGCGACGGGACGTACGTCTCCGTTCCCTCCTTCAGGGAACGAGGGTAACCATACGTAACCGAGACAATCCCTTTCATTCGGTCACTACGACGTACGTCGGTATTACCGACGAATTGGGATCCCTATGGAAAACGCCACAGTTTCTACCACTTCCAGCGCCCAGCGAGAGCCCCTCAGACCCCGTTCTGATGCGGGCGGGGAAATTCACGCAGGGAGAGTCACACTGCTGTTCCGCGAGACCCATTCAGCAGACTTATTGGATAACGCTGGGAAAGCGTGCCCGAAGGACGCTGCGGGAGCCACATCATGCCCGGAGGGAGTTACCATGTGGAGAGAACACGTATGGGCTGGCCGTGGGCAGCACAACATACGGAAGTCCCAGAGGTGGCCCCGGCCTATACAGGCGGGGGACGACACCGAACTGAGACAGCAGAGGAACTCTGCCAAGGGAAAGACACGAGCTCACTGTAGGGAGCTGTACCGTGGAGAATACACGTATGGGACCGCTGTAGGGGTCACGACATACGGACCCCAGACCGACACAAGTTCCACCAATGCATACAAGTGCCAGACCTGGCGTCAGACGCTCCGCCACATCCGACTGCCGAGGGGTGCGGAGGACTCAACAGGGTTCGCCAATCCTGGGGAACTCGACTGGAGAAAATAAGCGCACGTATCAGTTCCATGGGGAAGGGAATGGCGCAGCAAGCCGACACTTAGAACGGGCACTTCAGCTGCTGACTATGGGAAGCGAGCACACGAGAAGCCACCAGTTCTACACGTAGGCTATAAAACCTAGCGAACGTGTTAGGTGTCGCCCAGCCCGCAGCTCTACAAATATCTGTCAGCGAGGCGCCACGAGCCAGCGCCCAGGAAGAAGCAACACCCCTAGTGGAGTGGGCTCTTAACCCGAGCGGGCAGGGCACGTCTTGGGCTTCATAAGCCAAGACGATGGCGACCACTATCCAGTGGGCCATCCTCAGCTTGGAGACAGCCTTTCCCTTCTGCTGTCCTCCGTAACAGATGAAGAGCTGCTCTGAGGTCCTAAGCTTTGCGTTCTGTGAACATAGGGCGCGAACTGGAAAGAGAAAAGCAAGGGCTGGGTCTGCCTCCTCCGAAGGCAGCGCTTGCAGGCTCACCACTTGGTCCCGGAAGGGAGTAGTGGGAACCTTGGCACATATCCAGGCCGGGGTCTCAGGGTTACCTGAGAGTCACCTGGCCCGAATCCCAGGCACGATTCGTCGACCGAAAATGCCTGCAGGTCCCCTACCCTCTTAACTGAGGCCAATGCAATCAGGAGTATTGTCTTTAGAGACAAGATCTTAAGCTCCGCTGACTGTAAAGGCTCAAAGGGCGCCCTCTGAAGTGCGTCAGCACCAGAGTCAAGTCCCAAGAGGGTATAAAGGGAGGACGAGGCGGATTTAATCTCCTCACCCCCCCCAGGAACCTGACGATCAGATCGTGCTTGCCTAATGAATTAACCATTAACCAGGTCATGATTGCGCTATAGCGGCAACATACACCTTGAGGGTGGAGGGAGACAGCTTTCGCTCCAACCCGTTTTGAAGAAAAGAGAGCACAGATCTGACCGAACACTTTCGGGGGTCTTCTTGGTGAGAAGAGCACCAGTCGACGAACAGGTTCCACTTCAACGCATATAGCCGTCTCGTAGAGGGGGCTCTGGCAGAAGTGATGGTGTCAACTACCGCTTGTGGTAGGTCACCTAGAACCTCCGCATCCCGTCCAGGGACCAGACATGGAGTTTCCAGAGGTCCGGACGCGGGTGCCACAGGGTGCCGCGTCTCTGAGTCAGGAGGTCCTTCCTCAGAGGAATGGGCCAAGGAGGTGCTGTCGCGAGGAGCACTAGTTCCGGAAACCAAGTCCTGTTGGGTGGAGTCTCCACTCCCCGGGCAGCACGGGCAACCGTGACAGCTCGTCGGCCGCACGATTGAGCGGGCCCGGAATGTGGATGGCACGAAGGGACCTCAGATGCTTCGGACTCCACAGAAGGAGATGGCGGGCGAGTTGGGACATGCGGCGGGAGCCTAGACCACCCTGTTTGATGATGTACGCAACGGCCGCAGTGCTGTCCGTCCGGATCAGAACGTGCTTGTCTTTGAGCGACCCTTTGAGGTGGCTGAGAGCAAGACGAACCGCCAGCAACTCCAGGCAATTGATATGCCATTGCAGTTGGGGCCCCGTCCACAGACCAGATACTGCAAGCCCGTTGTACGTGGCACCCCAGCCCGTGGATGAGGCATCCGTGGAGACAACAGAATGCCTGGACACTTGTTCTAGAGGCACTCCTGCCCGTAGAAATGAAGGGTCCAACCACGGGCTGAAGGTTTGGCGGCATCTCGGCATCACTTGGACACGGAGGGACCCGCTGTGCCACGCCCATCTCGGGACTCGGTCGTGTAGCCAGTGTTGAAGCGGTCTCATATGGAGCAGCCCTAGTGGCGTTACTGCGGCTGCTGCTGCCATATGCCCCAGGAGCCTCTGAAATTATTTCAATGGAACCGCTGTACTGCGTTTGAACGTATTCAAGCAGCTCAACACCGACTGGACGCGCTCCTCGGTGAGGCGTGCTGTCATGGCGACCGAGTCGATCTCCATCCCGAGAAAAGAGATCCTCTGTACGGGACAGAGTTTGCTCTTCTCCCAGTTGACCCGAAGACTCAACCGGCTGAGGTGCCGAAGCACCATGTCCCTGTGTTCGCACAACTGTTCCCGCGACTGGGCAAGAATCAGCCAGTCGTCGAGATAGTTGAGAAGACGAACACCACGCTCTCTCATGGGAGCAATGGCCGCCTCCGCGACTTTCGTGAAGTCACGGGGCGACAGGGACAGCCCGAATGGCAGGATTTTGTACTGACATGCCCGTCCGTCGAAAGCAAAGCGTAGAAAACGGTCTGTGTCGAGGGAGAATCGAGACATGAAAGTACGCGTCCTTCAGGTCGATCGCTGCAAACCAATCCTGGGGACGGACGCACATGAAGATGCGTTTCTGCGTTAACATTCTGAACGGCATCCTATGGAGGGAACGGTTCAAGTAAGGCAGGTCCAAGATTGGCCGTAACCCGCCGCCTTTCTTGGGTACAATGAAGTACGGGCTGTAGAACCCGGACTTCATATCGGCTGGAGGGACCGGCTTTATCGCGTCCTTCGCCAGTAGGACAGCGATCTCCGCCTGAAGCACGGGGGCATCCACCCACGCAATAGACGTGAAGTGAACGCCCCCGAACTTGGGCGGACGCCGGGCGAACTGAATCGCAAGCCGAGTCTGATGGTACAGATGACCCAGCGAGACGGGCTGGGGAGCGCTAGCCAGGCCCCCAGAGACCGAACAAGCAGGGTCATCGGTACCACAGACGTACCCGCAGCAGGGCAGCGAGGCGGAATGCAGGGACCCCAGGACGACATGGGAGTGGTCCGTGTAGGGGTCTGGGTCTGACACACGACTTGCATCAGCTGAGGGGGTGCGCGAGTGTGGGAAGGCCGCTTGAGTGCGTTCCCACAGCCGGCACCCCCTGCTGGCGATTTGGAGAGGCACCAGAGGCTGACAAGGCATGGGAGCGTTGTACACCGCCCAGCGCGCTCTCCAAATGAAGGAGGGGCTGAGCGTGGCAAGGCTTTGTGGCGTTGCACACGGTCTGCCTAACCTCCTTCCTCAGCGGGGAACAAGAGCGGCGAGGTATAGCGTCGCGCACTGTCGTCCACACACCGCTGAGAAGAGGGGAATGAGAGTGGCGAGGCTTGTAGCATCACACACTGCCATTCTCGCCCTCTTGTGGGGAGGGGAATGAGGGCGGCGAGGCTTGTAGCGTCACACGCTGCCATTCCTGAACTCCCGAGACCCAGAGATATTGGAACTGTTCTTCTTTTTTTTTTATATATATATATATATATATATATATATATATATATATATATATATATATATATATATATATATATATATATTTTTTTTTTTTTTTTTTTTTTTTTTTTTTTTGGGTACCACTGGTTGTTTTTAACCCCAGTGGCGGAACAGAATTACTAATGGTTTTTACCCGGCCCTCTGGGGGAAGAACAGTCCCGAACCAAATCCGGGTCAATGGTGTTTCTGGACATCGTCTAGCCAAGGGCCAGCGCTGTGCGCAGCTCAACCTCGGCTGAGAACTACCCTCATGCCCTAAGCAGGGCGGAGGTGGCCTGCCAGTGGCACTGCCACCCCACCGATGAGGGTAGTGAGAGAGAGGAAAACTTTATACAGATTATGGCCCTATTGGTGTTCCATATTTTGGCACCAATAGTTCCATAATGCAAAAGCCTTCCAACGCACATCCGGGAAAGGCAAGGGGCAGGCAAGGCGATTTATGCGTTGCACTATGCCTCAGCCACCCGGGAAAGCATGGCTGTCGAGTATGAATCAGATTCAGCACGAGCGCCCACTATTATAGTGGGAATCTCAGCATCATCTTCATTTTCAACACATAACAGCCCTCTCTCCGATGCAGCCAGGGGCGTAACTACAGACAGTGCAGGCAGTGCAGCCGCACTGGGGCCCGTGCGGCTGGTGGGGCCCGTGACGAACGCGGGCCCACATCGCAAGCGGGGCCCTGGCGATGAAGTGTCAGTGTGACAGGATGCGCCAATACATTGGGTTCGCGGGGGCTCGAGCACCCTCGGGAAAAAAGGCTAAATATTCTCCATTCATTTTAACCAATAATGAAAACGATTGCAGCTTTCAGACACGACTTTCATCTCCTTGTATAGTTAATTTGAGGCCGTTTCTATTGCGTTATTTTAATGACAAATGCGAGGGCATTAACGCGCATCCATATTACGAATCTCTCCGCTCTCTAGCAGAAAATCGACGTGCGCTCTCAAATGTCTCATGGCTCTGCTCTTGCTCGCATATTACGTGTGCGTGCTCAAACTGTGTTCTGTGCACTCGTGAATCTATTGCTCTTTCTCTAGAATTTTCTTCTATCCTGGATTTAATGTTGCCAGAAACTTTAGACCACCAGATTTTTCACGATTGACTGATAAAATAAATAACACAGTAGGTAAGCTACCTATATAAATTATACGGACTTCACCTTTGCTTCCTTTGAAATCTGATTTTGTTGATGATTTTGCTCAGCGAAAGGCTCGTCGGACGCAACTCAAATAGGTGACAGTACAGTAGCCTACAGTACAGATGCTTTTTTAAAGGATTTGGCGTATCTTATTAGCTGCCATGCCCCCATTTAAAAGGCTGTTCTTGTTTTAGGGCTGTTTCATTGTGTATATATGTGTGTATGATTTTAAATTGTGTGTGTGTGTTTAAGTTTATTTAACACATAAAGTAATACACAGCTGTACAAATTTCCTGTCAGGGATGACACAATAAAGTTACTTATAAAGCTAGCCAGATTTTGGGACATCATTTGGGACTTATTTGGTGTTAATACGTTTTTCTGACCTCTTTTGTCTCATTTAGTCTCTTGCCTCTCGTAGAGGAATGCAGTTGCTGCGTTTCCTGGGGTTACTGTGTTAAAAATACCAAAAAGGTTGCGGTAATTTCAAAACCATAGTGCTGATTTGGTACATCTGGCTTCTGACATCTGGCCAGGCGCAAACAGCACAGCCACTGTAGCGTGTGTTGGAGAGAGGTGTACGCAAAGAGAACTGTTCAACTAAATATAAGAAACTGATAAGTGTTGGTCTAAATGAAGTACGTTAGGCACACAAATTTGCATATATTCCCTTCTAGAACGCAGTGTGTGTGTGTGTGTATGTGTGTTTGTATGTGCTTCATAAATGTGCAGACCAGGGGGCCCGTCGAAATAACCTGCACTGGGGCCCATCATTACTAAGTTACGCCACTGGTTCTCTTCCTGTCTTTTCTTCAATGCGAATCCTCTCCTCCTGTCTTCTGCTGATGACGCCTTTGATCTTGTGCACGTGAGGTTACATTCACATTGAGTAAAGGTACCATTTTTTGTTTGGCCTGTGTGGTGAAGCAGCCATTTGGTTTAAGGCTACAACGCACCCGGGCTACATTCAGGACTGTATCAGCTGAATATTTAAAGGGTATTTCATATTAAGCTAGGGTTTTTTGACGGCTATTTTATTTTCTTGGGCCCTTATGTTTGATATGTGAATTGGAATACATTTGTGATTTGAAAAGTGAGTTTAACCAGATATATTTAATTTCTGACCTTTTTCTGAGTAAATCTGGTATACTTTTTTATAAAACAGTTGTGGTTACTGACTCTTTTGATATTTGAAGTTAATTAAAGGTCCCATGGCATGAAATTTTCATTTTATGAGGTTTTTCAACATTAATATGAGTTCCCCTAGCCTGAATATTATCCCCAAGTGGATAGAAATGTTGATCGGTGTAAACCCGAGTTCTGGCTGTCTTTCTCTGCCTTTGAGAAAATGACAGGCCAGACTAGCCAATCCTGAAGTCTCCTGTTATGACGTCCACACAGGAACGGTTACCTCCCTTTCCTCCACCCAGAGAATCTGGCACGCCCATGCAAACGCTCGAGAGAATAGAGATCATTGCTTGTGAACGAGTGAACGCTGGCAGTTTCTCAGTGTTTGGATGTACAAATGAAAACAGAAGTCTTTTTTCAGTTCCTTCTGATCTGTGATCAGTGATTTCTGATGTGTAGCTAATTATTTATTATTCGTGCACACGCTGCAGCTTCTCTCTCTCCCAACAGAATGGTGTTTTTGTGTTTTATATCTTGTGAGACAGTGTTTTTGTACGTCTTTGTCGCGTCTATCTGTTCTACAATGTGCATACAGTCGTTTCTGCTCAACATCAGCAGAGTAACATATTTAGAATTAAACCTCACGCACGCCGAAGCTCGGGCTGCACTGGCCGGTGGCCTTCAACATCCCGACCCCCAGAACTGCATCTGGCCCACAGCGGAGGCACCAAACGCGGCGTGAGATTAAGCAGAAGGGGGGTAAGCGTGAGCATATCCGGGCTAGCCAGCTTTCCCCACAATAAACTGGATTACATTCGATTACTGCTGTTGTGTCTTTGTTTGCGCTGTGTACTCAATGCGCGTCACTGACGCTTTTCATATGATAGGAACATATCTAAAAATAATGCTATTATCAACACTTACTCGTAACTCGTTCATCTCGACAGCTGTAATGGTACTTTGCATGTGTTACAAAGTTGGTAATAATGATGAAGACGGACTCGGTGTGACTGGGACTTCGTGTTTATTCAGAACTTTCAGATACAAACACAATAAACTCGCGCTGACAGACAGCGCTCTCATAACTCAGTAGTTACTATAAATAACTTTGTTAGCAATCACTGAGCTCCGTCTCTGGTACATTAGTGATGTCCGGTTCGCGAACGATCTTTCTTTTGAACCGGTTCTTTTTAGTGAACCGAATCAGTTCAACAAATCGGACTGAATCGTTCTAAACGGTTCGCGTCTCGAGTCAGCGCTGATCCATAATTTACTAAAGTTACTAACTTTCTGACATGAGTGACAGTCCCTCCGACTAAAAATAGACTAATAACCTGAAGTATATGCTGTAACTACAACAGTTCACTGAACTGAGACTGACAGAACTGATGTGAAGTGAACTCCGGTCCATCCGTCTCTCTGGCAGCAGCTCGTGCCTCGTAGACCTCGTTAAACCACGCCCCCTCCGCTCATTTCAAATGCAAAGATGTCAGCCAATCACAACAGTGGGCGTTTTTACTGAAGTCTCACAGCAGACACGCCTCTTGAAACAGGGCATTCAGCCACAGGGCAAACATCAGTATTGAAAAAATGCCTTTTATTTCTATATTATAACATTTTATGATGTAAAAATCATACTAACAATATAAGTACACCTCAGGAAACATTATAAAATAATAGAAAAATGCAATGCCATGGGACCTTTAAGAAAAAGAGTAAAATTGTGATTTTAAATGGGAAAGTGTTTCTTGAATAAAAGTAATTCCAAGACATTTCATTTCCTGTGAAAGTGTAAATATTACTGCTTAATTAGTGATTTTAAAGGGAAAAAAAGCATTTCATATAATAAGTTAGTTACTGTCACACACACAAGTAAAACACAGATGTGAAACCTCACTTATTTGATTATATAAGTATTTAAAGAACTCAGGATAGCCACCTCTCATTATAGTCAAGCACGCTAGAGAGGCGTTACAGACAAATCACTTCCTAATGTGGTGTTCACAGAACTTGAATGTTCTGTGGAATTATGGTGTGAATGCACCATAATACACACAGAATGTTAGTTTCAGTTCTTATCATAGTACCATCAGCGCTTCTCATAAGCCAGGAAATAACCTCTTAAATTCATAGGCACTTTGAAACAACACAAGGACTGCAATGCCAAGACCTTATCTTCTCATTTTGATATTGGGTAAATACAATTTAAAATTACAATTTTTACTTTTTTTATTATAAATTTAAATATTCTTCTTATAGTAGGCTTACTGCATGTCACAATGTAATATTTCATCCTTAATAAATCGGTCTACTTAAAGATTATAAGTCTTGCAATAGGTTATTACTCAATAGCCAACTCATATTTTTCTGAACTTTTCACTTGTTTTTAACTGAACTGAAGCTCGTGGCTAATACCAGAAAGTTACTTGAAAACAGCTGATTATAGTTACATTTGAGTTGACATGATTGATTTTGAAAAGACATTCATCAACAACTTAACTGCTCTAAATAACTTGTAAATGCTTCATGAAAATTATCTGTTCACATGAACATGAACTAAGATTAATAAATGCTTTAGAAGTATTTTTCATTGTCAGTTTATGTAAGCTAATGAATTAACTTACTTTACAATAAGGATCCATTATTTAACATGTGACTGAATAATAAAGAATCAGAACACATTCAGTCAATATCTGGGGCATGATGTAGTCCAGATTAAAACATAATAATGTATATCCAATATCCATTCACAATTTAGCATCTTTAATATATTGTCATAATGTTAAAAAAATGGTTGGTGTGAATATAAACTCGCTAGGAGTAGTAGTAAATTCAGAGCCTGATAAAATTGTATATATATACATCCTCCACGCCCGTTTCTAAGGCTTTGCCCATGTCTACTCTAATGTGTTTGTAGAGTGTCATGCAATTTGAAGCTTGAGCTTCAAAAACACCCAAGAATATTATTAAAGTTTGACGACGTGTTACCATGAAAACTGTGTTTTAGATATCAAGAATGCTTTCACAGGCCTACATCTGCCATGTTTTTACATTGTACTGATGAAGTTTGAAGCAAATCGTGTAAAAATAAGAGTGTGATTTCAAAGCATTTTGAAAAGTTACACACTTCCTGTTGCCATTTAGTGGCGCTATAACTTTGACTCACAATAGTGACCATAGATATCCATAATAAAGGCTAGATGTCTTACGGCAGAGTCTCTAACGTCATCACCGGCGGCCATCTTGTCACAGGCAGGGCTCTGTGGTACCTGATGTAAGGCGAGTGATCTGCATGAACACAAATACTCTTATCTCGCTGAAATCTTGACGGATTTACAAATGGTTTGGTTTCTTACAAACGTTATTAACGTGGCTATAATTATGGATGCTTGAACCAATTATGAATAATTTTTCATAAGTATGCAGTGTCATAACTACATCTCTGACGTTTATAACAAACCAAACAGTTTGAAAATCGGTAGAAAATTGAGCAAGTTATGGTTATTTAAAAAGTGCAAGCACCATGAAAACAATGTTACGAGTGAGCGAGCTACCTTTGACAAGATGGCCGCAAGGTGCGGACGTCGACCTCCATTGGCCAGCAGCGCGGACGAGATATCTAGCCTTTATTATGTATATCGATGATAGTGACACCCATGTGATCGGCCTCCTACACCAAACACACAGCTGAAGTTATCAGAATCAGTCAATGTTTGCACAGTTATAACACACTCCCTGTTTCCAGAACTCACCACAGCCAAATCGTTTGAGATATCAAAAATCCGCAATTCCAGAACATGCGTTTTCACGTTTTTGTTGCAGGGCTTGACGCATATTTTTTCCTCCAAGGAGCATCTAAATAACAAACAATCTAAATAGTTCAATAAATGAATCTAAATAACAGGTTAATTTCAAGTAAATGAAAACAAGAACGTTTAAGTTTATTATTATAATTTATGTCAGTTAACATTTATTTATTTCAAGTAAAGACATTTTTAATAGTTTTTGTTTTTGTTAACTATAATAACACTGACAATAGTAACATATGCCATATATTTAATAATATGTGTCAAATAATGTTCTTAGTCTTTCCTTCCAGTGGCGGGGCATCCCAGACAGAAGCTAAAATAGTTTACATTAAATTAAATGGAAATTAATTAAATTACATACGGTTTGTGTAACCAAATAATAACCAGAGTGGAAATTGGACACACTGTGTGACTTTTATTTAATAAACAAGTGCAAAACGGGGCTCAGTGGTTCATGTAGGTTGTCTACAAACTGGAAGGTTGGTGGTTCGATCCCCGGTTCCACCTGACCAAGTGTCGAGGTGTCCATGAGCAAGACACCTAACCCCAGCTGCTCCCGATGAGCTGGATGGCGCCTTGCATGGCTGACACCGCCGTCGGTGTGTGAATGGGTGAATGTGAGGCAAATGTAAAGCGCTTTGGAGGGCCGTAGGTCTGTTAAAAGCGCTATGTAAATGCAGTCCATTTAAATGCAGTCCATTTAAAATACACCGGGACTCTTATTTTGAAATGTATATGCTTTATAATTGCAGGATGCTCATTCAAATTCAGATGAGGGAGATTCTTACAACCATAGATATCCATAATAAAGGCTAGATGTCTCGTGTGCGCTGCTGGCCAATGGAGGTTGATGTCCGCACCTGGCGGCCATCTTGTCACAGGCAGCTCGCTCACTCGTAACTATAGCTGTGTCTCATTTCATTTTGAAGGCTGCGTCCTCTGGAGGACACGTCCTGTGAAGGTTGCGGTTTACAGAGTGTCCTTAGTCAGAATTAAATGAGATGTCCTTCGTAGGACACAGGCAGGAAGTATCACGTTGCTATGCCAACACGTTCACAGTGGCATTGCGCTCACACCAGTTATGAATGAAAATTATTTATAACTTGAAAATGACTATGAAATGTTTCTTGCCTTGACAGCAAAGTAGGCTACTGTTCCACAACTATCTATTTGAGGTGATACAGCTTAAAAAACAAAAACAAGCTTGAAACTACTTACATTTAAACACCACATCTTCACTTGCATGTATATCTGCCGGCGGCACAATTTTTTAAAATAATATTTAAAAAAAACATGACGGTTGTTAATGGCGACGCAAAGAATTGTGGGTTATCTGCAGCAGCGAAGGATACACCTCATGCACACTCCGAATTCCTGAAAAGAAGGGCGCATTTGAAGGTCGCATTCAGATTGTGTCCTACTTACTTTTCTGAAATGAGACAGCCTTGATGACGCATGCAGCCTTCAAATGCGACCTCTGGAGGACGCAACCTTGCGAAATGAGACACAGACACAACACATATATTGTTTTCATGGGTGCTTGCACTTTTTAAATAACCATAACTTGCTAAATTTTCTACCGATTTTCAAACTGCTTGGTTTGTTATAAACGTCAGAGATGTAGTTATGACACTACATACTTATGAAAAATTATTCATAATTGGTTCAAGCATCCATAATTATAGCCACGTTAATAACGTTTGTAAGAAACCAAACCATTTGTAAATCCGTCAGGATTTCAGCGAGATAAGAGTATTTGTGTTCATGCAGATCACTCGCCTTACATGAGGTACCACAGAGCCCTGCCTGTGACAAGATGGCCACCGGTGATGATGCTAGAGACTCCGCCGTAAGACATCTGGCCTTTATTATGGATATCTATGCTTACAACTGTATACAACATATTACAATAGACCCTTTTCACATTTCCGGGTCTCAGAGCGGAAGTCGTCATAGTTGGGTTAAATATTATAGCTGTGAATGAGAGAATACATTAAATATTTTTCGTGTGCCCATTTGCTCACATAGCAAAAGAAAAACGCCACAGTAGTGATTTCAAAACTTTCAAAAAGAGGGGAAGGGGGGGGGGGGGCAATCGAACGCTCTCCTTTACTTTGCATTGCGTGAAGCGGCCTCCTTGTCATTTAGGACTTGTAACAAAAAACAGAACAATATCTAAAAGTGGATATGTGACAAAGTGTACAGCAAACAAGCTAAACAAAACCCACAACCAAAAACCCAGAAGTTTTTATAAACTGTTGACCCAAAAAAACGAGCATTTATGGACAAAAAAGTGGATAGACAGAGCGCGACAAGTTATATTACACTGAGAATTACACCCACTACAGGGGAACGTAATCAGCGACAGGAAATAGCCTATAATATATAAAACTGACATTTGGATATTTGACTTAACAGTGACCAAATGTTTACTGCACACATACGCATACTGAGTGTCAGGATCCCAAAATGTACCCATTCTTCCTGCTGAAGCGTCACGTTTTACTGCCTTTATCCACTTTTGTCTCCTTAAATGGTCGTTTTTTTGGGTCGACAGCTTATAAAAACTTATTTCTGTGTTTTTTAGCTTGTTTGCTGTACACTTTGTCACATATCAGCTTTTAGACATTGTTCTGTTTTTTGTTATAAGTCCGAACTGACAAGGATGCAGCCTCACGCAGTGCAAAGTCAATGTAGACAATGGAGAATATTCACACATAAAAACATTATATCAGAGTTTTAAAATCAAACATTTAAAAAAAGAACCATACATCATGGATGTTTAAACCAATAAGCTGTGTAGTCAGCAAGTCGTTTCCCATCATGCTTTTGATCAGAGCAGTCGGTGGAGAGCAGCTGCGCTCGACTGCGCAATATGAAACAGCCGCCTTGCCGCCGGTACATGTCAACATGACATCAGAGCAAGTCGGACGCATCTCGCAGTGATCACCGGTGATCGGTTCTGCGCAGATTTTGCTCATCTCAAACGAGCCTATTCTCAGCGCGTGTCCAGTCTGGTGCGTTTTCTGATTGCATAATGGAAGCTAAACTTTCATAGGAATTAATTGAAAAGTTGAGACGCTCACTTTGCTCTGCATTGCTCCGTTATGAATGCCAGAGGCCAAGCCGAGCCAAGCGCATTTACATTCTGTGCGTGAGATCTCTCCCCTGTGGGTGGGTTGAAAACATGCAGAACAGCTCCATCTAGTGGCTGTAGTCTTTAGCCTCTGGCCAAAAAATCCTCAGATGACGCAAAATGATGTTTTTTTCCAGAAATAAAATGCATAATTCTCTCGTCTCAGGGGGACATGAGGGGGGAAAGTACCTTAATTCAAATATACTACGGGGTTTCTACTGACACAAAGCTGCTAAATTACTGAAGTTACCCTTTAATAATCGTATTAGGCAGTATCGCGATTTATGTTTTTCCACCCCGAAAATATAAGATGCCTTAAAATGATCATTACGATCTTTGTTATACCATTTAAGATATTCAAGACTTATGATCTTACATTTAAGAAAACTGATTTTTTTATTTATTTCGCACACGTGCTCCAGAATTAACAGGGGCGTCGCACTCGTGGGCACTTTTCCCGGTGAGAGGGTTCAACACCCACACTTTTTCTGCAGTTTTGCACAAACGCCTTACTCGCTGCGGCTGCCTCCTCTCCCCTCCCTCTCAAACATGACACCAGCTTTGAGTGTGATCGGCTGATGATTGGCTGACATATCCTTTTTATGTTTTAGAATATATATATATATATATATATATATATATATATATATATATATATATATATATATATATATATATATATATATATATATATATATATATATATATATAATCAAAATATACATACAATTTTTTTTATAAAATACTTCTCAGACACATTTTTTTAAATAAAAATTGTGTTGTATTTAACATAATTGTATGCATTTGAAATATAGAGATGGGTTCTGTTTTAATGTAGCCTACCCTGAGTGTACCTAAAATAAATAATATTAAATGTGTGGCTCTTCATTTCTTTTTAATTACCCACTTGTAAACTTATGTTCACCCTTCTTTTTTATAAATACCTATAGTGTTTGTATTAAATCTATATTCATTGAGTTGAATCGAGAATTGAAATCGAATCGATTTGAGAGCTTGTGAATCGAAATCGATTCGAACATCTGGATCGATACCCAGCCCCAGGGCTGGACTGGGGCTAAAATTCAGCCCAGGCAAATCCAGTCCATCCGGCCCATGAGTTCCTCTTGAATGTTTTAACTGGGGTTAGGGCCTTAAATTGGAGTAAATAAATAAATCTAGGACAGGGACAACTAATGATGGATATTATCGAATTTACTGCAAATGCAGATAACAAACGTAATATTGCACTTTTGACACACAGAAATGCACTTGACAGTAACCCACTGATTTTGAGCTAGGATACATTAAAGTGAATTTACTGCTTTTAAAATCTGTCATCGTTTACTCACTCATGTCGTTCCAAACCTGTATGACTTTCTCTCTTCCGTGAAACATAAAAGAAGATATTTTGAAGAATTTTGGCAACCAAACCATAGGCTATACCATTGAATAGCCTATTGTATGGACAAAAAAAGACTCAAATGATTTTCTTTTATGTTACACAGACAGAAATTCATTGAGGTTTGGAATGACATTAGCGTGAGTAAACGTTCACATGTTTTGGTTGAACTACCCCTTTAAAAACAATAAAAAATGTTCGAGAGTTAACACCTAATTTATGTAACACACTGATATGATATCTATCTTTCATGAGGTTCTCATTGAAATAACATTTTGTTAAATTTCATTAGATCTATTAAAAAGTTCATAAAACATTTACAGAGAAAAAAGCTTTGTCCTTAAAGCTACACTGTGTAACTTTTTTTGTCTGTTCTTAGCTAAAAACACTTAGTTCTTTCAAAAATATATGTGCTCATTAATGTATATTTACTTCTTTCAAGTAATAAAGTATTCTCGTAAGTTTATAATATGCCATTGAAAATACATAAGGTAATGGGATCTAACGGTGGTCGCCATGTTGCCCCTCCATCTTGAAAGTACATTAGCCAAAGAGGGACATACCCGTAAATTCAAGCTTCGCCTTTCGCGTTGTTTTAATACTGATGGCACTGTACAAAATTCTCTGCCGCATGTGCGCGTCAACTTGTTCAGACTTGTCTGGTGCATGTGCAGATAGTTTTCATCTCAGCAGCGTCCAGTAACAGAGTTATACGGCGTTTTCCTGGCTTGTTTATTCTTCAAAAGTCTGTTTTTCCTTGTGTGGTATTTCTGTGCGTTAATAACTCCGTAAGTAATAATAGTTATTGTCATTGTAGATGTGTTTCAGAGTGTGTCATCGCGTAATTCAGTTGATGTCACCTCAGAAGTATTTTTGTGTCAACATACAATAGCGTAATGCTCACCTATTTGAATAATCATTCAGTTATTTTGTTATCAACAATGTTTATTCGTTTATAGAAAATATTTGCTTGTAATGTATGTTGATGGAAATATGTATCAGGTCTGATCGGCATAGTAACAATTGTTATACAGAGCGCACTGCAGTGCTAACGTTAAAGTGGCGCACACACTTTTGTAACCCGACACCGCTTGTTAGCAGCGGCAGCTCCGCTCCTTTTAATGCAGCTGCATTTAGCGCCTATATATGGTACAATAAGCTCTGGTTTACGGTTACATTATACAAATGTAACTTATAAGTAGTTATACAGTTCTTAACTGTGTATGTATATTTACCATCCTTATTTGTTATCTCACAGAAACCACATTTATGTACATATCCACGCAAACCTGTTTATGCCTTGCAATTGGATGACTGAATAAACATTACTATCATCAAAGTTCACTCTGGATTAGCTGCAGTTCTTTCTAGCCGAATAATTAGGCCAGTTGAGTTCCAACCATCCAAAAATGAAGGATAGTTCACCCAAAAATGAAAATTGTGTCATCATTTACTCACCCTCAAGTTGTTCCAAACCTGTATGAGTTTCTTTGTTCTGCTGAACACAAAAGAAGATATTTTGAAGAATGTTTGTAACAAAGCAGATAAAGCAACTATTGACTACCATAGTATTTTTTTTCCTACTATGGTAGTCAATAGTTGCTCTATCTGCTTGGAGATTCCCCCCTTCTATGTAAAAAGCGCTTTGAGTGAGTGCCTCGAAAAGCGCTATATAAATGTAATTAATTATTATTATTAATGCATTGGATCCAGGCTTTTAAGCTGTTTTGTTGAATTATAATTTAATTACCCTACACTCTAAAAAAAAAAAAGGGTTCTATATGGCACCAAAAATGGTTCTTGGCTCGTAATGATAGGGGAACCTTTTTTAGTGCTATATAGCACCTTAGTCAAAGAACCGATGAAGAACTTCTGAAGAACCACTGAAGCACCAAAATTGGTGCTATATAGCACTAAAAAAGGTTCCCCTATGATTACGAGCCAAGAACCATTTTTGGTGCCATATAGAACCTTTTTTTTAGAGTGTAATGACATTTTAACTGAGTTTAACTGTAGGTCAGTTTCATTTAACTGTATGGGCATGGTAGTCACAGGTAAAATCATGCTCCTCATTACCATAGGTATATGGTTTCGAAAATAAATAAATAAATAAATAATAATAAACTATTGAATTTGGTTGTGCTAGAGTGACAAGTTTGTAGTGTATTGCTGTTTTCCAATTTACCTCGTGATGTATTTACATCGCGGCTGTTTTCAGCTGATTCACCACAGAACCTTTAATGTTCCCATATCACACGACGTGCTGGTTCATCACTTCATAGAGCAGCACAAACGCAGCGCACGTTCGTCGGCGGCAGCGCTGTTGCGCGGATATTCGCCTTTTGCAGTTTCATGCGCCCAAATTTTTAAACAGCGCCTAATATGGACACAGTCTATGGAGGAGGGAAGGTCTCTCTCGCTTTGGCCTGTAAATTCAGAAGACAAACCAATGGGCCGCTGTCCCTGCATGATGGGCCAGTCCGTGGCAAAAAAATTAAATAAATAAATAACCTTGTATCGGCCCCAAAGTGCGTCGGCCCACCGGGAAAATGCCCGGTATGCCAGATTACCAGTCCAGCCCTGCCCAGCCCTAATAATTTATATGCATTTAGTTGATTTATATTTATATTTATATATTTATATTTATATTTATAATGTTGTTTGTATATCTGGAGTTTGTAACAAAAATAATTTCCCCCTGGGATTATTCAAGTATTTCTGATTATTTAGCAAGTCTACTGTTGTGTATTTTCACAACAGAGTTTTGACTTATTTTCTGTGTGTTCCGAGTGTGTTTATACTTTTCTAGTAGGCTATCACTCATTTAAATGGGAAGCTTTTCAATATCTTGTAGGCTATGTTATACCTTTCGTACCCTTCTGTCATTGTATTCATCGTTTTTATTGTTAACAAACAAACCACATCCACCCCCCGCACTTTTGAAAAGCTGGCTACGCCCATGCAGTTCGCACACATCTATTTTTGGTCTGTCTGTGTTGCTTACATGGAGATGGAGGCATCGTTTTTTAAAACCTTGCACTTTGAAACCCATTTTCAAAAGCTTGGGTTTTAAGACCCCCAAAACGCAGTTGTTGTGTAAATGAACAGTCAAAATGCATTGAAAAGTTTTCAGTTGAAAACAGTGTGTAGGCTAAACATACCACAAGTTTTTGAAAACATACCATAATTGTCTCAGTGTAAACTATAAAAGCGCAAAATCGGGAGGTCATGCGCAAGCGTAGCTTTTACATGTTCGTAGTGTTTCTTTACATATTGATGTCATCTAGCCTATAGCATGGCAGCAGAATAGTGTTTTTAGACGTTTTCGCGGATCCGTGTGAACGGGATCCTTTTGACAATGTTGTCGTTTGTAGCCTATGCGAAAAACAAAGAAAAAACTTTCCCGGTTTTAGTACACCGTTATAAGTAGCACAAATAAGTAGCGGTGGCTGTCTGTTGACATCCATGTTTGTTTCGGTACAAAATCTCGCTCAGTTGAGTTCGGCAGAATGTCCCGTCGTGACTCACTTATCGTGGACTGAGTCATTAGGTTTGTGCTCATCTCTGACTGTCATTGACTAAAATCTGCTCCAGTCGATGGAAACAATCTTCAAGTGTGTTGAGTTCAATCTTAGAATGTTTCAGATAGTCGTTAAGTGTGTCCCCAGCTTTAAGGTTACCAGCTTAGGCAAACACAGTTATTTTATTATTATTCTGCGAGTAATAAAGTGTTATAAAGACGTGTTTCACTTTTTGGACCGTGGACTGTGATATATATATTATTATTATTTTTTTTTTTTTATTAATACAGATTTATAACACTATACTTTGATAGAAATCAATACCGTTATTGTCTCTGCGTAAACTACAAAAAACGGGAATTTATGAAAACTGACGTCATGATCATGCGTATTACGTGTTTAGACTATGGGACTGTTTGTGCTGCTCAAGACACTGAATTTATCTTTTTTTCAGCAAAGTGTAGATTTACTGCACCACTACTATATCCAGTGGAGACATATTTACATTCATCAAATTCTAACTACTGGCCTGGCATGCATAATGCAGGGGGTTTTGAAAAACCTTTAGTTTCAAAGTCATGTGATTTCAGTAAACTAGGCTTCGTTACGTCATAACTCTTTTGAAACTTTCAAAATTTTAATGGTTCGCCACTGGACGGCGATCTGTGTAAACCATAGGTCTGAACCATAGGCGTAATTTACGGGTGGGACGGGTGGGACATGTCCCCACCACTTTTTAAAAGTAATTGAACAATATATTGCGGAAGGTGTGTATTAAAACAAAAGCACAATCTACAAATCGTAATACATTCATTTAACAGATTTTTCCGCCGGTCAGAAGCTTTTTTTTCCATTACAGATTTTTGCAAAACTTTTGCCATATTTCCTAATAGTCGATAAAAAAAATATTGCGAAATGACAGCGTTTCCATTAACTGATGTTATGCGACTAAAACATTTTTTTTTCTCACGTGATAAGTCATTCCAAAAATTATGCCACGTATGTTTTTAGGTTTATGTATATCCCATCCACCGCACACCATTATCTTTACTGGAAGGAGACGCGTGTGTTATTCAAGCACTGATGGCAAGGAAAGCTCCTTATACTTGAGCGGCACATACGAGGTGTTTCTCTCTCTTATCTGCTTCAAGGTCTTGATAAATTGTGGTATTTTATATTCTATTGTTTTTTTATGAGTTTAATAAAGAACTCGTCTTCTTTCCAAACATACCGCGCAATCTGTAAAGAATGATAGACTTTTACGCCAGGTTATTGTGACGCATTGCTGCCACATACAGAGACGAGCAATGTTTGAAATTGCATGATGATAACTCAAAGTTTTACACTTCGTTACGGGTAACAGGTGCCATGGACCGCTCATGTTAGCATCAGTGGCATAACCGGTGCACATATATCATAACTCTATAATAGGCCTACAGTAATATATTGTATGCTATACTGTAATAGCTACATATATTCTAGAAATGTATTAAAAAGAAAGACGCTTTCAGCCTTACTCAAAGGCCGCGGAAACAGGCCAGTGGGTTTGTTACGCACGTCAATCCCGTTCTTATTTTGCTTCTTATGTATTAAATAGCCTATACAGGCCATTCATTTATGAATCCTTGATCAAAATTAAAATACAATTTATAGAAAACGAAATTCACTTTAAAGAAATTATTTCTGCAAAACAACACTCAATAGAAATCATGTCTGACCCCACTCCATGCCGACGAAAGCACCCGCGAATTCTTTAATATTTTTCATTGTTGCAGTTTTTTTTACCACTTTGTTATTTTGGCTCGGAATTTCGTTTGCTGGAAATATGAACTGAATTTAGAAATTACATTTGAAATTAAAAACTTTTTGTTTAATAAACAAAATACATTTTTTAAGCGTTTGGAGAGTAGGCTACATGCAAAACGTAGCCTATATAGATTTATAGTTATGTTTAAATATTAGCCTATTATATTATTATTTAATTTTTATATGTTGATGATGAAAAGTGAATTGTATTTTAAGGTTTCATAAACTAATTGCCTGTAGCCTATATTTAATACATCGGAAGCAAAATAAGAACGGCGGGAATGCATTGAACCCACTGGCCTGTTTCCGCGGCCGTTGAGTAGGCTAAAGCTGAAAGCGTCTTTCATTTTAATACATTTCTAGAATGTCTTAATTACAGTAGGCCTTATAGATAGTTATGATATTTGTGGCTGCACCGGGGTCCGTCATTACAAGGTTAAAGTTACGCCACATGAGCGGTCCATGGCCACCTGCTCTGTTAAGAACTATAGGCTACATCAATAAATTAGGCTAACAATTTCATGCTATGGCCACTGCCACCGATACAGGCAGCGGATGAGATATTTTACGCTGAGCTTCTGCTTTTCAAACAAGTGTGACAAAGGCATGGGCTAAATAAATTCTCTAATATGGATACAGACATAGCTATATATACACACATCACTATTCAACACATGTCCTTATTAGGAGAAAAATATGTCGTTTTAACAACATACAATCTCGTTATTACGAGAAAATTATGTCGTTTTTATGACATAAGATTTCGTTATTACTACATAATTGAGTGGAAAAATAATATGTATGTGGCAGAAATGCGTCTCCGTATTAAATAAACACGTGTGTGTGTTTTAAATAAACACATAGCAAAACGAGTTGTGCGGTGTCCCGGTGTCCCCACCACTTTTCAAAGCAAAGTTACGCCACTGGTCTGAACCCATGTTAATACCATGACACTGATCATCAACTTTCTCTGTGAACTCAGGCTTCTTGAGTGAAGGAGTTTATATGTGACAGTAGTAGAGAACAGCCAATCACATGCTGTGGAACAGTGCTTATTATAAGCTTATTATAAATAAGCATTGCTAAAAGCCAGACGATTTAGTCTTGTTGCATTTCCACTGTTCCATGTTCCACTGACCAGCAGGGGTCACCAGTGTGTGGCGTTTCAAACACTTCGAAACAGTGAATCATTTTGCGAATCAATTGGTTCAATTGATTCAGTTTTGAAAAGCTTAATTTCTCCCATCACTACTTGTCTCATTACCCAGGTGCCCTTAATATATAATGTCAGAGCGCCACCCAATGGACAAATATATCATTGCATTACAATGGCTACACACCGGCCCCTCAATTGCTTATGGCAGAAGGACATAAACAAATGACACAGAATCTACATTAAGGAGCCATAACAATTAAAGCAACATATACAGACATTTGATCATAAATTCATGATAGTGTTACACTTGTAATCACTTTCACCTCAATCATTAGAACACCACTTTTGGTTTTAATCTTTACTGTACGTACTAAACTTTATTATCTAGCAAAGTTTCTTTACTACTTGATCAAATAGTAATTTCAGCTTCAAAGAAATGATAAAATCATTCCGGGCCTACCCTGAATTACTTTAAACAGCTTTGTGTGTCTGTGGTGGATAAAGCTTTGCAATTCTTTCCAACGCTAGTAGTTCCTTCCTTTTGAAACTTTCGTTCCTTTCCTGATCTGCATTTTCCAGATGCACACCCTCTTGTGCCTGATCTTTAGCCTTGACGTTACTTTGATATTCCTCACTTGATTCTTGTGTATTTTCCTTTAAAACAGCAAAGTTCTCATTTGCTTGATCTAAAAAGTTTCTAAAAAGAGCATCTAATGATGCTTCAAAGTCCATTTCATCAGAATCAAATGATTTTCCTTTATCTTCCTTCTGCTTGTCTTTTTCCTTGACCTTTTGAACAACCAAATTTGACTTTTTACCAGCATGTATTCATCTTCAGCCAATTCCCCTTGTGTCTAAACCTCTTCCATTAGTGCTCCAATGTGGTCTTGAATTGATGAACTATTAATTTTCAATGGAAAAAGATTGTCTTCTGAAGTTTTCCTT
Organism: Gobio gobio; assembly: GCF_949357685.1. Classification (NCBI taxonomy): domain Eukaryota; kingdom Metazoa; phylum Chordata; class Actinopteri; order Cypriniformes; family Gobionidae; genus Gobio; species Gobio gobio. The sequence continues at coordinate 53,266,385 of NC_137097.1, read as the reverse complement.
GACACATAGCAAGTGACACTCGTAGAAGACACAACTTCCTGATTCAGATTTACATCAGACCACCATAGTAACCGAAGAAAATCCACACCGTCTCTGGACATCTTTTTATCCACAGAGGTTTCAGTGAAGACCTGATCATGCTCATTTTGGAGCTATTGCTTGAGCTGTCCAATAAAGATCCTGTTGACAGTAACAGAAGGTGTGCCAGTATCATTCCATTCTTCTGATCTATACTTCAGGAAGGGGAAGAAACAGTTGTTGTTGATTCCTCTTATGCCAAAACCAGTAACGACATTACAAGACACTGACTGCTCTTGTCCCATAGTGCACAGAAATATATTATTCATTTAATATTATATAATATATAAATATAATATTCAGTTCATTCATCAGCTGCTCTGAGCAAAATATAGCTGAACTACCAGGATACAGAAAAGCATGTTTTAAATTAGTTTGTCTCCTTTGGCTGATTTTACTTGCACTGGAATGATTGACAGTAGGCATTTTTCATTACCACTCCCTGTATATCCACAAGTTTGTGCTGACACTATTCCTTTGTCCCTTCTCGTCCACAATTGGCTTGCGATGAGCAACCCTGAAAGATGTGCCTGATTACAAACTTCCCACACACACACACACACACACACACACACACACACACACACACACACACACACACACACACACACACACACACACACACACACACACACACACACACACACACACACACACACACACACACACACACACACCACAAGGCTGTTGTATCACTCCTTCACCCGGGTTCACACTGTATGTTTTTGGCTGTATGTTTAAATCTGTAGTCTTTGGTCTTGACATGTTGACGATTAATGACCATTGCGATCAAATTTGACCTTGAAAATTCTGTCAGTCAAAGATGTGGCGCACAGTCCTGTGTGACTTCTCCTATGATGACCGTTAAATTGTCTTTCGCTGCGTCCCAATTCGCATACTATCCGTACTAAATAACATTCGAAAAAAGAATTAGTATGTACCAATACCAAATCGTAGTATGTTGTGTTGGGGTAACAGCTTAGGACCCAGGACCAGTAGTGAAAAATGAAGACCAGGAGTCAGGAGTCAGATTAATTAAAGAAAAATTTTACTGAAGAATAGTTTGCAGTTTCATCAGCAGAAGCCAGCTCAAGAGGAGTTCGTAGGCCGCGCTCCCTCTAACAGTCTCCCCGCCTCCGTCTAACGTACATACAATTTTCTGAACAGTTATACTGTTTTCAAGGTCTAGACACGTCATTACTGCCATGTGGAATGATTCTGATTGGTTCTAACAACATGCAACGTAAGCAACTTTCCACACATAGACAGATAGGAGCATATATCTCTAAAAATGCGTAGACTTGATGTCGCCCAGGCCCAGATTAGTCTCCAGTGACCTCGGAGGTCACAGAAAAGCGTCTATAGGTCTGGCATCGCCTGCAGGAAGGCCCATATCCAATACTGAATCTGCACAAATCATACAACGCACACACACAATACTCCAGAGAATACCAGTTTTCATCAAGGTCGGGACATCTTAACTAACTATCAACAAAGCACTTCTCCAAAACATGCTGATACTACATTTAGTACAGAAGTGACTTTATTCTATTAAGAAAGAAAAGTATCAGAGAGGTAAATTTCTCCCCAAAAGAGTCACATAGCTGTTACATGGATGACCCCAGGGGTCACCTCAGTAAGACATATAGTTAACACATGCTGATCTCGTTTTACTCCCTGGAGTGTATTACAACACCAAGGACAGTTGCCTGTCAGCACGTCTTGACACAGACATCAGAGCAGCTCCTGAATAATCTGGATTCAAAAGCACAGAGCAACTAAAACACTACAATATCCAAAATCACTCCTTGAATATAGAGAACTGATTTATCAAATGTTGGAAATGGTTATAACTTGATTATCATTCATTCTTATTTTAATATTGAACATAAAATCATTCTTGAAGGATATGTGTCTGATGAAGAGACAAGTGATGTTTGGCTTGACCCTTGACCCTTCAGTTGAAAAGAGTATTCCAAAGATTCCCGGATGGTTTACTATATCCGGTCAGAATCCAAAGTGCAGATCGCATAGACAGTAAAAGAAATGGGACCCTGAAGACTTCCACGGAGAGAATTGAAGTCACACTAGAAGCACTCACTTCCTGATGGCTGAGCGTACTGCGCAGCCTCAGACTGAGCTTGACGACGTAGATGTGACGTGATCCGCCTGTCGGACAGTGGCAAGTCTTCTAGTAGTTGTGCAACGTAAAATCTGAATCACCGAATCTTGCAGAGACAGAGAGAGTGGGCAGGAGCAACTTTTGATGAATGAAGCAGGATCTGCAACATCTCTATCTGTGTTTATGCCTCCATGTCCCCCCGGTTGCCTCATAGACAGTAAAAGATTGAGCTTCTCTTCAGGTCTATACGGTAATTTGCTCAACAGCGCGACAGTCGTGTGGTTATGACGCAATCGTTAGCCTATATTTTACAAAAACAGCTTCAACGGGGCGATAGTGTAAGATACAAGGTAATGGAGCCTTTTATACATTGTCGTGTTTGTTTAGAAATAAACAATGGACGAATAGAGTCTTTAAACGCCTCAGATATAAAGATATTCACTGTCAAAGTGAGGCCAAAATGAATGGGAGTCAATGGGATGCTAATAGCAGGTGATGGCTTGGTTAGCAATGGCCGCGCCTATGGAGGGTACGCTTTCCGGGGGCTGGATTACCCCCTTGGCAGATCGATGCGCACTCTAACGGCTGATATTGCCCACAACCCATTGCGAGATGGACGAGGATTCGATTAGAACTACAAACGCGTATAAAAAGTGTTAAAAAACTACAAACATGACGGTTACGCGAGTCTGTTGGTTAAGTAGAGAGGATAAGATAAAGGGGTTTGAGTGAGCAATTATCAGTATTTAACCTGACAAAAATATATTTATTCAATGTTAGCAACATTATATTTCACCTGCAGCAGCATTGTGAACTTTTGTAATGATACATTTGGCCATTAACTTTGCAAACACATGAGAGGAGCCTCTGCATTAAAGACCCACGAATGGCAGAGCAACGTGCTACTACATTTCTCTCCGATACGGTAGGAAATTAAATGTAATGTGGAGGATTTGAACTGTGACGATTGACAGGGCAGTTTAAACGGTGACGGGACGCACGTAAATAAGCAACAGAGTCCGTTAAAGATGACGAAGTAGTATGTCCCAAAGCTTGCATACTCTTCTGCTACACACTCAAAAGTATGTGGATGGACCCATTATTTCCTCTTCCTTTTTCTCTTTTTAAGAAGAGAGAGGACAAAAAAATCATCCTCACTACTTGAAGACGGCATTTTTTTATTGTTTTACTTTTTTTTTTTTCGTAACGCATTTATTACGCATTACGCATCGGACTCAGTGTGCAAGGTCTCTGTGCGTGACAAATTTTTCGGATCACGAATACGGAAAAACGCATGCGAAAATTTTGGACTCAGTGTGCAAAGGCCTTAATAAGCGCTCAAGTCACTATACTTTGGGCTGATTATAGCCCTCGCTCGCACATGGCCAGTGGAAATACGGCTAATAATTCCTGGATATCGGGCATACAAGTTATCCTCATTGATCTGAGCTTATCTTGAATTCGATCGAGATGGCTACTAAAAAACATCATTGCTGGATTATTTTGACTATTGTAAATAAGCAGATGAAACTGTCACAGGGTGTTTGGTGTTGGTTCATGTTCATTGTTCTTGGTTCTGTTTTTAGTTTATCATGTTCATGGTTATGTTTGAGTTTGTCATGTTCACAGTCTTGTCATGCACTTCCTGGTCTTGTCATGTGATTCCCATGCCCTCATGTATTGTGTCATGTCATTGGTTAATTGTCTCATCACTGTTCACAGGTGTCACTTGTCTTGTCATTAGTCTGTGTGTATTTAAGCCCTCATGTTTGCCATGTGTCTTTGTCTGTTATTAACGTTGTAACCCGTTGGTGGTGAGGTTTCTTGTCAAGTCTGTTTTGTTTAGTCTAGCTTGTCACAGCCAAGTTTTGTTTGTTGTTTTGCCAAGTTTTGATTTATGTTAAGATTTATGTTTGGATAAATAAAGAACTGCACATGGGTTCAGCAACTTGCCTCCAGTGGATACCTTGTTACAGAAACATAGTAGCCAATAGCCTACTGTTTATCACAGATTACTTTGGGCCAAATTTACCAAGGACATTTGTTTAGAAACCATTTAAAAATGTTTACATTCACATAAATAACTGTTTGGGTCAAAAGTGAGAGATTTTATCTGTCACTTTGGAAAAAGTGAGAGACTCGAAGAAAATGTTTGCGTAGGCGTGAAAAAAAAGCAAAAACATATACAAAATTAAAATGTATTTTTGGTACATCGGCATTCAGGAAAAAGTTGGACCTGTGTTGGTCTCGCGTGTACGGAAGCCCTGAACCGCAAAGTAAAACAAAAAAATCTGTAAAAAAGATTAAATTCGAAATATTTAGTGAATAAAGTCGAAATATTTTGAGATTAAAGTCAAAATTACAAACGCAGCCTCATTGACGGAACACGCACACACACATATAGCGCTGCAGCCGCTGATTTGAACAGGGGGCTGCAAACTTTCCTCATCCATCAGGTAACCTAATTTGCCCTGTACAGTAAATATCAATAAACAAGAGATAAAATTGAAATATAAAACGTAGTGTTCTGGTTATCTTAACGTTCATGAAACAGATAGGCCTACAGGAGTTTTCAAACTAGCGAGCGCCTGCTCAAGAAGAATGATTGGTTAAGGCCAAAACTGCTCTGATTGTGAATATAATTAAATCAACCCTTTTATCGCTATCATCTTATACATTAATATCTGCTTTATGATTATGAATTAGGGATGGGCGATATGGACTTAAAAATGTATCCCGATATTTTCTAGTATTTATTGCGATAACGATATCAATGACGATAAATGTAGTATCATTCCCCATGTTTTTGGATACAAGTGAGAGCTGCATGCATATTTATATATCTGCAACTTTTCCATTTCTGAAAAGGCTGGTGTGGAATTTTACATAAAAAAATAAATAATAATAATAATAAATAAATATAAAAAAATTGTCCTGAAAGATGGATTTAAAAACAGAAGCTGTTCACGGGCCACAACCTGTAAGTATGATTTATTTTTCGTCGATGCGTTTTCCTGTAATAGGTTAATTGTACGTTGTAGCAAGGAAGTACACAGATGACAACGCTGTTCTGCAAACCAGTGTCGTGGCAAAATTTCAAACTATCACCGAATTACTGAATAAGAGACAAAACCTGCCCAATTGTCTTTATAAAGATTTAATTTCTTGCAAGAAATGAGTCACAGTCATACAGCCATCTTCAATGTCTGCAGAGTGCACACTAACTAGACATAACAGCACTCAGCTTTTTATCAGTTCCTCAAACAAAGTCACTCCTCCTGTAAATTTCCACACATGACAAGAAAAGCAGCACTTGCTCAAATCTATACATGACCTTTTACCTAGTAAGCTGGTTCTGTATGAAAATATGCAAATCAATAAACATTTCATGCGCAATGTTTAATGTATAGCTATGATTAAATTTTCCCATAACAATCCCCTCTTTTTATCACATCATTGATAAACCATAATGAAAAATTTTATCATTGTATATATATATATATATTTATGACTGAAAACTCAAAAAATAAGTAAACATAATAGTAAGGTTAAAAAGGCTAAATATGAAAAATGAATAAATGTAATAGTAAAGTTTTAAATGATTAAAACGAAAATCTAAACTGAATGAAAAATTATAGTAATAATCCAATTCAATAATCTATTCTCATCACACTCTTGAATTTGTGAAGAAAGAAAATATGCATAGGCTGATTTTTGTGGTTAAAGCCCCCCTTTCACTGCAAATAAAAACATGGTTATAATATTTAGATATCTGAGGCCTCCAAAGGCCGCCCAGATTTAAATCAACGAAAACATAATCCCCTAATTTGTTTCATTCTTCTCTTTGCTAGTCACTATCTCCTATCACTAAATTTGTTCATCCATTCGTCGTACTCGTCATAAATGTCTAATTTGACCATCTGTTGTGATACACTGGACTTCACTACTCGTTGAACCATCCTGGAAATGCATTGAAAATACATTGTGAACACATACAAATCAGCACAATAATAAAAAAAAAAAACCTGCAATACAGTAAAACATAACTAGTATTCCCATCCCTTCAGATTTGTCATCCAACCAAATCATCAGTCATCAGCTTTTTTCCTCTCCAGTTTTCTTACAGCCTGTCTCATGTAGGGTACTCAATTATATTGGTTACATTGTCACTATAATCTGGAATATGAAATCAAAATGATACCCTAAGCATTTTCCAAACTCTCTCCTCCTCAGCTGTTATCATGTCTAAAACTAGTCTGTTTTGGATATCTGCATCTCGGATTTGCTTCATTTCCTCATCTACCATTGTTAAAGTGTGCTCCGTGCTATTAGCTATAGCTAGTACAGTCCATGCTAACCCATTTTTCTTGTTTATCGATTCTGCTGTACCCACCCCCAGGAAAATAGACCAACCCACATTTGCTCTATCTGGTAAAGTCCCTATCACAGAATTAACTTTATCCTCTGTCTATCCTTTTTCTTGTTTTCATTACCCGGTAAATACACAGATGTCCCCACGTTCATCAAAGCTGGGTAACAGCAACCTGCCAACACTCGACATAAAATGATGAGCTTAACCATAAACCCAAACTGTTGCAGGTGAATTGTAATTTGGTCTTCTAAACGGGCAGGTAAAATTAGTCACTACCACTGTACAATTCTCGGTTGTTTCATTATTCGTGTCAATTCTGACTCAGACTTCAGTCCTCTCGCAGTCAGATGTTGGATGTTTTGTTGGGATTTTCCCATGCTCAATGTCCTTCGCAGCTCTCACTATCTCAGTCATTTGCTGCGGGATCAAACAGTCAGTTTCATTCAGTGTTACAACAGTCAGTGGTACTGCTTTGCAGTCATGGGACATTTGCAGACAAAGCCAGCAGCTCGTCTTTATCTCTAGCTGTTGTTTCTGCAGCCGTGCCAAAGTACAGGCTTTGTTCCCCTGGCACCTCGTCATGGCTTTCATCACTTCCGGTTTCGCTCCTCCCCTTCCTGCTGGTGGAAAACTTTCTGCAGTGGCTTGCGTGTACCCACGTGACCCTCTCAGCCACTTTTACGGCAGTATGCGTTGTTAGGAGGATTTGGTAAGGCCCCCGCCACCTTTTCGCCTTCCAGCTCCTCCTCCCGTTGCCCTCTATCAACCCGAAATCACCTGGTTTGATGTCATGTAAAGGAGTCCCAGCTGGTTTCCCCAAATTTTACCTGCACACAGACCTTAGACAACAGAAAAGACATCTCTTTGCAATAATTCACAATTCTATTGATGTAAGCTATTGTTTACCCCCTTCCATTCCCATGAATGGTGGTCTCAAACGGGCTCTGATTTACTCAAGGCCTTTTCTCGTTTTCGTGTATATCAATATGCATCAAGATGCGAAAATTTTCAGCAAATATTAAAACCCCCTCATAAACCTCCATCATTTCAGTATCATTCCCCCTTTGGCTGCGTGATCACCCATGCAGCCATTAATCATAATCATCGAAAATATTTTTGGGGTAAACAAGGCTTGCCATCACTACTCGTCCAGACGCCATTTTGCACAGTGCGGTCGCACTGTTCCCATCGCTGCTTTTCTCTGGCCCTGAGTTGAAAGACTGCATAGTCTATAAGGAAGGCAAAACATTTGTGGTTATTTCAGATAATAAAAACATTCTGGCTGTGTCGTCTGTTGCACCTCCACGGCCTTCGCATCTGCGTCTGCTCTCACAGTTTCCTGTTGAAATAAACTCTTTGTTGTTAGTTTCGCTGCGCATTCTACAGATAGCAACCTAGCCAGGCAAGAAAATTGTGTCTAGCAGATTAGACACAAAAGCAGCATTCATAATTGTGCGCCCATCAGACTTTAACATTTTCTTGCGTTTCCACAGCGCCCCAAAATCGTGCTCAACTCCGAACGCATAACGCTAGTCTGTGTACTTTGTTACACTCTTACCCTCCATCAGCTTGCATGCTTCTGCCAAGCTACGAACTGCAGTCTTGACCAGAAGGTTTTCCCCAAAACATACTGAAAATATTCTATAAAACGAAAGACAAATCCATATTTCATCTCTGGAAGCCGGGCTAAGTGAGCAAGCACTGTTACTGCACTTCCGGCATGTTAGGGGTGTGTGATACCTACAAAATCCAAACACACGACACCTTATTGCTATCAAGCGTTTAGTGACACATCACACATCCCTAGGCCAGACCCTCAGTCACTCCTCAGAGACCCAATACACACTTTAGAAAACACATATGAAGAAACAAACAATCAGTTGCTCTCTTAATTAATCAAAATCATAACAGACCTTTTTGGGGTCCAAAACATAATAGTGGTCCAACTCAAACTAACGATAAAAATAAGTAAGATAGATAATAATCCATCTTAGCACTTTAAGTCTCTACATAAAACATCCTTCAGTTTACATTTTGTGCTTTGCTCACAGTTCAGAGGACACCTCTGCCCATGCAGGGCGTATGTTCAAAGCACAAATGTCTGTCATGCACCGATTCTCTTTTGTGTGTCTGTCAATGGGGTCACTTCGCCCTCTACTTCAATTTCATGCTACATTCTTATCTAAATGCCTACAGTTTCTTACTGTGCTTCACAATCAACCTTCCTCTAGTCAGTTGTTTCAACACCATTCTTCACAAACCACCATGTTTTTGTTAAACATACTATTTCCAGCAGACCCATTCTAACTCACCATAGCCCACACCATATTTAACCACTAATGAACATAAATCTAAATTTGCTAATTTTAAATACACTTCATCAAAATGCCATAGTTATCAATTCGTATTACATTCAATCAGCTTGTTCACTTATCTTTATCTTGTGACATCATACTTAATCATAATCAATATCCAATTTTTATTTATTTTATTATAGTCTTTACAGTTCCTGTTATCAGTAAACCATCCAAAATCCATTCATCAGGGCTTTCTTTTAAAGTACCCTTTTCTCCATGCCCTGTACATTAAAACTCTTTAGACATATGCTCCAATTGGCCCAAAATCTTAACCTTATCATCGAATCCTCACCTTGCCACTTAAACCCAAAATTGTTATAACTTTACCAAGAACTTGCAAATTTTCATAATCTCCCATATCACTGTATAAAGTATTCAAATTTGTACTACAAGTACCATCAATTTCTTTAAAGCCGTTTCAAAATGATTTTTCAACTCCATATATGTATATTAAATCTATTTAACTTTACAGGTGTTCATCAATTTTTCATAATTCTGTCCGAAAATCAATTTTCCACCAAAAAATCAATCTTTTTGGGCTATTTCTCTTCTGTTTTAACTTGTCACATTATTCCTCTATCAAAGAGCTCGTCTGCAGATGCACCATGTGATCATTATTGTTTCTTATCTCTACTGCTCTGCAGAAACCAAAATATTATATTCCTCTTATCTCAATTCCAGTCACACAGAAAGACTTCTCTGCCTGCTCCTTCAGCCCTTAATACACAAATAGAAGCTCTCTTAGACATCTAATGTCATGCCTCCGTTCAGAGGAAACATAAAATAAAACTCTTTCTTTTTATAAGTTCTCCCTTTGTTCGCCCTCTGGCCTTTCATAAATATTAGGGAGTCTCTGGATAATTAGATAGTGTGACTTTAGTTCATTTGTCTCCTTGTCTCTGCCGTCCAGTCTATAAAATTTACATTTGCCATTCTTAATCAATTGACATTATTTAAACTCCGACCCTCTGTTGAATTTATACAAGGGTGTTAAACCCATGATGCGGGCGGGCGGACACTCCCAATGGTGTCCTCTCTTATTGGCTCCCAATAGCCCAAAACCGGCTCACAGCACGGTCTCCTCGCCCACGTGATATCTCAAAATTCTCTCAATTTTAATCACGTTGCATTCGCCCACATGGTTTCAGTTTCTATCCCATAAACGAATCAACCACGTTGCATTTGCCACAGAGTCAGACCCCACTATGGTTTATCCACCCCAATTTCAATTTTCAATTTACTCAATTTTCAATTTCAAAAATTCTTCCCCGAATTTTAAGTTTGTCTCTTACCCGAAGCGTCCTGTTGCCACCTCGGGTTCGTTTGTTCCAGTGGTCGGACCCTCCGGACCCCCTGAGCGGTTGGCCTCTCTCCCTCAATATGTCGGGGTAGAGCTGTGACTCTAAAGTCCAGGATGATCAGTCACCATCCGCTCCCGGGGTCCAGAAGGCACATCCATGGAATCTCCGCTTCTGACACCAACTGTCGTGGCAAAATTTCAAACTATCACCGCATTACTGAATAAGAGACAAAACCTGCCCAATTGTCTTTATAAAGATTTAATTTCTTGCAAGAAATGAGTCACAGTCATACAGCCATCTTCAATGTCTGCAGAGTGCACACTAACTAGACATAACAGCACTCAGCTTTTTATCAGTTCCTCAAACAAAGTCACTCCTCCTGTAAATTTCCACACATGACAAGAAAAGCAGCACTTGCTCAAATCTATACATGACCTTTTACCTAGTAAGCTGGTTCTGTATGAAAATATGCAAATCAATAAACATTTCATGCGCAATGTTTAATGTATAGCTATGATTAAATTTTCCCATAACACCAGTCTGTTAAATGCTCATTCATACTTAACGTTATCCGACGAACACCTAACGTTACAAACACGAACGTTAAAATCTCAACAGCGAACTTGGCATTAGTGTAAATGATTCTTTGATTAGAGCTTTTATGTATTGTTTATCTACAGGCATGCTAAACATGGTTCTGTGTTTGATTTGGCTACTAGTAAAGCCAATGTTTATTGTTCGTTTTGGGTTAATAGTTCTTGCGACAGATATTTGGCTATAATCATTCTAAAAATACAAAAGTAACAGTGCCATTCAGTAGCGATCACTATAGATCCGCAGTCTTTACTTCTGAGGACTAAACAGGTTCTGCTCGATCATCTTCACTAAAATGTTCTGGGTCTGAATCGGGCTCAGATTCGTATGGTTTTATTGACGCCGTTGTTTCTACTGACCAAAGCACAGCCTCCAGGTAAGGGGCGTGGCGTTTCCGACAAACGTGCACTAGGCGGTTAGCGAATCACAACACACTGGGCCAGCCAACCAATCTGAGCCCATTGCGTATTTTTGAGGGACTGGCTTCATACAACCCGGAAACCATCAGACCGTTTTTACGTTGTACGTTTTTACGAGGGACAGAGCAGTGTAGAATAAAGGTCACATATATGAAAAATAATGCAATTTTTTAAAAACAAAGCATGAACACGTTACAGTGCACCCCACAAACACAATCAAGCCTTCGAAAGAATGTGTTTTACCACCCCTTTAAGTTAAGCCAAGCCAAGTCCTTTTTTGTGTTGTTAACGTATTTTGTTTAATAAACTGCACGTGTTCAACTGAAACTTAGTGATGGGCAGACCAAGGTTGAAGCAGTTGAAGCAAATGTGCCAATTTGACATCTGCCTCTACGGCGACATCTAGCGGTCAATTACATGTGTTGCTCTGAAATAACCTTGACGATCCATGTAAAAAAAAAAGCTTTTAACATCTGTCTGACAACTACATGATCTTGGTTTTTTAACCTGTAGCCTGCTCATTGTGAATAACTATAGGTTTTTTTGGTCATGAAAAATGATTAATGATTTGTTACATAACTTTTTATTCAAAAATATTATTTGCTGTTGAAGGACTTGGCCGTCCTTTTTTTTTTTGTTTACATATAATTTCTCCAGTCTTTGAAAAAATCCTCTCACAAGTGACACTTGTTGCTGGCATGCACAAATGCAAGTTTTAGCAAGTAACTTGCATACAAAAGAGGGAAATGACTGCTATCACAAAATCTCTCTCCTCTCACAAACAACGAGGTGAAGACGGATTAACTAACTGTGAACTATGAGGAATTAGGTTGTTTTTGCTTTCACATATAAAAATGAAAAAACAACTCCTTTTTTCGTTTTTTTTTTTAGAAAAATCGGGGACATTTCCTATTTGAGTGGTAAAAATATCACTAAAATCTAATTTATGATCTTTTAATTAAAAAACGGGACAATATATTTTTAAATGTTTTTGTTTGTTTATTTGTTGTTGTTGTGGGCTCTCTATATTATTAACATGAATAATTATTATGATTTAGTTTGATTATTAGGATTTTTATGTGGATTTAATACAATTCAACGCACCTGTAAAAAAAAAAAAATTTAAACAGTTAATAGTTGCCATTGTAAATAACAAGCAGTTCAAAACAATATTATAACATGACTTAACAAAAACACATTACAAAAATAAAACATAAATATGATAAACAAAACTAATAATAAATATTTTAACATTTTATAATTGTATTTAATATTTTAATTTTCACAAGTTTATACTACTATATAAGTAATAAATAAAAAAAGATTTTTTTTTACTTCAAATGTTTTATTAGGCTTGTGCTTAAAAATAACTATCCTAAATTGGTCTTGTTTTGCATTTTAGGCTTATTTTAAGCAGAAATGATGTGTATTCTGGATGTGTTGCAAGTGACAAAACAATGCCGTTCCCCATTGAGACTGTTATAAAGCACATGCAAGCAGTATTAATTTAATTGATGATAATGTCACTCTGCTCTCGGTTCGTTCAAGAGTAGAGGCTCGCGCACAACCAAGTTCAGCTTATCACGCGGGGGTGTTGGGGGGCATTACTGATCGTTCCGTCCGTTGGTGCGAGATGCATTCTGGGATACCGGTCTGTCTGAAGTCTCCTCTCAACAGAGTGCCGAAGTAATGACGTCACTTTGTAGGCCAAAACCGGAAGTTAGCGCCGCATGGGTTCCCTCGATCAAAAAGCCATTCATTTTCCCCATAGACTTTTGGAAAATCGCAAAAAATAAGATCTGTGTTCAACAAAGAGTAACGACCCTTACACGTTTTGTCTACTAAGATAATCTTTACAAGTTAATCCAAAATGTATACATTTTGAAGCCCAAATAAAGCCGTCAGATATAAAATGCTAACGGTAGGCTATAAACGGACTACAGCACACCATGGTCGCGGATCAACGTCATCATCAAGCTTCCTCAAACTTTATTTAAAAGCACGCTCGCTCATTATGATCTGCGCTGTGTATGAACACTTATCCACTTTTTCATGAGAAATATTGCCCATTCGTTTTTTCCAAAAATGTTAGAAACTAATTTTGTTTATGCGTGCCTCTCTGAGATTTATCTTTTGTTAATGTTTTTTCAGACAATTTGATTATCACTGTGATAACATTAAATGACATGAAACAACCCAGTCTCTTTTTGTTAAATGCAAGTTTATGTATGATCAATAATACAAAACGTATAATAAGCTACACATGAAATAAAGCAAACAATTCAGTCAAACATTCAAAGTCAGTTCTAGTCGGCTAACTTACAACGGTACAGTTATAGCCTAAAAATAAACAAGTAATGAAACTTATCTTTGCACTCAGCCTAAACGATTTGCCAGGGAACAAATTGTAGATCCATGAGAGCAAATATGGGCCGTTAAATCTCCACAAGACTAATTATAGCTGGAGACGCCACAGAGACATCAGAGCCAGCGGCAGACGGCAGAAGGACTAGCCGAGGAAAGTCAACTCTCGCCGGCTAAACAAGCGCTGACCGCCGCTGACTCACTGGAGCTCACAACTCCGATAACACCAGATAAAATGTTTAAATAGGCACTCTTCTTATAAATAAACAACAGATTTGAGCTTTAAACAACTACATTATCGACTGAAAAAGTCTTAAAACTAAGTTGTCACACATTAACAGTAGATTTTAACACAAAAAGACGTGTAAACACAGCCCATGTCAGCCATTTCTCAACGAGACCAACATGTGAAGAGAGTAAACTCCAAATGTTCAAGCATCCAACTTTGCACGAATAGCGCGATTTATTCACGCCAGATAAGTTCTTCATCTGAAACGCGGGCTAGTGAGAGATTGCCTGTTTGTCACGATGACGTCTAAAGTCCCCGCCAAAGGATGTAGTCCCTTTTAGCAACTTGTTAGCAACCATCGTTTTTAAGACACAATAAAGTCTTAAAAAATCACAAGCAAGTTATAACTAGTGTGTTTTATGTCATAGATTAAAACGTGAAAATATATAGAGGCTTTGTTAACCACAGACCTTATTTCAGGCGATTTAGCAAAAACCCATTCAAAAAACCCATAGACTTTCGGGCGAGGGAACCCATAGGGCTAAAATGCTAACTCACTTCCGCGTTTTGGCCTACAAAGTGACGTCATTACTTCGGCACTCTATGCATCCTCGATAAAAGGGGCGGATCAAGGACACATCCGGGGATTTGAACTGTACTTGTCTATGGCTAGATTTTTGGGCTGCGTCCCAATTCGCCTACTTATACTACGTCCTAAAAGTATGTACTCTTTTTGTGAAGAAAAAGTACATACTTTTGAGTGTGTAGCAGAAGAGTATGCAAGCTTTGGGACATACTACTTCGTCACTCTTACGTGAGTCCCGTCACCGTTTAAACTGCCCCACAGTTCAAATCCCCCACTTTAAATTTAATTTCCTACCGTATCGGAGAGAAATGTAGTCGCTCGTTGATCTGCCTTTCGTGGGTCTTTAGACTCCTCTCATGTGTTTGCAAAGTTAATGGCCAAACGTATCATTACAAAAGTTCTCAATGCTGCTGCAGGTGAAATATAATGTTGATAATATTGAATAAATATCTTTTCGTCAGGTTAAATACTGATAATTGCTCACTCAAACCACTTTATCACCACTCCACTTAACCGTCAGACTCGCGTAACCTTCATGTTTGTAGTTTTTTAAACACTTTTTATCCGCGTTTGTAGTTCTAATCGAATCCTCGTCCATCTCGCAATGGGTTGTGGGCAATATCAGCCGTTAGAGTGCGCATCGATCTGCACTTCGGATTCTGACCGGAAATAGTAAACCATCCGGGAATCTTTGGAATACTTTTTTCAACATACTACGATTTGGGACATACTAATTCTTTTTTCGAATACTATTTAGTACGGATAGTATGCGAATTGGGACGCAGCATTGGTTTTCCGTTCTTGCACGGAAATCTGATTGGCAGGATATGCATTCATTGTTTTTCAAAATAAGAGTTTTCCCAACACTGTATTTGTTAGCCTGTAAAATTAATAGTCTATATGCATGCTATTTGTCTCCCAATTATTTGGCTTCGCTGACTGAAAAAAACTATTGAAATTGCCTAAACATGTACACGCATTGACAGTTGTCATCATACAAATGTAAATAATACATTTATTCTTTGTTTTAGATGTTTTTATTAACTTAAATTATTATGAATAATATATTTTTTTATTAAATTAATATAATATAAAGGCTTGAGTTTATGTTTGGGCCCTACTTGCGCTACAAACATCATGATGGAGTAGCACAATTTACACATTTTAATATGCTTTCAGTTTCCTAGAACAAGTAATATGCAACATGCCTTTAGTCAAAGTTTGGTGGTAGGCTAATATTACATCGTCATTATAATACAATATAATGCAGGATGTGGTCACTCGGTTGAGAGAAGATCAAAACTCTAATAATAAAGCCATAAAACTGCATTTTTAAAATCATTGTCATAGCTATCTGTCCTCTAATAGCCAGACACGGTGTATGGCTATTATGACCAAATAAAAGGAAGTCGGTATCAATAAAATAAATTTTTGGATTTACACAGTCTGTTTAGACATGGCATGTGGATTTACACAACATATTATAATTTATAGACCCTTATACTAGCATATATATAGCCTAAGGAGTTTCTGGGTAGGCTAGCCTACTCACTAATTTCTGCTTCAAGGTCTTGATGGCATTTCTTTGAGGTTTAGAATCCAGTATTCCTGTAATTATTGTTTCTTTTATGAATTTAATAAAGAACTCTGTCTCGTATTCTGTCCAAACGGTTAGTGTACTTTTGTGTCCATTCGTTTTTACTTTTTTAACCCGTAATTGCGAAACAAAAAATGACCGGTTGTTGTAGCCTATTGTTAAAACGTAAAGTTCAACACCAACATTTTAATTTGAACTGTAGGCTACACCAAATGCTGCGGGAAAAAAAGGAGTGGGGGGGGGGGTAGTATCAAGATGCATGTTGACTAAATTCAAGCATTAAAGAGAAAACAGTGTCTTCACTTTTATCTTTTTACACATTCATTTCCCACATATAATTGAACGAGGGAAGGAAAAACAAAAGAATAAAAAAGCATGTTGACTACTTGAACATACATTTTGCTCTCCTTTCTTTCTGGCCAGCAAGTTTCTCAATGACTCTCTGATTAAAGTCAGTCATCTCAGTAGTGTCATGACGTTTGCATTTTTCAGTTAGATATTTGAGGTCTCTTACCCCCGTTGTTGTCCACAAAACTTCAGTACCGACACTTAGAAATAAAAGACAGGGAAAGCAATAAAGGGCATTGCTAACAACACATCCAGCCAGCCACCTACATTTCTCATAACAAGCGCGTGAAGCTCCGAGTGCAGCTGCGTCCTGTCACTGGCCTGCTGCTGGATTTGTAAATCACGTTGGTCTGGTTCGGGATCCTTTATCATTTTTTTTTCTTCCAACGAACGCCTTGTGAAAGAATTTGGTTTAACTGCTGTCATTTCTACAAAAGTGATCATCCTAATAAGGTTTTGGCGGAGTCGGAGTGACTGTGTTGCGCAATTTCGCTTTAGTGGCCAAGAGTGTAAAGTTGAATGACAGGTGACGAGAACCAATCAGATTGAATAAAATAACTCGCATCCAATTCTGATGGGGCGCATCGACCTAAAATAACGAGGCATTTTAATGTAATTGTTTATTAATAAACTATTGTTTTCTAAATCAGTGTTGGCTAAAAACTTTAGAGAGAAATGCACCTTTCATACGGATTAGCGATGGGCAACAGTGGTCAAGTAATCGAGTACTCAAACGTGACAGCGTTCATCGATCATGAGAACGATGATCGCCCTGACTTTACATTTTTTTATTTGTCTCTTTTTTATTGGTTATTGCGTCATTTTGCGCGGTACCGGAGGTCTGATTGGTTAGCATTATACAGCACGCCTCCAGACCGCGGCGAAATAAAGTGAAACTGCGGCGCGCACTGCAGTGATGTCTGGAATCACTGATCATTAAATGTTTAGTGCAAGATGCCAATCTGTCATAGCCTACATAGCATTATAATGAGAACACGATGGAAATAGAATGCTGTAAATTCTCTGTGCTTAGTTCCCCGTGTATCAGCTGATCCACAGAGAAACTATAGCGAGAACACTCAGACTAGTGCGTTCATGTGCGCATTCGCATCCTTTTCTGCAGATGCACGTTGTAAGATTACTTTTATGTTGTCTATATCTGATTAATCTAATATAGGCTAAAACGCGTTTGGTTGAGCTTAATAAGCTAGCAAAGCGCTGCCTTTATACCGGCTGTTGTTCATTCTCTTCAGTTTCAGCTCAAATGCATTAATGCTCGACATTATGGTTTAGAGATGGTCATATTCTTTTTAGATATAGGCTATTTATTTCTCAGAATCATTGATATTAGTAATGCAGCAGTGCTATACTGTTCTCATATTTTTTAACAGTAGACCTAGTTTATTTAAAGTTGTTTTTCGTTATGAGTTTGAAAACGTGCAGTGATGTCTGTAAACGCTTCGATCATGAATAATAAAATGAAGTGCATGATGTGCAGAGTCCATCTGTCAAAGCATTATAATGAGAACACAATTTTAATAAAATGCTGTTTCTGTGTGCTTTCGTTGTCCGTGTATCAGCGTTGTTAAGGGAAGAGCGCATTCAAAATGTTTCAAACCAGCCTGTAAAATCTAGCACGCTGAAGTTCACGTGCGCATTCACGTCCTTTTGTGTTGATTTAAGTTGTAATAGGTTCCTATTAATCTTCATATTAATATTGATATAGGGTGCGTTTTGAGTTTATTAACCAGCTAGCAAGCTCTGCAGGGTGGTGTTATTTCACAGTTTCAGCTCAAAGGCAATGCTCGATATTATTGACTTGGTTATTTGAGACGGTCATTTTATAAAGATGTTTCTTTTTCAATTACATTTATGCATCATAATCTAGCAATAATCTAATCTAATAATCTAAAATAATCTAGTTATTTTTTGCTTTATATGTTCATGTTTTCATATACCCGTTTTCATGTCACGTTTGTATTTGTCAACAACCATTTTCATAACAGTATTTTCATTATCTCAATGACGGACATGCCCCGCCCCCTGCACATGCCCCGCCCCCGAGTACTCGAGTACTCGTTTTTGAGACCTATTGATGATCGAAATGAGAAATTGACAAAAATGCCCATCCCTAATACGGATTACATCAGAAGTTAGCTTTCGATTCGAATTTGTTTGTTTTAAAGTGGACATTTGAAGCTTTAAGGCTATATTTTGTTTCAGTTCGCGCTCCAGTTCACTAGATCATGAAACTGCGCTGCGCCTGATTGTTTTATTTTAATTTACAAAAGCACGTTTTGTTATTGTGAGTTTACACAAATAAAATTAGTTGCGAATAGTGTATTAGTATTTTCTGTATGACCAGGCATTATGAGTATTTTAAGATGTTTCCACTGTTGATAGGAAAATGCAAGTGTTCGCGCCCGCGCCTCCCTGCCATGCAGTGCGCACTCCACACTGCACAAACGCTTGGATATTCGTCAAAATCTTTTGTTTATTTGTAATAATCCCTATATTATTATTGTCTAACATGTATTATGAATGACATTTGACGAATTGATTTGTTCCTTTTTTGGTATAAAAGCATCTTCTAAATATGTAGCCTAATAAATGTTATAGTTAATAATGATGATAGCTAATTATTATTATTATTTGCGTACACGGACCCCAAACACACCGCATCTTCTAAGTCAGACTGTAAATGCGCAAAAACTGTCTCCATTGCAGTTTTGCTAAATATTCCTTTTCGAATTGCCTGAAAAACCACCTCATGCAAAAACTTTTTTGCGATAGAGACTTTTTGCGAAATTGACGTGTTTCTATTGTGCGTATTTTCAATTTGTGCAATTTGAAGGGATAATAGAAACAGCTTGTGAGCCTCCCTTCAGAGAACATCAATTCACCAGGGCCTCTCCATTTGAATAAAAGACACAATATTAATATCATTAATAATAATAACAACAATAATAACAAGGAGAAGTTTAAAATAAATGCATTTTGAACCAGTCCTAATTCGATCTCTCTCATTTTAATAAAAAATATGGTTGATAGTTAATTTGTAACGGTAGGCTACTTGCTTTTAATCAGGGTCAAGGCAGAAAACGTCCGGTTACGTATGTAACCCTCGTTCCCTGAGGAGGGAACGGAGACGTACGTTAGTGACTAACGAATGGGGGTTTCGCTTAGAAGCCAATCATCTTCATCGTATTCAACAGCGCCCAATGGCAGTGCCAATGCCATGGGCATGCGGAATTTGCATGCGTAACTCCGCCCCACCTCGTGGGTATATAAGGAAGTACGCTGCGAACATCGCATTATGTTACTGCTGCAGGAGCCAAGACTGAACTCCTCGCGTTCCAGGCAGCACAGCTGACGTGGCTAAGGAAACGTACGTCTCCGTTCCCTCCTCAGGGAACGAGGGTTACATACGTAACCGGACGTTCCCTTTCGTTCAGTCACTACGACGTACGTTAGTGACTAACGAATGGGGGAACCTGTAAAACAGCGCCACTCAGCTGTCATCCAGTGCCCTGCGTAAGTGTGAGATCCCGCCACTTAAGGCCCTAGGACTCCCACTTATCACAGGATTACCAAGGTACACTGGGAAGCATATCCCAGTGAGGGAATGCCAAGGTGCCTACCGTAGGGAGGACTTAGAGAATACACATATGACCCGCTGAGGGTTGCATATGGAAGATCTCTAGGGTACCAGCCGAAGGTGGATTTTTAACCCTAGGGGTGGCAGGGACTTGCCAAGGGAAAGACACCTGCTCACTGAGGAGGCTTACGGTGGGAATACTCGTGTGGGGGTCGCCAGAGGGGAACCATGCACACGGAGCACCTGGCCGGACATGAGGGTCTGGGCTCGAAAGGGCAGACTGAACTGATGTCGGCGTCGACAGTGCTGGAGGAGCTCAGGGCTCTCGGGGAGCTCACCTGAGGAAATATCGCACGTATCCAGTCATGGGAGTGGAATGGCGAGCAAGCGAAGACACCTGAGCGTGGTCCATTACCGGCCCCTCGGGGGGGCGAGTACAAAGTCGGACACTGGCTCCACTCGGAGATTGTAGAATCTGGCGAATGTGTTGGGTGTCGCCCAGCCTGCAGCTCTGCAGATGTCTGTTAGCGAGGCGCCATGCGCTAGAGCCCAAGAGGAGGCCACACTCCGGGTGGAGTGTGCCCTCACACCAAGGGGACATGGTCGACCTTGCTGCTGGTAAGCCAAAACAATGGTGTCCACCACCCAGTGAGACAACCTCTGCTTTGAGAGAGCACTTCCCTTCCGCTCTCCACCATAACAGACAAAGAGCTGGTCTGAGGTCCTGAAACACTGCGTCATGTCTACGTAGGCGCGGAGAGCGCGTACTGGACAGAGCAATGCCAAGGCTGGGTCTGCCTCCTCCAAAGGCAGCGCTTGCAGGTTCACCACCTGATCTCGGAACGGAGTGGTAGGAACCTTGGGCACATATCCGGGCCGGGGTCTCAGGATCACGTGAGAGTTAGCCGGCCCGAACTCAAGGCACGCTTCGTCAACCGAAAATGCTTGCAGGTCCCCGACCCTCTTAAGCGAGGCCAATGCGGTCAGCAGAGCCGTCTTCATAGACAAGAACTTAATCTCGGCCGACCGCAAAGGCTCAAAGGGAGGCCTCTGCAGAGCACTTAAGACTACTGAGAGGTCCCAAGAGGGAACGAGAGGAGAGCGAGGAGGATTCAGTCTCCTCGCTCCCCTCAGGAACCTGATGACCAGGTCGTGCTGACTTACCTTTTTGTCTCCCAGGAGATCGTGGTAGGCAGATATTGCGGCCACGTACACTTTCAGGGTGGAGGGAGACAGCCTTCGCTCCACCCCCTCCTGGAGAAACGATAGCACGGACCCGATCGGGCATTTCCAGGGGTCTTCTTGGCGGGAAGAGCACCATGTGACGAAGAGGTTCCACTTCAACGCGTAGAGACGTCGTGTAGACTCAGCTCTAGCGGAAGTGATGGTAGCGACCACCGCAGGTGGAAGGCTACTCAAACCTGCCGTGTCCCGTCCAGAAGCCACACGTGGAGCTTCCAGAACGCTGGACGCGGGTGCCAAAAGGTGCCCCGTCTCTGAGTCAGAAGGTCTGGTCTCAGAGGGATAGGCCAGGGAGGGGCTGTCGCAAGGAGTAAGAGTTCTGGGAACCAGGTCTGGCCGTGCCAAAGCGGGGCGACCAAGACGACCTGCTCCTTGTCCTCCCTGATCTTGCACAGTACCCGTGCAAGAAGGCTCACTGGGGGAAACGCATACTTGCGTAGCCCGGACGGCCAGCTGTGCGCCAGTGCATCCGTGCCGAGGGTGCCCTCGGTCAGGGAATAATACAGGGAGCAATGGGAAGAGTCCTGGGAGGCAAACAGATCTACCTGTGCGTCGCCGAACCGTTCCCATATCAGCTGGATCGTCTGGGGGTGGAGTCTCCACTCTCCGGGGAGAGGCTGAAACCGTGACAGCTCGTCGGCTGCACAGTTCAGGTCTCCAGGGATGTGGACAGCACGAAGGGACCTCAGGCGCTTCTGACTCCACAAAACGAGATGGCGGGCGAGTTGAGACATACGGTGGGAGCGTAGACCGCCCTGGTGGTTGATGTACGCTACTACGGCCGTGTTGTCTGTCCTGACTAGCACATGTTGACCCTTCAGCAACGCTCGGAAGCGGTGCAGGGCGAACCGTACAGCCAGTAACTCGAGGCAATTGACATGCAGAAGGCGCTGGGGTCCTGTCCAGGAGCCCGCGGCTGCTTGTCCATTGCACATGGCACCCCAGCCCGTTGATGATGCATCTGTTGTCACAACAACATGCCTGGAAGCTCGTTCTAAGGACACTCCGGTCCGTAGAAACTTGAGGTTCGACCACGGGGTGAGTGTCTGTAAGCAGGCCCGAGTCACTAGTACCCGGAGCGTGCCAGACCGCCATGCCCATCTCGGGACTCGATCGCGTAGCCAGTGCTGAAGCGGTCTCATATGAAGCAATCCGAGCGGCGTTACCGCGGCTGCAGATGCCATATGCCCCAGGAGCCTCTGAAAATGTTTCAGTGGAACCGCACTCTGGCCCTCGACTTGTCGAAGGGCAGTCAGCAGAGACTGCGCGCGCTCGCTCGAAAGCTGCGCGCACATGGCGACCGAGTCGATATCCATACCGAGAAAAGAGATCCTCTGCGCGGGGCAAAGTTTGCTCTTCTCCCAGTTGACCCGAAGGCCCAGACGGGCTAGGTGATGGAGCACCAGATCTCTGTGTCCGCAAACCTGCTCTCGAGAGGGACCCAGTATGAGCCAGTCGTCGAGGTAGTTCAGGATGCGGACCCCGTGCTGCCGAAGGGGCGCAAGGGCTGCCTCGGCAATCTTCGTAAAGACGCGAGGGGACAGAGATAGCCCGAATGGTAGAACTGCGTACTGATATGCCCGCCCCTCGAAAGCAAACCGTAGGAACGGTCTGTGTCGAGGCAAAATGGAGACATGGAAGTAGGCGTCCTTCAGGTCGATCGCTGCAAACCAATCGTGTGGACGAACGCATTCGAAAAGGCGTTTCGCTGTCAACATCTTGAACGGAAACCGGTGAAGGTAACGGTTCAGGATGCGCAGGTCCAGGATTGGCCGTAGCCCACCGGTCTTTTTGGGTACAATGAAGTACGGGCTGTAAAACCCGCAATTCATCTCGGCTGGAGGGACAGGTTCGATCGCACCCTTCGCCAGTAGGGTGGCAATCTCCGCTCGCATGACGGGGGCGTTGGCCCCGATCATGGTGGAACGGACTCCCTGGAAGCAGGGAGGAACCCGTGCGAACTGAATCGCATAGCCGCGCCTGACGGTCCGCTCGACCCAGCGGGACAGCCCTGGAAGCTGAAGCCAGACATCCAGAAACTGCACCAGCGGGGTCATACGGTGTACAGACGTACCCGGTGTGGGCTTGCAGCGATGCAGCGTCACCGGCCCGGACATGGGAGGCTGTGGGGCGTCCCGGTGCGGGGGCACGGTTGACAGCTGCGTCCTGACAGAGGAGACCAGGGAAGGACCAGCGTTCCACTGGGGTCTGCTCTGCCAGGAGGCTGGCGACAGAGTGGGATGCGAGTGGCGGGACCCGTGGGTGGCGCGCACCGTCATCACCGGACTCTGTGGGCTCAGGGATGGGAGTGTTAATTCTTTCTTTGACCAACATAGGGTGCTGCTGACCCGGGGGCCAGCAGCTGAACAAAGGATTCTCCCCGGCCCTCCACCGGGGGAAGGAGTGGTCCTGCTACCATCTCCTCGAAAGAATTTCCCATCCCTGAGCCGTCCGTCTCAGGAGCGCCGCTTGGCCTGGCGTTTAGCGGGGCGCGGGGCGGCCTGAGGGGACTTGGACGCCTTCCTACGGCTTCCTCCGCGACCCGGCCCGGGTGAAGGCTGCTGCTTGGACCGGGTGGGAGGGGCGGGAGCCTTAGGAGGGCGTCCTCGGCGTGGAGCAGACTGAGTTGACTGCGCCGGCGGCGGGGTGGAGGCAGCAGCTGGCCGCCGGGGCAGTACGTGCTTAATAGCCTCAGTCTGCTTCTGGGCGATTGAGAACTGTTGGGCGAAGTCCTCAACCGCCCCGCCGAAGAGGCCGGCCTGGGATATGGGGGCATCGAGGAACCGGGTTCGCTCGGTGTCCCGCATATCGGCCAGGTTCAGCCACAGGTGACGCTCCTGGACCACATTTGTGGACATCACTTGACCCAGGGAGCGTGCGGTCACCTTCGTCGCCCGGAGAGCGAGGTCGGTGGCGGCACGCAGCTCATTTAAGAGCCCCGGATCAACTCCACCCTCGTGCATGTCCTTGAGGATCCTGGCCTGGTAGACCTGGAGGATCGCCATGGCATGCAGCGAAGCGGCAGCCTGCCCCGCGGCTCTGTGCGATTTCGACACCAAGGTTGATGTGAATCGACAGGCTTTGGAGGGGTGCTTAGGATCACCACGCCAGGTTGAAGCGCTCTGAGGACACAGTTGCATCGCAACAGAACGTTCAACTGGAGGGACCCCAGTGTACCCTTTAGCTGCCGCCCCATCGAGGACGGAGAAGGCGGAGGAAGTCACCGAACGGTCACGGGAAGACAACGGGGACTTCCAGGACCGCGTGACGCCCGAGGCATGAGCGTCGGGGCTTTGTTCCACACCGTAACCGTCAAGTCACCCTGACCACCAGCCGAAGTACTGGGCCTCTGGGACTCAGTAGATCGGGGTGTGGTAGAGGGGACTCTCACTTCAGTACGAAGGTCATGGAGTCTTGACCGCAACATTGCGATGGTCATGTTCCCGCAGTGAGAACATGACTCATCCGCGAACGCTGTCTGAGCATGCTGAAAGCCCAAACATATCAGACAGTGTTCGTGCCCATCAGAAGAGGAAAGCAACCGACCACACCCAGAAGTACACGGACGAGACATCCTGAAAAGGACGCGTCACGTGTAAGCTCTTTTATGAGAGGAAGCCTCGCAGAGAACGCCGAAGCGCCCAGGGACCACACACCAGCTGTCTAGCGGACCACTGCGCAGATCAGCAGGCAGGCAGTATGATGATCACTGGAACGCGCCGTAACACCAACGCCTCTGGAAAGCTGCTCGTCTCGAAAGCTGTCGATGACTCAGATCAGGCTTGTAGGAGTGAAGAGATCCTCTTGGCTCCAAAGCAGAAACATAATGCGATGTTCGCAGCGTACTTCCTTATATACCCACGAGGTGGGGCGGAGTTACGCATGCAAATTCCGCATGCCCATGGCATTGGCACTGCCATTGGGCGCTGTTGAATACGATGAAGATGATTGGCTTCTAAGCGAAACCCCCATTCGTTAGTCACTAACGTACGTCGTAGTGACTGAACGAAAGGGAACCCACACTCACACAAGTAAGTGGACGTGAATGGGATAAGTACTTTATAGCCCTTATGGAGAGGGACGGGAACTATGTCTCCACAGACAGCCAAAAGTGTGCAAGCGACACTTCACGCATCTTCTGCAACTCCATATTAGAGCTCAGGTCAAGTAGGGAAACTGAAAACTGCCGAGAAACTGAATGGATTTATAACCCATTGATTCGCCATGGTGTCCTCTCCAAAATAATCCCGACACTGCTCGTGCAACCCCTTCAAATGCGCAGTGGCAACGGCCAGTCCTGCATTCTCCAAAACATTCTCCAAGGTTGGAAACATTTCCACTGAGCCCTGTTCCACGCGTACGGAAGCCCTGAACCACAAAGTAAAAATAAAAATTCTGTAAAACAAATAAATCGAGGGTGCGTCCGAAATCGCGTACTATGTGAGTATGTACTGCATTTGAATTAGAACGTACTTCACGACCGTTAAAAAAGTACGTTCTATATAGTATGAATACGGGTAGTATGAATGGATTCCGGACGTACTACATGCGCCATGATGGAATGGTCACGTGTCATAACAGCGCATGTCACGTGACAGACGCTGTCATCTATTCCACTGACTGAATCAACTTCGAGCGATGTTTTTAGTTCTGCTTTCCGCTTTCATTAACCTTTTTTTACGTCGTTCGAGCTTACAATCCAGAGGAAGCGTCGGTCAGCTACTCGCAGATCATGCCTACATCGAGAGCTTTTGAGGAATTTCTCAAATAACGTAAGTATTATAATTTATTTAGCTATCAAATTTTACCTCAGAAAACACACACACACACACACACACACAAACATGTGAACAATGACAGATGTTGATTTTTGGCAAGTAAAACGTACTTTATTTGCTTGTGATATTATCATCAATGAATAAACATGAATTAATCAATAGAGATAAATATATGTGTGCGTGTCTCTATTGATTCATTCAGCCTGTCAGGTACAATACACATGTATAAATGTGTACATATGAAGACTTCAGATGTAAAAGCCTCTAAATGCCGTCTGAAATTTCCTTCTAAAATGACAATTTTATCAAGCACGTATGTTTAGGTTCAGTAATTTAATTTTAATGGCAATATGTCCTTTTCACTGTCATTACATGATATGAACATGATATCTTCAGGTAAAGCGAATCCTCATAACTCTTTTATTATATAACTGTTTTTATTTAGAGGATGAAGTTAGAAATATATATTTGTCATTACAGTGAAATAACTGAACGGAAATATACAAGCTCAATAAAAATGATAATTCTATGAGAATTTCAGATGGCACTTCGGAAGACATCTAAAGTCTTCATTTTTTTATATACAGATATACATACATATATATATATATATATATATATATATATATATATATATATATATATATATATATATATATATACATACACATATACATATATACACATATACACACACACACACACACACACACACACACATATATATATATATATAATACACAAATATACATAAGAAATTGTATCATATACATATAAATTATATTTATAAATAAACCAACACAGGAAACAAGTGTCTTCAAGTGTATTAAAACTGTATTCTTAAATAAAAGTATATACACATTTACAGATTGTGGGCCCTACAACCGACTGCCACCTGAATGCTGCTGTGCCAATTCTTTGGCTGTATTTTGAAGATGGAGCTGACCTCCGCCCCAACCTCCGACTTTCACGGCAGTCCATCCAGTCCCTGATTGTGACCACGGCAGGGAAAAGGACATCGAGGTGCTGGTGTTTCTTAACTGGCTGGCCCATGCAGCATTCTGTGAAAGTTACCTTACTGAAACTGTTGAAGTTCATTTTCTTTCCTCATGATGACACTATAATAAAAAGTTTTAATACTTTTTCTTTTGGTGGTGTTGTAAGCTCGATTATACTACTTTATGCCAAAGTTATGTGATTTTGTTTTAAGCTTTGTATCCTGCATCCATTTGAAATTTAAATACACAAAAATAAAGCAAATAGATTTGAATGGTGTCTGGATTTTTCTCTACAGTGCAGCGCTCATATTCAGAGTCAGACAGCATATTTTTCAGTTATAAAACCATCTGGAATCTGCAACAAAATAAGGACATACACAAAACACTTTAAAAATTATGAATTACTCAATGCCACATATTAAGCACTTTAAAACTGACAATCTAGATACTGTAAATCCCTGGGAATTAAGTGTTTTGTAATATAACTTGCTAAAACAGCATGACACTGAACTTACAAACAAATAAATGGAAAGAGAGTGTATCATTTGATTTCTTTATTAACGTTATTTTTTAGCAATTATTTCTAGTAGCTGAAGGAATCTTTCCTCTCTCTTTTGTCTCCCTTTCTCTCTCTCTCTCACTTCTCCCCAGCAAAACCAACACAGATTTTAACATGTGATGAACAACCATGGTCAATCTATTAATGTTACATGGACAAGCTGAGGTAACTTACACTTGTTAACAGTAGTTTGCTATGTAGCCAACAAATATTTGATAATATCAACACTGTTAAAGGAGAAATAAAATCGTTTTAATTTACTGAAGTTGTGTAACTATCTCATTAAACTGCTAAACAACGAACGTCGTTGTTTAATGAAAACAGTATTAGCTAGCTGATTTACATTAGCTTCAAGATTCAAGATTCAAGAGTTTTATTTGTCACATACACAGTTATATACACAATATACAACTGGCAGTGAAATGTAAACAGGTCCGCTCCATGGACAGTGCAAATAACAGTTACAAGAACACAAGGGAAATTAAAATAGAAATAGAATAAAATTAGAATAAAAAGTATTAACATAAGTAGAGTTATAAATAAATCAAGTAAGATAAAAATAGGAAATAAGATAAAAATAAAAAAATAAAATAAAATAAAAATATAAAATATAAAGTAAGTGGATATGATAAGTGAGATAAACTGTAGACTTAAAAATAAGTGGTTAACATAAAATATATATATATATTTATATATAGAGAAGTATGATGTGCATGCAATAGGTATAATTGCAAATCGGAGTATAATGTGCAAACAGGAGTATGATGTGCAAACAGGTTTATTACAGGTTGTTACACAGTAACAATAGGAACGTAAAGTGCAGTGCAATGGCAGTATGTGAATGTTAATGTTTAAACTGGATGTTTATGCGTGTGCGGGGTGAAGTGAAGTCACGTGACTGAGTTCAGGAGTCTGATGGCCTGGGGGAAGAAACTCCTCCTGAGTCTTTCAGTCTTTGCCATCAGGCTACGGAAGCGCTTACCAGATGGCAGCAGGGTGAAGTGAGAGTTTGCAGGGTGATTTATGTCTCTGATGATTTTGGTAGCTCTACCTCTGCAGCGTTTGGTGTAGATGTCCTGCAGAGACGGGAGAGCTGAGCCTGAGATGCGCCCGGATAAGCGCACCACTCTTTGCAGGGCTTTGCAATCGTGACTGGTGCTGTTCCCGTACCACGCTGTGATGCACTGAGTCAGGACACTTTCTATCGCCCCTCGATAGAAAGTTTTCAGGATGGCTGGTGAAACCCTGAATTTCCTCAGCTGGCGCAGGTGGTACAGTCTTTGCCTGGCTTTTTTCACCTGTGTCTGGATGTGTGTAGTCCAGGTCAGATCCTCGGAGATGTTCACACCCAGGTATTTGAAGCTGCTCACTCTCTCTACCGGTGACCCGCTGATCATGAGAGGGGAGTATGACCGATGCTGTCTCTTCCTGAAGTCCACAATCAGTTCTTTGGTCTTGTTAACATTCAGAGAGAGACAGTTGTCCTGGCACCATGATGTCAGTTGCTCCACTTCGTCCAAGTATGCCGTCTCATTGTTGTTGGAGATGAGACCCAGGACAACAGTATCATCAGCAAACTTGATGATCGAGGTGGAGCTGTGTGTGGACAAACAGTCATGGGTGTAGAGAGAGTAGAGCAGGGGACTCAGCACACAGCCCTGTGGAGCTCCAACACTCAGGGTGATGGAGGTGGAGGTGAACTGGCCTACTCTCACCGCCTGGGGTCTGCCAGTGAGGAAATCTTCAATCCAGAGGCAGAGAGAAGAATTCAGGCCTAGATCCAGGAGTTTGTGTGTTAGCTTAATGGAAACTATGGTGTTAAAGGCTGAGCTATAGTCAATAAATAGCAGCCTGACATAGTTCCCACTTTTGCTGTCGATGTGAGTGAGGCAGGAGTGAAGGACGTGAGAAATGGCATCTTCAGTCGATCTATTGGGACGATAGGCAAACTGAAGAGGGTCCAAAGTGTCAGGAATGGAGGAGCAAATGTTGTTTTTAATGAGTCTCTCAAAGACCTTCATGACTAAAGATGTGAGAGCCACTGGACGATAGTCATTTAAGCAAGAGGGTTTACTGATCTTAGGTACAGGGATGATGGAGGATCGTTTGAAGGAGGTGGGGACAACAGATGTAGCAAGGGACTCGTTAAATATGGATGTAAAGAGCCCTGCGAGCTGATCAGCACAGGACCGCAGAACACGACCTGAAATACCATCCGGCCCAGCAGCTTTCCTGACATCCACACGTTTGAGTGCCCTCCGAACCTCGTCCTCCGAGACAGAGATCACGTGACCGTTGCTGCTCTGAGGGACTCTCTCTGACGCGTCACTCGCCGGAGTCGCGCTGCCGCGATTACCATCAAAGCGAGCGTAGAAAGAGTTTAACTCGTTCACCAGCAACGGATCAGCTCTCACCTCTGCAGAGGATTTAGTTCCAAAAGCACAGATGGTCCTCAGTCCCTGCCACATCCGCCGGGAGTCGTTGAGTTGGAAATGAGATTCCACTCGGTCTTTATAGCGGAGTTTTGCGGCTTTAACGGCGCGCCGGAGGGCGTAACATGAAGCTTTGTACTCCCTCATATCCCCCGTTAGGAGACCGGCATTGTAAGCGGTAGTGCGCGAGTTTACTGCAGTGCGAATTGAACTGTCCACCCACGGTTTCTGATTAGGGAAGGACGTTATAGTTATTGTTATATAACTATAACATTATTAGCTCGGTCTAATAATGATAAAACTATCATTTTTCTGGAAAAGGACACCCTCAATTTACATTATTTAAACTTTTAACAATCAATAGTTTACTTATATGATGTTAAACAAATACAATTTAACAACAAATAAACAAAAAATTGTTTCTAAAGAACTTACACTTGAAAACAGCCGCATCTCCGTTTTCAGCCATTTTCAAATATGACGAAAACTCCGCTCTCCCGTGGCATCATGGGATAGTAAAGTGTCCATCGTATGCGCACTTCAGAATCTCGCCGGAAGTAGTAGGCCATCCGGGTACTTTTCGCGTACTGTTTTTCGAATTCTATGAATTCGGACATACTACTCTGCTCGCGTACTGTTTTTCGCATACTATATAGTATGGAAGTACGCGATTTCGGACGCAGCCCTAGAATTTCGAGAGTAAAGTCGAAATATTTCGATATTATAGTCAAAATTACAAATGCAGCCTAATTGACGGAACACACACACACACATATAGCGCTGCAGCCGCTGGTGTATTTGAACAAGGGGCTGAAAACTTTCAACATCCATCAGGTAGCCTAATTGCCCTTAACGTACAGTAAATATCACTAAACAAGAGATAAAATAGAAATATAAAACGTTGTGTTCAGGTTATCTTAACGTTCACGAAACAGAAATGCCAACAGGAGTTTTACTGTGAGCGCCTGCTCAAGAAGAATGATTGGTTTAGGCCAAAACTGTGATTGTGAATATAATTAAATAAACCCTTTTATCACTATTATCTTATAGGCTACATTAATATCTGCTCTGAGAGCAAAATCTAATTAACGTGTGTTCACGTAAAGATTTCTATGGGTCAATGTCAATATGGATAAATCTAGATTTAAATTCAGAGAGAACAGCGCGTGACCTGACGGATTTGGATTATTACTATCCAAAATGAGATGATCATGTGAGCCTTATTTATAGTGTAACTTCGAGGGTTGAAGCCGCTGGGCACGCTCACACACAACGCCAAAAACGTGCTCGTAGAAGTAGATTTATGACGTTTCAGTAGGCAAAATGGAAAAAAATCATCCAGCTAAGTTCAATAAAAAGCAGAAATCTTTTGACTTATGAAACATGAGGACAACTAACACATGATGTGATTGCATTATTCATATAAATATGGAAATACCCCAAGATGGCTTGAAAAACACACATAAAACAGTGTTAATTGCCATATCCTTTATTACAGTAGGCCTATAGAAACCATTATTCTGTGATAATTGTTTTGATTGTATGAACTCCATGATGAAATCTGAATGTCTAAATTTATTATAATTAATAATATAATTTGTTTTTTTTAACTTAGCTGGATGATTTTTTCAATTTACTGGAACGTCATAAATCATATTCATAATAGGGATGGGCGATATCTTATCGTTTGCGATATACCGGTAAAAATGTGTCTTCCCGCGATAATAACGATAAAGCCTAGTTGATGGCGCGACCAATCCGCACAGTGCCGCCTCTGGCGGTCTCTTGATGCCCTAAGCGTTATACTTTATGATGGCCGCGTTCATCAATTTGTATAGCTGAACGGGGGTTGGAGAGATAATTTTCTTGTGGTGCCCCCCGCAGCACTCGATTATGAAGGTAAATTGATGCCTTAAAGAATGGCAAGTGCAGGGTAAGATTTGTGAAAGTGTACATAAGATTGCAAGCGTAAATTAAATTTGTATGCGCAAGATAAGTTTTGTAAAGGTGTAAATTGCCTTTCAATTGTAAGAAAAAAATATTTGCAGCATTTTACTGTTATTCGTAAGTGTAATTCATGTATTGTGAAACTGCAGCTTCATGTTAACGCAAAATAAACATGCTCTGTATTCTTCTGACTTCCATTTTTCAGTGCTAAGACTTTTGACATGTTTCTTTCGCCAAGATACGGCCAAAATCATTGCACGACTGTGAAAATCGATTTGCAAGCGAAAACATCAGAGTCAGGAACTGCATACCAGATTCACCGTGTAAAACCAGACTTTGTGTAAAAAATATAAACTGCTGTATTTGTATTTGACGCACAGTAAACAATGTATTTGTAAACAATGTATTTGACGCACAGTAAACACTAGTGTGAGGCGCGCTACTGAGAGCGCTCAGTGTTTCACACACACTCAAAGAGAAAGCAAGAGAGTCTTATACCACACAGAATTGACGTGCTACATGTAACGTTAAACAATATCCTTTGTTGTATTTTCCTGCAAAATAATGGCGTTTATTTGGAATTATTCAGCCTTTCATGAACAGGAAGAAACGAATGCACAAACGGGAATCTCATTGGCTGGCGTGCACCAGCAAATCAGTTTGAATGAGCGCTGACAACGTGATTAATATTCATGAACCCAGAAGCTCATTATTCCTAAGTGCAGTTTATTTTTATTAGTAGAAGAATTTGTGGTATTATTATCTTATCAACTCAAATTACTGAAGTTCTATCATTAAATCATTATTTTCAACTTTTACATATAAATAAATGTATAAATAAATAAATATATATATATATAAAAATAAATAAATATATATATATATATAAATAAAAATAAATAAGAAAAAATATATATATATTATATATATATATATTTATTATATTTATTTATTATTTTTATATATACATTTTTTAAATAAAAAAAATATATATATATAAACATAAATAAATAAATATATATAAAAAAAAATATATATATATATAAAAAAAAAAAAAAAAAAATATATATATATATATATATAAAAAATTATATATATATATATATATATATATATATAAAAAATAATATATATATTTATTTATTTTTATTTATTTTTTTTATTATTATTTATATATATATTTTTTTTATTGTATATATAATATATATATATATATATAAAAAATAAAAAATAATAAATAAATATATTTAAAAAATTGTGCAAATCCACCATTGAACTCGGAGATTGTGGTAGCTTTCCTCCGTGAAATGTGCAGCGGGAGCCGCGCGTGCCCGTCGTGAATGATTCACACTGGCAGTGTTTGTCTCGTGCAGCTGAACCGCGGCTCATGACTTGCAAATACAGACGAATATTGTCCATTGTCACATTTTCCAGTCTTCTCCTCCGATTCCTGTCTGTCTCCTGCTTTGATTTATGATGGGCAGCATATATCTGCGACCTGTTCCCCTCTGTCTCATACACACATGCATATAACATGCTGTTTGTTAAAACGCACTGCAACGCACCCCTGTCCCTAGCAAGGCTGAACAAAGCAAGTACCCCAGACCTGCAATCCGGGTGAAAATAACAGCGTTTCGTCGGCATTGCAGCAACACCACTCCAGCCTACTAAACACAACAACGCAGCGAAACAAAATGGCCTCGCCCCCCCTTATTTAATATTCTCGGAGGAGGGGTTTATGTAAATATTGGGGCTGGTGATGTCACCAACCCTGGAGGAATGTCTGTAGTCGCCTACCGGCCGTTTTCTGTAGTCCTTCAGCCCCGTTCACACCGCCAGCGACACGCAGTGACAAAGCGACACGATCCCATTCATTTCAATGGAGTGCTGGCGACTTCCGGCGACACGAGCGACAGTGACCGTTGGCGACAGAATGTGGGCGTGTCCAGCGACACGCGACAAGCGACAAAAGTTAAGAAATTTCAACTTTATGCAAATGAGAAGCGATTTTCGCGAGCGACAACCTATAGGAGTGAAGTCAGTGGAGTGCACGTGATCCGTCTGTTGTACTGCTACTGCGGTGTCGTGTTAAGATGGAGATGTTGATTTTAGATGTTAGCAATTTCCCTGTTCTTTACTATATGTCTCTGTGTACATACAGAGACACATTTAAAAAAAAATGATGCATGGAAGGACGAGGGTGATCTGCTAATGAAGTTTATAGGCAACTCGTAGTGGGAACGCCCACTAGCGACATGAATCTCTGGCACTGGCGACATGCAGCGACATCATCGCTGGCGGTGTGAACGGGGCTTTAGAAATGTATTTCTTTAAAAGCAGATATCTCCCTTTGCTTTAAACTTTGAATGTTGTAACTTTGCAGATGTTGTTTATGCTCAAGCAGCAACATTACACGCTAGCTAAAGTTAGAATAGTGAAATTGTGGTTTACCACCCCTTTAACTATGAACATAAAACAGAACACCTCACCAACAGCAGTAACAGGGAACAAAGCTTGACCAGATACAATGTTAACATTAGGGCTATTTATACACAAGGACTAATCACTAAACAAGGAACACCTGTGAACATTCAACCCATGAGCCAATAAGAACACAGCAACAACTAACCAGAACATAACACATACAGGGGAAGCACAAGTCTCTTGCAGCTGTAGCAGACTCATATATAGCACGAACATTGTCCTTGAACATTACTCTTTACCAGTGAAGTATAATTAACACATATTAGCACGATCCTATACAGTCTTGCATGTTCAAAAACAGTGTGCTTCCCCATTACCAATACACACCTCTTGTCTCATTACCAATGTTGCCAAGTCTGTGGATTCCCGCGCAATTGGGCTACTTCAACACTGTGTCCGCGGGTTGAAGCGACCCCAATTATGTGATATTTAGCACCAGGAATGCGAACTTTAGCAGGCAACCCTGCAAAAAAGACACATCCCGCAAAACGCGATTGGGCTTGTTTTGGGCTAGTTTTGAGTAGCAATTGGGCAGGTTTTGTTGTGAAAACCTGGCAACCCTGCTCATTACCCAGGTGCCCTTTATATATAGTGTCAGAGCACTATATATTTGCATTAAAATGGCCCCTAGACGACTTTAGCTTCTGAGAACCCTGGAAATGTGAAAAGCGTCCGAACACCTCAAACCAATACGTTTGTTAAGTCTGACATTGCACGTCACCTTTTCTGGTGTTACAATATAGAATGAGGCAGGGATCATAGAATATATTCATAGATTCTGCATTAGCATATAAGCCATCCGCCATACTGGAGCGGGTAAAGCTGGTCCGTAAACACTTTGCATCTGCATACGTAGTTATGCATATCTATGTTTGCAATAGACTTCAGCAGATGATTTTCATAGGATTTAGCTTATCATTAATGTTAGGTAAGACGAAGGTGTTAGCTAACACTACATTAAAAAGTTACCATAGTTTAAAAACCTGTAATATTGAGTTAATACCTATAAAAACAAACCAAAACGTGTGAAAGGTTATCCCATTTTTTGGGAATTGAAATTTCGGTGCTTTTACAACCAGAGGCTGCGCAATACTTGGATAAAACTCCTCAGCACAGCTGGCGAATGCATCGACATGTCTGGAGCAGTCATATGTTGCATCTACGTATACATATCTATGGCAAGATGATGTATTTTTGTGGGCCAAACCTCAGAAATTGCATTAGCATTTTAGCATTTCTGGTTCCATCGTTCTGAAGTCAATAGATTTTTTTAATTGTGTCATCAGCCAAACAGAAAATCTCATGTCATTAGGTTCATGTCATTATTTTCACAGCCTTGTGTGTTTATAATCACGCTCTTGCAAACTAAAATGTTTTTTACATAAAGATTGAAAGAACTGTTGGAAGTTTAGTGATGGTGATGTTAATGTAAATCATAATATTGTAAGTCTACAATGTTTTTAAATGTTGCTGTTTTTCATCTCAACAGCCAGTGCTCTAACTTCTGGAACTGGTAAGTAACAAACTGTACGTTTTTGCTAGTTTGCAAGTTTAGCATGTTGTAAGATGTGAATTGATCCTATTTTTTTTTTAGGTGGATATAGTATCAGGCTGGTGAATGGTAATAATGACTGCTCTGGGAGAGTTGAGATCCTTTATAATGGCACGTGGGGAACAGTGTGTGATGATTCCTGGGACATTAAAGATGCTGCTGTGGTGTGCAGACAGTTGGGATGTGGAGGAGCTGATAGTGCAAACTCAGGGGCTAAGTTTGGCCAGGGAAGTGATCGGATCTGGTTGGATGATGTGAAATGTTCAGGAAGTGAATCATCCCTCACAAAGTGCTCACACCGTGGTTTTGGAAAACATGACTGTAGTCATTCAGAAGATGCAGGTGTCGTCTGTTTAAAGGGTAAAAGTATATATGGTTTCCCCAGATCCAAGATGGCATTATATATCTGCTGTTTTGCTTGTGATGAAAAGAATACCAAAGTGATTAAAAACAACTTAAACGGTGTTTGGCCCCAAATAATTATTAAAAAAAATAGATAAAGCAAACGTTCTATGCAAGTTTGTTTCTTCGCTCATAACAATGTCAAACACATGGAATATATACAAATATTTACATAGTTTTTAATTACATTGTACTTACATTTTTTAGACAAGCTACCAGACATAAGATTGGTCAGTGGGTCTGATTCATGCTGTGGAAGAGTGGAGATCCGTCATAATGGCACGTGGGGAACCGTGTGTGATGATAACTGGGACATGAATGATGCTGCTGTGGTGTGCAGACAGTTACAGTGTGGCTCAGCCATCAGTGCACCTCAAAGTGCCTCCTTTGGTCAAGGCAGTGGATCGATCTGGCTGGATGATGTTGGATGTTCAGGAGGTGAAGGAGCCCTCACACAATGTTCACACAGTGGACTGGGAACTAACAACTGTAATCATGGTGAAGATGCTGGTGTTGTTTGTTCAGGTAAGTCAAATCTTTTGAATCTTGACATTATTTTGGGAGAAGTGAGCAATAGGAATGACATGAAGCTTTATGTATTTCATCACATCTTATGCCATTATAAATAGATTAATGTGTATTTTGCAGGTGACCTGCAGAAGCCCACTCTTTCCCTGATCTCCACACATGCAGTCGTTTCTCCTGGAGAAAACATTCAGTTCAGATGCACAACACCTAAACCAAGATGCAATGCAAATGCTGAATTCCACCTCTTCATAAACGGACCATCTATATCCTCCCAGACACATGTATCTAGTGTGACTTTCAACCTTGTTAAAGTAGACGTCTCTCATCAGGGCATCTACAGCTGTGATTACTCCTACCAAACCGGCACTATAAAGTCGCCTTCGAGTAATACTGTTAAAGTCACTGTGGGTGAGTGTGTTTAATCTGGTCTCATTGCCTACATCATATAAATGCATTGCATGAAAGTGAATTCCGTTCCGAATTCAGTTTTTGAAGCCATTTTTATTTGTTTAAAGCTGCTTGAATTTAATGCTTCATGTATTATTTTTGTTTTCTAGTGCACTTGCAGCAGCCCAACATTCCCCGCATTGCTCCTGATGGAGGGTTTGACGTGGGGCCTCAGGGGCCATTGATCACCAGGGGCCACAGTTTCACTATCATCTGTTCCACTGAATCTCAGTATGCTGGAGGATCCTTCTACCTGTTTAGGGAATCAAATAGCAAGAGTCAACCAGCTGTTGATCTCTCTGCCTCCTTCTCCTTTCCTGAGGCAGATCATTCACACGAGGGAAACTACAGCTGTGTTTATGAAGTCAGTTTGTCCTCACGCACCTTCCGTTCATCTGCCTCTGAATTGCTGGTCATTACTATCACAGGTATTCACGTGTAATGAATCTAATGAGTCTAAAAACAAGCTGGACTGTTGGTAATGAAAGTTTAACTCAAAAACATGTGTCTGTCTCAGCCTCCCTTCTTCCTGTCATTGGTGCTTCGGTGTCAGCTGTGCTGCTCTTATCGTCTGTCCTCGTAATCATCCTCCTGGTCAAGAGAAGACAAAAGCAAAGGAATAAGGAAACTCATCTTAAGTGCTCTTTTAAAAAAGGTATTGTAGCATTTCATAAAAACAGCCCCACCCCCACCATCTTTATTATCAATTCCTTTAATTATTAATGTTTGTCCCTTCATCTCGGAAATGTCTCTAGGTGCAGCTAATACATATGCAGGTGGATCTCATGACAACAAAAATGAAGATGATGATGGGGCTGATTATGAAAATGTACAATTTGATGAAAACATGGATCATGATGATTCTGAGCAGGACTATATTAATATAGACTCTGACCATGTCAATGTGGACACGGATGACTCTGAAGAGGACTATGTCAATGTGAATGTTATGGAGAATAAAAGTGTGGTAGGCAAATCTAATGATAACATTTATGAAAGTGATGAATAATGAGTGAACCCAAAATACTATAATTAATGAGGCTCCAAACAGATGATTGAACAGCAAGACAACAGAGGACTACAATCTTGCAAAGCTTTTGTGCTAAATATGAGTGATGCTAATACAGTCCATCCATTCTGGGGCTTTAGTGTTCATCACAGTCTACTGCACATGTTCCAACTGATAGGACAATATTTTGTTTATTGTATCCAATGATGCAAGTGATTTCCCAGTGATATCAGGCTGTCTTATGATCACATCTAAAAACAGGTGAAAGGGAGCTTAACAGAACATATTTAGTCTCACTGTATCAATGTATTTTTATTAATAAGGATTGTTTTGAAATTAAAATATTAGCAAAAACTCACAGCTCTTTTAATGGTAAGATTAAGATACATTTTAATATAAGAAGAAATAAGGAGATACAGTATTGTGAGTCATGGAGGTATTTAAAATTATTGTCAAGTTTATATTTAATGTTGAAATATAAAGATTGTGATATGGCTACTGTTAAAGAAAGTGAATAAAACTGCTTTTTAAAAATCTTGTGTCCTGAAAGTTCATTCATTCATTCATTCAACACTTTATTTGTCCCAGAGGGGCAATTAACAAGGCCACGTAGAGTAACTAAAAATAGCTATGCATACAAGCATCATACAGTAAACAAATACAGCCCGGACAACGAAGACATCGCCCCGAGGGAGCCACTCAAAAACAGAAAAAAGGACATGTGATGGATCTTGTAGAATCCTGCCAGACAACCTCAGCATTTGCTGGTCACTTATGATGGAAAGAGCCCTAATAGGAAGTCCGATAATTTTTGAACAGACTTTAACTGCGCGCTCCAGACGATTTCTATTTTGAAGGCTGATGGAATGAAACCAGCAGACGATAGAAAATGTAATGACACTTTCGATGTATGAGTAGAAGAACATAGCAAGGATGTTCTTACGAACCCCAAAGGAATTGAGCTAACTTAAAAGATAT
Source organism: Gobio gobio (assembly GCF_949357685.1). Lineage (NCBI taxonomy): Eukaryota > Metazoa > Chordata > Actinopteri > Cypriniformes > Gobionidae > Gobio > Gobio gobio. The sequence continues at coordinate 53,227,064 of NC_137097.1, read as the reverse complement.
TGCCAATGATGGCATTTTCTCAATATCTCCTCTGGTTAGAGGTGAATTTCAGCATATTGTCAAAAATTGTGCCCAGGTACTTGTATTCTTCGACAATCTCTATGGGCTTTCTGTGAATAACAGTGGTGACTGCCATAGCCATCTGCCTCTGCTTGTTAGAAAAGGTTACCACCATCTCTTTAGTTTTATTTACGTTAAGTTCCAAACAAGAGTTGTCACACCACTCCACAAATTCCTGAAGAGCTGAGGCGTGATGCTGTTGAGGGCCTGATAGCAGAGACAGTAAGACGGTGTCATCAGCAAACTTGATTAGACTACAATTAGATTGGGTGGGCCTACAATCATCAGTATACTGAATGAAGAGCAGCGGAGAAAGGACACAGCCCTGTGGAGAGCCAGTTGAAGTATAAAGGAGGTCAGAAAAGATGCTGTTGACCAGCACTCTCTGAGACCTTTTGGTCAGAAAGTCCATTATCCAGAGAATCAGCTGGTCCTCCAGATGAAAACGAATGATAAGCTTCTCAGCAAGAATATGTGGCTGTAGCGTATTGAATGCCGAACAAAAATCAAATCAGCGAACAAAAATCTAGCTGAAGTTTTAGGAGACTCAAGATGCTTATGGACAATATCTGTGATAAACACTTTTGCATAATTCAACCCTTCTGCCTGTGCAATAGGCAAACTGAAGTGGGTCCAACTGCAACTCAGTTACTTAATGATGTAGTTTTTAATAATCCTCTCCGTTGCCTTCATCACAAGAGATGTGAGAGCAATGGGCCTCAGGTCATTTAAGGCGTTGATGGAACTCTTTTTTGGTATCGGAATGACAGTGGAATCTTTCCACAGCTGAGGGACAACACCACTGGCCAGAGAGTTCTGAAACAATGTCCTTAGCACAAATTACCTCAATTCTTTTTATACTTTAAAATCTGGTGACTCTGCTCTCACCATAAGTACAGAGTTTGCTCTGCAACTGGCCGAGGTGTCTGAGCACCATGTCCCTGCGTTCGCACAACTGCTCTTGCGACTGGGCAAGGATCAGCCAGTCGTCGAGATAGTTGAGGATGCGAACACCACGCTCTCTCATGGGAGCAATGGCCGCCTCCGCGACTTTCGTGAAAGGGGCGTCCCCTTTCAGGGGCGTCCGCCTTCACCCCGGAGGGGAAGTGAATACCCCTGAACTTGGGGGACGCCGGGCAAACTGAATCGCATAGCCGAGTCTGATGGTGCGGATGAGCCAGCGAGGCGGGCTGGGGAGCGCTAGCCAGGCCCCCAGCAACCGCGCAAGCCGACGTACCCGGGGCGGGGCAGCGTAGTGGCATGCAGGGACCCGACTCGGACGGCATGGGAGCGGCCCGAAGTGGGGTCTGAGTGTGCTGTGCAACACTTACCTGCTTCAGCTGAGGGGGTGTGCGAGTGTGGGAAGGCCGCTTGCGTGCGTCCCCACAGCCGGCACCCCCTGCTGGCGATCGGAGAGGTGCTTGAGGGTGACCAGGCATGAGAGCGTCGAACACCGCCAAGCACGCTCTCTTGCGGCCCAGAGATATTGGAAACTGCTCTTTTATTGAAAATTTGGGGGGTTTTCGGAAAAGAAATCAAAGGTTAAACAAGGATTTTCCCCCGGCCCTCCTCCGGGTCAAGAAGTGGAGCTGCAGCCATCTCCTGAAGAGCAGTTTCCTCCATCTCTGGGCGGCCCGTCTCAGGGTCGCTTGCGATGGCTCTTGCCACCTGGCTTGGCAGTGGCCTGAGCGGGCTGGACGTCCTTCCCACGGCCGACTCCACGCCGACGCCCGGGTGGAGGCTGCTGCTGGGCTTTGGCGGGAGTGGAGGCGGCGGCAGGCGGACATCCTTGGCGATGAGCAGCCGGAGGCAGCAGCGGGCTGCCGGGGCAGGATGTGTTTGATCACCTCCGTCTGCTTCTGGGTGGCCGAGAACTGCTGGGCAAAGCTCTTGACCACGTCGCCGAACAACCCAGCTGTGGAGATGGGGAGTCCAGGAACTGATATTTATCGGTCTCCCTCATGTCGGCCAGGTTGAGCCAGAGATGACGCTCCTGGACCACCAGATTGGACATCGCCTGACCGAGGGAACGGGCGGTGACTTTCGTCTCCCGTAGGGCGAGGTCCGTCGCCGTCCGGAGCTCCCGGAGGAGCTCTGGGTCAGGCCTACCCTCGTGCATGTCCAGGTGCACCAAGCCCAAGCACTCATGAAGCAGTGACATGGCATGCAAGGCAGACACGGCCTGTCCACAGGACCTGTAGGCCTTCGTGGTCAGACCGGAAGAGAACTTACAGGCCTTGGACGGGAGACGCGGGTCACCACGCCAGTTGGAAGCGGTCGCCGGACACAGCTGTACCACTCAAGCCTGACCTTTCAGCGACCCGGGAAAGCATAGCCGTCAACTCCAGGTCCGATTCGACCGTTGCCACTCTCCCAGTGGGAGGCAGTACAGCCGAACCTTCATCCCCAGAGGACTCGAACTCCCCCTCAGATGCAGCGATCGACATCTGGTCGTCCGCTGGAGACCCAAAAGTCCTCCGGAAGCTCTACCGGTTGCGGCGCTTGTGAGGGATCAGGGGCTCGTGGAGACTGGCTCGGCGGGTTTGCCCTGAACGTAATCCTCAGGTCACCCCGGCCATCCGTCGAAGTAGGTCTATTCTGTGGGGCAGGAATAGCACTAGCTCGAGGTATGGGGAGGGGGACTCCGTCTTCCTGAAGGTGGTGAGTCTAGATCTAAGCGCCGAGATAGTCATGTTCCCGCAGTGGGAACACAAACTATCCCCAAACGCTGCCTCAGCGTACAGGATGCCCAGACACATGATGCAGCGATTGTGACCGTCAGCAGGCGACAGGGAACGACCGCATCCAGAAACATACGGAGGAATGACATCTTGAAAAAGACGCAGTGTCACACCCGTGTTGCTCTTTTTGTGACGAAACGCTCTTTTTGTGCTGAAGCACACAGAGGATGACCGTGACAGAATACAGGGGGAAGTGCAGCCTGTATCTGTACTCACTGTGTTCACGGAATGCTCTCACCGAACCAACAGAAAATAACAAACAGAAATTCTGTGCTGTGAGAACAGCAGTTTTTGCTGCTTGCAGCGGTGAGCACGCGGTCACTCTTTGAGTGAGTCTCTCTCTCTTGCTGGAAAAGGTATATATATAATTTGTGTTGCTCTCTGTACAAACGCCTGTTCGGCTCCGAAGTGAATGACAATAGTGCGCTGCTCTCGCTTCCTGTTTATACCCGTGGTGCGGGGCGGAGCGTGAGATGCAAATCTCGCACGCCAATGGCCCATTGGCCTGTTCTCTACATCTCGAAGCTGATAGGGGCTCTCTGAAGTGATCCCAATTCGTCTGTGACGTACATCGAACGTGACCGACTGAAAGGGAACTCTCTTTTTCTTATTTAAAACGTCTTTGAGTTCCTTGGTCACCCAGGGCTTGTTGTTAGGAAAGATGGTAATATTTTTGGTAGGAATGATGTTGTCCACACAAAAGGAGATATACGATGTTACTGTATCTACTTGCTCATTAATATCGATGGATGGCGCTATGAGCGTATTCCAGTCAGTTGTTTCAAAGCATCCCTGTATCCTATCAATGCTGTCATTAGTCCATTGTTTAACAACCTTTACTTTGTCCTCCTTATAACCAGTAAATATGCTGGTGCAAGCAATACAGTATGGTGATCAGCAGAACCAAGTGGTGGGAGAGCGATAGATCTATATGCACCTGGGATTGAGCCATAGCATTTATCCAATGTTTTCTCCAGACGGGTAGCACATGTGACCTGAAAACCTTTCAATTATTTTTCTGCGAAACAGTCGCCCAGAATGAATTTCGGAAAAATCTGGAGATATTAATCCCAGTCTGTCCATGGTGTTCTTAAAATGCTCTATGGCTATGGTCGCATTTGCTCTTGGATGAATATAAACCAAAATTTAAAAAAAGCTGTGGAAATTCCCTGGGCAGATCAAAAGGGCGCAAAGACACGGACAAAATTTCGATGTCAGAGGTGCACAACTTCTCCCTTAAGACAATCGTTGAGCACCATTATGAATTTACACATAAACAAACAAATTGCCTGTAAACTAGATTTCTGTTGGCAGAGAGCGTTACGCGCTGCTTATGCGCCCCGGGCGCCTTGCGCTTTAACCGCCTCTCAAAACCGACGTAATCAGGTTTTTTTTCTATTGTCCAATCGAATGAATGGAGAGGCGGGTTTGTGGTGGGGTCAATTTAACGTGATATGCGGTGACATCACATTCGTGTTGCATTGTGGTATATGAAGCTGCCTGAAGTGTACATATGAAGTTGACTCGCTCCCTTGGTCAAGATCGAGGGGGCGAGGGTCTGTATAAACTTTCCTTGTCCACTTCACGAAGTGGAATGCACTTTAAATTGGCGCGGGATTCCCCCGAGTGGAAGTGCTTAGGGAAGTTCGCAAGTGTGTGTCTAAAACTGGAGTGGAACGCAGCACTGGTAAGGCCACACTCAATCCCACAGACTGCACACAGCAGTGAAGGGTAAATCAAGCCACGCACGAGTACGCAAACATACCTAGCACTAGCAGGCCTCTATCAAAACCCAACAGTTATATAGGGCACAAAAAAGGCTACAATACTCACCAAAATGTTGAGAGGCGGTATTAACATTAAGGGACATGGCATCTGACGCACAGAAGCCAATGTTACATGTCGCTATGCTTAGTGACACTTCCAGTTCTCGTTGGCATATGTCAGTGAATAGTGGCATGTGTCACTGACACTGTTGAGAAACACTGACAGTGACATTGAGTCGCGGAACATGTCGCTGTATGTTGTGACACTCAGCAGTGACTGACAGATGAGCTGAGCAGCTATTCTGACATAATTGTGCCACAAAAGCCTAAATAAATATCCTATTTTCGAAATATGTTTTAAATAAATGTCACTTAAACAAGTTACAGTTAGTAATATATGACGTGTCAGATTGTGACAATCTTTATCTGTCACTGAATGTAATGCCAATGTTGTTGATCACGCAAACTGCACATCCTATAAAATACGAATAAACCATTCATCATAAGTCACTACAAATACAGCATTAACAGTCGCATCCATTACTGTAAACCTTTAATTTTGCATGATGCTGCACGCTCGCCTATAGGTGTCAGTATACACATTATCCAGCGCAAAGATGCACCATAACTTATAACAGTTGAGGAACATCAACGGGTGGTGTATTTGACATTTTGTTTGCGAGTTAGACGGTAGCAAAAAACAGTATCCAGAGTCTGATCTTGATTAATACATATGATTGATATTAAACTACAAATAATGAACGGTTGTACTATTTTCGGTCAAACATGAATGGTAAGTAAATCGATTTCTTTGTCGTCGCTACTGAGGATTCAATGTAGCTAATGTTAAAGGGTAACTTCAGTGATTTAGCATTAGGCTTTGTATCAGTCGAAACCCGGTAGTATATTCAAATTATGGTACTTTCCCCCCTCATCCCCCTGAGACGAGAGAATTATGCATTTTATTTCTGGAAAAAAATCATCCAATGACGCAAATATCATTTTGCGTCATCGGAGGATTTTTTTTGGCCAGAGGCTAAAGACTACAGCCACTAGATGGAGCTGTTCCGCGTGTTATCAACCCGCCCATAGGGGAGAGATCTCACGCACAGAATGTAAGACACAGACGGCCGAACAGGCAATCATAATAACGGAGTGCGGTGCAGAGTAAAGTGAATGTTTCAACTTTTCAATGAATTCCTGTGATAGTTTAGCTTCCATATGCGATCTGAAAACGTGCCAGACTGGCGCTTAACGTTACCTCAGCTCTGCTCAGCTCTTCGTGATGAATGAAATCTGACACTGCTGCGTCTTTGCCGTGACTTTCGTTCGCTCACTCACACTTTATTGAAAAGACACGTTCAGTTTTTAATTGTAGTATTTATTCTCTAACTGAACGAAATGATTGTATTACTATGAAGATCAAAATGACGGTGTACGGAGTGGCCTCGTAGGGCAGTGAAGCAAGTGCATTCTGGGAGTTGTTGTCTTTCATCCACAAAATTACATTTATGTCTTTTCTCAGCTTAGAAGGCACCAAATTCAAAAATAATTTCACATTTCTACTGCATAAATTACCCAGTTTAAATACAAAGATTTGAAGGGGCAGGTCAGATACCTGTGCCTCTTCGTTCATACACATATCCTTCAAGAATGATTTTATGATCAATATTAAAATAAGAATCAATGATAATCAAGTTATAACCATTTTCTATATTTGATAAATCAGTTCACCTATAACCTCTCTATATTTAATTCAGTCCTTGTGCGAATTGACAACTGTATGGCAACAGTTAAAGACCTACAGACACTCTATCCAGCACAATCCATTTTACCGGATTCAGAAGACCTACCCAACCAACCATGGCTGGCTGATGAATGTATTTTTTTGTGTGTGTTAATGTGTTTTTGTATATGTGGTTTACAAGGACATGTGTATAATAACATGGGTATTACAATGTAAACCGAGTGTGAGTGTGTGTTTAAGAAATCGCATAACATATTAACACTTTTTTATTTGTAATAGACTGTCAATACTAGAGTAGCACAGCTTGCATCTACAACACCCAATGTAAGTACATATATTATTTTTAAGAGATTAAAAAAATACTTACTGAATGAATTATATACTGTTTTTGTTTTTTTCTAAATTAACTTAAATTACCTTTCTGCAAGGTTGTGATGCTCCCGACATATACATTTTTTAGCTGGTGGAGAGACTGGATCACTGAAAAAAAAAAAATCCCCTCGAAATGTATCATGCTTGAAGGTATACTTTATAAGCAATCACACACACACGCACGCACACACATACAAACACATTAACGTGTGTGTGTGTGTGTGTGTGTGTGTGTGCAATTATTGATTGTTTTGGACTGTTTTTGTAATGACAATAATTACACAGAATGTATTTTTTATTTTGAAAAGAACCTTAAATGCATCGACATTGGTTTTTCCTTGATGTGTCAGTGAGAACCCCGAGAATGGGAACCACTTAATTTTGTGGGTTAGTTGAAATATATTTAGATTCTACAAATGGCGAGACACGGCAGGTGAAAACATCGTTTTTTCATGCAGTGGTCAATTTTGAGATTTTGGGCCAGTTTGCTCCCTTAACATGTAAGCTTTCATGTCAAAAAAAAAAAAAAAATGTCATTATATTTTGTCACCGTGCGCCTTTAGATTTCTACCCGAAATCATCAAGTTATTCTAGCGCGCTCTCTCGTGCCGTCTCCATTCACAGAAACGTGTCATGCTTGGTATCATTATAAAGCTCTCAGTCTCACACACAGCACTGTCTAATCCAAATATGGACATTTCCTTTGTAGAACTGACCAACCGCGAAAGTTTGCAGCCGAAAACCACATCTGATTTGTCGATGTGAATTTCTCACGCGCTGCCGATTGCTTGTGTATTCTCCACCTCAGAGAAAGTGCATGACAACGCTGAAATCGGCTCATAAACGCTCACAGAAAAGACCAAGTAGCAAGAGCTAGTAAAAAGAAAGTAAACAACAACAGATTAGACGACGAAACCCCGTCAGAATTAGATTCAAATAGTTATAGATGGACCAATACAACAAACAGGGACAGTTTATCTGCAGTTTTTGTGACTGGTGTTGTTTGTTAAGGTAGTTCTCTTAAGGTAGTTCTCTTACGAGAGGTTCTCTCGTATTGCGTAAGTTCCTTACGCTACGGGAAAGTATTCTTTCTTCGAGATTTCTGAAAAACCCAAAATTATCCTTAATTTTGTAACATTGTCAACGCAGTGCGGCAGCCTGGCAGACCATAGCAGGCTATTCCAGCGTGCTATTGGCTGCTCTGCTGGCAACTGCAGCAGCCTATCGGTGAGCCCGCGTGACGTGGCGACCAATGAGGGCGCTTCGCGCCCACCTGGCTTCATTTGCCTACAGGTGGGGCGTGGCCACGTGTATATAAGCGGGGCTCACGGGCTGCATATTCGATTTTCTTTTCTTCAGCGAAGCCCTTCGCATCGCTGGATCTGGAACCCGCCGCCGTTGAACGTGCAGACGAGCAAGCAGAGGACAGCGCCTGAAGAAGCCGGCAGCATCGCGCCACCTTCAGCCATCCGTGCCTGCTCTGCTATCCGGCAGCATTATATCCTTTCATTGCACGTGTTCTCGCCGTTGCGTCACACGTTTCATAAAAGAGCACGAGCGTTTTTATCAAAACGCCTCGTTCCACCTGCGGCTCGTGCCACGTGCAGCTCAGCACCAGAGACCGCCATGTGTCTGCGCTCTCTGTCTGGGCCGTGACCACGCCGCCGCCGCACTCCTCGCGGGCGATTGCCCCGAGTGCGAGGAACTCTCTATGTCGACCCTGCGGGCTCGACTCGAGCAGTTTTATGATGACATCACTCCGCTGTTCCCCCCCTCTGTTCAAGCCGCGCCACCGCGCCGCTTATAAGGGATGGTTGAAATGAACGGTCTCGGAGCGAGCCTCCTCCCCCTCTGTTCAAGCCGCGCCACCGCGCCGCTTGCGAGGGATGGTAGAAATGAACGGTCTCGGAGCGAGCCTCCTCCCCCTCTGTTCAAGCCGCGCCACCGCGCCGCTTGCAAGGGATGGTAGAAATGAACGGTCTCGGAGCGAGCCTCTTCCCCCTCTGTTCAAGCCGCGCCACCGCGCCGCTTGCAAGGGATGGTAGAAATGAACGGTCTCGGAGCGAGCCTCCTCCCCCCTCTGTTCATGCCGCGCTAATGCGCCGCTTACATACAAGGGATGGCAGAAACGGACGGTCCTGCAGCTCTCTTTACGTTACAAGAGAGCTGTTCCACCCTCGCGCACATTTCTCAGTCCCCTCATGAGTTCAGGCGACTGGAATTGTTCATATTGCTGTACACGAGCCTGTTAAGACACGCACGCCAGCGAACAAACGCCGTCATGAGACATGACGCTGACATATGCTCTCCAACGAACCCGCACTCCCCCCTGTTGGACCGCGCAGATTGCGCCGTTCGCAAGGAATGAGAGTGCGCACGGTCACGAGCATGTTCAGCGCGCGTGTGCGCGCCGCACTCACCGGAAAATTAACAGAGGGTGTTTTCGTCCCGCTGTGGCCGGACGAACCGCCTTTCTCTAGCATTTCTCAGCCCCCTCTCCAGTTCAGGCGGCTGGAAATATTACTATTGCAGTAACGAGCCTGTCTTTTATGCACGCACGACTGCCAATAAGCACGAGGACGTACTGCCGTATGCTCGCGCTAACTGAACGCTATTGTGTCCCTCCCGGTAGCACAGCGGCAAAATCAGCGGCTGAAACGCCGGAGACCCGAGTTCGAGCCCAGCTCTCGCGGCAGATAAAAATGTTTACTGTCCGCTTCCCCGGGCTCGTGGCCAGCTTTTCTTACATACAGAAAGCTAACTTGCACCACGTGGCGCTCGAGTATTTTTGGGCGTCTATACATAAGGAGAGAATAGACGGTTAAGTCCCGCTGCGGCCGGACCACCGTTAAAACTCTGTTTTCCTGTCAGTCCCCACTCCTGTGGCTACTGCAGATGTTTTCCACACAGCCTACGAGCCGGCGGACTCGCCCTCTCGCCTGTTTCCAACTGAAGCCCCTCCAAAGTCCTCCTAGCAGAAGGGGGAAGTGACGGTTAAGTCCCGCCGTGGCCGGACCACCGTCAAAACTCTTCTTCCTGTCAGCCCCCACTCCTGTGGCTGCTGCAGATGGCTCTCACGCAGCCAACGAGCCGGCAAAACTGCCCTCTCGCCTGTCTACAACCGCCGTTTTACGACGAACCAGAGAAATCACGAAGTTGCTTTTATTTCTGGTTGCACGGCTCACGCCGTATGTGTTTTCAAATGCAGTAAACGTGCCCACTTCTGTGTTCACCCCTGCACCCAAGCACCACAAATCCCGTGTCTCTCACTCACATAAAGCGGCCACCGGCCGCTCGAGTGCTAGAGTTAGGTCACGTGTCCGCTTATTTGCGCCCACGCCTAATCACCACACGCGCTGTCACACAGCCACTCTTAACCGGTCATGTTCCACGCGTAAGAGTTGTGCCCGCTCAAACGCGCTCACACATTTTCGCGAACATTCTGCCCCTGGCGCCATGCGCCGCGCCACACACCATTTGTTCTCCGCCCAAGGTGGCCGGAACGACGAGTGTAGGGCCACACACAAGCCACTCCCCGCTCGAAGCGGCAGAGATACAGTGTGTAAGGCGGCCAGCCATCGAGAGCGATCGGCTGGCCCACAGCACAGAGAGCGCGCGCACTGCGCCCGCCCCTCCTATACAGGCCGTCAAACCCGCGAAGCGCGGCGTTTTGAGCCCGGAGGCCGTTCTATCCCGTGTGGCACACGCGAGAGCGTGGGAAGCCATTCCAGGTGTATCAGAATGGGTGCTGAAAACAGTGAAGCACGGCTACACTCTGCAGTTCGCTCGCCACCCTCCGCGCTTCTGTGCGCGTACAGAGACGAGAGTGAGCGAGGAAGTAGCACATCTACTTCGAGCAGAAATAGCCACGCTGCTGTGCAAAGGGGCTATAGAACCGGTTCCCCATTCTATGAGCGAGTCAGGCTTTTACAGCCAGTATTTTCTCGTGCCAAAAAAGGGATGGGTCGCTCAGACCGATTCTGGATCTGAGGCGTCTGAACAAAGCTCTTATGAGAAGATCGTTCAAGATGCTCACGACCAAGCAGATCCTCGCGCATACTCGCCCGAGAGACTGGCTAATTTCCCTAGATTTGAAAGATGCATATTTTCAAATCAAGATAACGCCACGTCACAGGCCATTCTTACGATTCGCCTTCGACGGCCAGGCTTATCAATACACCGTCCTTCCGTTCGGCTTGTCACTAGCACCCCGTACATTTACGAAGTGCATGGACGCGGCCCTCGCTCCTCTGAGAAAAAGAGGGATGCGAGTGTTGAACTATCTGGACGATTGGCTCATCCTGGTGCAGTCAGAGGCCGAGCTCCTCGCCCACAGGGCAATGCTGCTCAGCCATCTGGACAGCCTGGGGCTCACGGTCAATTGGACCAAGAGCTCATTAGTGCCCACGCAATCAACCTCATTTCTGGGTTTGAATCTGGACACTGTGGCAATGTCAGCCCGCCTGTCACCCCAACGCGCGCGCCAAGTTCAGCGCATGGCTGAGTACTTCCGGCCGGGCAAAATCGCACCTCTCAAGCTCTTTCAGAGGATGCTGGAACGTATGGCCTCAGCTGCAGCTGTGCTCCAGCTGGGCTTAATGCGCATGCGCCCGCTGCAATGCTGGTTAAACGCCCGAGTGCCTCACAGAGCCTGGGCGTCCGGAGGCTTCAGGATCAGAGTGACTCAGAGCTGTGTTTCAGCCTAGAGCCCTGGTTAGTAGCCGACTGGTACCAGAGGGGAGTGACGATGGGAGCCATCTCACACCGCAAGGTCATCTCGACGGACGCCTCCACCACGGGTTGGGGCGCCGTTTTCGAGGGCAGATCAGCTTCGGGCCTCTGGTCGAGCGAGGAAAAACTCCTACACATAAACTGTTTGGAGATGATAGCGGTAGAGAACGCGCTCAAGCAGTTTCTCCCGCTTATACGAGGACACCACGTGTTGGTCCGGTCGGACAATACCACAGTGGTGTCCTACGTGAACCGGCAGGGCGGTGTCAGGTCCAGGTGTCTGGGCAATCTGACAGAACGCCTGCTCGTGTGGGCAGACAGCTCGCTGCGCTCGCTGAGAGCTGCGCACATACCGGGCCACCTCAATGTGGGCCCGGACAAGCTGTCCAGGGGCCTCATTCTCTCAGGAGAATGGTCCCTGCACCCCCAGACAGTCCAGCTGGTATGGCGCCTATTCGGCAGAGCGGAGCTCGACCTCTTTGCAACAAAAGAGAACGCCCGCTGCCCGACGTTTCTGTCCAAAAGCGAGGATGCGCTGTCCCAACCTTGGCCCAGCCTCCCGCTGTATGCTTTCCCGCCGATTTCCCTATTGCCCCAGGTCATAGCGAAAATCAGGGAGACGCGCCGCCCGGTGCTCCTTATAGCGCCGCGCTGGGAGAACCAGATTTGGTACCCAGAGCTGGTGAAGCTGTCGCACTCACCCCCCTGGCCAGTTCCGCTGAGAGCAGACCTCCTCTCTCAAGCAGGAGGGTCAGTTTGGCATCCCCATCCAGAGCGATGGTCTCTGCATGTATGGGTGACCAACGGATACCCGTTGACCTGCCCGAAGGGGTTATGAACACGATTTCACACTCTAGAGCCCCCTCGACGAGGCGGTTATATAGTTCTAAGTGGTCGGTGTTCACTGAGTGGTGTGTTTCCAAGGGATTGGACCCACAGCAATGTGGGGTCCAGCGGGTGCTCTCCTTCCTCCAAGAGTTTTTGGAACTGGGCAGGTCCCCTTCCACGCTCAAAGTGTATGTGGCGGCTATAGCAGCGTTCGCTCAGACGACGCTAGGTAGCACGCTAGGAAGGAACGAGCTCATCATCCGTTTCCTCAGAGGAGCCAGACGGATGAATCCCCCGCGGCCCCCTTTGGTTCCTATATGGGATCTGGCCTTGGTCCTAGAGGCCCTGAAGGCTCATCCCTTTGAACCGCTCGAGACTGTGGAACCAAGGTTCCTTTCGCTAAAAAACGCGTTCCTGATAGCTCTGGTTTCAGTGAAACGCGTGGGGGATCTACACGCGCTCTCAGTGAGCCCGACGTGTATGGAGTTCGGTCCTAATGACTCTAAGGTCATTCTCAGACCGAGGCATGGTTATGTCCCCAAAGCGATCGGCACTCCCTTCAGGGCGCAGATTATCTCCCTCTCGGCTCTGCCAGCATCCGACGAGGGGGACGGTGGCAATATCCTCTGCCCTGTCAGGGCATTGAGGGTTTATGTCACACGCTCCGCCGCCTTCAGGCGTTCTGAGCAGCTATTTGTTTCGTTTGGAGGGCGCGCTAAAGGTCTCGCCTCCTCGAAACAGACCCTGTCCAGGTGGATAGTGGACGCGATTGCAACTGCATACGCTTCCAAACACCTGCAGTGCCCGCTAGGTGTCAGAGCACACTCCACCAGAGGCATAGCCTCTTCGTGGGCTTGGGCCAGAGGGATTTCCATCCACGATATCTGTATGGCGGCAGGCTGGGCCTCCCCGTCTACGTTCGTGAGATTTTACAATCTGGAAGTTCCTGCCTTACAGGCGAAAGTGTTATCAGTTCAATAGGGCTGTTGGTTCTGCCCAGTGATTCTGCGCAGACATAGCTCACATACTGGTAGTAAGTTCGGTACTAGGCTCATGTGAATTTGAAGGAGACCGGCGGTGCCGTTCCCTCATTTACGAGACGAGCTGTTGTGAGTTTGAAGGTGACCGGCGGTGCCGTTACCTCACTCATATAACAAGATATTGTGAATTTGAAGGCGACTGGCGTTGCCGTTCCCTCATTCATGAGACAAGGTGTGGTGAATTTGAAGGAGACCGGCAGGTGCCGTTCCCTCATTCATGGGACAGGGTGTTGTAACCACCTGTTGTAACCACCCGTCAGTTCAAATGAAGTGTCCGTATATGTGGTGGCCCGTTTCCTTTACCGGCCACCCTGCCCGAGCAGTGTTTTTTCCCCGGTTCCCTGGGATACATATGCTGTATGCGAGGCGCGCACGGCGTTGACAATATGTTCCCGTAGCGTAAGGAACTTACGCAATACGAGAGAACCTCTCGTAAGAGAACGATACTCGGTTACTTAACGTAACCTCGGTTCTCTCTAGAAGAGGGAACGAGTATTGCGTTCCTTGCCGTGCGCCCCGCGGGCTTTTACGCTTCAGAACTACGAAAACCGAATATGCAGCCCGTGAGCCCCGCTTATATACACGTGGCCACGCCCCACCTGTAGGCAAATGAAGCCAGGTGGGCGCGAAGCGCCCTCATTGGTCGCCACGTCACGCGGGCTCACCGATAGGCTGCTGCAGTTGCCAGCAGAGCAGCCAATAGCACGCTGGAATAGCCTGCTATGGTCTGCCAGGCTGCCGCACTGCGTTGACAATGTTACAAAATTAAGGATAATTTTGGGTTTTTCAGAAATCTCGAAGAAAGAATACTTTCCCGTAGCGTAAGGAACTTACGCAATACTCGTTCCCTCTTCTAGAGAGAACCGAGGTTACGTTAAGTAACCGAGTATCGTTCTCTAATAGCTATTGCTATTAATAATTTATTCATTTATCAATTTCCACGTGTTTTAAATATTACACACTACTGATATTAATTAACTGAATATATCTTTTGTTTGTAGGTTGAGGGTTTTATAGAAATGTATGTAGTTATACAATATAAAACTTTAAAAGGCTGTTTTCTCAAAATGAGTTTTTCTTCACACTCAGATATCCACTTCAGTAGTACCTACAAGCACCAACTTTTGCAGTCTTATACTGAACTATATTCTGAAGGCTTTTACAGAGGGATTTGTTGATATATCATTCCTATCCTGAGTTATAGGTCCTTTAACTCCAAAAAACATGGCGAAAATTGATTTTTTTAAGGCTATTGTCAGTATTCTCTAATTTACTATAGCACAAAATAAGATATCCAGAATCTCCTATGTAAAAGCCCTCTCATCTAACATGTCAACAAATAGAACCAAGAATTTTAAACATGGTCCTTTCCAATTTCCAGATTTTGTTTTTGGAAAAGTATGCAAATGAGTGTATATTTAAGTATATAAGGCCTCATTTGCATATTAAAACATTAATTTACACAAAACTTGTAATACATTTTTTTCTAATGTTTATGCCAGTAATACACTGGAGAAGTTTCACAGTGATATCTTGTAATTTAAAAAAAAATCCCTATTCACCTGTAGTGTCTCGCCTTAATGTGGCAGGATGGGCTATTATCCCCTCCCATTGTCTGTAATTTGAGGTTTGGCCAATGGGCTGTGACTATGGTTGTATAAGAGTATGGAGTGCCAGTTGTAGGTGTGTGTCACTTCGAGGGCCGTGACGTCATCGATGCGCCGCCGCCACCGCTGCTTGTGTTGACATGTGAATGCGGGTCGTAGAGACCGCTGAAGCTTCTGGGCCACTGACTGTGTTGTTTACTGGTGTGTTGCTGGCTGAGGAATCAAATGTGGACATTTGAGACGTCTAAAGTTCATCTGTATTCTCCACCGAGTCTTATCCGGATATCGTGCTCCATGCGTTGCTGGAATTCGGGATTCTAACCCCGGTGCAGTGTGTCCTATCGCTCGTGAGGAGGGCAATGGCTGCGTTCTAGTCAAGTGCTGTAATCTCCTATGCTCTGTGCCTCATAAAGTTGCTGTTCTGTTTCCTGTATGGGACTGTTTCGTGTTTAGCACGGGCCTGAAGTGCTTCCTATGAACTGTCTACGTCATTGTTTTTAAATTGAGAATTGCTGTGCTTTTGAGCTCTGCGTGTGTATCAGTGCTATACTTTAAGTGTCCTTTTGTTTCTTTTTCTGGTTTATTTCTTTAAATCAGTTTCGACCGGTTTTGTATTTCTGAATTTGTATTTTGATTTTAATTAATTTACTGTGATTTAATTGAAAATATATTGATTTCATTTAATGTTTACTTTGGTTGGGCTACGGCCCAATTGATTTAGTTATTGTATAGTAGTTCTTTCATTTTTTAAGTTTATTTATGTTTGGGTTTCTGTGTTATTTGTATTTTTGATTTGTGCAGACCCGGGTAGAACTGAGTAGTTGGTTCTTGCCTGGAACTGCTTTTGAGTTTATTTCTTATATTGTAAATTATTGTTTTGCTCATGCATATCGTTATTTTATTTTAATCTCTCTCTCTTTCTCTCTCTCGTTGTTGGCAGGACCTGGGCACCGGGGGCAGACGAGTGACCTTCTTTGTGTGGTGGCATCCTTCACTGCGTGTCGTGCTCTTCACTGACATTAGCTAGTGTGTGTACACTGTGATCTGAGTGATTTTCACGACTTAAGGGTGATTATTCTATCTGAGACTGCCCCTGTCGGTAAGCCCCAGTTCCTTTGCCAGAGATAATTGAACCTTTAATGAGATGAGAGTGGCTGTCTTTTTATGCCCTTTTTGTACTGTTAATAAAATACTTTTGTACGACTACTTATGTCTCTGGCTCAAATGGTGATTAGAACCTGTGCATGCCTTTAGAGGGCGCACCTAATTCCTTGGGTGTAATCCCCAAGGTGGCGTAGTGGGAAAGTGATATCAACTTGAGTTTGCTGAGCATGCGTATAATTAGTGCTCCACCCCACCCTATAACACACGCTCTGCCACAGTAACATTAACTATTTTTTTTCTGTCTATTTTATGGAATTGTTTTCCTTTTAATATCTTCAAACTCAAAGGTGTTCTGTGGTCAAAGTTATGATATCCGGGTGTTTGATTCCATGGGGCTTTACAAAGATATACCACAGCTTCATATTGAAATACTTTGGTAATGTAATTGTCCCCCTTTTAAAATGTCTTTGCTGCAGCAACTAGTTACATATAAAGCACATTGATCTATTTTTGTCTACTGTAAAGTAACCATGCATCATTTCTTAGTCATAAATGACTATTATATTTCACATAAATATAAAGGCAGGGTAATCTTAATTTACTTTTAATATAAATGATCAGTCTGAATGCAGTTTATTCCATTCAGATCAGCAGTGGCTAATAATGTTCTTGTTCTTTGTCTGTGTCTCTATCTATGCATCTTTTTCTTCATTAGTCATTGGGAAATCTCTTATCCTCCACAGTGGCTTCAGAGCCAGGGTGATGCAAACAATTGTGGAGTGTTTGTATGCACTGTAAGACATTAATAAATATATTTTAAATTTGTAGTTCCAACATTTTCAGCTAGCTTTTAAGAACATGCTTTTATTTAATCAGAAAAAGAGTGGTAGAATGTTATGGTGTGACTGATTTAAAAGAAATACACCACCAAATTGACAACTTTAATTTTGTTTAATTTGTTCACCTTGAAAAGATGGCAGTGATGGAGCTGAAGGGCAACAGGTTGAGCAAAGAGACCATTGGTCTATCACAGTCTAAACAGTCTTAGTAAAAGATGTTGTTGTAGAGGTTGGTTGTCTTAGATATATATATATTATCGTTTTAACTTGAAAATGTTCCAAACTAGTAATTTACCGGAACATTATTATTATTATTATTATTGTAGGATTCACTGAAAAAAACAGAAAAACCAATGGAGTGCATGGCAGGTGACTTGCGTGTGTGCTGTTTTCAAAAAGTGGATGATGGGTAGGCCTTGTTTTTTTTTTTACTTTATATTTTTTAGGTGAACACACTTATTATACCATGTGTATCTTATTTACAGCCCATTGTATCCCAGTGTTGTGAAGACCCTGTGGGTCCAGTGTGACGTGTTTGGGCTGGCTACACACAGATTGTGCTGGAGTGAAAGAAACTGAGGCCAAAAGAGGCACTTTTAAATGTGGATGTGATTTGATACAACCATACACTTATGATGGGTAAGTTTTTATGGAAAGTTTGCTCTGTCATTGAGAAACATGGAGTTGAATCGTGGTCTAGACCAGGATTACATTTTTATTTTCACTGAAAATTGTAGGATCATGCTATAAAAAAGCAGGAACAAAAGATAGCATTAATAATATGGTACTTCAATTTGTTACAGATGCTACATAAACTAGCATCAGGTTTGGGGACCACGCGGTTTCGTCTCTGCTCTTTGCGGATGACGTTGACGTGTTGGCCCCTTCTAACCAGGACCTTCAGCGTGCACTGTGACGGTTTGCAGCCGAGTGTGAAGCGGCTGGGATGAGGATCAGTACCTCCAAATCCGAGGCCATGGTCCTCAGTCGGAAAAGGGTGGTTTACCCACTTCAGGTTGGTGGCGAGTTCCTGCCTCAAGTGGAGGAGTTCAAGTATCTAGGGGTCTTGTTCACGAGTGAGGGGAGGATGGAACGGGAGATTGACAGACGGATCAGTGCAGCTTCTGCAGTAATGCGGTCGATGTACTGGTCTGTCGTGGTGAAGAAAGAGCTAAGCCGTAAGGCGAAGCTCTCGATTTACCGGTCAATCTACGTTCCTACTCTCACCTATGGTTATGAGCTTTGGGTCATGACTGAAAGGACAAGATCCCGGATACAGCCGGCCGAAATGAGCTTTCTCCGCAGGGTGGCTGGGCGCTCCCTTAGAGATAGGGTGAGAAGCTCAGTCACTCGGGAGGAACTCGGAGTAGAGCCGCTGCTCCTCCACATCGAGAGGAGCCAGCTGAGGTGGCTCGGGCATCTGTTCCGGATGCCTCCTGAACGCCTTCCCGGGAAGGTGTTTCGGGCATGTCCAACCGGGAGGAGGCCCCGGGGAAGACCAAGGACATGCTGGAGGGACTATGTCTTCCGGCTGGCCTGGGAACGCCTCGGTGTACCCCGGAAGAGCTAGAGGAAGTGTCTAGGGAGAGGGAAGTCTGGGCATCTCTGCTTAGACTGCTGCCCCCGCGACCCGGCCCTGGATAAAGCGGAAGAAGTGAATTTCAACGATAGGAAAACAATGGATCGCAATGACAGCTCGGACGCTGAGGACATTATAAATGTTTATTAATACTCATATGGCAGACCATGTTGAAGAATTCTCTTTCCATAAAAATTACTTCGCAAAGGATCAAGGATTTCAGAAAAGGCTTTATTCACACCAACCACACAACAAAGCCTGGGGGTGCTTGCAAGGACCACACCCCTCTTTGGACTTTCTGTCACATATATACCATAGTTGTCTTCCTATTATGGTAACAAGCTTTAAGCACCTGGCTCACATTTCACTGTATTCCAAGTTCTTTTTCTGGAGGACACAAATCCTATGCTTGTCATCCTACAGGACTTTCTCAAAGTCAATGCACATACTCAGCACACAGTTAAACATAATAGTGTCTTTGAATTAGCCTTAAATTGCTAATTTCTAAATAAATAAAATCTTCTACAACCACAGCCATACAATTATGACACACAATTAGGGACAGACCAGGATTAGACAGAACAACGATTACTAGGAGACATATTGAGTATTTATGTGAGGAGAAACAGTGGAGAACAGCAGCAGGTGTCTCGGAGAGAGACCAGTGTTAGCTAGATAAAGCTAGCTAACGATATGATCACTGTGCTCAGATCACAACACTGTAGGCTACTGATTATTATCATGTATCAGGCAATAGCAAAGCTGGTAACGTTGTCATCTAGTAAGTTATTGATTTACTTACCAATTACAGAAACTTATAGGCTTTGACCATCAGGAAAAGTCACACTCGTTAATATCCGTCCACACTAAACGTTATGTGATATAACGTTAGCGGTTTCTCATCACGACTGATTTGGTAACTTACCAGACTCACGCCACGGTGCACAGTTCACGTTTTCTCCGAGCTACATCTCTGACGGATCCGGGACCGTCACATCTCCCGCCGGATCCGGGACCGTCACATCTCCCGCCGGCCGCCGAACCACAGACAGTATGTTGTGTTATTGTGTTTATCCTTTATTCATTAATTCTGTATTATGGGTTTATTTCGTGCCGATTCACCGCTAGTGTGAGGATGTATATGACGTTATGAGTATGTATTTGAGTGAACTTGAATGTGCATGGCATGAATAAAATATTACATAATTCAGAACTTTTTTTCGAAAAAGTGTGAGACTGTATTCATTTGTGTTAATGTACATACTTTGTATTCATTAATGTAAACACGACGGCAAAGAAGCATCGCGTGTGGATGTTTATTCATCCTTTAGGCAAGGTACACACTGTCTGCGTGAGACACGCGCGGCTCGAGCCGAAAGCACATGCTAGAAACAGAACCGATGTGACACGCAAGAGTGTTGGAAGCGTTTCCAGGCAAAATAGAATAGGAAAAGCTGTTTGTCATTTTGACACAAATACATATTAATAAATGACATTTTTATGTGTGAAAGTTTTGACATAAATGCAGATATAATTGTAATTTAAAAAAATCTATATAATATCGATTTTCAAATATTGCACCTGCCAATGCAGAACAAAATATTTTGTAGCCTATTCGGCCGTCAATACTGCCGAGTGCTGACGTTGTCTTTGCTGTATCAGTAGGCTATATATTTATATAAATATTTATTTATATATTTTATGTTTAACATGATGTAGGCCTATAGGCCTTCCACTACGTCACATAGCAGCAGCGGCGCCGCATCAGACACGCTTCTGGTGTGCAAAGACACAGAAAACGTAGCCGGTCTACAGATAGAAAACGCCACGCTCACGTCACGCAGCCAGTGTGTAGCCGGCCTTACATGAGTATAACAATGTTTGACTCCATCATATCGCCGGGATGATAATCCTCCGGTCTAAAGCACTATACACACCACCGTGTGTTTTGAAGCAGATGCGCGAAGGGAAGCCCGTTTCTTCACCTGCACAAAACGCCACCATGCAGAATTCCTAACTTTTTTTTTTTAGGAAACCTGTGGACTCGATGCCCTGACAGGCTGGATAATAAGTTACCATGACAATGATAAATTGGAATAGAAAAACTACCGAAAATACACAGACTCTACTGAATACCAACCTATTCTGCACTGAGCCAACGCAGAGCTCGGCGAACCACTCCCTCTCGTGACGTAATATGACGCGATGTTGGAAAAAAAAACGCTTTTTCCAAGCGGCCAACGAAAAGGCCACTTTATCTACAAAATTTGTGCTCTTATGTCTTTTTTAAAAAACTACCTTTTCATATGGTATTTTCATACAAGGTTATTAATCTCGAAAAAAATTTAACCTGCAATATGCCCTTTA
The DNA here is from genome assembly GCF_949357685.1 of Gobio gobio. Lineage (NCBI taxonomy): Eukaryota > Metazoa > Chordata > Actinopteri > Cypriniformes > Gobionidae > Gobio > Gobio gobio. The sequence goes on along the minus strand of NC_137097.1, from coordinate 53,206,283 downwards.
ATAATCAGCAACTATTCTATAGCCTTTTTTGTTATGTAATTACCTGATGTTGATACAATTTACATGATTGTTTCTTTGTAGCACTCAGAAGGCTCTGAGACTTGGGATTGAAAACATAATCTCAGATCAAGAAATACAAGTGAGTACTATCAAATCATAATGTGTATACCATTTTTTTTCACATATTCTGTTCCAACAGGCTTTACATGAAGCTTTTAACAATGAAGACATCAAATCCTGTCAGTTTTATCTGTGGAAACATCCAGAGACATCACTGAAATTCAAGCAGCACTTCAAGCCAAAACAGTGATTTTTCAGCGAAAGTGATGTGAGAAAAAAAAGCTTATTGTTAAAAGCTTTTCATATTTTAGTTACAGTATATTGTATTATATTACTACAAGAGGTTCCTTATTATCCTAAATTTCTCATATTTAATAGCTCATCAAACTTGCAGATAAGATAAAGAGAGCAGTGGATGCAGATGAAGATCTTGAAAACCTGAACTACATATTTGAAATTATGATGATTCCAGAGGTATGTGGAATCTTTAATTATCTTAATGATTTATGTCGATTTGTGTTATTTGCTGTTTGATGGAAAAACTTTTTTTTCCTTTTAAGGTGACCATACTTCTTGTACAAAGATTTGCCGCTATGTGGTTGTACTTTTAATGGCCTACAGCTGTGATTACTCCTACCAAACCGGCACTATAAAGTCGCCTTCAAGTAATACTGTTAAAGTCACTGTGGGTGAGTGTGTTTAATCTGGTCTCATTGCCTACATCATATAAATGCATTGCATGAAAGTGAATTCCATCTGCATTGATTTTTTTGTTGTTGTTTTTTTTTGCTGTTGATTTGTAAATCAACTGTGAATTAAATTTTTATCCTGAGAAGATGCAGTTTTTGAAGACTTTTTTATTTGTTTAAAACTGCTTGAATTTAATGCTTTGTGTATTCTTTTTGTTTTCCAGTACACTTGCAGCAGCCCAACATTCTCTACATTGCTCCTGATGGAGGGTTTGACGTGGGGCCTCAGGGGCCATTGATCACCAGGGGCCACAGTTTCACTATCATCTGTTCCACTGAATCTCAGTATCCTGGAGGATCCTTCTACCTGTTCAGGGAATCAAATATTACCAGCATTCAGTCAGCTGTCAATCTCTCTGCCTCCTTCTCTTTTCCTGAGGCAGATTATTCACACGAGGGAAACTACAGCTGTGTTTATGAAGTCAGTTTGTCCTCACGCACCTTCCGTTCATCTGCCTCTGAATTGCTGGTCATTACTATCACAGGTATTCATGTGTAATGAATCTAGTGAGTCTAAAAACAAGCTGGACTTCTGGTAATGTAAGTTTAACTCAAAAACATGTGTCTGTCTTAGCCTCCCTGCTTCCTGTCATTGGTGCTTCGGTGTCAGCTGTGCTGCTCTTATCGTCTGTCCTCCTAATCATCCTCCTGGTCAAGAGAAGACAAAAGCAAAGGAATAAGGAAACTCATTTTAAGTGCTCTTTTAAAAAAGGTATTGTAGCATTTCATAAAAACAGTTATAGTTACCCATCTTTATTATCAATTCCTTTAATAATTCCTATATGTCCCTTCATCTCGGCAATGTCTCTAGGTGCAGCTAATACGTATGCAGGTGGATCTCATGACAACAAAAATGAAGATGATGATGAGGCTGATTATGAAAATGCACAATTTGATGAAAACTTGGATCATGATGATTCTGAGCAGGACTATATTAAAATAGACCATTCTGAACATGTCAATGTGGACACGGATGACTCTGAAGAGGACTATGTCAATGTGGACACGGATGAAGAGGACTATGTCAATGTGAATGTTATGGAGAATAAAAGTGTGGTAGACAAATTTGATGATAACATTTATGAAAGTGATGAATAATGAGTGAACCCAAAATACTATAATAATGAGGTTCCAAACAGATGATTGAACAGTGAGACAAAAGAGGACTACAATCTTGCAAAGCTTTTGTGCTAAATATGAGTGATACTAATACAGTCCATCCATTCTGGGGCTTTAGTGTTCATCACAGTCTGCTGCACATGTTCCAACTGATAGGACTATATTTTGTTTATTGTACCCAGTGGTGCAAGTGATTTCCCAGTGATATCAGTCTTATGATCACATCTAATAACAGGTGAAAGGGAGCTTAACAGAACATATTTAGTCTCACTGTATTCATGTATTTTTTTTTAACAAGGATTGTTTTGAAATTAAAATATTAGCAAAAACTCACAGCTCTTTTAATGGTAAGCTTAAGATAAGTTTCAGTTTAATATAAGAAGATATAAGGAGATACAGTATTATGGGTATAGGCAGTGGGTCATAGAGGTACTGCGCGTGGGCTTTAAATACTGATTCAAAATCATTGTCAAGGCTTAAAGTTCAATGTTGAAATATAAAGATTGTGATATGGCTACTTTTAAAGAAAATGAATAAAACTGCTTTTTAAAAATCTTGTGTGTCCTGAAAGTTAATTCGTTCATTCAACACTTTATTTGTTAACAGTAGCCTGATGAGGGTGGAATTGCAGCTGCAGCAGAAAATCTCTTGAGTATACAAGTCGCAGATTCTCCGGGAGATTGTATCCAGTTGATGAGCAGAATACATGCTCCAAAAATGTAAAAAGACCAGTGACCAAAAAAGTCTTCTGTAATCCATATTGATCGCCATAAAATGCACATGTAGCCATGCTGAGTCTACGTTCAGGCTAAAAATGTTAAATGTCTTCTAAAAAAAGATAATGTGAACTGTCTGAATAAAATATGAACTCAGTATACAAAAACAAACAAACAAACACCAAAACCATTAGTTATGTTACTCTACAAGCCAACGATCAGCCACATGAGCAGCAACACGTCACGTCCACTCAGATTCGAGAGTCAGATTCGGTTTAGGTTGTGAGCTTACACTAAAGAAACAATTTAGTTTGTGGACACATTTTTGAAACTGATAGAAAGTAAAAGTGGTTCTATTTCATCATCTCGTGTTCGATCCACTTATGGGAAAGGAATCCATACCTGACCTCTGCAGAAGCATCCAATTGCACCAAGTCTAACAAGACAGGCAGGAGCGCGCAGCCAATGCCCGGGGTCCCACCCCTTATCAGCGGGCATATATAGCCTGCATGTGCTACTGTACTCCAGTTGACATTCGCTTCTCGCAATCTCTGCACTGACACAGTTCGGTCGAATTTGCACTGCTCACTTATTGTCTGCAGGAGGAAATATCTTCAGATCAGCCTCCGCCGGGCGTGACAGTTCTATTCTGCCACCACAGATTTTTCCAGCGGTATGTCGCTCTCTATTCCTGCTTCTTCCGGTACTAACTTATCACGGGCCTGCGCGTGTGGTGCTCTTATCGCCGCTAACAATCTTTACCCGTTCTGCGTGGTTTGCTTGGGCCTCAAGCACGCGGAAGAGGCCATAGAGAATCCAGAGAACTGCAGTCACTGCCTAGTGCTGCCTAAGAAACTCCTGCGATGCCGCCTTAAAGTTGCTAATACCCAGTGCGGCGACTCAGATGTGAGACACGGTGACGATAGCGCGCCACCAGGGACCTCCCGGGGCGCGACTGCTCTTGTCTGGGCTGACCAGCCCAATCCTGAGTTCCCCAAAATATCGACATCGTCTCAACATTGAGTGCCTGGCTCCACAGAGCGCCACCGACCAGGAGAGGGATACTGGAAGAGAGTGGACTTTTCGGTCCCTACAGGGCACCCCTCTTGTTATGTTGCGGAAAGTTGTGACGACGGATGCGTCGTTAACAGACTGGTGTGCCACCCAAGAGGGCAGAACTGTAATTGATTTGAGGCCGAGCAAACTACGTTCAGAGCACATCAATTATTCAGAGCTTCTGACCATTTGGAATGCTCTGAATCATTTTCTGCCTCATCTGCAGGGACACCATGTGCTCGTACGCTGCGACAATACCACGGCAGTGGCTTATTCCAACCGTCAAGGCGGCGTGTGCTCGTCGAAACTTCATGCTCTAGCTTACAAGCTTTTGGTATGGAGCAGGCGATTTTTCCTGTCGTTTCCTGTCGTTATCGAGGGGGAATCCGCTCTTCGGAGATTGGCGCCTCCATCCTCAGATAGCAGACATGATATGGATGAGATTCGGACAGGCATCCATAGATCTATTCACTTCGCTCGAAAACAGCCATTGTCCTATGTTCTTCTCACTAAAGGATTTGGACGCCCCTCGGGTTAGATGCACTGGCCCACCCATGGCCCAGAGTGCTGCTGTATGCTTTTCCTCCCCTGTGCCTGATAATTCCTACACTGGCCAGGGTGAGAGAGGGGAGCCTGTCTCTCATTCTGATAGCACCCAGGTTGCCCAAAGCACCATGGCTAGCGGAGATAATCCCTCTGTTACATGCCCAGCCGTGGGGCCTCCCCCTCCGCACAGACCTATTTTCTCAAGCGAACAGAGATTTATCACCCAAACCCGGACAGGGTAGCTCTCACGGGTAGGTTGGCCTGTGAGAGGATGAACCTAAGTGCGTTAGGGCTTCCCCCGCACGATGTGGCTACTATACAGAATGCCAGGGCCGTTTCTACACGGTCCTTATATGGCTGTAAGTGGCAAGTGTTCGAGGAGTGGTGTGATGGGCCGGGTCTCACTTCATATCAGTGTTCAGTTTCTGATATTTTGTGTTTCCTCCAAGACCCTATGGATAAAGGGAGGTCTTTTCCCACTATTAAGGTCTATCTGGCAGCTATCTCTGCTTGTCATGTGGGTTTTTAGGGCTCAACGGTTGGGAAACATCCTCTAATCCGCAGATTTATGACGGGTGCCCGTCGCTTGTTGCCAGTCATTAGGAGTTAGATCCCTGAATGAGACCTCTCAATGGTGCTGGCAGCTCTGTCTCAATTCCCTTTTGAGCCTCTGGGTAATATTTCCCTAAAAGTTGCTGTCCTTTAAGATAGCCTTGCTCTTTGCCTTGACCAGTGCTGCATTCCAATTAGTTTTTATTATGCCCTTTACTCGTTCACTCGGATGTGCGTCATTGCTTACATTACATGAGTGCCCACTACTGGCGGAACATTTACTATGGACTGAACTGGAACGTCCTGATCACCTGGAATCCACTATGGTGTTGATTTATTATCTATTTTTTTCCTTTACGAAATTGTTTAATGCAGCACTCTATATGTATATAGTTGTGTTTGGGTTGTTTTAAATGTTTTAAAAAAATCATTAAAATATCAGTTGTTTGTGGTGGGGTAAATGAAACGTGATATGCGGTGACGTCACATTCGTGTTGCATTGTGGTATATGAAGCTGCCTGAAGTGTACATATGAAGTAGAAAATCAAAGGTCACAGGTCAAAATCGAGGGAGCAAGGGTCTGTATAAACTTCCATCGTCCACTTCACGAAGTGGAACACACTTTAAAATGGCGGAGGGGATTCTGAGGGGAAGTGCTTAGGGAAGTTCGCAAGTGCGTGTCTAAAACTGGAGTGGAACGCAGCACTGGTAAGGCCAGAGTGCAAACAGCAGTGAAGGGTAAATCAAGCCTCTCACCAGTACGCAAACATACCTAGCACTAGCAGGCCTCTATCAAAACCCAACAGTAAGGGCACAAAAAAGGCTACAATACTCACCAAAATATTGTAATGAAGTATATTCATAGGTTTAACTGATGGATATTCTGAAAGTGATTCGGCAACAAAGCCTTCTTCAGGACACATATCAATTGTTCAAACAGGTATTCCTAAACTAGTGGTGATTAATGGATCATCAAAGACAGCTGGTCGGTATGTGGGTGTGGCTATAAGACAAGCCTCTTGGTAGCATTACACAACTAAAAATGTATTTAGCCCAGTTTATCAAAGGCTGTTTACTTCACCACGTGAGTGCCTTGGGATATTTTGTTTCCATATGTTAGAAGCTAGCCTCAGAGTTCAATGCACAGAATATCACAATTCACAGGCATACAGCATGAATTGAGAGATGGTTCTGAATAATAGAACAAATATGCAAGAAAACACCACAATTCACAGGGACACAAGGCACCTGCAACACCATGGGTGATGAACTTTAAATAAACAATTTTAATTTGTTTCTATAATTCATTTCAGAATGGTAGGAGGTCACCCATCACTAATTGTACCGGTTTACAACAGCTCTGCCTCTGCATCACGTCTGCTGAACCTTTGGCCAGTGCGGTGGGCCGAAATGACTTCCTCCTTAACATGTTCGCCTGAGAGTGGGGTGTGAACCTTTTCACTGCAGCTATGCACACTACATGCAGAACTCAAGTCTATTCACTTTTATCTGTTGAGGAAATCTCAAGCCTCATCCAGTTGCTCAGTACTGTCTGTTTCACTTGATTCTGCTTTAAAGAAAAGAAAAATCATACATTTTACACATAAAGTATATATATATATATATATATATATATATATATATATATATATATATATATATATATATATATATATATATATATATATATATATATATATATATATATATATATATATATATATATATACAACAATTATATACTATTTATGTCAGGATTTCAATACAACAGCAGCTCAACAGTTTTCTGATGGCTCCTCCATGTACAGTGGTGTGGCCTAATGGTTACAAATCTGAGTCTTTAACTCAAAAGTAGACTGAGTTGGACTGACAATACAGTTCTGCTGAACAAAAATAGTAAAATACGCTGTACTTTCTGATGGTTTCTAATAGTCTTTAGTGGCCAGTGTGGTGGTTTTTTTTAACAGGCCTGTAGACATTCAGCACATTTATACACATTTAACCACAAGTTTAGAAACTCAAAATGTGTGAACCATATGCAGATGTCAAAGTGCAGCAACCCATTAAGAGCACAAATCCTCAAAGACATTTCAAGCACTCACGTTTGAGGAAACAAGTTGTGTTAGCATTATAAAGAACAACAAAATAACCTGACAGAATTAATTATTTGCAAAAAAACACAAGTCTAGTGCACACTGACTAGCATGTTAAAGTTCATGTCAATGGGCAGAATGATGTGGGCAAGTCCTGCGCATTTGGTAGAGGAGAGTATCAGGTAATACTATGAGGCGCCACGTAGGATTTAAATCAAACTTCGCTTATCAATACATACATAACACACGTGCATATACACCTATAAATTACTCGCATATACATGTATACTATTGGATGTTCAAAATACATATATGAAATACACGTGCACACTAATATGAAATCCACACCAATACATATTATGTTAGTAATGAATGCATGTTGTATTTGCCCTTTGGCAGGTTTTCTAGCTTTATATGCAATAAAGAGAAGAGACTAGTGTAGTTTCAATCACTGTTTACTCAAGCTTCATGTTCTTCACACACAGGGTTTTTCCACCATCCGCTAGTCTCGCGATAATGACGTCACACATATATCGTACTCAGTGTAACTGAGGCATTAATAACATCAGGATGTTACATCTCCCTCTTTAAAGAAACATGGCATGATCTCTAAGTGTGCAGATCCTGACTAAAGCAATTTTACAGAACGCAAACAAACTTTAAACATGACTCAACATCAAATTGGGTTTGAATTATTAACAACCCTTGATAGAAATGAAAATCCTCAAATGGTTAAATCAAATGCGTCTGATATAACAACAAGGGTATGAAATACTCCCTTAGGCTCCTTATGGCGTTGGATGCATTTAGATGCCAACCTGGTAGAAAAACTTGGAAACATAACTTTCCACTTTCGTATTGCTTAAGGGCAGTACAGCATGAACGATTCATGTTAACCTAGCTTGAACGTATAATAGCGATTTCGTTCTGCATGACTGGTTAGTCTTGTGGTCATAGGTCAAGAATTTGTCTGGGCTTAATTGCACGGCCGAATCTTGTGATATAGCCAGGTTGTTCCTGTCGTGGCTGGCTAATTGGCTGTTGAACGAGTTCAGGTTGCGGGTCTGGGGTATCACTGTGGGGTGGTGTATGCTGGTGGTTCTCTGGTGTACTTGGGCTCTCGCTTGTCTTGCGGAGGTGTCGTCTGTTGCGTCGAAGCATTTGTCCGTCTCCGGTTTGGATATGGTAACTCCTGGGTGTGCTAGCAGGTTGTGTTATCTTGGCTGGCTGCCATGAGCCATCCTGTTGATGGAAACGGATGTGTGTCCCTGCTGTTAAAGGGGGTAGAGCTTTGACAGACCTGTTGTAGTATAACTGTTGTCTGCGCTGACATGCTCCTCTGCGGTTCCGGAATACATGCTGAGGGGTGACTTGGCGCTGGAGTCGTGCAGCAGTTATGGGAAGAATTGATCGTAACCTGCGGCTCATCAAGAGTTGAGCTGGGGAATTTAGGTTATCCACGGGAGTGTTGCGGTATTCTAAGAGTCCAAGATAGTAGTCCTTGTCATCAGCTCTCGCTTTTCCAAGGATGCGCTTTGCAGTTTGGACGGTTTTCTCCGCTAGGCCGTTGCTTTGAGGATACCTGGGGCTTGTGGTGGTATGTTTGAAATCCCATGCCGCTGCAAATCTGTGAAACTCCTCTGCGCTGTAGCAGGGGCCGTTGTCGCTGATGACACGCTCGGGTATGCCATGGCGCGCAAAGGCTGCCTTGAGTTTGGTGAAGACAGCTGTTGCAGTGCAGCTGTGGAGCCCTTCCATCTCAAAGTATCGACTATAGTAGTCTACTATGACGATGTAGTTCTGTTCGTTCCACGTGAACAGGTCAGTTCCTACCACTTGCCATGTTCTTTCAGGGATGATGTGTGATATTAAGGGTTCTTTGGTGTTGGCACTGCGTCGTTCCTGACAAATGTTACATTGTCCCACCATTGTTTCAATCTCCTGTCCCATTCGCGGCCAGAATAAAAGGTCTCGTGCTCTGTTCTTGCATTTCTCCATGCCCATATGTCCCATGTGAATGCGGTCTAGCATGTCCTTTCGTAAGCTCTGGGGGACTATGATTTTTTCTCCTTTGAACATTATGCCGTCGATTTCGGAAATTTCACATCGGTGGTTCCAATACTCCCGAATGAGTAGTGGGCATTGTTTGCCTTTGTCGGGCCAACCGGTCTTTGTGGCCTGCTTCAGTGCCATAAGCTGGGTGTCTTGTACTGTCGCTGCTATTATTTCCTTCAGTTTGTTGTCACTTACTTGGAGGTTGGTTATCAGGGTGTGTATCTGCGCATCCATGCCTTCGCTTAAGCTGTCGTCATGATATTCGATGGCTTTGCGTGACAGAGTGTCGGCCACTGGTATCTGTTTCCCAGGTTTGTGGAGGATGTGAATATTGTACTTTTGGAGTTGGAGTATCATCCTCTGGAGACGAGGGGGGGCTGAGGCGAGAGGCTTCCTGAGTATCGCCTCCAGTGGCTTGTGGTCGGATTCTACAGTTACTGTTCTACCGTACATGTACTCATGGAAACGCTTACACCTGAACAGTACAGCATACAGCTCCTTTTCTATTTGGGCGTAATTCTGTTCTGTACTGTTAAGTGATTTGGATGCGTAGGCGACAGGCTTATCGTGCTGGAGTAGAACTGCACCTAGGCCACTCTTTGAGGCATCTACTTGCAATGTGAGTTCCTTCTTTGGGTCGAAGTATGCCAATACTGGGTGATTTGTGATCAGTTCTTTGATCTGCTTGAACGCTTTGTCGTGGATAGCATCCCATATGAACTCGCAATCTTGTTTTAGCAATTGTCTGAGCGGTGCGTTCACCTCTGAGAGGTGTGGCGTGAATCTGGCCAAGTAGTTGACCATGCCTAGCAAGGTTTCTAGCTCAGGTTTGGACTGTGGTGGCTCCATCTCTTGTATGGCTTTTACCTTTTGTGGGTCTGGGCTGATGCCTTCACGTGAGAGCCTGTGGCCAAAATAGCTAACCTCTTGGACTCCAACACGGCATTTGTCGGGGTTCAGTTTTAGTCCTCTTTCTCTTGTGCGTTGTAGCATGGCTCTTAGGTTAGTGTCATGTTCCTCTTTGTCCTTACCGAATACAAGGATGTCGTCAACTATGGCAGCAACACCTTTGAGGCCTTCGTACGTTTCATTTACGCGCCTCTGGAATTCGTCCTGTGCCGAATTGATCCCAAAGGGCAGTCGGAGGAACCTGTACCTGCCAAATGGTGTATTAAATGTGGTCAGCATTGATGATTCTGTGCTTAACTTAATGGCCCAGTAGCCTGACCTTGCGTCTCGGACACTGAAGTAGCGGGCTCCCGTGAGCTTTGTGGTGACATCTTCAAGTGTGGGGAGTGGATAGTGGGGCCGCTGAATAGCCTTATTGAGGTCTCTGGGGTCTAGACACACTCGCAGATTTTTGCTTTTAGGTTTCTCGACTACCACTAGGGCATTAACCCATTCAGTGGGTTCCGTTACCTTGACAATGATGTTGTTGTCCTCCATTTTGTCGAGCTCCTCCTTCAGCCGAGCTCGTAGTGCGATGGGGACTCTGCGTGGAGGGTAGACCACTGGCGTTGCATGTGGGCTGACCCGGAATGTACATTCTCCAGCGAATTCTCCAATGCCCTGGAAAACATCTGCATACTCCTTTAGTATGGTCTCCGGGTCGTTGTACGTATTTGTTTCCTCTTTACTTACTCCCATTATTAGTTTAATGAGGTTTAGGTCTAAACTGGCACTTAAACCTAAAATGGGCGGTGCTTTGGCCTTGACAATGTGGAACTCTAGCAGCGCTGAGTGCTTGTCGTGCTCACATTCTAGCGTGCAGGTGCCTCGGATTTCCAATGCGTTGCCTCCATAGGCTGTAACAGATTGTGCGGGTGGTGCTATGGGCACTCTTTTAAATAATGCATTAAAAGTGTTATTTGGTATTGCATTAATTTCCGCACCCGAGTCTATTTTGAACCTGATTGTTTGCTGGCTAGGTCCAACTTTAATGTCTGCATAAGCCTGTACATTGCTTTTGTTTGTATTCACCGTTGTGATGCTGTCAATAAACAATTCACACTGCTCTTCTTCATTATTTTGCTCAATAGCATGCACAGGTCTCCTCTGAGGCTTTGATGGAGCGGCATTCTTGGTCTTGCAGGCTTTTGCAAAATGGTTGTACTTTTTACATTTCATACACTGTCTGCCTTGAGCTGGGCACGTTTCCCTTGGGCTGTGTGAGCCTGCACATCTGTCACATTCTCTGTGCATTGGTTTATGATCTTTCGTTTTAATGTATCTGTGTGCATTTTGTCGTTGTCTTGTTGCATTCACAGCATCAATTTTTTGGGCGTCTTTTGATCCAGTCATCTCTTTTAATTGCATCTGTGCAAGCTCGTGGGAGCGGGCGATATCTATGGCCTTCTCTAATGTTAGTTCGGCTCCCTGACTTAACAGCTTTTCACGGACCCTTGGGGAGTTCGTGGCGAACACAATGCGGTCCCTGACCATTTCGTCACTGTTTGGGTAGCCACAGTCTTTCACGAGTAGCTTCAGCTCAGTTATAAAATGTTCAAATGTTTCGCCGTCGGCCTGCATTTTATCATGGAAGCGATATCTGGCATATATTGGGTTGGATTTGGGAGTAATATAAGCTGCATACTTATCGTAGTATGTCTGTAGCTTTTGAGCTTCGTCTTCTGAAAGTGTCCAGGTGTTGTATATGTCCTGTCCCTTCTCCCCGATCCATAAAAGAAGGTAACTGCACTTCTCTGATTCGCGTTTCTCCCGCAATGGGCCAGAAAACATCAGCTCGGCTTGTTGTCTGAACCGCCTCCATGCTTCGGGCAAGTTGGCTGAATTCCAATCCATCCGCGGTGCGGGAATGCCATACGTTTTCATGATCTTCGCTGTGCGTGGGTCTTCGTTACTCTGACACCATGTTGTATTTGCCCTTTGGCAGGTTTTCTAGCTTTATATGTAATAAAGAGAAGAGACTAGTGTAGTTTCAATCACTGTTTACTCAAGCTTCATGTTCTTCACACACAGGGTTTTTCCACCATCCGCTAGTCTCGCGATAATGACGTCACACATATATCGTACTCAGTGTAACTGAGGCATTAATAACATCAGGATGTTACAATGCATACACACTTGTGAATAACTTGCATATACATATAAACTTGACGCACGCATAGACCTATAAATACTCGCATATACATATAAACTTCCATGCATATACACCTATAAACACTCGCACATACATATAAACTTGATGCGCGCATACACATCCATAAAACACTCGCGCACACATACAAAATAAAACGTGGATGCATGCTTTAGTTGTGTATATATGTATATGCGAGTGATTTCATATGTAGATGTGCGTGAACTTTTCAGTGCAAACGGAAGGCATTTCAGTTTAAAAGGAAGTCATTAATGGGGTCTGTCTTCCTCATGCAGATCGACATGAATTTCAGAGTGACCTTAATAGCTGTTACGAAGTGTTTTATTTGCTTGTTCAAGGTGCAATGAAGACGATATCAGGCCTCTTAAGTTTTGAACTGAGTTCAGAGTGAGATTTTGGCGACGGCAGCAGGGGATTGGGTGGGGACGAGGTTCTGATCTGTAAAATGACACTAATTTGTATAAATAAATAATGATATTTTTTTTAATTTAATTTAACATTTCTGTGTGTGTGTGTGTGTGTGTGTGTGTGTGTGTGTGTGTGTGTGTGTGTGTGTGTGTGTGTGTGTGTGTGTGTGTGTGTGTGTGTGTGTGTGTGTGTGTGTGTGTGTGTGTGTGTGTGTGTGTGTGTGTGTGTGTGTGTGTGTGTGTGTGTGTGTGTGTGTGTGTGTGTGTGTGTGTGTGTGTGTGTGTGTGTGTGTGTGTGTGTGTGTGTGTGCATAGTATTAATTATTGCATTTCTCTATTTCCAAGAAATATGTCAGGGAAGAGGCAAATTAATAATCCATAATAATTTGGAATATTTCTTTTCAGAATTTACTGTGTTGTAAATATAATTTATTCTGAAGCAATAGTCTCACCAGTGTTCAATCAGCTTTGAGATATTTAAATCTGCATATCTTTGATATTTTTACCTTTTATGAAGTGCATTTTCCCATAATTGTATTAAATATAGCCTATGATTCAGCTTTAATTTTTATATTCTTAAATTTGATCTATAAATAAGACACTGTAGGGCTGTTGCCAATCAAATTAAATCATTAACACTGAAAAATGTTATGAGATTGTTTTAAATATTTTTGAATATACAATTAAGAATATTTTTGAATATACAATTAAGAAATGTTGGAAAGAAAACACTAAACTAAACCACCAGTAGGTGGCAGAATGTAAACTTTGTTGTTGCGGGAATTTCTAAGGCTGCGTCCCAATTCGCCTACTTATACTACGTCCTAAAAGTATGTACTCTTTTTGTGAAGAAAAAGTACATACTTTTGAGTGTGTAGCAGAAGAGTATGCAAGCTTTGGGACATACTACTTCGTCACTCTTACGTGAGTCCCGTCACCGTTTAAACTGCCCCACAGTTCAAATCCCCCACTTTAAATTTAATTTCCTACCGTATCGGAGAGAAATGTAGTTGCTCGTTGATCTGCCTTTCGTGGGTCTTTAGACTCCTCTCATGTGTTTGCAAAGTTAATGGCCAAACGTATCATTACAAAAGTTCTCAATGCTGCTGCAGGTGAAATATAATGTTGATAATATTGAATAAATATCTTTTCGTCAGGTTAAATACTGATAATTGCTCACTCAAACCACTTTATCACCACTCCACTTAACCGTCAGACTCGCGTAACCTTCATGTTTGTAGTTTTTTAAACACTTTTTATCCGCGTTTGTAGTTCTAATCGAATCCTCGTCCATCTCGCAATGGGTTGTGGGCAATATCAGCCGTTAGAGTGCGCATCGATCTGCACTTCGGATTCTGACCGGAAATAGTAAACCATCCGGGAATCTTTGGAATACTTTTTTCAACATACTACGATTTGGGACATACTAATTCTTTTTTCGAATACTATTTAGTACGGATAGTATGCGAATTGGGACGCAGCATAAATCTTACCCGGATACAGCAATGCTATTTTCTGATTGGCTGTTCGGTAGCTGTATTTTCTATTTGATTGGCTGGTGCGTGGCAGGGACTTCTGAACTCTATGTAGAACTCACTTGATTCCTCTCTAATAGCAGCGCAATTTGGTGGGCATTATCCTGGAAATTTCTCTGCGTGAGAAATACAAGGAGTGGCGTGTGAGCAGGTTGAAATGCGTGTGTGAGACTTGAGAGCCCTGCGATATATATACGGCAGATGATGTTGGCCTGGCTGTTATTGATGCTTTGTACAGCAGGCGCCCATGGCCGAAACAAAGTGCGCAATTCAGTTTCTGATTCTGACTGCAGTTGAGCAGAAGGCGACACATTCGATTCAACTGAATTAGCAATTGTTAATAATAGTGGGCGAAGCAAGCACATTTCGCAAAATGCCAATTGCTTCAGTTGTAGCACGATCTCTCTCCATGATTGCAAAGTTGCAAATGCGGTAAATAGGCAGGTGACAAATGACTTCCTTTTACACTGAAATGACTTCCTTTTACACTGAAATGACTTCCTTTTACACTGAAATGCCTTCCGTTTGCACTGAAAAGTTCACGCACATCTACAAATGAAATCACTCGCATATACATATATACACAACTAAAGCATGCATCCACGTTTTATTCTGTATGTGTGCGCGAGTGTTTTATGGATGTGTATGCGCGCATCGAGTTTATATGTATGTGCGAGTGTTTATAGGTGTATATGCATGGAAGTTTATATGTATGTGCGAGTGTGTATAGGTGTGTCTGCGTGCAGTGAGTGTATATGTATGTGCGAGTGTTTATAGGTGTATATGCATGGAAGTTTATATGTATATGCGAGTATTTATAGGTCCATGCGTGCGTCAAGTTTATATGTATATGCAAGTTATTCACGAGTGTGTATGCATTCATTACTAACATAATATGTATTGGTGTGGATTTCATATTAGTGTGCACGTGTATTTCATATATGTATTTTGAACATCCAATAGTATACATGTATATGCAAGTAATTTATAGGTGTATATGCACCTGTGTTATGTATTGATAAGCGAAGTTTGATTTAAATCCTACGTGGCGCCTCATATTTTTCAGCTTTCAGTGGTTACATACTGAGGATTATTTCTAAATAAACAAAATTATACTAAGCCATTTCTTCTGATTTACTTTCTCAGAAGCTGTAGTGTTGTAGCAGTGAAAAAAAAACGGAAGTGTCTGTGTGACTCATAGAGTCTTATATAGACATGTGAAGAGCAGCGGAGATACACATCTCACACACAGCAATCAATGAACGAACCAAAATGCTGAGACCACTGCTTGATTTCACATTAGGTAAACCCTTTTAAATGTATTTATTATAATATTGATTTATATTTTGCTGTTTAAAGTGATTCAATTATCATTAATAATAGTTAAAAGGGTTCCCATTTTGGCTTTTCACAACATGTGCCTTCTATAAGGGAGCGCGGGGCACAACCTAACGCGGGGTTAGTTGTAACGCTCATGTTTTAACCCTTTCCACACATGCCAGAATGACGAAACTCAGTGTATTTACTAGTTGCCATATCAACATTATTTAGAGAAAAAAAAGCGGCAAAATTAAAAAATCTGTGGAAGATATTACTGAACATTTATTTAACCATAGCAAAAGTAAATTTCTTACTTAAGTTTAGTTTCCATCTCTGTTTTTGTGTTTATTTAAAATAAGACAAATCTGATATTATTTTAATCATATATCTGTTATTTAACAGTTGAGATGGTTCTTTAATGCTGATCTAACAGCAGAAGACACAAGCCGCGGTTTAACATCCCAGTTGTGCAGATGGGGTGTGTTGTAACACTGCGTTACAATGAGCACCTATTAGAAATATGCCATTATATTCTATACTTTTATGAATTATTTTGAGAAACCATGAGAAAAGGGTGAATAATGACTGAGAGTTAATGTTCAGAAGTTATTAATTATTATTATGTTTTGAACTCTGCTGTATAGCTGTACGTGTTTGTAGTCAAACTCAAAAATGCTTTTATTTTTAATGATTAAAAAATGCCATTATTTTATTCTTAAAAGTGAATAATTGTATTTTGTTGACAAAATATTTTAGTTTGCCTTGTATATTTTTTTTATATATTTTTTTCAGGTAACATTTTAAGCTGTCATTTGGTCATGTTACATTGTGCCCCACCACATGTTACAATGTACCCCACCTATGGGGCATGTTGTCACATTTCACTTCCATTCTTTCGGGGTAAATCAAGAAAAAAGTATACACTGTATTAATGAAACAAAACCACGTAATTGTACTATGCATGTGTGCAATTAATGTGGAAAAAAATAAATACTCTGAACCCCAAGTGGATTTACACAAACTGAGAAAGTCAAAAAGCGTTAGGTTGTGCCCCGCTCTCCCCATATCTGGGACATTGGTAGGAGTGTGGTCAGACATAAAAAAGCAGTTTTTATTTAGGTCACCAATGAAAGTGTAAGATACCACTAAACTATTTGTTTACATAAACTCTTTGTGATAAATTTTAATAAAGCAGCTCCCTATGTTTTCTCTTTGACAGCTGTGGTTTTAAACAATTACCTGTTTGTTGGTAAGTTATACCGCACAAGCTTTGCTAAACTTGACTATTTTGTTTTTAAAGCTATAGTTCACTCAAAGAATGTCTTCATAGCAATTAAACATCATGTTCCCAACCTAAATTATTTTCTTCTGTGGAATACAAAATGTTAAAGACTGTGCTGGTTGCTTTTTACATGCAATTACAATGAAAGGGGACTGAAGTTTTCAAGCCTAATTTCATAAAAGTAGTCCATACAACTTGTGTGCTGTAGTCCAAGTCTGAAACCATATGATACATTTGTGTGTGGAACATACTGAAATTTAAGTCAATATCCACTGATATCATTGACGTCCAGTGAGCTGTTAACTGATGTCAGAACTTGAGAACTGGATCATAAGTCAGATTTGTGAATTAATCATTCAAATCGGTTTTGTGAATCAATCGATTCATTGAAATGATTAGACTCCAAAGACATATAATTCCCAAATCTCCACCTCTCACATGAAATCTCATGAAAGCTATATCATATGACTTCCGAAGACTTGGAATATGGTGCACAAGATGTATGGGCTTTTTGATACCTTTATGGTGCTTGACAGCCTGTCTTCATTCACTTCTAAATTTTTAAACACAACGGCCTGGAGATGTTCATTAGAATATGTGAAATGAATGATGAAAGAATGTTAATTTTGAGTGAACTATCCCCTTAAAGCAAACATCAGCTGTTTGAATTTGAGGATCACATACAGAAATAAAGATTGTCCTCTATACATTTACATGAGTTGAAAATTTGCTTCATTTACAGGCGGTAAAGACGTCAAACTGGTCAATGGTTTAGACGGCTGCTTTGGGACAGTTGAGGTCTTGTATAATGGCCAGTGGGGAACAGTGTGTGATAACTCGTGGGACATGTATAATGCCGTTTTGGTGTGCAGAGAGCTGGAATGTGGAAGAGCTATTAGTGCACATGGCCAGGCTCTTTTTGGGATGGGGAGTGGCCATGTATGGCTGGTCGGTTGTTTTGGAGATGAGTCATCCATCGCACAATGCTCTCATAAGAATGGAACTGATTGTGATCACAATAAAGATGTTGGAGTCGTGTGTTCAGGTATGAGAACTCCAGTTTTACCTGGCTTGATCAAAGTGTTTATTTGCAAGTATGCTTATAACAACAGCACTGGGATTTTTCTCTGTTTGTATCACTATCACGTCTGTGTTTGCACGTTTCAGACACTGCTAGTCTGTGCATTAGTGGTGGGGATTTTTCAATATTTTTCCATGTCAAAATTTCCGATTAATGATAAATGTGACCACACCTTGATTTATGAGAGAGTTGAATAATTCATTCAACCGATTTGTTCAAAAATACTGATTCGTTCAGCAGAAATGTAATAGTAGCCTATGCCATTCTGTACATATAGGGAAGACTGTTGTTAATATTTAATCTCTCTTACAGCTTCTTCAGTTGTTATCATCGGTGCTGTGGTAACAGCTGTACTGCTCATATCGTCTGCACTGCTGATTATTTTCCTGGTATGGAGGAGAAAAAAACGAAGGAAAATCCAAATATGCCCCAGTTCAAACAGTGAGAAGGATTTCCGTGATGTCCTTTACGTTTATTTTGAGAGCCTGCAAATATTATACTATTATAACACCTTTTTTTATGTTCTCCCAAGATGCTGTTAATATGCTAGATGTGCCCCATGGAGACCAAAATGAAGGGAATGCTGATGATGACTATGAGACTGTAGATATGGATGATGGAGATCATGAAGATGCCAACTCTGACTCTGACCAAGACTATGTAAATGTAGATCAGGAGGACTCTGAACAGGACTATGTCAATGTAGAAACAGATGATTCAGAACAGGACTATGTCAATGTCGATATTAGGGAACACAGAAGTATGCTGGACAATAACTATGAAGACTTGTGAAAGTTATTTGATGAAAGGTATTACCGATTTTCAATGTTTTTTCAAAGGAACCAGGACCTATACTTACTTATTTACACTTCTGAATGATAACAGCACTGAACACCATACAAGATTCTTGAGGAAAAATGGAGCCAGAAGTCGCCACACAAGGAACAAGCACAGCAGTGAATTAATTAATCTCACAAATAATACCCAGTATGACTCAGTAAACATTATTTAAATTAAAATTGTGGCCTAAATATTAAAATACTGCAGACTTGTCTTTAGCCATACTTAGAATGATAAATATCTGGAATTGTGAGTGCAGATTCGCTATTCAAAGAATGTTTGTCTACTTCCCTGAAAATTGTGGCACAAACAATTTAGCAATTGTGAATAATATTGTTTTTTGACAGTTTTTTGTCAGCATGGTGTGTTCTCTAAAGAAGCAACCAATAAGGAACCTCAGAGAGAGAGAGTAGAGAGTATACTGTATCCATTTAAAGTGTGACACATTTACCCACTGCCGCTCTAGTGCGTGTCTTCCTCTCTCTGTTGTTGCTTGTGTCACCCGCTTATAAGTTACTGTTACTGTGTGCTGTCTGCCTTGTATCATGATGCTCACTGGTTAAATAAATCATTAATTTAAATTAAAATACAGTTCATAGTCTAATATATGCTTGTATTCTGCACAATGATAATTTAGGTTTCCTAAGAATATGTAGTCATGTTATAAAATTACTGCAAATACAGTGTAAGTTCAGTAGTTCTGTGTTCTATACAAGGAAATGATGAACATGCTGACACCATGTTTCACACTGACTGTGCTCTGCATGTCCAAAAGCATACTTCCTCAAATTCGCTTCACAGCTTTATCAGTGTGTTAACTTTTATTTTCTGAAAACAGAGCTATTCTCTGGATCCTGCCAAATCACACTAATCACAGTAATTCTCTCACCAATAGCTAAACAGCTCATTTAACTTCTTTGCAGAGATTATTTGAGATTTTGAATATGCCATTTCTATTTATATATATCTCTTTATCATTTTTTTGTTTTGTTTTTAATAAACAAACATTTTGCATAAAACATCGGCTTTATATCGCATTTGCGGTCAACGAAAAATTGGATGGATTTCACCACCATCATAGTGTAGTTACAGCATCTACCAGCATGCCAACCCAACCAATGAAATGAAATCAGCGAGAGTCAGACGATCGTTTAAAAAGCCAAATATTACTCAAATTTGTTGTGTTTTGTACATATACATCACAAAAGGTGCTTTTATACAGACTGTTAATGTTATACCACAGTTCAGTAGAATAATAGCATATATAGGCCGCCTAGCTATCACAGTTGTGCCCACAAAAATATAATCAGTTAAACAAAAAAAACTTTTTGATTTACACAATCAAACACGATAAAAATAATTTGCGTAGTTTAGGGATGCAATCTTCAATTCAGTGAAAAACAGATTGATGGACAGATCTTGTCAGAGATTTATGAGGCAGAGCACGCAGATCTTAGGATCTTATTAGCATAACCGCGGGAAGTTTTTATTTTTTACATAGCCTAGGCTATGTTCATTCCATATTTTAGTTGTTGTTATTAGGCCTACATACACTGAACTGTACCACAATCTTTTATATTTGTTTTGTACTTATCTGTAATTGCTAAAAATAATAAAATAAATAAATAAATAATGATTCAGGGTAACACCGCGGGCTGCAGCACCCCCTGGTGTTGACCCCCCGAAAAACAAAAAAAGACAAAAAGAAATTAAAGTCATGTAAATTCATGTTATTAATTAGTCTATTCATTAAAATGTATTTGAAACATGAAAGTAAGTAGCCTAAGCCAAGGAAAGTAGCGCAATGAACGAAAAAAAAAAAACGCCTTGTCTCGTGATGTGACAGCGCGCACTCGTCAAGCGTTAACCCAACAACAAACATGCAAATGGCGCAAAAACGCATTTCTGACTTTTTTGGAAAGCCCAAACTAAGTTTAAAGAAGGAGTCTCAAGCTGACGGAAACGACAGCTGCCCGCGTGCTCTCTCCACAACTACTGCACGCTTGATCTTCAAACAAACCCTGTAAGCCATGGGCGTTTGTGCCGAGCAGGCAGCCATACCTTGCCACACTCAAGTGCTAAACAATGCATTATAAATAAAATGCTCAATATTTTGATTATTAAATTAGTTTTAAATTAAATCATTTTAATACTATTACAAAAATAAAATAATTATACATTGATTTGGGTAGCCTATAGGCCTATATATTATTTGCTCTAAAGTTCACGCAAGAACTGTAATTCTGCCTGACGACCTGAGCACAACAGAGATATACTCGCATACTCTTCTGAGGTTTATACTGTAGGCCTTGTGTTATTAAAATCGATTAGCCTTTAACTGAAATCCTATCTTAAAAAAATATATATATATTTTTTGTCTATTAGATGTATAGATGTAGTATTTCAATAGTGGTCTAACTCTAATTGATGACTTTCTTGGGCGTTATGTCTATTCAATTTTCACTGACAGCCCAAATTTAGCCTTGTTTTAGCCTAGTCCCATTTTCACTGTATTAGACATGATAGTCGTTCAATAGTGGTCTAATTGATGACTCTATTCTTGGGCTAAGGGTAGACGTCTATTAAATGTTCACTGACAGCCCAAATTCAGCCTTGTTTTAGCCTAGACATCAGGACTGTGTTTAGATGGCTATTAGATGTCTTTTAAATACAAAATTGCTTGCGGGGAGGTCTATGTAATTTAGGTAAAAGAACAGATACTGCTCAGCTTGTCATGTCATTGTGAACATAGAATGTCTTAAAGGCAAAATTGGTGAATAGACATTTTCGGAAGAGGCAGGGTCAAGAAAAGGATTTTATGGTTAAACGGGGAAGTGACTGCAGTTTTGGTTTTGTATGTCTTGAAAGAAGCAGAGATTTAGCTGCACATCTTAAGTGCATTTTGAAACAACACAAGGATGCCAAGACCTTCTCTTCTCACTTTGATATTGGGTAAATTCAATTTTCAGTCTTTGCATTTCCCATTTTCTTATTACAGATTTAAAGTTTACAATTTCATGATGGATTCATGTATGTCAATATTAATATTACAATAGTACTTCATCCTTTAAACACTTTAGTTAAAGTGTATTAACTGTGTAAGATGTTGGGGGTCTTACACATTTGAATAAAGTATGTTTCTCAGTCATCATTCAGGTTTTATCATTGTCTTTACCACTTGTTCTTTCTGAAACTAAACTGAAACTAGTGGCTTATGCACTTTAAAAAGTTTTTTTTTTTTCAGTTGTAAATAAAACAAAGATTATTGGAGTATGTTTTTACTTTAAAAAATCATGTTTGTTTCAATTGTTACTCGCTGTTTCTTTGTTATTAATTTTTGATTAACCAACATAAATTTGATTAAAATTCACTGTCACTGATTGCTCATGAAAATAACCTGTTAAATGGACAAAAATTATATAACAGGGCTCAGATAGAAATATACATTCCTTTGTTTTGTACTTGAATGCAGTCATTATTTTAACACACCAGTTTTTTTAAGAGATCATTAAGAGGAAGAACTACATCCGGCCACAGAGTCTTAATGGGCCTTTCCTGCCAGTCTCCAGCAGTTCTGCTATGGCACACATGGAACTAATTCAGTGTTTACTGTATATTTACATAGACAACATTCTAACATATTTACCATTTATATGCAATAAAGTTTTTATTTGAATTGTTATCTATCATGGGTGGATTCAGGTTAATTTGGACAGTTTTTGCCATTGAGATAAATGGGGAAATGTGTCCTAACTAACCTGAATTTGCAGTCATAAAATCTAGTTGTAAGTCTGCAATGTTTTTAAATGTTGCTATTTTTCATCTCAACAGCCACTGCTCTAATTTCTGGAACTGGTAAGTAATAGACTCTTTTAAAACTAGTTGCATCACGAGACATGATGACTCTTTTGGCTAGTCTGCAAGTTTAGCATGTTGCAAGATGTTTGTATTTTAATGGATTTTTTAGGTGGATATAGTATCAGGCTGGTGAATGGTAATAATGACTGCTCTGGGAGAGTTGAGATCCTTTATAATGGCACGTGGGGAACAGTGTGTGATGATTCCTGGGACAGTAAAGATGCTGCTGTGGTGTGCAGACAGTTGGGATGTGGAGGAGCTGATAGTGCAAACTCAGGGGCTAAGTTTGGCCAGGGAAGTGATCCGATCTGGTTGGATGAGGTGAAATGTTCAGGAAGTGAATCATCCCTCACACAGTGCTCACACAATGGTTTTGGAGAACATGACTGCGGTCATCATGAAGATGCAGGTGTCGTCTGCACGGGTAAAGAGTTTATATGGTTTCCACAGATCAAAAATTACATTGTATTTGCAGTTTTGCTTGTGATGAAAAGAATACCAAAGTGATTAAAAATAATATAAACCTATGGTGTTTTGCCCTACATGATAATTATATATCTTTTTAAAAACGAGAGAAAGCAAAGGGGCTATGCACATTTGGCTCATAACAATGTCAAACACATCCAATATACAAATACTTAAAACATAGTTTTTAATCACATACTTACATTTTTATATCTTATCAGACATAAGATTGGTCAAAGTTTGTTGCTTAGCTCATAACAATGTCAAACACTTGGAATATATACAAATACAAATTTGTTTTTAATTACATTGTACTTACATTTTTTAGACAAGCTACCAGACATAAGATTGGTCAGTGGGTCAGATTCATGCTGTGGAAGAGTGGAGATCCGTCATAATAGCCAGTGGGGAACCGTGTGTGATGATGCCTGGGACATGAATGATGCTGCTGTGGTGTGCAGACAGTTACAGTGTGGCTCAGCCATCAGTGCACCTCAAAGTGCCTCCTTTGGTCAAGGCAGTGAATCGATCTGGCTGGATGATGTTGGATGTTCAGGAGGTGAAGGAGCCCTCACACAATGTTCACACAGTGGACTGGGAACTAACAACTGTAAACATGAGGAAGATGCTGGTGTTGTTTGTTCAGGTAAGTCAAATCTTTTGAATCTTGACATTATTTTGGGAGAAGTGAGCAATAGAAATTACAAGCTTCGTGTATTTCATGATTTTCATCACATCTTATGCCATTTTTAATAGATTCATGTGTATTTTGCAGGTGACCTGCAGAAGCCCACTCTTTCCCTGATCTCCACACATGCAGTCGTTTCTCCTGGAGAAAACATTCAGTTCAGATGCACAACACCTAAACCAAGATGCAATGCAAATGCTGAATTCCACCTCTTTATAAACGGACCAGCTATATCCTCCCAGACACATGTATCTAGTGTGACTTTTGACCTTGTTAATGTAGACGTCTCTCATCAGGGCATCTACAGCTGTGATTACTCCTACCAAACCGGGACTATAAAGTCGCCTTCGAGTAATACTGTTAAAGTCACTGTGGGTGAGTTTAATCTGGTCTCATTGCCTAAATGATATAAATGCATTGCATGAAAGTGAATTCAATCTGTATTGATGTTTTTTTGTGTGTTTGTGCTGCTGATTTGTAAAAAGGCTGTGAATTAAATTTTGATGAGAGCAAGCCATTTTTATTTAAAGCTGTTTGAATTTAATGCTTAAGGATATGTAAATAAATGTATTCATGTATTCTTTTTGTTTTCTAGTGCACTTGCAGCAGCCCAGCATTCTCTACATTGCTCCTGATGGAGGGTTTGACGTGGGGCCTCAGGGGCCAGTGATCACCAGGGGCCACAGTTTCACTATCATCTGTTCCACTGAATCTCAGTATCCTGGAGGATCCTTCTACCTGTTTAGGGAATCAAATATTACCAGCATTCAGTCAGCTGTCAATCTCTCTGCCTCCTTTTCCTTTCCTGAGGCAGATCATTCACACGAGGGAAACTACAGCTGTGTTTATGAAGTCAGTTTGTCCTCACGCACCTTCCGTTCATCTGCCTCTGAACTGCTGGTCATCACTATCACAGGTATTCACGTGTAAGAGTCTAAAAACAAGCTGGACTTCTGGTAATGAAAGTTTAACTCAAAAACATGTGTCTGTCTCAGCCTCCCTGCTTCCTGTCATTGGTGCTTCGGTGTCAGCTGTGCTGCTCTTATCGTCTGTCCTCGTAATCATCCTCCTGGTCAAGAGAAGACAAAAGCAAAGGAATAAGGAAACTCGTTTTAAGTGCTCTTATAAAAAAGGTATTGTAGCATTTCATAAAAACTATCAGATGGTGTTTTTGTATTTTATTTTCATTGACACGTCGATTTTCATTTTATTATCAATTCCTTTAATAATTACTCGATGTCCCTTCATCTCTGCAATGTCTTTAGGTCCAGCTAATATGTATGCCGGTACATCCTATGACAACAAAAATGAAGATGATGATGAGGCTGATTATGAAAATGTAGAATTGAATGATAAATGCATGGCTCATGGTGACTCTGAAGAGGACTATGTCAATGTGGACACGGATGACTCTGAAGAGGACTATGTCAATATGAATGTTACGGAGAATAAATGTGTGGTAGACAAATCTAATGATAACATTTATGAAAGCTATAAATAGGCCCACTGAGTGAACCCAAAATACTATAATTCATGAGTCTCCAAACAGATGAAATATGACAGCCGAGTAGTTGAAATTGAATGATAGTCAAATCTTTGTTTGGTCTCACTGATTTTTTACTAATGAGGATTGTTTTCAGACAATACAATAAAGAAACATGCTATTATATGACATATATGAGTCAAATATATATATATATATATAGATATATATAGATATATATATATATATATATATATAGATATATAAAAAAATGAACAAACTCAACAGGGCGTTGTTTAATACTACGGCTAAGAGGAGTTTAAAGGGTTAGTTCACCCAAAAATGAAAATTCTGTCATTAATTACTCACCCTCATGTCGTTGGACACCCGTAAGACCTCCGTTCATATTCGGAACACAAATGAAGATATTTTAGTTGAAAGCTGATGGCTGAGAAAGGCTTCAGACAGGCCTCCATTGGCATTCAGTACATTGACACTTCCAAGATCCATGAAAGGCACTTAAAACGTTGTTACAAAGTCTATCTCACCACAGTGGCTCTACAATAATCATACAATGCGACGACAATAGTTTTTGTGCGCAAAAAAAAATCAAAATAACACCTTTATCCAACTTGTTCTCGACTTCCGTGTGTGCCTCCACGACGCATGCGCGAGAATATGACGCAGATTCCCGAACGCCGGATCTGCGTCATATTCTCGCGCATGCGTTGTGGAGGCACACACGGAAGTCGAGAACAAGTTGGATAAAGGTGTTATTTTGATTTTTTTTTTCGCACAAAAACTATTGTCGTCGCATCGTAAAATTATTGTAGAGCCACTGTGGTGAGATAGACTTTGTAACAACGTTTTAAGTGCCTTTCATGGATCTTGGAAGTGTCAATGTACTGAATGCCAATGGAGGCCTGTCTGAAGCCTTTCTCAGCCATCAGCTTTCAACTAAAATATCTTCATTTGTGTTCCGAATATGAACGGAGGTCTTACGGGTGTCCAACGACATGAGGGTAAGTAATTAATGACAGAATTTACATTTTTGGGTGAACTATCCCTTTAAGTGCTTTCATTTTCAGTTTTGTTGCCAGTTTTCAACCTGTGCTCTAAACCCCCAGTGGGCCACTGAGGTACTGCAGGGGGACTGTAAATAATGAATACATTTGTCAGAGCTAAATAGCGTAATATGTTCAATTATTAGGATCTTGGGCACACTGCAAAATAGTTCATAAGTTGCAAACGTGGTTACCTGGCTTTATTTGAAGCCTTTCAGAAAAATAAAATAATTAGGAAATGTTTAAAATGGATTACTTCACATTCATTGTATTGTTTTTCTTCTTTTTTTATTCCCTTAAATCTTTTAATTTAATTTCTTTAAATTATGCTAATTTAACTCAAATGGACAATTAGGCCTACACAAAAACAAAAATAGTTTAAAATTAGATTTTATAGGCTATACCAATAATATAATCATAAATGATATATATATTTTAAAATGGGAAGTTATATTAAACGTAGAGAGTGCTTTTTGTATTATTTTACTGTACTTTATTACACTCTCTGAAATAATTTCTTGATGAACCTGTCTGTGTTGATAAACTCACTATACATTGCTTAGGCTGAAATTGAACTGATTACAGAATGTAGGTTTCAATATTTTTTGTTCATTTTAATTATTTTTTGTTAAAAGTCCTTTACCTCCATAAAGAAAATTCTTTTAACCCCAAATAAGACATCCAAACATAATAAGCATACTAAATAATATAGGCCTATATAATATAATATATGGGCTATAATATAATATATTGTCCTTTGTGCTTAAAGAAGATTAAGGAAAATAGTCCAACACCGTGGTACAACCAAGCGGCAACCTCCCGCAGTTTCTCTTGAAGCCAATACGGAAGTGACATATACTGCAATTCATCGACTGGCCGCTAGGGACAGGCTCCAGAAGGGAGCAGAATCTCATTGAGCTCCATGTTAAAATGCCCAACTTTACAGCAGAAAAAAACATGTTTACAGCCTGGTACAAATTGTGGTTTTGTTCTATACGCCTAATTTTGCCCTTCATGACAACTGTGAGGGGGCTGAATTTTTTTATAACTCATTCGTTTACATTATATAAAGCATTAAAGTTCTGCAAAATTAAGGGCGCGGCCACTTTGAGTGACAGGTGGATAGCCATTTATCTGCTGTCTGTTAGTCATCGCGTCACTTCAGCTCCACCCACGTCCCGCCTTTTTGCCCATTTTCTGTTATCCGGGAGTGACGCCAGATGACACGCTGCCAAGATGGCAACGGCCAGCTCGACCCTACTTTACGCTTCAAAACTGCTCATCAGAATCTTATGGGTGACGTCACGGACACTACATCCAGCACACTTGGGCTCTTAAGAGAGCAGCCAGAAAAATGGAGCGCAGCTGGAAGAAAACAAAACTAGCATTTCGTGGAAAGAAAGCATTATTGAAATGCCTTAAAAGCGACTATCTGCAGTTTCCAAACAGCACAGCAGTAATGATTTTTTTAGTGTCTCTCTTTTAGTGTCACTGGATCTTAGTGCTGCATTTGATACTATTGACCACAACATTCTTTTGAATAGACTCGAAAATTATGTTGGCATTAGTGGAATTGCATTGGCATGGTTTAAATATCTGACCACTAGTTAATAGCAGTAAATGAAGAGATACTGATGATGTACTCAGCTCTATATTTCTTTTTGCCCTGACGAAACTTGACAATTCACAAAATTAATGGAATGCAAATAGCTAATGAAAAATGAAAAAAAATGGATGACTACACTGTAAAAAATGTATAATCTTCCCAACTCAAAATTTTCTAGTGACTGGTCACATCTAAAGTTTTCAATTGGCCCAAGTGAAATTCTGTAAATGTAATTTTATCAATTGTGGCAACAGCCTGTTAACCGCATCGGATCGTGGGCGGGGCGGTTGACGTGAGTGGGCGTGTGTGTACTTTTATTTACTTTTGTTTTATACGCATACATTTTAAAATCTTGCTTATTACTTACAAAGCACTAAATGGTTTACCTCCCCAGATCGTAATGCATTATAGTCCTTTAATCACAAAATTCTGTCCAATTGACAATCCCTATAATATCAAAATAAACTGCAGGCATTAGATCCTTTTCCTATTTAGCACCTAAACATTGGAACAGTCTTCCTAGCATTGTTCGGTAGTATATAGCAGACACACTCTGTCAGTTTAAATCTAGACTAATCTCTTTAACCTGGCATACACACAACACATTATCAATTGCTATTTTTTAAATCAATTAAATGACTGTTAGGCTGCATAAATCGGATCTGCCGGATCCGGGCCGTATCCAGATCGAATGGAGGACCTGACACGACCATAACGCAGCCCTGAAAAGTCAGCAGAGATTGTGTCAACTAGACTGTCCCCTGTGAAGGCCTTATCAACACGACAGCCAGTGGCACATATCCTCAACAAACTCTTCCCCATAACGGCGTGATGAATCCGATCTTCAACCAGATGGAACTGGAATCCAATCTGACTTCTGAGCTGTGATGCAGCCTGAATCATAATCATATAGTGTTCGTTTGACCTGGTTTCTCCCAAGGTTTTTCCTCCTCCATTCTGTCACCTGATGGAGTTTGGGTTCCTTGCCGCTGCCACCTCTGGCTTGCTTAGTCGGGGACACTTAATATTCAGCAATATTACTGATTTGACTGCACTGACACCATTGAGAACTGAACTGAGCTTGACGATGACATCACTGTTTTCTTCATAGCTGCTTTATAGATAAATTAACTAAATTAATAACTAATGATTTTTACAGTGGAAATGAATCAAGACTGAACTTAGGCTACTTAAGCTGGACAATGACACTATTTCCTTCGAGAGCTGCTGTTACAGCCAAAACAAACTTTGTTGCATTGTTTTCCTGTTATCACTGTAAAGCTGCTTTGAATCTTTATTGTAAAAAGTGGTGTATAAATAAAGTTGACTTACAGTAATTCAAATATAATATAATATAATATAATATAATAATTAATATAATATAATATAGTGTAATATAATAATTAATATAATATAATAATTCACATCATATAATATTATATAATATAAAATAATATAATATAATATAATAATTAATATAATATAGTGTAATATAATAATTAATATAATATAATAATTCACATAATATAATATAATATAATATAATATAATTAATATAGTATAATATAATAATTAATATAATATAGTATAATAAAATAATTCATATAATTAAGTATAATAAAATAATTAATATAATATAGGCTAGTATAATATAATAATTCATATAATATAATATAGTATAATAAAATAATTAATATAATTTAGTATAATAAAATAATTAATATAATATAGGCTAGTATAATATAATAATTAATATAATATAGTATAATAAAATAATTAATATAATATAGACTAGTATAATATAATAATTAATATAATATATTATCATATGCTAATTAATATAATATAGTATAATATAATAATTAATATAATATAATATAGTATAATAAAATAATTAAAATAATATAGGCTAGTATAATATAATAATTAATATAATAATTAATATAATATTATTGTGGTTCGAGTCCACATAGTTATCCTCAATTTAGACCCCGACGTGATGTCTCTGATCAGGTAAGACATGAATTTGGTTTTGACTACCTGATTAGTGGCATCACTGAATAAATGTTATTGTGGTTCGAGTCCACATAGGTGCGAGGACGATCCGTTTAGATCTGCTCTGACGGATAGATCTGTATAGCCTTGGTGGTAAGAGGAAGGACCGTGTAGATCCGCTCTGACGGTCGAACAAAGTAGAGATAGCCCTGGTGTTCCGGTCCAGGAAGATTTGTCTGTAAGGGTAATGTTTAAATGCACAGTTACCTGACAAATATTTTTGGAGTACTCGCTCTGGTGCGAGGAAGACCCGTTTAGATCTGCTCTGGCGGGTAAAACATCTAGAGAACACCCTCAAGTTAGGCCAAGAAGATTTGTCTGTAAGGGTACTGTCTAAACGCAGTTACCTGACAAATATTTTTAAAGTAAACCTGACTCTCCATTTTCTTCCACCCCAGATAGGATTTCATCTTTATTTTTATTTCCTTTTAATTTCCTTTTAATTCCTTTTATAACTATTATACTATATATATTTTTTATTTTATTCACTTATAACTATTTTAACTTAATTTCTGTGTAAAGCACTTTGAATTGCCACTGTGTATGAAATGTGCTATACAAATAAACTTGCCTTGCCTAATAAAAGCTAGTATAATATAATAATTAATATAATAAAAGCTAGTATTATAATATAATAATTAATATAATAAAAGCTAGTATAATATAATAATTAATATAATAAAAGCTAGTATAATATAATAATTAATATAATATAGGCTAGTATAATATAATAATTATTATTATAATACAATATAGCCTAATAATTGTGAATGTAAGTTGCAATGACATATTTTTAAACAAAGAAAGAAACAAAGAATGAATTCAAAGCGGAAGTTGTAACCAATTTAACCGAGCCCAACCCACAGGGTCCAACCAGTCCGACCAAAGGTTCGACCGCGACAGACTGCCTGTGATTGGTTAACATTTTAGGGACCTGTGATTGGTTAACGTTGTAGTGGCCTGTGATTGGTTAACATTTTAGTGTACTGTGATAGGTTAAGTGTTGTGTTCGGTCTTCGGCGAAGTCAGTCACGGCTGCTTTTGCTGTCTTTAGTTTGAAGTTAAACTCTCATCAATTTCACACAAATTCATTCTGCAGATTCAGCGATGGCAAGTCAAATCAAGAGCGATGAATCCGGTAAGGTTTCTATCTGGTTACTCAGGAAGAAAAATAACTTCAATATTTGTACACCGTGAATGTTGTTCATGAGAAGGTTTCATTTCCTTATTCCAACACCTGAAGTAGGTGACCTTAGTACTTGTCTAAACATGAATCATAAGGTTTCATGATCATACAGCGGTGTACACGGATCATACACGGATACATGATTTTCTACCGAACTAACAGTAACTATCGTTGAATAGCCTACCTGAATTCATACTTGCCGTTCAAGTCCCAATGCTTACAAATGTTTATTTGTTGTTGTTGTTGTTGTTGTTAGTTGCAGCTGCTGTGGAGAAGGACAGCGCTTCAGCAGGACGGACAGGTAGGACCGAATCTTGTTAATAACTCGGTTATGACTCGAGTTGCAGAATTAGGAAAACAGAAGGATGTGTGTAGAGTGTAAATATTGTATTTGCTTATGTTAATTCTGCTATGCTTGACAACCTGTTTGTAAAGCCATTGAAATCCAGCCTGACCAGGTGCTCAATACACAATACAGGCATGACCTCAGTGTATGTTCACTGAACTTTAGATCTTCTTTCTACAACACACACATTAGACCACAGTTAGCCCAATATCTTTGTCTGAGTGGTTTAAATCTTTGTGGCTTGAATACGTCCTCTGAACATTTTCATATGCTTGCTTTGCAAACCAAATGTTAGTGTTTGTGTTGATTATGATTTTGTCTTTTCTTTCAGTCGGAGAAAGCATAACAGAGACTGATGGCTTCAATCAGAGGTAACACCTTAATGAAGATACATTGTAACCACATATACATTTTTACAGTTTATTTATTTATTTACATTCATTTATATTTCTCATTTTAAATGTATAATTCTGTATATCATTTGTCAGTGTATATAGTCTGGATCCTAACGTGGAGTATAATATGAATCACAAGAAGCGAGGAATGGCTCTGATCTTTAACCACGAAAATTTCTACTGGCAACTCAGATTGAACAGCCGTTCTGGCACAAATGCAGACAAGCAGAACCTTGTTAGAAGGTATTTGGCAAAACATGATGATGATTGATGAAGAAAGTTTTTTTTTTTTTTTTTTTTTTTTTTTTAGATTACAGTAACAGAACAACAAATAACCTTCTTAGTCCATTCTTTTTCATATCTGTCAGATTTCAAGAGCTGGATTTTGAAGTGAAGGCTTATAATGATTACAAACGGGATGACGTTTTGGCCATAATCAAAGAAGGTACCTCAATATTTTCTCTTTCAGACATGTTTTGAGAAATGTGAGCCAAACTTAAATATTCCAGGTTAAATACAGAGGCTTATCAGCAGTATCTTTGGAACTCTGTTGATTAAAGATGGTTAATAATATTTACACTTTACTACTTAAATTATTCTTTTTTTATGTTTTTTTATTTAATTTTTATTCATATGCATAATGTATTTCATTGTGGTATAATCTCATTCACAATCTAATTAATTTAGTTACAAATGCAATAAATACATGCAAAAAAGCAAAAATAAATCTGTGATTAAATATCAGTTCTGCATATCGGTAGTCAGACATACAAACAAACAAACAAACAAACAATTATTATAAGTTGTAAAAAGAAAAAAAATCCATACTGGTCGAGGTCTACTCTTTATTACCTCAAAAAGTAGACTCTTTCAACAATTTGAAAAGTATTTCCATTAATATACTTACAACTGAAGTCAGCACCAGTGTAAACATTAAAAATATACATCAATCGCTCAATAATCATGTAAGTGCATCAATGTGCTTTTATAACCCGGGGGAAAGTCAAAAGGTTTTTCTGTGATAATCGGCAGTATGTCACAGCACGCTCCGAATGGAGTTTAGGTTCTGTTTAATCCAGAATTTTCCTTTGATTTCAGCTGCTGCTGCTAACCATGTGGATGCAGACGGTTTCGTTTGCGTCTTTTTAAGTCATGGGGAAAATGGCCACATCTATGCCTATGATGACAAGATTGACATTCAAGAAATCACTGATTTGTTCAAGGGGGATGTGTGCCATAGCCTTGTAGGGAAACCCAAGATCTTCATCTTGCAGGTAATTTAGCCTTTAATATCTTTTGCAATGTATTTACAGTAATGCGATATTAATCCAGATCGTATGCCTCATGTAAACTTCTTTAAACACAAGGCTTGTCGTGGTGACAAACATGATGAGCCTGTGACACCAATGGATGTGGTGGACAGTCAAGCGGTCAATACCGTGGTGGTAGATGCGGGGGTGCTCTACACCCTTCCAGCTGGAGCAGACTTCCTTATGTGCTACTCAGTGGCTGAAGGTCAGTGTGAATACTTTTGCTTTATTTGCCAAGATTTGCTAAATGTGTACTTTTATGTACTGGCTTTGATGGAATTGATATCCTTGATTTCATAGAAATGTAATTTTAAACAGTCATTGACATTTTCTTCTTCTTTTAAAGGATATTACTCTCACCGTGAGACTGTAAATGGCTCGTGGTATATTCAGGATCTGTGTGAAATCCTGAGACGTTATGGTTCCTCGTTGGAGTTCACTGAAATCCTGACGCTTGTCAACAGGAGAGTTTCCTTGCGCAGTGTTGGAAACTGCAGGGATCTCTCGGCTATAGGCAAAAAACAAGTGCCTTGCTTTGCGTCCATGCTCACTATGAAGCTGTTTTTCAGGCCTAAGAAGGGGTGTTAGTGTTGGGGCCTTTTGCAGGTACAAATTCAGGGATTACACTATCTTAATTGACTTTATTTTGTGCTCCAATATACATCATTTTCAAAATGGGAATTTATGCAGGTTTGCATATTTTAGCCTGGAGGTTTGACAGTTGGGATTATAAAGTGCAAATACTGTAGCAGTTTTTAGTTTCAGTTTCATTCTTAACCCATTAGTACAAGAATGAATCAGTAGCAATGCAAAAAAAAAAATGTAATTGCCTGCAGGCCTTAGTGAGGCCATTCCCAGTTATGTGTGCTAAAGAAAGCTGTGTGCTCTCACAACAAATATCATTTAAAGGGAGACCTATGAAAAGTAAAAAGTTATACTCAAGCTCTCAAACCTGTTTACTACATTCAATCACAATCTGTCATTAATAGAACTAAAGCGTTATCTCCTCCATCTGTGAGTCATGTGTTAGTACCTTCAGGACTGTTAAGAATAACTTTTAGTCAGAAAGAGGGAACAAAACAAGAAACTCCAGTTATACAGCTAAAAAAAAAAAACTTGAAAATCATCTTAGAACACATAGCTACTTATTACTAACCAGCTTTGCAATACATTTTTTTTAACAATTCTGAGATAATGGAATTAAATGAAGGATTATGGGTTTTTGTTTCTGTTGTCTTAAATGTTGATATGAGTGACTTTTAGAGGTCCGGACCCAAATATACACTACATGTTTTTGTATCTGCCTTTTAACCTGTTGAGTTTTGTTGCATGTGGCACATGTTTCGTAAATGACAAAAGTAATTATATTTAAACGGAGCAATTCCTGTAGGTCCACACACCATTGGTGCCTTTGCCATAATGACCTGAACTGAACGTCTTTATACATTCTTTACTCAGTTCTGTTAACATGGGATGAAATTTATACTTTCAATGTCTGAACAAGCTTTTTAATGTGAATCATGGCCTCTTTGTAAAGTAATGTGTTACTTTACTAGTTATGTGACTAGAATGGTTTTCTGAGCTGAAGGCACATGTATAACTGGGAAAAATTGAGTGTTTACAGCATAATATAATGTGTAATAATTTCCACTATGTGAGCAATATTAACTGCGTATGATTCTTTTCTTTTTCTTTCTTTCTTTTTTTTTTTGCTGGATGTGCAGGTGCATTTTTTTCCCAACTGGTAAATTGAGGGATTTTTTTCCTTCTTGTTTTAAGCATAAACCTCTCTAAACTTTGTTAGATTGCTTAAAACAGGGACTTAAAATGTTTTCCAGTAATTAATGAATAATTTTTTTTAGTAAATGATTCACAGGGGGTAAATAAAGTACTGTATGTTCTTATTGGGGTTCAACTGATTAAAAGTTTAGGAACTCGAGTCTTAGTAGATTTTTATGCTTGACAATGATAATTAGCAATGATAATGTTGTGTTGAATTTAAATAGAACTTTTTGCCGTATCTTTGACTGCATGCACTTCTATTAAAATAAATGGGATTATATAATTAAATGAGGTATTATAGTTTTTTTTACACAGTGAATCTTGCATGCTTTTGTCTGAAATATTGAAAAGAGTGACTTTCAGAGATCCGGCCACAAAGATACACTACACTTTTGTTAATGTATTACATATTTTGGTTATAGTGTAATAGGCCCTTTTGAACTGTTGCCTTTTTGTCTTGAGTTTTGCTACATGTTGCACTTGTTTCATAAAGAATAAAAGTAATTATACTACAGGGCTGTTGAATTCTTGATTCTGATTGGTTGATGAACGTTCTAAGGTGTACAATTATTTTCAGGTAAAAGCACAGCTAAAGTAGTTTCAGGTAGGTCTTGACCGCATTACAGTTCAACATCACTACGGCAAATGATTTCAGTTTTTTCAAAGCGCATATTTAGATAGAAAAACAATGGAAAAGTAGTGCAGAGGAATTAAAAAGTGTTCTGTGTGAATGGCCCCCTGAGTCTCTGTTACTAGCTCTAAAATGAAGTAATGAAACTGCTAGATCTGCTTATTTATCGACTCTCTTAGAAGAAAACAAACACAACCCGTGGTATTTATTTGATACAGTGGCTAAATTAACCAAAAATAAAGCTTCAACTTCTGATGTTTGTAAACCGCACAGCAGTAATGACTTTATGAACTTCTTTACGAGTAAGATTGATAATATAAGGAAAAAAATGATAACCATGCAGCCGTCTACTACAGTATTACATCAGACAGAGCATTGTAAACTGTAAAAAAAAAAAATTCAGGTCTCCAATTGAAAATTTTCTAGTGACCAATCACATCTACATTTTTCAGTTGGGCAAATTGAATTTCTGTGAATTGATGCAATTTAATTCACAGAAATTCAATTAGGCCAACTAAAACATTTAGATGTGATCGGTCACTAGAACATTTTCAATTGGAGATCTGAAAGTTTTTTACAGTGTAGTGTCACTAAGGAAAAATTACACTCATTCACTGCAATAGCAGAAGAAGAATTGGCTAAACTCGTTAAATCATCAGAATCAACAACATGTATGCTAGACCCTATACCGACTAGGCTATTAAAAGAGATGCTTCCAGAGGTCATAGATCCTCGTCTTAATATCATTCATTCATCCTTGACATTAGGATATGTACCGAAAACTTTTAAGCTGGCTATTATTAAACCACTTATTAAAAAAACGCAACTTGATCCAACAGAATTGTTCAATTACAGGCCAATCTCAAATCTACCCTTTTTGTCAAAAATACTAGAAAAGGCAGTGTCCTCACAACTATGCTCCTTTTTAGAAAGAAATGGTATCTGTGAGGATTTCCAGTCAGGATTTAGACCGTATCATAGTACTGAGACTGCTCTCATCAGAGTTACAAATGATTTACTCTTATCATCCGATCGTGGTTGTATCTTTCTTTTAGGGTCACTCGATCTTAACACTGCATTTGATACTATTGACCACAACATTCTTTTGAATAGACTCGAACATTATGTTGGTATTAGTGGAATTGCATTGGCATGGTTTAAATCATACTTATCTAACCATTATCAGTTTGTAGCAATAAATGAAGAGATGTCACACCGATCACAAGTTCGGTGAACTGTGAACGGTTCAGAAACTGAACTGTTGCTTTTCACCCTGTACATGCTACCACTGGGAGATATCATTAGGAAGCACGACGTTAGTTTTCATTGTAATGCTGACGATACTCAGCTCTATATTTCTTCACGCCCTGACGAAATTTACCATTTAACAAGATTAACGGAATGCATTGCTGATATAAAAAATTGGATGACTAGTAATTTCCTGCAACTTAATTCAGAAAAAAATTATTTTTAATTATTGGACAAAAAAGCTCCACAAGTAGTAACCTAGAATACTGTCTAACACTTGATGGCTGTTCTGTCAAGTCCTCGTCGTCAGTGAGGAACCTGGGTGTGCTCTTTGATACCAATCTCTCATTTGAAAGACACGTTTCTGGCATCTGTAAAACTGCATTCTACCATCATAAAAATATATCTAAATTAGGGCACATTCTCTCAATGCAAAATGCTGAACAGTTAGTTCATGCTTTCATGACCTCAAGGCTAGATTATTGTAATGCTCTACTGGCTGGTTGCCCTGCTCGCCTAATAAACAAACTCCAGCCGGTCCAAAACGCAGCAGCTCGAGTTCTTACTAGAACCAGGAAGTATGACCATATTAGCCCAGTTCTGTCAACACTGCACTGGCTGCCTATTAAACATTGCATACATTTTAAAATCTTGCTTATTACTTACAAAGCACTAAATGGTTTAGCTCCCCAGTACTTGAGCGAGCTTTTAACACATTATATTCCATCATGTCTACTGTGGTCTCAAAATTCTGGCCACTTGATAATATCGAGAATATCGAAATCAACTGCAGGCGGTCGATCCTTTTCCTATTTAGCACCTAAACTCTGGAACAGACTTCCTAGCATTGTTCGGGAAGCAGACACACTCTGTCAGTTTAAATCTAGACTACAAACACATCTCTTTACTATGGCATACACATAAAACACTTTTTCAATTAAATGATTGTTAGGCTGCATTAGCTAGGTCAGCCGGAACCGGGAACACTTCCCATAACACCTGGTGTACTCGTTACATCATAAAAAGAATGGCATCTACGCTAATGTTAGTCTCTCTGTTTATCCCGAGGTTTACTGCAGTCAGCCGGATCCGGGCCGGATCCAGATCAGATGGTGGATCTGCGCCTAGACATGACCAACGCATGACCCTGAAGTGTCTGCAGAGACCGTGTCAATTAGACTCCCCCTGAAATTGCCTCATCGACACGGCATCCTCAATAAACCCGTCTCCGGCGTGATGACTCCGATCTTTTGAATATTCCTATTTAATAATTTTTTAATCGATACGTCTCCGGCGTGATGCCTCCGATCTTTCGAATATTCCTATTTAATAATTGCCTCATCGACACGGCATCCTCAATAAACCCATCTCTGGCGTGATGACTCCGATCTTTTGAATATTCCTATTTAATAATTTTTTAATTGATACGTCTCCGGCGTGATGCCTCCGATCTTTCGAATATTCATATTTAATAATTGCCTCATCGACACGGCATCCTCAATAAACCCGTCTCCGGCGTGATGACTACGATCTTTCGAATATTCCTATTTAATAAATGTTTAATCGACACGTCATCCTCAATAAAACCGTCTCTGACGTGATGACTCCGATCTTTTGAATATTCCTATTTAATAATTTTTTAATTGATACGTCTCCGGCGTGATGCCTCCGATCTTTCGAATATTCCTATTTAATAATTGCCTCATCGACACGGCATCCTCAATAAACCCGTCTCCGGCGTGATGACTATGATCTTTCGAATATTCCTATTTAATAAATGTTTAATCGACACGTCATCCTCAATAAAACCGTCTCTGGCGTGATGACTCCGATCTTTTGAATATTCCGATCTAATATGACCTGTGAGCTGTAAAGTTGCCAGAATAATAATCATACGCTGTTTGTTAATTGGCCAGAGGAGAACTGGCACCCCGACTGAGCCTGGTTTCTCCCAAGGTGTATTTTTCTCCATTGTGCCACCTGATGGAGTTTTGGTTCCTTGCCACTGTCGCCTTTGGCTTGGCTTGATCAGTTGGGGACACTACATTTTGTCACGGTTTCAGGGTGTCATCGGCCTTCCTGTTGTTTGTGTTTGTCCTGTCAATTTCGGCAGCTCGTGGCCAGGGCAATCAGCGCTGAGATTCAGCGCAGGTGTGTTCTGATCACGAGCTGTTTTCCCTCACCTGTCGCTTATTCCCTTCCTCCCTTATATTCCCAGCTGTGTCGTTCCCTGGTTGTCAGTAGATTAATGTTATTGTCCTGTACGGTGTTATCTGTGTCTCGTGTCTTACCTGTTTCCCGCTGTTGTGCTCAGGACGCCTAGACGAAGAGATTTTCTGCGTCCCGTTTGGGCTGGCACCAGGGGTGTTTTCCACAGCCTGTGTCCGCAGTTCGCTGTACGGACGGCTCTGGATTCTGTTCTTCAGTCTATTTTGTTACGTGTGTGTCCCTGCACACGTCGGATGTTTATTTGACTTTCTGTTTGTCCTAATAAACTGTTATACGCATCCTCTGCGTTTTTGTCCTCCCTTCACGCCGTGACACATTTTCAACTAAATATCCAAATAAATGTAATTACTAAACTAAATTAAATACATCAACTAAATAACTGATCTGCCCACATTGTCACTGTATGATAATTGAAATGAGCTAGATGACATCACCGTTTTCTCCGGAGCGGCTGTACAGCCGAATCAAATTCTGTTGTATTATTTTCCTGTTTAACACTGTGAAGCTGCTTTGAAACAATCTCCATTGTAAAAAGCGCTATACAAATAAAGTTGACTTGACTTAATGAAATTTGCAATGGAGGCTTAGGATGTACACAATACCTCCACACAAACGTTTTAAAGTAACAAAAAAACTGACAAATGTATTTAAATAAAACATCTGAACAATGTCATGAGGTTTGGTAACCGTAGTATAAGCATAATAAGTGACTCCATACCGTTGAATTATATATAAAAATATACAAAATGCACACTCAAGGTAGTAATGCGGCCACGACTCGAAAAGGAGTGGCTGTTACACCTCAGGTGTGCATTATTTTATAAATGGAAATGTATGCAGGTTTGCATATTTTAGCCTGGGGGGTTGACAGTTGGGGTTACAAAGTGCAAATAGTAGTTTGTAGTTTTAATTTCAGGTTTAATATCAGTAGCAATGTAAAACAAATATTTAATTGCCTGACGGCTTTAGCGAGGCGATTCCCAGTTATTTGTGCTAAAAAAAAGCTGTGTGCTCTTGCAAAAGCTACTTAAATAATTTTTTTTAATGTTTATTTACATTTTTTTTAAATATTCATAATGCATTTTATTGTAGTATAATCTAATTCACAATCTAATTAATTTAGTTACAAAACATGCAAAAAAGCAAAAATAAATGATTAAATATCAGTTCTGCATATTGATAGTCAGACATACAAACAATTAGACTGGGTTAACCCAGCCTGATCTGCCAACGATTTGATTTTTGTTTAGGTTCTGTTTAATCCAGAATTTTCCTTTGATTTCAGCTGCTGCTGCTAACCATGTGGATGCAGACGGTTTCGTTTGCATCTTTTTAAGTCATGGGGAAAATGGCCACATCTATGCCTATGATGACAAGATTGACATTCAAGAAATCACTGATTTGTTCAAGGGGGATGTGTGCCATAGCCTTGTAGGGAAACCCAAGATCTTCATCTTGCAGGTAATTTAGCCTTTAATATCTTTTGCAATGTATTTACAGTAATGAGGTATTAATCCAGATCGTATGCCTCATGTAAACTTCTTTAAACACAAGGCTTGTCGTGGTGACAAACATGATGAGCCTGTGACACCAATGGATGTGGTGGACAGTCAAGCGGTCAATACCGTGGCGGTAGATGCGGGGGTGCTCTACACCCTTCCAGCTGGAGCAGACTTCCTTATGTGCTACTCAGTGGCTGAAGGTCAGTGTGAATACTTTAAGTTTAAATGCTTTATTTACCAAGATTTGCTAAATGTTTACTTTTATGAACTGGCTTTGGTGGAATTTACATCCTTGATTTCATAGAAATGTCATTGACATTGTTTTCTTCTTCTTTTAAAGGATATTACTCTCACCGTGAGACTGTAAATGGCTCGTTTGTCAACAGGAGAGTTTCCTTGCGCAATGTTGGAAACTGCAGGGATCTCTCGGCTATAGGCAAAAAACAGGTGCCTTGCTTTGCGTCCACGCTCACTATGAAGCTGTTTTTCAGGCCTAAGAAGGGGTGTTAGTGTTGGGGCCTTTTGCAGGTACAAATTCAGGGATTACACTATCTTTTGTGCTCCTATACACATCATTTTCAAAATGGGAATTTATGCAGGTTTGCATATTTTAGCCTGGAGGTTTGACAGTTGGGATTATAAAGTGCAAATACTGTAGCAGTTTTTAGTTTCAGTTTCATTCTTAACCCATTAGTACAAGAATGAATCAGTAGCAATGCAAAAAAAAAATTTTAATTGCCTGCAGGCCTTAGTGAGGCCATTCCCAGTTATGTGTGCTAAAGAAAGCTGTGTGCTCTCACAACAAATATCATTTAAAGGGAGACCTATGAAAAGTAAAAGTTATGCTCAAGCTCTCAAACCTGTTTACTACATTCAATCACAATCTGTCATTAATAGAACTAAAGCGTTATCTCCTCCATCTGTGAGTCATGTGTTAGTACCTTCAGGACTGTTAAGAATAACTTTTAGTCAGAAAGAGGGAACAAAACAAGAAACTCCAGTTATACAGCTAAAAAAAAAAACATGAAAATCATCTTAGAACACATAGCTACTTATTAACCAGTGGCCGGATTCACAAAAATCTTCTTAAGGAAGCAGTTAGGAAAGTTCGGAACAATGTGCAATTCTTGAAACATGTTCAAATGTTTTCTTAAGAATATAAAAAAACAAAAAAACAAAACCGGTTTCATTCTTAAGAAAAGTTTTTGGGAAAGTTAGAATTGAAGAAAAAAAAATAGCAGTTAAGCTGAATTTTATTTTTAACCCCTTGAGGCCAAAACAGGAAGATAACATGCTTGAACTTAAATGGTTGTTTTTCCTAAACCCTTTGGAGATGTGCATAGTTGTGGTATCTTTTGAAAGAAGACAATTTTAGCTTTATTTTAGTAAATAATATATACATTATATATATATATATATATATATATATAAATACACAGATTAACCTTAGTTCATTTAATACATTTAAATTGAATACAAAAAACATTACTTTTACTCTTTAGTTTCATTGAACTCGCTTTTGTCTGTTATTCAACACATTTTCAACTTAATTAGTGGCAATGGATGAAAAAAAAAATCCCCCCACTGTAAACCGCATTGGATTGCTAGAAAATCACAACAAAAAAATGCAGATGGCGCACTTAACCTCCAGCACACCAAACCGGTGACATTTTACTTGTCTTTAATTTTATTTGTCTAACTTAACACCCTGGTAAGAAAAGCCACATGTCAGTGTCTATATTCATAGAGCATGGATTAAGTATAGTGTGTTTAATATGGTTTTACCCAGATAAAACAAGTTATACCATTACTTCGTAATTTGTGGTGGACTGTTATGGAAGACAGTGAGCAAAAGTAAGACTTATTAGGATATTTATTACAGACAGATGTGTACATTAAATGCAGAGACACTATGAATACTCCATTCAGGCATCATACACAGAGTTAGGCGCATCTGTCTCCACTGATAATGCTTTACAAATCACATGATCCAAACAATTTCACCCAGAACCTCATCGGATCGCTGCGAGCACCAAGACCAACTACAGCTTTCCTAAGGAATGTGATAAAACATATAGATGAACCCTAGCTCTAGAAAAACAAGTAGGTGATTGTTTGGTTAAATTATGGATTAACCACTTGTGAGAGCAAATCAGGAGACGCTCAATGATTTATAGGGATTTAGTTTCAAAATCTCCCGTTGAAGAAAAGTGCTGATACATTCTTCATCACACTTAATACAAGAGCTATTTAATAATCAAAATATATCATTTGCATGATTCGATTTTGTTTTGGAATGAACAGTAGGCTGTTTTTTTTTTCTCCCTCGCACTATAATGTGTCTCAACATTTAAAATTGGAGCTAAATATGTCATGATTGCCTTTGCGGTCTTTAACGATTTAAAGCATAAATTAAAACACTCTACACTGCCCATTTCAATCCATTTAACTATTCAAATGCATTGCTACGTCAAGCCATGATGTTGTTTATCAGATATGTAAATGGCAATGCATTCACAAAGTGCAGTATGTGCCCTATTTTTTGGACCTTTAGAAATGAATCAATGGTCTTTAAAATAATAATAATTTAATAACAGCTTAAAATTACTGGGAAAAAAAACACATTCACACATTAAACGTATTCATTTTGACTTCTCCAGTAAGGAATAATGTTAAGATGATTATTTACTTTAAACTCTAAAGAAGCCTCAAAGTTTCTCTATTTGGTCTTGGCTGATGATTAAGACGGTCCACACAAAGCCAGATCTATTGCACTTTTCCAAAACCTGGGAATACTCTTTAAATATGAAAAATATCCAGTCACACTGCAGAACTGTTCATATTTGCCTATTAGAATAATTTGTAGTTAAATACACTGTTCTTTCAAATGAAGTTTTCATTAAAAGCATTACATATTTCTTGGATAGTTTGGAAATAATAATTACATATTAGTGTTTATTAGCTACCCATGATCATCTCTGTGAAAACATTAATGCCCACTAACAACAAACTTTAACAAGCACAGTTATTATGGTGATGAACTGCTTCTCTAATGATTATCCGTTACACATTGGAGCAGACAGATTCACACACACTATCTTTACAACCCAAATGGAACGAAAGAGTCTGTATCATGGAATGAACTGCTGATCGCACAGAGAAAGAGAAACAAAAAAACAAAAAAAACAAAAAAACAGATTAAGAGAACCAAAATAGTTGACCAGCATCTCAGTAGCGTGTTGTGTACCAGTCGTTGTCGGTCATCTGCACCAGTTCGTTTACCACATCCAGCAGGTTTCGGTTGTGTTTCTGAAGCAGACGTTGATTTAGTGGCCGGTCACCAAAGCCCATCTCTACCAGCACAGCCATCATGGCGTCATGAGAAGCTGCATCTTCTGGGAGCTACACAGCCCAAAAAAAAAAAGGTTGTTACTAGTGCAACACATGACTTGTGTCCCAAATGACACATTATACAGTATGCACGTATACTATGCACTATGTAGGCTACTCTAGTGTATGAATTTATAAGGTTATTTTGTTACCCAGCATCAGAGTCTGATACCCCCCTTCCCCTCCGCTACACAAGGAAAGCTGTAACTTGACACTTTGTTAAAGGGTTAGTTCACCCAAAAATGAAAATTCTGTCATTAATTACTTACCCTCATGTCGTTCGACACTCGTAAGACCTCCGTTCATCTTCAGAACACAAATGAAGATATTTTAGTTGAAATCTGATGGCTCTGAAAGGCCTCCATTGGCACAATGCACGGTATACTCTCAAGACCCTTAAAAAGGTACTAAAGACATCG
Organism: Gobio gobio; assembly: GCF_949357685.1. Taxonomy (NCBI): domain Eukaryota; kingdom Metazoa; phylum Chordata; class Actinopteri; order Cypriniformes; family Gobionidae; genus Gobio; species Gobio gobio. The sequence continues at coordinate 53,162,097 of NC_137097.1, read as the reverse complement.
TTACAAAGTCCATCTCACTACAGTGGTTCTACAATAACTTTATGAATCGGCGACAATAGTTTTTGTGCGCAAAAAAACCCTAAATAACGACTTACATAGTATAGTGATGACGATTTCAAAACACGGCCTCATGAAGCTTCGAAGCGTTATGAATCAGTGAGTCGAATCAGCAGTTTGGATCGCCAAATTTCAGCAGTTTGGCGGTTTGACACGCGATCCGAATCATGATTCGACTCACTGATTCATAACGCTTCGAAGCTTCATGAGGCCGTGTTTTGAAATCGTCCTCACTATACAAGTCGTTATTTAGGGTTTTTTGCGCACAAAAACTATTCTCGTCACTCCATAAAGTTATTGTAGAACCACTGTAGTGAGATGGACTTTGTAACGACGTCTCTAATACCTTTTTTAAGGGTCTTGAGAGTGAACCGTGCATTGTGCCAATGGAGGCCTTTCTGAGCCATCAGATTTCAACTAAAATATCTTCATTTGTGTTCTGAAGATGAACGGAGGTCTTACGGGTGTCGAACGACATGAGGGTAAGTAATTAATGACAGATTTTTCATTTTTGGGTGAACTAACCCTTTAAGTGCATCATTCGGGTATTTGAAGTTAATTATAATAACATGCACTGCTCCAACAATGTCTACTAATGGTATGATAAATGTTTTTTTTTTTTTAATTCTAACTTTTATGTGAAATAAAATGTTCTTATTTCTTTGTGCTTCATTAATGTTGATCATAGTTTGAACAAAATCATTCCTGCAGAACAATCATTCATAAACTTTTATCTTATATAAATTAGATCAAGTAAAGCTAAAACTATTTTAAATATGAAACAAGTAATGAAATAAACAATAGAAGTAATATTTAGATTTTCCTTTTAATAGAGGACAGAAGGGGAGATTTTTCAGCATCTCGCACCATTGCCACTGCTATCATAAGGATGCTGTGTGAAGTTAAAAGAAGTTCAACTTGTTGAATGGCCCCTCAAACTCACCTTCTCAGACCCAGTCTGACCAGTGAAAAGAGCTTTATAAGCAGATGCTGCCACGGACAGGGCACCCTTCACCAATCCACCTGTGATGCTATTAGCCCTGAGGAAAGACATGAATGAGAGAGTGAGAATAGATAGAAAGAAAAGCACACAATGCAACGATTGAACTGGGTGCACTTCCATGGTCTTGCAAGACTGAACAAGTAGTTTTGTGCTGTGTAACTCACCTGAGCTCTTCTGTTTCAGACTTGGCAGATGCTAATGAGTTCTCAGGGTCAGGTTGATTAGGCTCAGAATCTATGTTTAAAAATATACACATGTATAATCATTAAAAAAAAATCACTAATTCATGGCCTGTGGTGGATTATTACTTTAATATCCCATGATGTTTCATTCACCTTTCTCCTTATCTCCTGGCTCCGTAGGATCACTCCCCTCCTGCTCCTCTGCTCCATTATCTGTCTGCTTTTGTGTCTCTGTGCTGAAGTGATTTCATATTAATAAAGCTAAATTTAACACATCAATGACATTAAGCTTTGAACTATAAAATATGGTAAAAGAGATCTAGACAGAAATTAATTAGTGAAGGAATGTGTGCATATAGAGTTCGAGGGCAGGATACTGTGAGGGAACAAGCTACATCTGTGTGCTTCAAATGGAAACAAGAACTTGATCACATGGCCACATAATCAATGTCACAAATTTAATGGAAGATATAGTGCAGAATTGTAATCTTATTCATTTCACATCATAACGTTTCTTTGTTGAAAATCCTAAAAATGTTATTTCCAGGTTAAATTAGTGAAGCACCGAAGTTAAGTTTTATAGAAACACCAAAAACGAAATTAAAGTTTACATCTTGCTGAAAAATGGTGAAACATTTTTTCATAGTGTCGTTCTCAGGTGAAATTAAACCAGTCATAGCCAAATAGTATTTCAGCCCTAACAAATTGTTCATGTTTCTATGTTAACATGCTTTTTGGTCACAGTGAAGTGCGTCCACACGGTTTGTGTTTACCTGTTGTACCTTATTCTCATTGTGGGCACAAAATAGACGCTGACATGGTCAAAACGCATCATCGGAGAAGTGCTACTTAAACGTCAGTGTTTCGACCATTGTGTACAACCGTCCAAAATTATCGGCCAAATATTTTTAGTTACTGAATCTCGGTGCATCACTAGTTTAGTTTAAATGACCTCTGACTGCTCACATGTCCCCTGTGTAAACTCACCAGGTTTTGACCGAGGGCCGGGGTGCCACTACAATCACAGGGGTGAGTGGCACAGCGTCCAGAGTCTGGGAGGCACAGAGCATGTCATTAGCATCCACACTAACAGCCGCAGCAACAGGGCTCTGAAGCTCTGCGGTCTCCACTGATTCTAGTTTGTCTCCCTCTGCAGGCTCTTCTTCAGGCTGCGACAGGGCTGAGCTGTACATGGACTCTCCTAGTGGACGGCTGGTGTCAAAGCAATCAGGGAGGATGATGATGTAGTCTTCTGAAGATGCAGATGAAGTCCTGCTGCGAGTTTCCTTGGCTGCTTCTGTCTCCTTAACTTGCTCTTTCTTATCCACTTCCTCCTCTCCCTCCTCTACCAGTTCTCCACCTGCAGGTTCCACCAGGATCTGCTCGATGTCAGACTCGTGACCCTCATCTGAACATAAGAAAAAAAAAAATCACTTTAATGACTGGACAATTTACTACTTGAATCACCTTCAAGCAAATACAAAATTTACACACAAAAAAAGAAAAAAAGATCTGACAATACAAATACACTGTCTGATTATACATTGGTCAGAAATAAATAAATAAATAAATAAATAAATAAATAAATAAATAAATAAATAAATAAATAAATAAATAAATAAATAAATAAATAAATAAATAAATAAATAAATAAATAAATAAATAAATAAATAAATAAATAAATAAATAAATAAATAAATATTCTCAATCCCTTGTTACCTGTGCTAAGGAGTTCTGTTGGGAGCCTCAGCAGGGGAGCAGCCATCTCAACATTCTCTGTCTGTGGTGAAGCAGGGCCGGCGATTTGTGTTGTCTCTACTTTCAGTGGGGCTGGAGCAGATATTAACATGTTTCCTGTTTCTGGAACTTTTTCTGATTTCCTCTCACAAAGCGACATTGAACCTTGGGGGGCTGGCCGCACCACTTAAAATTGCAACAAAAAAAAAAAAACATTAAAAATGTAAAGGTAAATAATCGTATATATTTTCACACACAACTTAAACGTCTTTTATGCTCTTATGCTACAGTAAAAACAGTAATATTGTGAAATATTATTACAATTTATAATAACTATTTTAACTATAACTGTTTTATATATCTTTTAAAATGTCATTTGTTCCTGTGATGGTAAAGCTGAATTTTCAGCATCATTACTCCAGTTTGCAATGAACCTGAAAGGGATAGTTCACCCTGAAATGAACAGACCTCAAAAGGAGAAATTTTGAAAAACATCCTGCATGCGCTCCTCCATATAGGCCTAATGGCAACCAGGCTCAAAATGTACAAAAAGGATACAAAAGTATCATATAATGATACAGTGAGATGTGTTCCATTATTGGAAAATGTTCAGGAGGCATACTATAAGGTTTTGCGAGAAAGAAACCTTATTATTTAGTCAAAATACTGAGCTTGGTTACTCTGTCCTGTGAGTGTGTGTGAGCCGTCAGTCAGCAGCCGCTCATGCTTACTATAACTAGCACTGTTGTCATGGCACCCAGTTTAAAGGGTTAGTTCACCCAAAAATGAAAATTAACCCATGATTTACTCACCCTCAAGTCATCCTAGGTGTACATGACATTCTTCTTTCAGACGAATAAAATCTGAGTTATTTAAAAAGTCCTGACCCTTCCAAGCTTTATAATGACAGTGAATTGTCATTTTTGAAGTCCATAAAAGTGCATCTATCCACCATAAAACTGCTCCACAAAGCTCCGAGGGGTTAATAAAGGCCTTCTGAAGCGAAGCGATGTGTTTGTGTAGGGAAAATATCCATATTTAAAACTCAAAGTAAAATATCTAGCTTCCACATACGCACCATTTTGAGAAATCAGGCTCAATAGAAACAAACGTGACTCTCGTCTCTTCTATAAGGTAAATAATATAATAATACTAATAATAAGGTAAACCTCCTTGTGTACCGGTTGTCATGACAACATTGCGAGTAAGCACGAGCGGCTGCTGACTGACAGCTCACACACTCACAGGACAGAGTAACGGCCGGGCTCAGTATTTTGATTGAATAATACGGTTTCTTTCTCGCAAAACCTTATAGTATGCCTCCTGAACACTTTCCATATATGGCGCGTGTCTCTTTGTATCCTTTTTGTAAAGTTTTAGTTTTAACCTGGTCACCATTCACTGCCATTATATGGAGGAGCGCGTGCAGGACGTTTTTCAAAATTCTCATTTTGAGGTCCAAAAATGATTGGAACAACAGCAGGATGAGAAAAAAAGATGACCATTTTCATTTCAGGGTGAACTATCCCTTTAATAAATAATTTTAAAATGCTGATTTGATGTAATAGATGTCAAATGTAATATAAAATGCGTACTATACATATTCAAAGTACTGCCAGGTAAAAATAAAAAAGTAAACAATTATATTTCCTACATTATTGGTTGTACAGAGTTCCAACTAAATGTGCTGTAATCAAAGTCTGACTTCAAGTGAGCCACGCATAAATTGACTGGTTTGCAGTTATTATGAAAATATTCACACCACAAACCTTTAGCTGGGAATCTCCCACAAAGCATCCCATGCTCTGCCACTTCAAGGGTGAGAGAGCGGATAACAGATGGACTGACAAACTGAGGCCCAATGATGCTCTCCTGCCCTTTCTCTTGTGCTGGGACTCCCTCTAACTCTGTCCCCTGAGCCACATCTGTGAATAGCACATCAGAGAAAGTACAGAAATGTTAACAGCTATAAAAATCACCAACAGAAATATACAGACAAAAGTGCAGAAATGTTCTGCTGTAAATTTTACCCAGGATGCTGCTGACTCCTTGGGCTTCTGTTTCTTCTTGGATCAGCCCCAATGTTGGTTTCTCCTGAAGAGGTCCATCGTGGGGCAAAGGCGATATACATGGAGTAATGTCTTTTTACATTTACAGACAAAAAGAGAGAACATTAAAATAAAATATAATGGTTTTAATTAATAAGCATAACCAATAAAGGGCATCCATGCTAATTATTAGGAACACATTGGATAGAATTATTCCAGTTTTAAAGTGACCTGCAGGAGTGTTGTTGGGCACGCTCTCCAGCTCCTGCACAATGTTGATATCCAGCAGCTCAAAAGACAGTAAGTCCTAAGTAAAAGGCAAAAGAGAGTATGCAAGTTTTCATGAAACATAATGAGAAACGTGTTGGAATTAGTGGTCCATGCCGATAGCTCATACCTGAGCTGTTAGTAGATCAACAGATGGAATGTAGAATTCCTGATCACAGTCCTGGTTCACGGACAAAACTAGTTGGTCCCTTGAGGCCCGGCATTTCTCCTCTCTCTCAAGAGTGCGTGAAGACTTCTCCTGAAACGACCAACGAGGGTGAAAATGGCCAGTTTTGTAGTTTCATGTCATTTTAGTTTTAGTAATTTAATCATTTCAGGGCTTCCAAAGGTTTCAAGTTGTATGTTGTGGTGTAATATATCACGTATCAAAACAAACTTACTAATGTGTGCCCATTTTATATTTTAGTTAGTATTGAGTCATGAAAATGCATTTTAGTGCAGTTTTTGTGTTTCTTCTGTTACATTAGTTTTTCATTTCAGTTAACAGAAATGCTTTCATTTAGTTTTTGCAAACATTAACAACACTGATATGATCCATTTACATATTTGTACTAGGGATGCACCGAAATGAAAATTCTTGGCCGAAACCGAAAACCGAAAAAGAGGAAACCAAGGCCGAAAACCGAAAACCGAAACACCGAAAGAAATTATGCCAATTATTAGTACCATTGCATTTATGGCTATGACTGTGTACTAACTTTACTAAAATCAAGGCATTGCAATTGCATAAATTAATATAAAATTTACTAAAATCAAGGCATTGCAATTGCATAAATTAATATTAAAGTTTCAAAGAATAAATCAATTACAAATTATGACAATATTTATTTAGCACATTGCAACAATGCATAGTATAAAATAAAATTCAAACTAAAATGTTTAACTTGACCCCACTCATGTGTACAGGCCTACAGAAAGGTTTTAAAATTAAATGTTCTCTCATAAAAACAAAGTGCATTTAGGTCTAGTGCATTTTAATTTTTTTCTCTGTAGGACTACTACAAGAAAATGCATTTGCTTAAAGATACAACTATTTTCTCTGTAGGCCTTCAACATAATAGTGTATCAAAACAAAGACTGCAATAGCCCATATGTTAACAGTAGAATAGGGGTGTAACTGTACACAAAACTGACGGTTCGGTAAGGGTTTGGTACAGCAGTTTTACAAAATGGCTTTTTATTCATTTGTATTGGTTTACTGAAAAAAAAAAAAGTATCTGTCCTTAAATGAATTAAATTATAACTAAAAGTGTATTGAAGATATTGTTGTAAACTATATAGGGAGCCCTAACTTGCACATTAATATTAAAGGTTAACAACAGAGCCCAAACTATTAGCCTAAATTCAGTTGCTACTTATTTTTAGGTCTAATAATCAACACTCAAATAACATAGTACGCAAACATGTAAACTTCACATAAGGTACTATTTGCAATAACTTCTAAATCTAATTATAACATTTTTTTATCCAATTCGTTGTTGAAATATAATCATTTATACAAAGTGTCTGTCATTTTCATGACAGGTTTATTTAAACATACATGAAATAATCAAGAAATCATTAACAGGTTAAGTAGAATATAATGAATATAACAGCTAATATAGGTCATATATTTAGTGAAAGTTGATTTACTCTAGTGAATAAAATTCTGTGGACACTGAATGACTGCCTGAGGTAAATGTGATGCTAAAGTTACATGACATTGTTTAGTTTACAAGCAATTATATTGACGTCTTTTCGCTGTTGAAACACTGATTTAGCGATTACACCACATACATACATGACAGTAAGTTGTAATGTATCCTCAACACACCTTAGATGTTCATTCATGTTTATTCTTAAGGAAGAGATGATCGATCGTGCTCACAGATGATCGCGTTCACGCGCACGCGCCGCCGCTTGAACTGTGATGTGATCAGTGATGCCACATTAAAGAGTGTCAAAACGGCATTTATCGTTTGAATTTCTTGATACATGTGGATCGATGTTGGTGTGGGAACTCAGATTGAAGTGTGTTCCGCGCTTAAAACATGCCCACTGTTAAAGATTGCATTCGGAAACCGTTCGGTTTCACAGTGAAGTCTGGTCCTCTTCTCATCGAGAACATGAGCTGCTGAACAGCTCTCGCTGTCAGTGCTTGTGCATGGAGCAGACGTGGGTGTTTCTCAGATATACTGAAATACGCAGACATGTTGCTTCAGACAAGCACGTGCAGGTCGTGGTTTCTGTTTGCGTCATCACAACATTTCGGCCGTATTGTTTCGGTGATAAAAGTCTTTCGGCCGAAAACCGAAAATGCAAAATGCAAAATAATAAAAGAAAATGCCATTTTCGGCTGAAAATTTTCGGTGGCCGAATATTCGGTGCATCCCTAATTTGTACATTAGAATAGCTGCACATATAAAAGATTTGTGTGGTGGCTGAGGGTGTCTCCGGACTATTGTCTTACCTGCGGGGTGACACATGGAGACACCAGCAGTCCGTCAGCACAGATGGCTGTAGGAGCATGTGGATCCACAACGATGCTGCACCAAACACGTGGCCCAAACTGCTCTCCTCTGTGTGCCAGGCGCCAATGGGACGTATAGGTGCCCTCCAATGTTGGAGCACAAAGTGCCACGCTGACCACACCCACCTGACCTGGCTGTAGTGTGGGTACTGCGACCTCCCGCCATCTTTCACCCGAGCCCACTGCCAGGTTTCCCCACATGAACTTCAACTGTGAACGAAATGGGACAAAATCAGGTTCATATTATTATTGTGTGCGTTTAGGAATTTGTGAGTGTCTGTTGAAGAGTCAAAGTGTACCTTGGTCTCAGAGTCCCAGCACACTCTGCCACTGTTCTTCATTTTCCAGTATTTAATGAACTTGGTCCCAGGACGCAGACGTGATCCATCAGGCAAGTTTTCATCCAGGAGCAGAGCTGTCATAGCTGGCACAGCCAGCGGGCATGGACGTTTAGGGCGACTGCAAGCAAGACAGTATAAATTAAATGGCATCTTATCATCACTAACTGCATTTTAAACTGATGTGATCAGTTCAGCCAATTAATATGGTGCGGTGTTATTTCTTTGTGGGACTGACATAGTTGAACTTTTCAAGAGAACAGCATTTTTATATTTATAAAAATGTGAGGGATTTTATTTAACTTTTTTTAGTACATTAAATGTATCAAATGTGACGGTGAAGACATTTACTATATATACTGTGTATATGTAATATATATATATATATATATATATATATATATATTCCAAAAAACATCTACTGACCCCAAACGAATAAAATAAAAGTTTTTAATTGCCATATTATTTATTAATAAATTATTACATGTAATTAATTCTTAATAAAAAGAACTCTCTGATATCAGTACAATAGATTATATTATTCTCGAACACCAGAAAAACATGTTATGCATCAGTTCTCACATTTGGGACAAAGCATCATGTCAGAAATTATTCTTCCAAAACAAAATAATAAAAGATTGTGTTCCACAGAAATAAATAACAGCATAGGGTGTCTGGGTGAACTATCTCTTTAATATGCTCTTCCTCAGGTGGTAATGGAGTGCAATGGAGTCTTACTCGGGGCTGTTTGCCTGTGTGGCGCGTGGCTGCAGCAGGACGGGTGAAGAGCTCCCTTCTCCGGCAGTGCTCCACTGCAGCCCTCTCCTCTCCATCCTCAGCTGCTTCCTGATCTCCTTCACCTCCGCCTTGAGCTGACGCTTCTCCGCTTTAAGACGCTGCTTCTCTGCCTTGCGAAAGCTCCGGTCACCCCTTCTGTAGAACCTTCAGAGAGAGCAAGAGAGAGAGAGAGAGAGAGCAAAACTTAGCCAATTCTGAACTTTAACAGCAAGACATCCCAAACAGCAGAGGACAAAGGCCCACCTGCTGTGGTCTGGTGCTGGGGAGCCGTGCTCAGGAATAGACAGGGGAGTTCTGGCTCTCACAAGGTTGTGGCTTGGATCATGTGAGAAGCTACAAGGCTCACACAGAGTGCAGGAGGTACACACACTGTGCAGAAAGAAACCGAACAAAATGAAACATACAAAGGGAAACAACAAAATGAAAGGTGCCCAATAAACCAGGCATCCAGTAATAAATTATATCTCTCATTCAATCATAATATGTGTTTCCCTTTGAAATGCACCACAGGAGCAGATATTTATATAGACATCCACCTCACAGAGATCTCTCTCACCTGCATTGGTATCCGCCGCCTGCGGTCTGGCCCCGGCAGCTGCTGCAGGCTGGAGCTGAACTTGGGGCTCCTGGCAGAGTGGATGAGGTGACCTCAGGAACCTGAACTTCTGGTCCCACTGGCTTATGGATGCAGCATTGTCCAGAGAACTCCCTACAAATCTTCTCTACTGCCTCCCTAACCACCTGATCCTTAAACTGTGGCAGTTATGGTATTTTTGAAAGAAGAAAAATGGAGAGACAAATGTTTCCTTAGCAATATTAGGATTTGCCTCCACTGCTAAAACTTTCAGTATGAAACTTAAATACTATGGCACAGGACAACATTTGTCAGTTTACAACGAAATGAAAGTAGCGACAGATCTTTTTTTCTGTATTGCGACATACATCTGAGAGAAACAGATTATAATACAAATGTTTTAAAAATTAGTAGGGTGTATATATAGGGTGTAAATACTTGGTTCTGTCTATTGGCTGTTGATTGGATGGAGGTATATCTGAATATGAGTTTGCAGTTGATTTTAAGAAAGGGCAGAAATGCCTACTTTAATGTCTTGTTTTTCATACCTTTTCCATATATGAAGTGAACCAAGCTGGAGGTGTCTTATCCTCTGCTTTCCCACCTTTGAGTTCATTTACAATTACCTTTAAAACAAAGGCAGGATATTAAAATAGAACATGTGACATACCAGTAACTAACTTAACAATAGTGAAAAATTGTGGTGATCAATCTGGACACTGTTAACAGATGTATATCACACTGCATGCAATATTATTTATAATATTATGCACCATTCTTAATAAATTGCAGTCTAGAATTTGAAACAACAATAGTGGCTACGTCTGTAATTAAGCAAAACCATTGGGTTATAAAATCTTACCAATCCTTCCTCTGGGACTGCGGCCTGAACTTTGCGACTCACCACTTGTGCCAAAGTAGGGCAGTGCTGAGGAGGCCTGAATCCCTTCTTGGGTTCTCCAACAGTACCAGGTTTCACTTGGCCCAAGCCCACCCCTGACCCTGGTGGTGGGCCCGGCCCTGGCACTGTGGCTCTATTGCCCCTTGTTTCATACACATTCATTTGTAGTCTGTTCCCCTGTCGTGCTGCACTCTACAATTCCAAACAACAGCAACTTACTTCTGTTGTAATCAAAATAAACTAAAAATATAATGTCTGTATAATGTTGTACATCTTTATTTATTGTATCGCATTTTAGAATTTTAATTAGGTTTGTGTTCATATATCAACATTTAAAGGGTTGCTGCGGCCCCCTGGTTGAGGACCGCTGCTCTAAATACATTATATGCAACAACAACAACAACAACAAAAACATTGAGAAATCAATAATTATTTACCTTCAGGGCTTCTTCATATTCCACTAAAAAGAGAAAACTAGTTCCAGTCAGTGTCTGTGCATTTACCTCTTCTTGATGATTTAAATATAAATGTATAATTATACACAGATTAAGACCTTTTACTTACATTGGCTGTTGATTGATACCTGGAACAAAGTCACACACAAACAAATATTAACTAACAATATTAATAATTCATTATGATGCATGTCAGATGTTTTCTTTGACAAAAGTAAAGTAATTAACATTGCAAATATGCACTTCATTCTCACCTCTTCGTTTTCCTCATCGAAATAAGTCAGTTGTAAATTACACAAGCCAAATGACCTCTTCACCTGAAAGGGGGAAGATATCAAGTCAACACAATGCCAGCTTTGCAATTGCAAATAATTTGATTGATTCTGATTGGCCAATCGTGACATAACGACCGTTATCCACGACAAGGCTAGGCTATAAACCGAACTCTCATCCGGGAACCCTTGTTATTCTACATTTGTTCTACACATCTCCGTCTCCACAAGTAAATGAATTTCAACTCAAATCATAATTTAATAATACTAATGTACTTAGTAGCATTGTAATAAGGGTCAACGTACAGTAGTACTGAAAACCCCCTCAGGGCGATAGGTATAACGTTACCCCGAATGCCCTATCGAGGTTTAAATTGCGATGGCGAAGGGCTGACTGTACATCTGTCCAAACTGACACGATTACACGGCCAGTCAATGTCGGATTCAAAACCTGAGCAGCATACCATTCTGGGTATCTACGCGGCTATCATGCTGTCTAGTAAGGGAGCTTATTAGGTTTTGAGATACAGTCAGTGAGTCAACATTAACCAAGAGTTTAGTGATGGGATATAAGTTACAGACGTGACATGCGTTCCCTTTCCTCACAGTGTACCAAAAACCTTGGTAATTATGGTCTAATTGGTGGAAGACCTGCGCACGTCAGGTACAATATTCTTTATTACATATAAATATGGCTGCTGTGTAATTCGTGAGCTTTCGGCAAAATGGTCGCTTGGCCCATTCTCTCTGATTAAGCGCTAGTCGAAGCAGCAAACGGAGTAGCGAATATCACGACAGACGTCTACACTAATCGCAAGAGCCAGGCATCGGATGACTTCTGGGAGAAAGGCTTTGCGGCATCAAGGTGAGTGTTCAGACTGACATCACCCCATCCTCCTCTGCTTACCATGGCCTCCATAGACTCCCAACTCTTCGTCTCTGAGCCAGACAGCAAGAAACTCTTCGCATTCCCTCGGAAATTCACCTTCAGGTTGATATAGAAGTCCATGGCGCTAGTATTATTTAAGGCGTTGCATAGGTGAAATCAGAAAAGCTTTGATGAGTTAGTGTGCCCTGTCTTCTAGATTTCTCTGATCAAAATGGTCCTTTTTGTTTACATCAGCGACGTAGACACGCCCACTGCATCAGCTGACAGGAAAATGCCTGACGTCATTCAAAGCGAATTGTAATGGGCATAGGTCAAACTTGTGTTAACGCGAAATATTTACATAAATGTACTTTCTAGGTCTGAAATGAGTTAGTTATTTTAAAAAGGATAGTTCCTTTCCAGGCTTCTGATTGGTCAATACAGAGTGATGGTAACAGCTATGACGTGAAACATATCTCTGTGTAGCAGCACCCATAGTTTTTTTTTGTTTTTGTTGCATAGCAACGCACGATCTACGTCAGGGAATATAATGCTTTTTAGTAGCATACCAATGTTTTTGCGTCGCTCTTTGTCAACAAGAATATTATGTGAGACTGAGAGATTAATTATGTGATCTATCCAGTTTATCTACCCCTTTGTAAAATATCTTGGGAACACTTTACAATAAGGTTAACATTAGTTAATCCAACAAGAACTAACCATGAACAACACCTCTGTTCAGCATAAGTTAATCTTTGTTAACGTTGGTGAATAAAAATACAGCTGTTCATGGTTTGTTCGTGTTAGTGCACAGTGCCTTAAAGGGATAGTTCACTCAAAAATGAAAATTCTGTCATCATTTACTCACCCTCAAGTTGTTCCAAACCTGTATGAGTTTCTTTGTTCTGCTGAACACAAAAGAAGACATTTAGAAGAATGTTTGTTAACAAAGCAGATAAAGCAACCATTGACTACCATAGTATTTTTTCCCCCCTACTATGGTAGTCAATGGTTGCTTTATCTGCTTGGTTACAAACATTCTTCAAAATATCTTCTTTTGTGTTCAGCAGAAAAAAGAAACTCATACAGGTTTGGAACAACTTGAGGGTGAGTAAATGAACACATAATTTTCATTTTTTGGTGAACTATACCTTTAACTAATGTTAACAAGATTTTAATAATGTATTAGTAAATGTTGAAATTAAAAAAGATAAATAAATGCTGTATAAGTGAAGTTCATTATTAGTTAATGTTAACTAATGTTAACTAATGAACCTTATTGTTAAGTGTTACCAATGTCTGCCTGTTTTTATTACTTTGTTGATCACTAATCAATTCAGTAATTCATTCATCTGATCAATTTAAGTAAATGTAGTATTACTCTGTGTCTGTATGCTTATTTTCCCATTTGTGTCTATTTTAGACTTTTCCTGAGGAAAAAAAAAAACAGAATTGTTTTCCAAGTAAATTCCGTGGAAGTAAATTCTCTGACCTGCAGAGGGCACCATTTCCATTGGCTCTTTGGTCGGATTTTTATGGATTTTTCTGATTGCACAATTTTGTGTTTTGTAAATGAATACATTTCAGATTCCTTTATTTGTCATTTTTATGCTCCACATTAAAACTAAATTGTGTTTCACACATCCATCTCTCAGTAATTAAATGCAAAACAATTGGTAAAAAGAAAAGGAAAAAATGTAATAAGAATACTAATAACTAAGCTGAAGTACACAGAATAGAATAAAATAGTTATAATTTTAAAAGATTTTTAAAGGAACAGTCTGTAGTGATTTTACTTTCATCCATCCAAGGACGCTAAGTATACTCACCAAAGGTGGACAAAGTACACAACTCTATTACTTGAGTAAAAGTAAAAGTACTACTGGTCAAATATTACTCTGTTACAAGTGAAAGTTCTAAAAACAGATTTTTACTTAAGTAAAACTGAAACACACTTTCTAAGTATGGCCATGGGTGCACACACTGTGCAGAGGAACCGTATTCTTTCATTTTGCTCTAAACTGATCAGTGTTCAAAAAATGTTGGGAAACTTCACATGACCCTATAAGAGTGATTACTGATAGGCTGTCTGCAAAAAAAAACAACAAAAAAACAAAACAAACCTTCTTTAAAAACCTTTTAAAGAAGGAAAAATATCACCCTCTGACTTTCAAAGCTGCTAGAGAAACGACTTTCGACTTTGAGGACCTTGATAGAAATGTAGTGGAGTAAAAAGTAAGATATTTGTCTTTCAAATGTAGTGAAGTTAAAATAATAAGTTTCCAGAAGAAATAATACTCAAGTAAAGTACAGATACTCAAAAAGTGTACTTAAGTACAGTACTAAAGTAAATGTACTTAGTTACTGTCCACCTCTGGTACTCACGTCACCACTGACGTTGTGATTTTTAGATCACCCGTCACTTAAGGTGTGGTTATGAGTACATCAGATGACCACCTTCCCACTCTCTTAGTTTGGGACACTAGTCAAGGTCTTTTACCTTGGCCCTATGAGAACACTCCAAACAGGAGGCTGTTCAATCATTTAGAATGAATGTAAAGTGGGGATAGTTGGTCAGCTGATTTATCTGAAAGATTGGTGAGATTTCTAACTTGTAGAGCCTCTTCTGTATTATGAGCACAAGGAAGACATAATTGTAATAAAATACATTTTATTAACAAAGATAAACAAGAATAACTAACACAACTACTAAATGAATACAATGAATGATAAAGGAATAAAGTGCATAAGATGGATGTGATTAAGTTGAGTGTCTGATGGTCTGGCTATGGAAGAGTTGCGTTATCTTATAAGATAAACTGTTGTTTCTCTGAAAATAAGGTGAAGAACCTTATTATGCATCAAACAAATAAACAAAAGATTATTTGTTATTAACTAGCATCATTGTTATTAACTATTTGTTATTAACTAGCATTAACTAGCACTATATGATTCAGTAAAATCATATACTGATAATATACATCAATGCCAAGGTCTCTAGAAAGAGGTTTGGTTAAGTGATATTTACGTTCCACGTAGTTGAGTAAGCAGTCCGATGGAGTGACTTCATCCACTGGTTGTGCTGGGTGACAATGCAGTGGGAAAAGGAGCTGGAATCCGTTTCAACAGTCTTGAACACGAAGATCTGTGGGATGCTGATCTCCTGGAGCACCAAAGGGTCCTAAATTCTGGAACACGCAGATGAGGCCCTGAAGTAGGTGCAGAAAGATCCTTAATCTGGAACACGCAGACGAAGGAACCTTGAAGCGAAGGTTTGCTCTCCTGTGCTTAACCTCGTTGCAAATGTCTCTGTGTGTCTTCTGCCTCTCTAGGTCAGACACTCAGGACTTGGTCAATCCGCTTTTGTCTCTCTGGCATGGAGACTCGGGACGTGCTGTAGTCGTCTCGCTGGACTAAAACTCTGAACGTGTTTGTTAATGTCTCTTTCCTCACAGGCTGGAGGCTCAGAACGTGGTCGTATCTGTTGCTGCCTCATAAACTCAGATCTTCGGATCTTTTGTTGTCTCTCTGGATGAACCAGAGGCTCAGAATGTTACGGTGTATCTGATATGTCTCATCCTTGGTGGACAGACTCAGAACTTGGTGAACTGTTTGTCTCTTTCGAGGAGAGGCCCAGAACAAGGAGTGTCTGTTGAAAGGGTAACTTTATCCCTTTCCGACAAGAAGGAGATTGCAATTTGGCGCTTCTCCATTCCAGTGTTGCGATTGGCTACTGGCATCAGAGAGGGCACACCCTTCTTTCCCCTGTGGAACTCATTTGCATATAGTTAGAAGTCTTTAAAGTGTATTTAAAGTTTACCAATGCATTTCTCACTTTCCAAACCACCATCAGAATACCCTTGGCAATATTCTAAACAAATAGACACCAACCATGATGGAAAAAGATTAAACTGTCATGCGTTCATTCATTTATGCATTAACAGCTGATTCTGTGTAAGATGTTGCATTACAAATAGCTGTCACTGAGAATACTTATTTCTCTGAATAAGTAATGGATGTGTGTAGTTTACATCAGTCTTAAGGTTCCCAAACATAGTTTCGAATGGATTTGGATGGATCATTGTGGTCTTTCTTTGTTTCACCAACTACTGCTGAGGTCCTAAGGAATTTTTATGGCAGTCACAGACCAGAGCCCCGTTTCCACAGAAATTACCCGGAACAATTTGTACCAGAACTTCTTTTACAGGAACTTTTTTCCCCCAGACCTGCTACTGTCTGCATTTCCACTGCGGTCTAAAGTACCGTGAAGATTAGGCAAATTAGTCCAGAGACGTGGGACTCCGCGCGGCTGCTCCTCCCAGTCAGCGACGGACAGTAATCATTTTTGTGCGACACTGTCTGCAACAATAACAAGTGTGGAGGAGATTCAAGCAGCACTGCTTTAGCTAGTTATGTGGTTTACTAATATGTCATTAACAAAACGGCGGAAAAGAGACGAGCACTGATACTAAAGCGTATTCTGAAAGCTCGTAAAGCTAGCAAACATTGACCGTGGGATTGCTGAGACAACGTGCGCCATCGGACAGAAAGAGCAAGACTGATATTTACTGAACGCAAAACGAACCTCGCAAGACTTCAAAAAATGGCGGTTGAAATAAAATGCTGCGTGAGCTCAACCGATCAGCATGTTCAGCGCCCAAGTCCCACCCCCGGAAGTTCCGTAACTTTGAAAAAGTACCACCTCTTTACCCGGAACTTCATTTAGACCCTGGTTCCTGCGTTCAAAACACACCAAATACCACCCCAAAGTTCCTAGTTCCTGGGGATAGTTGTGGTTGAAACGCAGCTCAGGATATTAGTCTCTATAGGTGAAGGGCAGAAACTGTATGTGGACCAATGAGAAGTCCTTTCCTTCCTGGGCTTGGTACCAGAGGTCTTCTTCTTGCCCTCGAAGAGGTGTCTGGCTGTTGTCCTAGTATCTTTATCTGATGGCGTTGGAGAGTTTGTTTGTGTTAGTCAACCAATATCCAATCAAAATGTAGCAAACCTTTGTCCACCTTGTTTATAGCCCGGCCATAAACTGGGCCCTGGAATGTGCTGTCCATTACAAGTCTCTTAAGTGCAGTTCAACACTCTCTGATTGAGAAGTCTGATAGCTGTGGGAAAGAAGCTGTTTAACAGCTGAGTCATCCTTGATATGATACTTCTGAATCTTTTACCGGACTGCAGAAGTGTGTGAACATGCCTTGAGAGAAATGAGTGGAGTCCTTTATGATGCCATTTGCTCTGCGCAAGCAGTGCTCTGTGTAGATGTCCTGCAGACGCGGCACCAATGATTTTTTTTCAGTGGTTCTCACTTCAGTTTATTTCTCTCCTCTACCAGGAAGAGATGCAGAAGCGAACCTTTGATGTAAGCCAAGACTTATCAGTGGGATGCACCTTGACAGTTTTTGTAATATCACCAATGCATTTGCCAATAAATCCCAACACAATCTCTGTATATTCCTCAAGCCCTATACAGTCCCCAGACATTGCTGCCTTCTTGAAGATGCACCTTTGCGTACACCCCATTGCAGCCCTGTAAAGGATGGAAATGCCTCCTGTGGCCACACTCTAATGTCCTTGACCACTTGTGGCTCTTGTCTCACTCTGGGCCTGTAGGCAGGCTTCATCAGGATAGTCAGGTGATCAGAACTGCCAATGTGAGATAAAGGGGCTGCAGTGTAAGCATTCTTGATATTTGTGTATAAATGATCCAGTGTATTATTCCCTCTTGTTGCACATGTAACATGCTGGAAGAAATAAGGTAGAACAGACTTTAGGTTAGCCTTGTTAAGGTCCCCAGCAACGATATGAACTGCATCAGGATGGGCAGTCTGTAACTGACTCAGAGTGTTATAAAGTTCTCCCATCGCCTGCTTTACAGTTCACATGGTATATAAGAAGGTCTGCATTTCACAATCATAAACTCCACATCAGGAGAACAGGATAGTGAATATAATTTTGCACTGATATTTTCTGTACTTTTTATGGCTGTATTTGTTGATGAACTCAGAACAGAGCCAATGAATATGCTTTTTTACCCAACAAGATATCCTGCTCTTTCCTGCTCCCCCTTGTGATAGAGGAAACAACACAGCCCATTGACAAAGAGTTCACACAAGAGATGTTTAGAGATGAATTCTAAACAATTGTGACGCAATCAGATACGTCTCAGGAAAGGTGACTCTGCGAAGCGGTTGGCACACAGAACATCTGAGCCTGTGAGTTTAACCTTAAGTCTGCTCGAGCTGCAAGTGGACAGTAATAGGCCTTCATAAAAAAAAGCATTGTTGTAGAAAGCCCTGGGGCATTAGAGCATGGAGTAATTAAGCTGCAAACAAAAAGCAGATTCAGGAAGAGAAATCTTTTCCTGCTGGCAATAAACAAGGAATTGTAAGGTCAGTGTGCTGACCACTATTCAGTTAATAATGTAAAACATATTCTAACTTCAACAGTCCCTACCTTGACTATGATTTAAAAAGAAATGTTTCCTGATTTCTACGTTTTATGAAGAGAAATAGTGTACAAATCTATCAGAAATCGATCAAGATTATCAAGGAATCTTAATTCTGTTCTACCACATTTGTGATTGAAATTTAAATGGACAAAGGTACTGTACCGTTTATCTGATAATTGTCAGAATAGGATCAAAGTAGACATGTTCAGTAGACATTTATGTAAAAAGGTGACCGTGCAAAAATGTAGTTGAAGTGAATTTCTCGGGGGAATCCTCTGGATTTATCTGCTTTTAAAAATCCTTAAAACAAGACTTATATTTTATGCTTTGCATTTGACAGTTGCTTTTATGAAGTACAGTGCATTTGTTACTACATTTTTGTCTTATCAGGATCTCCAATACCTGGGAATTTTGACCTTGGGGTTGTTATTACCATTCTAAAACCAAATTTAATGAGGTTTACTCACAAATAAGTAAGATGAGCTTTCAACGTTATCTTTAAAAGTTCTTCAATGTCTTGTTTTAGGAAGGTTTTGAGAAGGTGTAGGAACTCGGTTGGCAGATATCATAAATCAAATCTCATAAACGTTGCACACCTGTGTGTGATAGGTGCGTAGGAGAGCAGGACAAAAAAGTCCAATTATCAACCAATGCAAAAAGTCCCGCACACTATCAACTTGCAATTAAAAATGCTTTATTTTATCATTGTAACTTTTTGATCTTTCGATCTTCCTCAGGCATGAAACTTTCATTGACTCTCAACGACTTTTTGCATTGGTAGATATCATAAATCCAAAATACATACAAATACTATAGAAACGTACTACTTTATGAAAATTGTCTGCGTGAGAGCGTATTTGCATTATATTATTACCCTCCAATAAGGCAAACTCTGGAATGGTCGCATTCATTTTCTTTCTACACAAAGGCATTTCCTGTATCCTGTTTTCCAGCCATTCAAATGTGTTTCTAAGAACTACAGGCCAAATCAGAGCAATTATTGTTTAAAAAAGGGGCTTTTAAAAAAAGGGCAGGGTGGGGTGGGGCGTTTGGGGTGGCGGGGTATGACTTCTGCATTACTTACACCTTATCAAGAAATCTACTTATTTTCCTGAAGCACAAATGCTGCATACCTCAGAACTGTTGAGGAATTGTTCCTCCCCTCAATTGAAATGAAGTTAGATTAATTTGATGAAAATATGGAATGCTATACTGGCTCCACAAATATTTTAAGCAGTTACATTTTTAGATTCAGTTAACATTGCTTAGACACTTAGACTTTGTACCAATCTAGTGTTATATAAAATGCACCCTTTAACAGTTCATATTTTATTATCTGTTAATGTAAGGATTATCTCATTACTAGTATATTAGATTCTAGATATCTGTCAAAAGGCGTTTAAACAAAAATTTACTTCTGACATGCTTTAAAAAAAGGTGCAGATTAAATTTATAACGTTGCTGAAATATGGAAGAATGGCTAAATACGCACAAAGTGGGGCTATAACTTTATTAGGCTAATTGAAATACAACGCATTAAAAAAGTAACTGATATCAAATGAATAAACATAGGCTGATAGAATTATAACACTGGGTTGTGTGTGAACTTTAGGGGAGCACTCTATAGGGGTGTGGTTCTAAAACTTACTACCCTACTGTAGTATGAGATTAAGATCCATTCCGCACTCACGCTCGAGACAGTTGCCCTCAGACACGGTGGTCGCTACAATAATGAATTCTCTGTTAAAATACTTATTGATACTTCTGGGACTTATCTCAGTGATCATCAACATTGTGTTGATATGCTTCAATTCGAATAGGCTTCCGAAATGTATGTCCCAGCCGCAGGAATACCTACAAGTTAATCATTCAGATAAAAGTCTGGTTTTTGCGGACCTGACAGCAGAGGAGTACAAGTCTGTTCGCGACTATATGTGGGCACAACCAGACTTAAAGATCTCCAAATCGTTGACAGCAGAGCCCTCGGAGAATTTTATCTTTTTAATTGACCTCTCGCTCCCAAAGAAAGCTGATGTGCTGCGCTACTTGGATGCCAACGGACAGAAGCCCGCGCGCATAGCGAGCGTCGTGGTGTTTTTTGGCAAAAGCGGTCACCTGAAAGAATATGTGGTGGGACCGTTACCTGGTCCACTGCAGCATCGAGATGTTACTCAGGAGAAGTACAAAACGCCGACGTTGCCCTTCGCAGCCCGAACAGTGACAATTGGGGAGTATGTGCAGCTTTTCACACTGCTTCATCGAGTCTTCAAAAAACTTGAAAAACCTCTACACGAAAGTTTTGGTTATATCGCAAGAGAAAGGGAACTCCTGCCGTTTGAGGGTATGCCGAGGGGCATCAGACGTGGTCAACGCACGACCTGGATTTCTTTCTTTCGCGATTTCAGTGGCATGTACATCCATCCTGTGGGCTTCGAGATGCTGATCAACCACGAAAGCGCCAACACATCACAATGGACGATTGACAGGTTGTTGTACAACGGCCAGTATTTCGAAGGCATTGACGCTTTTATTAAAGCTTACGATGCGAACAAATTAAAAAAGATAGTCTACAAAGAAATCAAAAACTACGCCTCGCTGAAGCCGAGGGAAAAACCTTCTGGTTTAGGACCACAGCAGTATTATCTTAAAGGTAAACGTTTCAGCGTTAAAAACAACCAGGTGATTTATCTGGACTGGAGCTTTGCGTTTGGCTTGAGCTCTCTGACTGGGATGAGGGCGTTTGATATTCGTTTTAAAGGAGAAAGGATTGCGTACGAACTCAGCGTGCAAGAGGCGATGTCTGTCTACGGTTCTGTAACGCCTGGGATGATGCTCACGAAGTTCCTCGACTCCAGCATCGGAATCGGCCGCTTCGCTCACGAGCTCGTGCGTGGGATCGACTGTCCGTACGCGGCCACCTATGTAGACACGTACCGCTATATTGACACAAACATCACGCAGCGTTACAGAAACTCCATCTGCGTTTTTGAGCATGACATCGGGCGACCTCTGCGACGACACTTCTCAGATTTCTTTCATAATGGTTTCGGTGGGATGGCAAACAGCGCTCTGGTTTTCCGTACAATTACTGCTATAGGGAACTACGATTACGTGTGGGACTTCATTTTCTATCAAAGCGGCTCCGTGGAGGCGAGAGTTCACGCCACGGGCTACATATCATCCTCCTTTAAGGTTGATGGAAATCTGAAGTACGGGCACCAGGTTGCAGAGAATGTCCTTGGAAATATCCACACACATTTTATTAACTTTAAAGTGGACCTGGATATCTTAGGTAAGTGCATAACATAATAAATAATAAATACATAAAAAGTAGCTACATAAAATAATCGAGCACATTTAGTTGAGGGTTGCAATAACATAGAATCATATTTAATTACAGACACATGGATTGCATTTTATAAATGGTTATTACAAAACGCTATTGAACATTTAGAAAAAAGAAGAGGGAAAAAAAAACTATAGGTACTGTTTAATACATGTTGACATTTTTTTGTGACAACATGCCCCAATAGCGAGTTGTCACATTATAATGGTGGATTTGTAACAAAGGAACCAGCATATTATAGGCTTTTTAAGCAAACTTTAGGCACTAAAACAGTTCATTAAAAAATCTTAAAAGTACAAAAATATCAAACCTTTAGGCTAATAGTTGCAGGTAGCCTAACTTGCCCAATCTTGCATGATATGCATTTTAGATAAGATCCAAATTGTTGCTTTGATATATAAGCTGTCTTTTGTCTGTAAGTTGCTCATATTTACTGTGGGCATGAATAGATTAGAGCTAATTGTAAAATATGCAAAAGTCCTAGAAATGCCATGCGCACTTTTTGCTTGGCTTACAGCCAGGTGTTCCAAGATTTAAAGATGACAAATGAGTTATATTAATGATGTTTTCATTCATCAAGTTCTTAATCATAATCTGTTTTATTTAATGATCAAACATAATGGTACAACGATTTTTTTAATATGTATATCCCCTGGGACCCAGATTTTTTATTTATTTTATTATTATTATTATTTAGTATTTTTTCATGTCATTATTTTGTTTAGAGCATAAGAAACAAATGGGGGGAAAAAACATTTTTGAAAAATTATATTTTATTCATGTTATGATGTCCTCTGTAGTTGACACCAGGACTCAAATAAAATGACATGAAATAAAATGACATGAAATTGCATGTATAGGCAAAAACAATGGGATTTCTTTTTAATTCACCAATTTTTAGGTTTCAGGATTTTTCTAAAACAAACTTTGTTTAAAGATGACTCTGAACTATGTTATAAAAGATATGACGGAATGCATTGATATACCATTTTACTTTATGCAATATGTGGGTAAAATGGCCATGATTGGATTTTCCATTCCATACAATGTATCTATACACTGCGTCTAATTATCATATTAATGTATTCTTGGCGCAATGTAATGAAAATAGAAGTGTAATAATGGGAGGAATAATTGGCAACATTTTCATAATGATATCTAATATTTCAAAGGAATATTGATTTGTAATTTCTTTCCCCTTTCACTTGTTCTGTCTCCCAGAATGCCTGATAAACATGGTTTAAGTCCTGGCGCCACTACAGTGGACATTTATGAAAGCAATGCCCTGTTTTGTAACAGAAAGTCATATTTTGATTAGAAACCCCATGACATTTTCCTGTGATGTTGATTTATAACAAAAAAAATTGAAAATTAATCTGATTTAAATTATAATTACAAAATATTGACATTTTTCCATAAGAGTGCTAAACATTAATGTCAGCCATTTTTAAAGACCAAGAAGAAGTTGTTGTCCTGGTGAAACCTCCAAACATTTTGTATCCCTGCTATGACATGTGACATGTATGATGTCAGAGAAATTCACTAAAATATAATGTTTACTACAGTGGACAAAAGTCTATTCCTGGGTCCCAGGAGGATATATAAATAGAATGCTCATACTATCAAATGGAACCTAAATATTAATATTAAATGCCTAAATATATGTATATATCTTGCCCTAAATATATGATATAAAAAAAAAAGATAGTCAATTTATGGACAAATACAGATATTTTTTTCATTCATATTTTATTAAAGAACTTCATACAGGTCTGGAACAACATACAGGTGAGTAAATTATGACTCTTATTAAATTATATAGAATGTTTAATTTTTTTTTTTTTTTGGGGGGGGGCTTCTTTAAAAATCTCACAAAGGTCTACAGGTGTCTGGCTGCTGTAGCTTCCTGCATGTTGGTCATAATAAAACATATCTCACAGAGATATATAGAAACGTTAATTATGTTAATACCACAAGAATACTGTTGAAAGTTTAAGTTTAAAAACTTTTCTTTCTTTTTTGAAGGTGTGAAGAATATATTTCAGACTAAAGACATGGTATATGAGGAGGTGCCATTGCCATGGATGCCCTCAGAGAAAGCAAAGATACCGCAATTGGTGGAGCAGCAAATCAGGACAGAGAGAGAAGCAGCGATGCTCCATAGCGCCAAAACGCCCCGTTACCTTCATATAGCCAGTAATCAGACTAATCGCTGGGGCCACCAGCGCTCTTACAGGCTTCAGGTGGTGAGCTTTGCTGGAGATCACCTCCCTGAAAGTGAGTCTGTAGAGAGGTCCATGTCCTGGGCACGGTAAGGCCTTAGTGTCTTGAGTCATGCACACAATACTGAGACACATGCATATTTTAGAAGTGCTTTTTATAGCTTTAGCTTCTCTCACATTCACTTTCTTTCTTTTAGGTATAAAGTTGCTATAACCAAGCATAAAGATGAAGAGCAGACTAGTAGCAGTCTATACAATCAGAATTACATGTGGTCCCCATTTGTCGACTTCAGCAAATATATTGAAGATAATGAGGTGATCGACAATGAGGTAATAATGGACAGCTTCGTCGGAACAGGTTTATTTAGCAGATGTTTTTAATTGATTAAAATAATGACCTAATCTTTATTATGTCTTCTTAAGGACTTGGTAGCCTGGGTGACCGCTGGTTTCCTGCACATTCCGCATGCCGAAGACATCCCTAACACAGTTACAGTGGGCAATGGTGGTGGTGTCATCCTTAGACCGCATAACTATTTCAATGAAGATCCGTCCATCAACTCACCTGATGGAGTGTATTTTGGTCCGGACTCTGAGAGTGACTGTGAGTACAACAAAATGGCGTGTCTGGAAAAGGATCAATGCAGTTCCACACTGGAGCCGTTTACTTACCACGGCTTTGAAGGGGTCATGAAGTTTGAGTAAAGATCTTAATTCAGATATGTTTGCTGTTACAGTCTTGCTAAAACATTTGCAGAAGTATATTCTTCATACTCGCTTCACACTATAGTTGTTTTGTCAAGTTGTTTCCTGCTTTTGTAGCTGTTTTTGTAAATATTATGGATGTTCTCTCCATTTGCCTGTAGCAAACTTATTGTGCATGTGATGTGACCGATGACCATTTTTGGTGTTTGCCTAGTTGATGCTTCTTTTCTTTGATTTAATTTAGACTATTCAATTAGCATATCATATGCTGCCTTCCTTTCTTCTGGCAGTGTAGGGACATTTCCTAACAGTTTCTAAACTATTTCTAAAAAGAGATTTATACAAATGAAATAGACTGATAAAACACCTCACTAAGCTCACTTTTATTTTTATAAAAATGTTCATCCATGCAATAAAATTTAAAGGGTGTCTATATATTAGTTATTTTGGTCATTTTTTGTTCTCACAATCATCATGCTTTCATTTCTAAATGAAATAATAGTATACCAAGGTTGTAATTTCAACACCAAGTTCACACCAAAAACAATAACTATAACGATATGAGCATGTCCACATGTCAAGCACAGAAACTTACTTATGTTTTGAAAAGAATCATTTGCATCAAAGCAACTTACAAAAACTATTTACTCATAATCACACTCATATTAAATTTGTTATTTTTCTGTGGAATACAACAGGAAAGTTTTGAAAAATCTTCATGCAGGTGTTTTCCATTCAATAGTTCCAACAAGAACAAAAAACAACATAAAAACTTGTGAAAAAAATGTAAGTATTCAACTCATTCAAAGTCTACAGAATATGATCGCATTGAAGAACATACTGAAATATGTTGTTATTAACTGAAACCTTCAACAATTCAAATTACATATGCTGCAGGTTTGACATCGTGACAATGCGTTCAAGATACATACCCTGGGAATTTAACCTGTGACCTTAGCATTGCTATCTCCATGCTCTACCAGTGCAGCTGCAATCATTAATTTGCGCATTCTTTCTCCTTGGAATATTTGTTTGGCCTGTCTTCTCTTCTTGTAGGAGACTGTTCTGTTCTATTGAAGCAAAGCCTCAGATTCCTTATTAGCTATCAGCAGATACATATAAAACAGGCCTGGTTTTACAGCTGAACAGATAAGGAATCCAAAGGAATTAAGAGCATGACCTGTCAAAGGCTATAAATTATAAGAACTGACGTTGTACAAGAAACTACTTCCAGGAATAAGGATTATTTCGCTCCCAGCTGCTTATTATTTCAAGCTATATACATGCAAGTGAAGACTAATGTATGTATATATTAAACAAATTCCAAACCTTTTTTTCTCTCTTTCTGTCTCAAACAGAATCCCTCCCCCACTTATACATATACAGCTATTCTGTCAAAATCTCAGCAGTCAATGAATTCCAGATGGTACATTTGGAGAGCAAAAGCCGTGTCAGTTATGCAATGTTATCTTAGTTTATACATACTTTACTCTCTTCCTTTAGGTTACGACTCATGAGATACTGTATATGAACTCTATGAAGCCATCATTTAAAGGTCCCATTTTTTTGAAGCTTTGATTGTGTTTACAGTGTGCAATATAACATGTGTTCATGTTTCGCGTGTAAAAAAACACAGTATTTTTTCACACAATTTACTTATCTGTATACTGCTGTTTTCACTGTCCTCAAAACGGCTTGAAAGATTTCCCTGTTCTATGAAGTCCCTCCTTCAGAAACACGTAACGAGTTCTGATTGTGCCAGCGGTTCCCGTGTTGTGATTCGACAGCAGCTTAGGGCACGCAGAGCGCACGTTACCGGAAAGGTCACGCCTCTCACCATAACGGGGATGCATGCGCTCAATGATCTCTAAGTACAGCGTCCCTGGGAAAGCCAAACAAAGGTGACTTGACTCCGGGATGAAAATAACAGCGTCTCGACGACATGGCAACAAACAAACTATACGAACGCAACCGAACGCAACACTTCCTATTCTCCACGCGGGAGCAACAAGACCACGCCCCCCTTTCGCGTGTTCTTGTGGGCGGAGGTTAGTCGACAAACTGCTCTACTGACGTAATTAAAGCAGGAAATACCAGGATGTAGTCCTAACCAGCCGTTCGCTGTAGGCTTTGAAAGGGAACTTCTGTTAAATAAAATATCTCGCTTGGCATTGAACTTTGAGCTTTATAATTTTACAGGTATTATAAATGCTCTAACAGCAACATTACACACTAACTAAAGTTTGAAAAATGGGATCACGAAGAACAGGACCTTTAATATAAGTAAAGATTAATACTGTATTAAGTAAAGATCATGTTCCATGAAGATATTTTGTAAATACATATTTAAAAAAAACCTGTATATTAGTAATATGCATTGCTAAGGACTTAATTTGAACAACGCCGATTTTCTCAATATCTAGACTTTTTTGCACCCTCAGATTCCAGATTTTCAAATAGTTGTATCTCGGCCAAATATTGTCCTATCCTAACAAACCACAATGGAAAGCTTATTTATTCAGCTTCTCATAGAAATGTTTGTATAAACAATTATGGAACAAAAAATATACAACAGCAAAAATATAGACGGTAACATACAAAAATATTGAACTTTTGTTCTGGCTAAGAAATTCTCCATACCGCTTATCTTCTCTAAGGTCACAGGAGGCCCATGGAACACCCTGGATTTTTAAATTTCATCTAACAGTTGGGGGGTATAATAAACTCAATACATTTCTCAAGGGCAATTTTTGAAGTTGACACAAATAATACAGCAAAAATTGTCCTTGTAAGTAGCCTAGAAATCTAGACGCACCCTAGCGGCAGAAAATTTATTTTGCCGTGAGTGTAGTCTAGCAACTCTCGGTAGACCTGAGAGCTGGAAAAACCAAACTCTGGTCAGGCCAATCACATCGTGTGTAGAGTCGGTGGGCGGGCTTAACATAATGACGGCACGTCAAGGCAGAGTTATGGCGGTTCATTTTATCTGGCCAACAACACAAAGTAATAATTGTTTAAATATGAGTTATAGGTTCACCACGCGGTAATATAATTATTACATTATCTTGCTTCTTCCACATAGCATTGAGCAAAACCCCACATAGCGGTAGATCTACAAAATTAGCCTAATATCAGTTTGCACATATATAGGCTTATCGCTGTGTTAAATGTAGTGGGTGATTGACAACAAGCTACCAAAACAACAATCGCAACAACAATTGAGCCGCAGTGGACCAAAAGCAAGATAAGGGGGACTCAAAATGTTTCTAAACTTAAAAATGCGCTTTTGCCCTGTTTGCGTTTGTATTGTTTTACTACTTACACAATTATTTTAATTATATATAATTATATTATTTACAATACACAATGTCGTTTTAATAATGATATTTTGGGGGAGGGGGGGTCCTCCTGACCCCCTCGACCCCACCGGGATTTACACCTGAGTAAGGAGAACTGTGAAGTTTTGAGTTTGTAGTACTCAACATAAATATTTTGCTAAAACAAACTAATTCAGATTGTCAATTTGCTAACAATAGTATGGTATAGCACTAAAGGAGTACAGCAATTTAAAACATGTGACTTACCTGCTCTCAAACCAAGCAGCATGTGCCACTTGTCACCATGGTAACTCCAAAAAAACCCACATTAACAGAAATGATTCTAAATTAGCATAACAAAACATTAACTATCACTACTAAATCTCCCTTATCATTAATCTTGTACAAAAAAAACATTATATAACACTTAATTTTAGCATTTACTCTCCCTTTTGAGTGCAATGGGAAGCATGCTGGGAAATAAAAAAATCCCAGCCCAGTTTTAGTTCAACCTAAGTTAGACTAAATTAAAGGAAATTAGTTCATACAACTCAAAACAATGAAGTTCAATTTAGTTCAGTTCAGTTTACTTGAAGTATGTCAGTGCTGTGAACTTCTAAATACTCATAACACTCAAAACAATGAAACAGTTCAGTTTACTTGAAATATGTCAGTGCTGTGAACTTCTAAATACTCATAACAGTCAATTTAACTGAACTAATTTTTTTCATTTAAGTTTGTCCTACTCAAACCAATTAAGTATTATGAGTGTTAGGGTTTACAGTGCAGAGCTTGGCTATGAAATATTGTAATTCATTAATTGCATACATTTAAAATTTGCCCCAAACTGTACAACGCATTTGTGTAATAGTTATTTGACTCAACTCTTTATAGTTATAGTGAGAGCTGCAACCAAACCTACCTGTGTAACAACAAGCCCCTTCTCCCCTATAAGGTAAAAGAATGTATCTGTTCTGCAATCTCTCAGATTTAAACGACGTGTCTCACATGTCATTTCAAACAGTTACAAACAATAACAACAGTTTATTTCTAAGCAGACAAACTGGTGTTCTGAACAAACACTGAGACTATTTCATTAGAGTATCTGCTGTGTTTGTTACATGCTGGGGTGAACTCAAAGTGGACTGTCAGAGTGATAAATAAGGAGTTGCTGACAAAGAACAGACAGTTCTGTCATAGAGACCTGAAGAAAAACAAACAAATGTCATGGTTCTGTTATGGTACTCACACATACGACAGGGTTTAAAAAGGCCATTATAAATTGAATGTATGTTTTAACAAAAAGGGGGGAATATGAAATATGCTACTGGATTAATATTAGAGTTTAAATATTTTGTAGAACTTTTTTTCTATTGAAACAATCGCAGCTTTACATTTTTGTAATTTGCAAGTTAAATTTGTTCTTTCTTCTCTTCAGAAGACGGCCAATTGCACCATACAAAAGTTTAGCTCCAGATGTGCTTACATATTTTCAAGCTTTTACATGTTTTTCTTTGAGTAATTATATTTCTAGAACACTCCTTTAGTAGATCTAAAGTAGATTCTTTACATCATTCCCTGCCAATGAACTCTGCAGCTCCATCAATCTGTTTTCAAACTATAAACAATGTCACACACACACACACAAAAAGATTGGTATGGACTGTGGGAAACAGATTTATTTTCACAGCTTAGAAAAACAATGTAGTATTTGTAATTCAGTTAAGGGTAGCAAATAGCAGAAAGAATACTTTGGCACTGTAGATCATTTTTAAACGTTTTATTTGAAGATTTATCTGGCACACAATGCAAAATATTAAATAAATATTACTGCAATAATATTGCATTAAGACCTGATTCTACAGAGCATAGAATTAAAGGGTTAGTTCACCCAAAAATGAAAATTCTGTCATTAATTACTTACAATCCGAAGCTTCGAAGCGTTATGAATCAGTGAGTCGAATCATGATTCGGATCGCGTGTCAAACCGCCAAACTGCTGAAATCACGCGACTTTGGCGATACAAACTCACTGATTCTTAACGCTTCGAAGCTTCATGATGCATTGTTTTGAAATCGGTCATCGCTATATAAGCCGTTATTTAGGGGGGTTTTTTGCACAAAAACTATTCTCGTCAGTTCATAAAGTTATTGTAGAACCACTGTAGTGAGATGGAATTTGTAACGACGTCTTTAGTACATATTATGGGTCTTGAGAGTGTACAGTACATTGTACCAATGGAGGCCTTTCTGAGCCATCGGATTTCAACTAAAATATCTTCATTTGTGTTCCGAAGATGAACAAAGGTCTTACGGGTGTCGAACGACATGAGGGTAAGTAATTAATGACAGATTTTTCATTTTTGGGTGAACTAACCCTTTAACTCATCCAAGCTCTGCTGCGTTTCCCATAGTTTCACAGGAGGGAATGATAAGTGTTTGTGCATGTATTGCAAGAATTCCAAGAAATCCCAGAAAGAGTAATGTCTTCCATAGGTTCCAAAGGTTGCACAAGCTCTACAGCTGCTGCTCTAACTTTCTCAGCACTCCCAGTGGGAGTACAGATCACGATTGTCCTATCAGTTCAGTGGTGAATCATATGCAAAGGCTGCCTATGTAACCCTTCCTGTTCCAACCGCCCCCGCTCCAAGCGCTAAAGTGTCTCTTGAGATCAGAGGAGTGAGGTTTACTCACACGGCGACTACTAGCTGACCTCCGTTACACATAGACTCGGAAAAGAAAAAGTTAAATGAGAAACAATAATGTGAATTCAAATGTAATTTAAAATGATTCTAGATAATGAAAAAAACATTTTAGTTGCAAAAACATTATTTTAATTTCATGCTCGATGATGATATGCAAAACCACAAATAAGCAAACAAACTAAACATATTGTTTAAATGCTGTCACAATCAAATATGTATATTACCATGCAAAATATTACCACATAGAGTGAAAGCAAAGCAAGTACTTCTGACTAATGTTAAGAAAATAGCTGTTTCGTCTTGTTAGAATATAAAGAACCAGGCCAGATTGTCTGGATGAGTAACTTTCAGAAAGACTGTCTGAAAATTAATGAAAGAGATTAACATCTGAATCCACTCATACAATTATCACTCAGTCTCATATGAGACAACGTCCCACTGAGTGAATCAACTGAGAAAGGCTTCATTTGCATGTATTTACCTTGTCCCAAACTTCTCCCAAACTCCCGATCCCCTCTCCTGGGAGATCACTAAATCCAATAGATTTTGTGTATATTTCAATGTCAATTCTCACTATACAATATTGTTTGTGTTTGGTATCGTTTGAAATGTCTCAGTGCGAATGGTACAAAAATCTCATAAGCACAGAAATATACAAGAAGTTAATAAGAGTTTTTAGAGCTTAGAGGTATTTTACTTATGATGGTGGGTGTGGCTGTTGGAGCCATTTGGTTTCCTTTCAATCAAGCCAAATGGGAATTCGACTAAATTTAAATTCCCTTTGTTTTCATGTATTTCCATTTGAAACAGTTTTTGGTCTGGTCTGAGTTATTTAAAGCGATGCAGCAATGAGTTCAGGGCTGATACTGTAATAGAGTTGGCCCGTACCGCAGAGTGTATCGATATCTTATTCCTTGCTACAGAGTATTTGATTTTATGTACGAATTATCTTTGAATTGATTATGGAATTTGCATTATACATTTACCTGACTGTTAATAAAATTGTTACATTTTGATCCTTTCTGAATTACTCTGTAATTATTAACTATCTCAAGAACGGAGCTGCAACAAAAGGTTAAAACGGAATGATTAAATGAATGATTAACTATTACATATAAATGACCAAACAACCCATTGGCAATACTCTATCCTAAATTCGACAATATGATAAATGGGGTCAGATTAAAGATATATTAGTTTTAAATCCATTCTACCCAGCTGGAGACAAGAACGCACTTGCGACCTTCACCGCGGTTCGCTACCGATCCTTGGAGCGAATTCAGCGGCCTTACAGTCTCCTTAGCCATACCCTTGATCTACTCCCTTTTACATTTATGACCTTCTTTCTCACTGGAACATCTGCTTTATCAGACCAGCAAATACATAAAATCAATGTACAAAATTCAGGAGAACATGTGGTGGACAGCATACAGTATTTATTTTCAAAGCTGAATGCCCACAGGAACTGACCATTGTTTTTTTGGTTACACTCTGTTTCGGGGGGAAAGACTTCAGAGACTTTGGACATGACCCGGTGGCGTGTGATTGTGCAGCCCTTTGTTGAACTGAGCACTTCCTGTATGTCTTCCTGGGTATGGGAGCTCCATTAGGTTCGTTTGAACAAAACTGTTGACTGCAGTAGATGTAAAATGCATGTTTTACAGCAGAAATCAAAATGCATGAAGGCAACACAAATGAGCCATTTTATTATGTTAGTACAATGTCCATCAGAACCATACTGTATATGTTGTACATTGACTAGGCTAATAGGTCTCCGTAGAGATGGCATCTGTAAACATTGTGGAGCTCTTAACACCCTGCAGGTAGTGT
Organism: Gobio gobio; assembly: GCF_949357685.1. NCBI lineage: Eukaryota > Metazoa > Chordata > Actinopteri > Cypriniformes > Gobionidae > Gobio > Gobio gobio. Next base: position 53,129,483 of record NC_137097.1, on the reverse strand, counting down.
TCTTGTTTACAGTCTGCTCTGGACATGTTCCATCTTTGTTTTTCCACATGGTTGAGTAGTTTTAGCAACTGCTCTCAGAAGTTCTATGGAAAATTTGCCATCTCACAAAGTCGTGAGTCTTCGCACGAACAGGCCTCCTTGCTGGGAATTAGCCATCATGTCAAGTCAAGGTAAACAATGTCACGTGAAAGTCAAACTCTAATAACATACTGCTGGTTGTTCTTCATTTGATGGCCACACAAGTGAACCAGAACTGACCTACGGTACACACATTAGCACATAGCACATCATTTCCCCCTACATTTCAATACAAAACACATGAAATATTGCATATTCACTACCGTTTAAAAGTTTGGGGTCAGTCTGTTTTTCTGTTGTTTGTTTTTGGGGGGAAAAAATTACGCTTTTATTCAGCAAGGATGCATAAAATAGCTCAAAAGAGACGTTAAAGATGTCTGTTTCAAATACATGATATTCTTTTGAATTTTCTTTCATCAAAGACTCCTGAGAAAATGTATCACTGTTTCTGTTTTAAGAAACAACTGTTTATTACATTGGTAATAATAATGATAAAAATATTTCAAGAAAAAACGCATAATAGAGTTATTTCTGAATGATCATGTGTTTCTGAAGACTAGATTTCAGCATCTAATTTAACACTGGGATAAATTACTTTTTAATTTGTTTAATGTTCATTGTTTTGGTGAGCATATTCAAAAACATTAAACAAATCTTACAGACCCCAACCTTTATATGTAACTTGTATACACGTATTATTTTGTAGTAACAAAACAACCACAGAGGACAAAGAGTCAGGAGCCCTATACGTGTCCATGGACATGAATGTCATCACCTCATTCCACTAGCGAGTGTCTTTCTCGTAATTGAGAGCTAAATTTAGCGCCCAAACCCTGCCACTTTACACACATGCACAACACAGGCCCCCTTTAATGACCGGCGTTTAATGTTTGGAGACAATTTTTCCTCTATTTACTCCAGAGAGTCCAAAGCTCAGGTGGTGCCCAGTGACCAGGCAACTAAGAGGATGGATAAAAGGAGCAGACTGACTTCATGCAGCTCGTCGCTGGGATGACATTCTGGATTCAAGTCACTGAAAACAAGATGATGAGATTTTACAAATAGTGACATGTGCCCGCTGAGACTGACAACGTTCTCCAAAGACTGAGAATGAAGATCCACAATACTTTTGTTTTATAGCAGACCGACAGTAGTAATGGAAGTTTTGTATGGATATGGGATAAGCAGTACGTTATACCTGCAGACGCATTATGGGCATGCCCAAAACTGGTTTACGTTTGTGTCTACTGTGGCAGACCTGCGTACAACCTTTTTGTTCTTTTTTCCAATCTGGTTCCACCTACAATCAGCAGTAGGAGTGAAGCTGGTCTGGGTTGCTGTTGTGGGAGACTGGCTCAACTTAGTCCTCAAGTGGTAAGTGTTAAATGTTTTGGTTTCTGTAGATATCCAGGAATACCCTTTTAGAATATGTTAAATGGAAAACAAATTGCTTGATTGAAATGATTACAAATAAAGCAGTCTCTCAATATTGAACATCTGTTTGTAATGTAATGAATTCATTTTCTTCTAATCGTATCTATTTATAAAATCATTAAATAGGCTCATGTTTGGCGAGCGTCCTTATTGGTGGGTTAAAGAAACTTTTTATTATGGCAACTTAACTCTACCACAAATCAAACAGTTCCCCATGACCTGCGAGACTGGCCCTGGTGAGTGTCTCCTGATGGTTCTCATTTTATAGACCAACATAAATCAAAAGCAGATTTCACAGCGGTTTCTGTCCGCTCTTCTAGGAAGTCCCTCTGGCCATGCGATGGGAGCTGCAGGGGTTTACTACGCCATGATCACATCACTGCTGCCGATTTTGCAGGGATGTGACCCCCTTAAAAGATGGTGAGGAATTCTTCTCTGTTTATCTTCCTTCCTCCTTTTGATAAAGTACTCAGTAAAACTTAATGTATACCAGATTAACAGCATATTTTTCTATTGAGATAAAGAGGAAGGAAAGTAAATCTGAGGACTTTTTCTGGAGACTAGCACAACATTTCACAATCTACAGTATCTTCCCTGGCTTCCAGTCAGATGGAAATACCTCTTTAGCTTGAAAACTCATTTATCTCAGCAGCTGTTTTTTATATATTGCAAATGTGCAGTTCATTTTGATTAGACAATGGGCCCATTACTCGCACAAAGATATACATTTTTGAAGAATAATCATGTTCGTCATGTCAGTGTTTTGATGTTTAATATTAATAATACACGTTCTTCGTCCTTTGCATTTGTGCCATTAGGTGCTTGCAGGGTCTTCTTTGGGCTCTTTTCTGGGCTGTGCAGGTGTGTGTCAGTCTTTCTCGAGTCTTCATTGCAGCTCATTTCCCACACCAGGTCTTTGCTGGAGTTGTTTCGGGTCAGTTTCAAAATGTGTTGCACATTTTTAATATTAGCCTGCCTAATACAAGACCTCTTCCTTCTCTTGGTTTCAGCATACAGTCTCTTAAGTGGTTGTTCACTTTCACTATACAGGAATTGCAGTGGCCAAGGCTTTTAATAGAGTGTCCTGGATCTATTCAGCGAGCTTGAAGGGTTATGTGCAAACCATCCTCTGTCTAGTGTTTGTTGCGCTGGGGACTTATGCTCTGTTGGATGCTGCTTCAATAGACCCCTGCTGGAGCATAATGAAGGCACGGAAGTGGTGCATTCAGTCTGAATGGGTCCATCTGGACACCACACCTTTCGCTGGCCTCCTCCGCAACACCGGGGCCCTGTTCGGCCTAGGGCTGAGCCTCCATTTGCCTATTCACGGTGACCTGGAAAAAAACAAGAGCTGTGGAAACAGCGCCATTTACAGACTGACCTGTACAGCAGCAACACTGCCACTCCTGAGCCTCTTAGACTCATTCAGACCACCGACTAGCACTCATGCTCTCTTCTATGTGCTGTCTTTCTGTAAGAGCGCCACTGTGCCTCTAACTACAATAAGTTTTGTACCTTACTGTATTAGCACATTAGCAAAAGTATACCACAGAATGAAAGCATAATAAACTTTTTTTTATATATATAATTAAGTCTTTACCATTTTCCTCACTTTGCCTGTTTTGTATTATTCTAGAAAACAAAATATTACTTGATATGCTTTTAGTTTAATGTATAGAAATTAAGCAGAGATATCACCATGAATATCCTACTTATAATATATAATTAAATAGTATATAATTAACATAAATGTCACGAAGGAAAGAGATCAAAGGGCTATATCTGTAACTAAACAATTTTCAGTCAAAATGTGTATGTACAATTATTATACAGTATATCAGGCTACATATTCAACAATCGTTTGATATGTTGTTTGTGCCTACTTTTTATATTTTCACTCACATGAATTATTTTGTGTTTTATAATTGTTTTACCCTTTAAATGTAGCTTATTATAGGCAAGTGTATTAAAGTGTATTAAAATTGATGTCCAGTTCCAGAAACTTTTAGAAAATCAAACTCAACGATGAAAAACCATAAATACTGAATGTCTTCATCGGTTACATTACGACTAGGTATCGCCATCAAGTGTATTACAGAGGAACTGCACAACTGTAAGACAGCACTTTTCTTTGTTTTTACTTGATACACCTTTATAATCCGTTTAAAAAATGGAACAACTAAAAATAAATCGTCCATGTCTATTAAAAAACAGTTAATTCCTCGTGTTTGTCATTTTCCGTGAGACCTTTACATTAGAATTTTTTACCGGAAGTGGAGAGTGTAAACAACAGACGCGCGCAGTCATGACCTGTGACTGTCAGTGATGAAACATTGTTTCCTTATACCTAATTAATGTTTCCCCTACTTCCACTGGAATGCACGACTTATGCGGCCAAGACAAGTTTATTCGGTCAAAGAAATCAAGCACCACATTAAACCGTGTGCATCGGCTGCAGTGAGGAAGAGTCGCGGAGAAGCGCAATGCCTCGGCGGAAGGTATGACTTGAGTCCTGCAGGCCAGCTGCTGCGTACATGCTTACTTAGCCCTCGCATCACTCACCTGTGTGTGTGTTCATGTGTAATCGGCTCCTTTCAGACTTACACGAGACCCAGAAGTTTACATGGGCGCCTTAGAAAACGACTGTCATCTTTTTCTAGTTCATTTGTTTGTGTGGGGAATGTGGTAACGTTAGCCAAAACTATTAAGTTTAGGCTCGAAATGTACCAGTTAATTGAAACGTATCTGTGTGATTACATAATACGATGTTTCCCACCTTTAAAAGCACAAACACTTAATAAAAATACAAAATAAAGGTTTATATATTTTAAGCTTAATATCAATAAAATACAGTCACACATAATTGATATGTGTTGTACCATCAGTTCAGAGCAATATTACTGATTTGACTGCAATGACGCTATTGAATGAGAATTGAACTGAGCTGGACGATGACATCACTGTTTTCTGCAGAACTGCTTTATAGATGAAATTAACTGATTTAAAAATATGATGATGTTTACAACTGAACTGAATCAACACTGAACTTACTTCAGCTGAACAACAGCCGAAAATGCATTGTTTTCCTGTTATCACTGTAAAGTTGCTTTGAAACAATCTGTATTGTATAAAGTGCAATATAAATAAAGGTGACTTAACTTGACTTGACTTGACTTAAAACTAGCATCAGAGCCCATGGCTTTTGGTTCATTGTACTCCCATCTTCATATTAATCTACTTAAAATATTTGAATTCTGTCACGCCAGGGACCCCAGTGTAAAAAAGCCCAGTAACACTTTATTAGTATAGTTTTCTGTTATTGAAGATAATATAATAAAGTTAATATTCTCAAGTTTTATTAAAGGGTTAGTTTGCCCAAAAATGAAAATAATGTAATTTATTACTCACCCTCATGCCGTTCCACACCCGTAAGACACAAATTAAGATATTTCTGTTGAAATCTGAAGGCTATATAATATTATACGCTATACAGGGAGTGCAGAATTATTAGGCACATTGATTTTCTGATCATATTTTTTTTCCAGGCACATTTGACCAATTCCAAACCACAGTAATCCTAATATCTACTATTGATTTAGTATTTAATAATGTATAAGTGATATATAATTGTTCATGAAGGCTGGAAATGAAAATCACCTTATATTCAGGTGTGCAGAATTATTAGGCATGTTTTCTTTTACAGATAAATTGAGCCAAAAAAGAGATTTAACTCAGACTGAAAAGTCAAAAAGTATTAAATGCCCATGAGAAGGATGCAATACTAATGCAATACTAGACATTGCAGTTAAGGCATGACCATTGGACAGTGAAATGCTTGTTGGGTCAGCAGGATCTGACAAAAACATGTGGTGAAGAAAAGACACCTGTTAACTGCAAAAGAATTAAGAATTAAGGTGAAGAATTAAGGGTGAAACCATCAGGAACCCTTTAGTCTCCAGCGCCACCATTTTCCAAAGCTGCAACCTACCTGGAGTCTCCAGAAGTGCAAGGTGTCAGGATCTCAGAGACTTCAGTTAGGTAAAGAATCCTAAAAAATGACCCCCACTAGATAAGAATCATAAGCTGAAGTGTTGTAAAATACATGAAGCCTGCTTTTCTATAGGCTTTATAGGTTTTATAGGTTGAGAGTGACTCTTGAAGGACCAGCACCACATCCTCTAGTACCACTGTTTGAAGAATTCATCTTCCAGAATCTGGCAGTACGTTTTGGGAGTTCATTTTAGTCCATCCTGAAGTCCGTTTTGCAGAGATGGACTAAAAATGAACTCCCAAAACGTACTGCCAGATTCTGGAAGATGAATTCTTCAAACAGTGGTACTAGAGGATGTGGTGCTGGTCCTTCAAGAGTCACTCTCAACCTATCTGTCCATAAAGCCTATAAAAAAACCTTCTTCATGTATTTTACAACACTTCAGCTTATGATTCTTATTTAGTGGGGGTCATTTTTTAGGATTCTTTACCTAACTGAAGTCTCTGAGATCCTGACACCTTGCACTTCTGGAGACTCCAGGTAGGTTGCAGCTCTGGAAAATGGTGGCGCTGGAGACTAAAGGCTTCCTGATGGTTTCACCCTTAATTCTTCACCTTAATTCTTAATTCTTTTGCAGTTAACAGGTGTCTTTTCTCCGCCACATGTTTTTGTCAGATCCTGCTGACCCAACGAGCATTTCACTGTCCAATGGTCATGCCTTAACTGCAATGTCTAGTATTGCATTAGTATTGCATCCTTCTCATGGGCATTTAATACTTTTTGACTTTTCAGTCTGAGTTAAATCTCTTTTTTGGCTCAATTTATTTGTAAAAGAAAACATGCCTAATAATTCTGCACACCTGAATATAAGGTGATTTTCATTTCCAGCCTTCATGAACAATTATATATCACTTATACATTATTAAATACTAAATCAATAGTAGTTATTAGGATTACTGTGGTTTGGAATTGGTCAAATGTGCCTGGAAAAAAAATATGATCAGAAAATCAACGTGCCTAATAATTCTGCACTCCCTGTATATCGTTTTTATATATATATATATATATATATATATATATATATATATATATGATAATATTATAAGTGCACCAAAAAAAACGAAATAACGACTTATAGTGATAGCAGATTTCAAAACACTGCTTCATGAAGCTTCGGAGTGTATCGAATCAGTGAGTCGATTCAGTGGTTCGGATCACCAAAGTCACGTGATTTCAGCAGTTTGGCGGTTTGACACATGATCTGAATCATGATTCGACTCGCTGATTCGATACACTCCGAAGCTTCACAAAGCAGTGTTTTGAAATCGGTTATCACTATATAAGTCGTTATTTAGTTTTTTGGCGCACCAAAAATATTATCGTCGCTTTATATCCATTATATTTCAACCACTGTACTCACATGGACCGATTTAAATATGTTTTTAGTACATTAATGGATTTTGAGAGTGTAAATTGTTTTGCTCCCTGTGGAGGCCTCACTAAGCCATCGGATTTCAACAAAAATATATTAATTTGTGTTCCGAAGATGAACGGAGGTCTTACAGGTGTGTAACGGCATGACGGTGAGTAATAAATTACGTTTTTTTTTTTTTTTTCATTTTTGGGTGAACTAACCCTTTAAGAATATGAACATATAATGCAGATCATTAGGTAAGAATGAATGGACTCCTTGGAGTACTACCTTCTGGGACCCCTGGTTGAATTAAATTGAGAAACTCACCAGGGTCATTTTCACAGGTCAATTGGAACTCTTTGATTATTTGTTACAGTTAACCCTTTTTATTCGTTTCCCTAATTAACAGAAGCATTCATTTTTAAGTGCTTGTCGTCCTTTTAAAGGTCATTTATCTCATTTGAATCAGTGTCGGTATAACAATAAAAAAGATCACATTTGTATTCAGTGACCAAAAGGTTTTTGATGTTTCTGACTCTTAGAGAAATGCGGGCAGTAGCTCTGAAGGTACAGAGGATTCCGATTTCTCCGCTGAGCACACAGACAGCTCAGAGAGTGACACCCACACGGTTAGAAACACCCGCCTCACTCGATCCTCTCTGAGACTCAGTCGCAACTCACAAGGTAGGACACGAGACGCTGTGCTGATACGAGAAGGCATTGCTATATATGACTTACTAAGAGCTCTTCTGTTAAAATTATGATTTACTTTGTCATTAGGCTGTAGGAAGTATGAAATTATCGTGTGATTTTTACTTCCCCAAAATGAAATAAAAATTGTAATCTTGCACCAATAGGTGATGGGTTGATAAGTAGAACGCTTGATGGGTGGAGAACAAAAAAGAAAAGAATGAACGAACAAACCTGAGAGCTTTGTTTCTAGATTCCAGTCCTGTGGGGAATCCTTCTGCCCCGGTTTCAGAGGACGTGTTGAACTATTCCACCCGTCGTGTGACTCGTAGTCAACAGCAGGGGGTGACAGTCTCGCCCAAGAAATACCCCTTGCGGCAGAGTCGCTCTTCTGGCTCAGACACGGAGCAGCATGGGGAAATCTCAGAGAGGGGTAGGAGGAGAAAACCGCATGGTTCTTCACTCATGCCTTCCCTCATTTGAGTATCTCCATGCTCAGCTCACATGCTCACATGTGCTTCTCTTCATTTGTTCATTTTTATTATTATTTTTTATTATGACAAGTCACAGAGTTCATACAACATGTTAACTTCACACAACATTAGCTTTCTCATGAGTTTTCAAAAGTTGGGGGTCAGTTAGATTACATTTTTATTCAAAATAAATTAATACTTTTATTTGGCAAGGATGAATTACAAATTGATCAGAAGTGACATTTATAATGTTTACAAAAGATTTATATTTCAACTAAATGCTGTTCTATCGAAGCTTCATCAAAGAATCCTGAAAAATGTATCACGGTTTCCACAAAAATATTAAGTAGTGCAAATATTTTGATATCATTTGATAATTGATCATATCAACGATGATAATAATAAGAAATTTTTCTTGGGCAGCATATCATCATATTAGACTGATTTTTGAAGGATCATGTGACACTGAAGACTCGAGTAATGATGCTGAAAATTCAGCTTTTACATCACAGTAATAAATTACATTTTTTTTTTAAATTCACATAGAAAACCATTATTCTAAATTGTAATATTTCACAATATTCCTGTTTTTACTGTATTTTTAATCAAACAATTAAAGCCTTTATAAGCCATGAGAGGCTTCTTTCAAAAAAATTACAAATCTTAGCGACCCCAGACTTTTGAACAGTAGTTTATTTTCATAATTCTTTAAGCTGTGCAAATTTAATCATTTAAAGTAATGCATTGGACTTGCTTTATATCTCATTTCATGTTATTCTGTGGCTTTTGCCTACTTTTTCTGTTGTCATTTGCTATAATTTGAATTCATATGCACCACTCTCCATTTGTTTAATTTTGTTAACTAATAAATAAACAAACAAATGAACTAAAAACGTTGGCTCAAACATCAATAGAACTACCCTATGTTGCATTCCAAAGACATCTTGCTTTTTGAAATTAGTTAAATTTGACTGGAGAAAGTTAAAAAAAAATTGTAAACTTGTCTTTTTGCTAATATTGTCATTAAAATTATGCTAGGACAACAACAATCAACATTTTATAATTATTAAATCCAGTTATAACAAGATTGATCATTATATATTGATACATTTTTATATGGTAGATTACTGATAAATATGATTGATATAGTAATCCCAACTTTCAAGAGATGTGGTTAGCTGTACCTTCACTTTAACCTCCTCTTGTGATGGTATTGTTTTATTCTCCCTTTCCTCTGTAGTTGGTTACACGGTTATTGCAGTTTTCATTTATATTTCATTTTCATGTAATGATTAGAATATACCTCATCACATTCCTAGACTTTATACGGTCTGGTTTTCTGTTGTGTTGGTCATCCAGACATTAAGCAAAGCGCAGACCATGACGAGTCCCCACCCAGGACGCCCACAGGCAACGCTCCTTCCTCTGAGTCTGACATTGACATGTCCAGCCCAAATGTGTCTCATGATGAGAGCCTGGCAAAGGAACTGTCACTGAAAGAATCCGGCCTTGCACACCGACCCAAAAGACGGCGCTTTCATGAGAGCTACAACTTTAACATGAAGTGCCCCACACCTGGTTGTAATTCACTTGGTAATTGCATTCCAGGTCCTCTATTTTAATTTTTAAGAATATTTACAATACCATTCAAACGTTTGGGGTCGAAGTTATTTTTTAAAAAGTTTATTTAAATAAATCTGTAATGCTCACCGAGGCTGCATTTATTTGATCCAAACTACAGTAATAACAGGAGTATTGTGAAATAATTTACAATTTGAAATAACTTTTAATATATTTTAAAATGTAATTTATTACTGTGATGTAAACGCTGAATTTTCAGCATCATTACTCCAGTCTTCAGTGTCACGTGATCCTTCAGAAATCATTCTTATATGATGATTTGCAGCTCAAGAAACATTTATTATTATAATCATCAGTGTGGAAAACAATGATGCTTGATATGTTTGTGGAAACTGTGATACTTTTTTTTTCAGGATTCTCTGATGCATTTTTTTAAATAGAAAACTTTTTTAACATTATACATGTGTTTACTGTCTATTTTGATCAGTCTAATGTGTCCTTGCTGAATAAAAGTATTATTTAAAATAATAGAAAAATCTTACCGACTCCAAACTTTTGAACGGTAGTGTATTTGTGTTATTCATTTGTGTATTAATAGTGGTTCTATTTTTTATGTTTTGTGTATGGACTTTTTTAATGCAGTATTTAAACACTCAAATATTTAAATTCAACCTCTTTCAGGGCATTTGACAGGGAAACATGAAAGGCACTTTTCAATATCTGGATGTCCACTGTACCACAACCTTTCAGCAGACGAGTGTAAGGTAAGGGTTATTGCTATCTTTTGGACTAAACCTTTAGCCAGTTTATATTTTGCTGAAGCCTAAAAATCAAACATTTTACTCAGGTGAAGGCAAGCTCTCGAGACAAACATGTGGAGGAGAGGATGCTGTCACAGCGGCAGGATGAAAACCGTCATTCCACTCGGCAACAGGTAAAGCAGCACACCAAGTATTTAATGTCCTCACTCGTGAACCGGTATGTGCCCTAGTAATGATCCCCATTGTATGCAGTCTTTAAGAGCTAATTTCAGGTTTTATGGGCTGTGAATTTTACATGTTAATGAAATAGTTTCTAGCACTCACATTCTCTGAGTTTACCGCCCCTTCAGGCCCAGTCAGAGAGACATCTGCGCTATAAGGAAAAGGTGACAGAGATGAGGAGGAAGAGAAACTCTGTTTCACAAAAAGACAAGTACATGGTGGGTGTCACATGCTCCATATATGAAGAAAGAATGATGACATCCCTTAGCAAATGCATGTATGAATCTCTGAGCTTTTGTTTGACTTTCCAGGAGCACAGACCGTCCCATGGCAGCAGTCGTGAGCCTCTGCTGGAGAACATCACAAGTGACTATGACCTGGATCTGTTTAGAAAAGCCCAGGCATGTGCTTCGGATGATCTTGTAAGAGAGAAGACCCATTACATTTTCGCCCTCTTGTTTTCTCCTCTCCCCTCTCATTTTCTGTAAAGATCGCAGGTGGGATGAGCCTTCGCACCACTGAATTCTGGGATATGCAATGGGCCCATGCTGGACTCTCTTCCACTGTAGCCTCCACACTGCTGCCATTCTCTCATCTGTAGCATGGAGTGTCACTCAAAGTTTTAGGACCCAATACTTTACCTGTCCTGCCAAGAATTAAATCCAAAAATAAAAATCCTGTCATTTTCAAACCACCATGACATTTCAAACCTGTATGGTGTTATATTTTAAAGCTTGACTGAAAAAAAAAATAATTTAGAACAACAAGAAGGTGTGTAACTAATGACAAAATTGTTATTTTTGGTCGAACTGTTCCTTTAAGAGAAAATAATAATCTTAACTTGAGTTGACATTACATGCACCTTCTTATTTTCTCCTGCTGATTTCTATCATAACTTTAATTTCTACATTGCCTTCTGTTTATTAATTAGGACAGTCTCTGAAAAGGCACACTTCCGTTCACAAGTTTATGGGTTGGTACTATTAAAAGTTATTAAAAGAAGTTTTTTATGCTCACCAAGGCTGATCTTGGTGATCTGATTTAAAAAATAAATTAAAAAACAGCAAAACAATCATATATTATTGCAATTTAAAATAACTTTTTTTTTTATTTATTTATATGTATTTTAAAATGTAATTTATTTATCTGATGCAAAGCTGAATTTTCAGCATCATCATTACTCCAGTCATCAGTGTCACGTGATCCTTCAGAAATCATCCTAATATAATTTGAGGCTCAAGAAACATGAAACATTTATTATTATTATTATTAATAATATTTAAAACAGTTGTGCTGCTTAATATTTTTGTGGAAACTGTAATACATTTTTTCAGGATGCTTTGATTAATACAAAAGTTCAAAAGAACTTTAAAACAGCATTTAGTTGAAATCGAAATCTTTTATAACAATGTAAATGTTTTTTACTGTCACTTCTGATTGATTGAATGCATCCTTGCTGAATAAAAGTATTAATTTCTTTCTTTAAAAAAAAATCCCAAGCTTTTGAACGGTAGTGCATATCTCGACGTGTCCTTAACCTCCTCATTCACATGCAAATTTTCTGTGGTAGGCCTCAGGGTTTTTCCATCTAACTCGGTGTGGTCATTCGCTCTAGTCAGACCTGTGCTTCTCTCACCCTTCATTGGTCCTTGCAGGAAAAACTCCGGCTCGAGGGGCAGGTCACAGAGGGCGGCAACATGATAAAGGCCATTGTGTTCGGCCGCTACGAGTTGGACACCTGGTACCACTCGCCGTACCCAGAAGAGTACGCCCGCCTCGGGCGTCTCTACATGTGCGAGTTCTGCCTAAAATACATGAAGAGTCAGACTATTCTGCGACGTCACATGGTAACTTTTTTCACATGTTCATTCAATAACAGTTTAAATTTGAACTCACAAGAGACTCTTCAATTATCTCTCTTATTTCACTTGCGATCAGGCCAAATGTGTGTGGAAACATCCACCAGGCGATGAGATTTACAGAAAAGGGCCTATATCTGTTTTTGAAGTGGACGGCAAGAAGAACAAGGTAGACCTTCCACCAGGACAACTTTAAATTGGCTATCAGTCAGGCCACATATTAATTTTTAATTCTCCCTCACTGACACTGGCATTTTCCATCCACAGATTTATTGCCAAAACCTGTGTCTGCTTGCCAAACTCTTCCTGGACCACAAAACCCTGTATTACGATGTGGAGCCGTTCCTCTTCTATGTGATGACTGAAGCTGACAATACCGGCTGCCATCTTGTAGGATACTTCTCCAAGGTACTCTGTTAGGGAATCCTGCGCACCACAAACTTCAGTTACCTTGCAAGCAATGGTTTTGTGGTAATCAAAATACGTATTTGGATTTAGGAAAAGAATTCATTCCTGAACTACAATGTCTCCTGCATCCTGACCATGCCACAGTATATGAGGCAGGGTTATGGAAAGATGCTGATTGATTTCAGTGAGTGCCGTAGATCTAGACTTTTTATATCTACGTTTTGTCATTCCTGTGTTTAAGATTAAACAAAAGATTGGTTTTGCAAATAAGGGATTTTAAAGTTACAACTGCAACCATAGAGTACGTAATTTATGTTGTTATTTTTTTAAAAGGCAAAGAATGTATTAAAATAGCTGCTTTGCTGTGCACTTTTGGATGCTGTAATTAATGGACGAGATCAACATGTTAGTGTGTGAATGGCTGGTGTCTTTACAGGTTACCTGCTGTCCAAAGTAGAGGAGAAGGTTGGCTCTCCTGAGCGGCCTCTCTCTGATCTCGGCCTCATCAGTTACAGGAGCTACTGGAAAGAAGTGCTCCTGCGCTACCTGCACAACTTCCAGGGCAAAGAAATCTCCATCAAAGGTACTTCGTGTTAAATGCACGACTGTTCAAAAAGGGTCAGAAAAAAGACAGTATTCAGCAAGGATGCATTAAATTGATTAAAAGTGATAGTAAAGACATTAATTATGTTACAAAAGATGGTAACACCTTACAATAAGGTTGTATTAGTTAACATTAGTTAATGCATTAGTTAACATGAACAAAACCTCTGTTCAGCATTAGTTAATCTTTGTTGATGTTGGTGAATAAAAATCCAGCTGTTCATGGTTTGTTCATGTTAGTTCACAGTGCATTAACTAATGTTTACAAGATTTTAAGCCTTAAAGACAGAGACAGCCGCCCGCGGCTAAAAATAACTATTGTTTTAAAATGTTTAATAACTTTTAAACTGCTAATCCATCTGTATGCTGTATGCACCGTAAAGAGGAGAATCTCAGCTTTTCAGAAGTATCACATTTCTCGCGATTGCGTGGATGCGTCATCAAAATCTGCAGCATTGATTCGTCAAGGAAATGCATGTGGGTTGTTCCCTTGAGCCAAACCGAAACAATTGTTGATCATTAGTCCCTATGGGTTAATAATGCATTGGTAAATGTTGAAATTAACATTAACAAAGATAAATAAATGCTTTATAAGTGCAGTTCATTATTAGTTCATGTTAACTAATGAACCTTATTGTAAAGTGTTACCCAGAATATTTATTTTTCAAATAAATGCTGGGTTTTTTTGGTTTCCACAAAAATATTAAGCAGCACAACTGTTTTCAACATTGATAATAATAAGAAATGTTTCTTGAGCAGAAAATCATATTATTATTATGATATCTGAAGGATTATGTGACGCTGAAGAGTAAAGATGCTGAAAATTCAGCTTTGACATCAGAGGAATAAATTGCATGTACTGTATTTTTAAAAAAAAAGTGTAATCTTAGCGACCCCTTTTGAACAGCAATGTATTTTCTTCCTTTATGGTTATCATAAACATTGAATACTGAAGAGTGATTTTTTCCTTAAATTGTTTTCTTTCTTTCTCATAAATTAACACAGAAATCAGCCAAGAAACAGCTGTCAATCCTGTAGACATTGTCAGCACTTTACAGTCGCTCCAGATGCTGAAGTACTGGAAAGGGAAGCACCTAATCTTAAAAAGACAGGTAATTGTAATGTAATGTATGTAGTGATTTTAGTAAAAAAAAAAACTGTTTATGTGACTTGTAGGTTTATTATTTGAATCTTATTTAGTGGCTTTTAATGCATCTAAATGATTGAATGATCTTCAGGATCTGATTGATGATTGGAAAACCAAAGAGGCAAAACGTGGAAGCAGCAAGACTATTGACCCTACGGCCTTGAAGTGGAGCCCACCCAAAGGAACATAAGACAATAATCTGCATGCTCTGCACTGTTTGCTGTAGTTTCCTTGGTCACTGTTAGAAAAGCTTAACAAATAGGAAAGCATTTTCTTGTTACAATAAGTTACAAGTAAGGCTGCAATCCTAACTGTATTGTGTTTGTCACATGATGCAGCCAGAACATTTCGAGTTACCTTAACCTCCCTATTCTAGTTTTTTGAAACATGGTTAACGCATTTCAACATGCATTGTAGAACTGCGGCTTGTGAGATCCTATCGCCTAACTTATTTTGCGTTGAGTACAAGTTTTTGATACTCAAATGGCAATTGTTTTTAGTCACAGGAAAAAAATCTATTGCATCTCTTCATTTTAGAGAACTATTTGACGGTTATATATTTATGTGGGAAAAAAGTTTCTACCATTAATGATTTTGTGAGCTGAAGAGCTTGTCTCTTCTAATCGGGTTCTTATTTCTTTCCTTTTTTTTTATTCCTCTTAACCAGATATGTATTTCCAGTCCATATGACATTAGCCAAAGTCACTGCACTAAGTAAAAATAATATTTTATTAGCTCAAGTGAGAACTTGTATTTTGGAACAGACACATTGCAGTAAATATGATATATTTACCCTTCATTGTCAAGTTTTTGTTTTTTTTTTCTTCAAAAGTCTACAACAAAAACTATTAAGTGGAAGCTTAGTTTATAGCATGTCTTGGCTATATATAGCAGCAAGTGTGTAATTTGTGAGCAGCCAGAATAGCTTAATTTAGCTCATAGAATTACCATGATGCACTTGTAAACTCCACATAGTGGATTTAACACAGACTATACTATGTCAATAGCATGTGTTGCACTTGATTTTCTATGTCTCCTCTAAAATAAATTTATTCACTGTTTAAATCGATGAAGCTCTGTGAGTTAA
Source organism: Gobio gobio (assembly GCF_949357685.1). Taxonomy (NCBI): domain Eukaryota; kingdom Metazoa; phylum Chordata; class Actinopteri; order Cypriniformes; family Gobionidae; genus Gobio; species Gobio gobio. The sequence continues at coordinate 53,113,735 of NC_137097.1, read as the reverse complement.
TTGGATATAAATTTACGGTAATAAACAATGGAGAAAATTCTCTCATTTACTCACCCACACAAATCACAAAAGAAGATATTTTGAAAAATGATGGTAACCAAAAATGTGACTGCCATTGTCTGGACAAAAAAAAAAGAAAAGTTAGAAACGACATTAGTGAGTAAATTATGACAGTTCACCCGTTTCTGGTCCCTTTAAAGGGAAAGGGTTACAGTTCGTTGGTTGTAGCCATAGAAACAGAGGTAACGAGATATTGAATATTTGGCAACATACACAGGAAACAGTGCGGGCTCGTAGTAAAGGAAGTAGTACGTCACCATCCAGCGTCTTCACAACACGGACACTAGAAACGTCAATGTAATCCCAGTGCGTTTCGACGTTTTCTTGAATAAAAAACAAATACATACGGTATAGTATGAAGATATATATATCATGAAACACCTCTTGATGTCGGACGTTAGTTCACGGTTTTGCTCGCTGACAGTCTGAAGCTTCAGTTATAGTCTGTTGTTGCTCTTGAGAACAGAGGTAGGTGTTATTGTGTCATTTAAATTTTTATGTAATTAATAATATACAGTACCAAATTTTAATGCAACACATTGTTATTATTGTATTATTACAATCATTGTTATGGTTAAAGGCAGACCTGTGAACAAACTAGCAATTCATTAAAGGGATAGTTCGCCCTCAAGTCGTTCCAATCCTGTATGACTTATTTTCTTCTGCTGAACATAAAAATATTTTTGGAATTTTAAGAATGTTGGTCACCAAACAGTTTTGTACCATTATGGGGGGGGGGGATATTCTTCTCAAAATATCTTCTATGTTTCACAAAAGAAATGAATACATATTTGAAATGGCATGAGGGTGGTTAAGCGATGACAGAATTTTCAATTTTGGGGCGAACAATCCCTTTAGCTTGTTTTCTCTCTGAGCAGGTTCTAACAAAATGTCACAGATGGATCTCCTCGTCACAAATGTAGCTGAGCTCCTCACTGCTGCTGTGCAGGAGGTGCTGCAGCTCATGGGTCAGGCTGTGTTCGAGTATCAGAAGGAGTCTGCCAGAACACACCTGGAGAATCAAAACCTCCAGCAGAAGCTGAAAGAACTCCAGGAGAGGACGGATGGGGCTTCAGGTGAGATTATGAAGAGCTCAATTAACGTTTCTATTTACTGTCATGTAAAAATTCTCAGTCAACTTATTTTATATTTCAGATGAAGTCCCGAAAGGCTCTTTTCCCAGAGATGAGCCTCATTCAGGGGAGGATCATGTGCAGGAAGATCTCGTTCATTGTGGAGATTCGGTAGCGAGCGAGGAGATTCTGAGGGACAATCCTGTTCATATAAAGTTACTTTTAGATGATATTACTGTAAACGACCAACATCATTTTCTGCAAGGGACCTGTGACTACTCTTTGACGAATAAAAGACCCCTCTCCATGGTTAAGAGTAGCCCTCTGAGACGAATCCTCAACCCTTCACCTGGCAGCAGAGAGACTCCGGCAACCAGCAACACTGAGACCTCATCAGGCTCAAACAAAATCAAAGTGGAATCTAAATCAGAGCTTCTGGAATGTTCTGTTATGGAGGAGACGGACAATGCTACAAAACAAGCTCCTGTTGTTCCCATGCAGGATGCTCCTCTAGCAAACGAACACAACCAGCAGCCTGTCTGCACCTTTTCCAACAACATTGTCTACTATAACCAACCTTTTAAATCACTAAATTCTACTTCTAAGCACATTCTTACGTCTCGGGTAGAGAACACAGTCCATACAGGGGATGTTCACAGCGCTCCCAGCATGAATGAGAGCAGAGAGCTTCTGCACAGCTGCCACGTGTGCAGCAAGACATTCGCGACGCCCTCCAGCCTCGGAGCGCACTTTGTATGCCATTCAAATGAGAGACCTTTTGTTTGCAATTACTGCAAGTTCAGATTCAGTCGTTTAGCCGATCTGAAAAAGCATGAGCGCATTCATACAGGAGAAAGGCCATATAACTGTTCTCTCTGTGGACGGCGATTCAACCGAACAGAGAATCTCAGAAGACACCTGAGGAAGGTTCATTATGGAGCAGCGCTGTGAGCTTTAAATTCACAGCATGCATATTTGCGGACCACAGTACGATAAGGGCATTTATTTAACTTCACATGCTGATGTTGGATCACAACATTCATATCTCAAAATGACAGTTACACCAATAAGATTTTCTCCCACATTAACATTGCCAACTGTTTTTATCATACTGAATTTAAATTAATATCAAATCATTATCAGTGGCTGAAATATGATAAATTGATACATTTATAATGATAAAATCAGAAGAGAATATGAGAATCAGCACCTCCAAGTCCGAGGTTATGGTTCTCAGTCGGAAAAGGGTGGATTGCCCACTTCAGGTTGGTGGAGAGTTCCTGCCTCAGGTGGAGGAGTTCAGGTATCTCGGGGTCTTATTCAGGAGTGAGGGAAGGATGGAACAGGAGATTGACAGACGGATCGGGGCAGCGTCTGCAGTAATATGGTCGATATACCGGTCTGTCGTGGTGAAGAAGGAGCTGAGCTGTAAGGCGAAGCTCTCGATTTACAGGTCGATCTAGGTTCCTACTCTCACCTATGGTCATGCCCGGAAGGACAAGATCCCAGATACAGGCGGCCGAAATGAGTTTTTTTCCATAGGGTGGCTGGGCGCTCCCTTAGAGATAGGGTGAGAAGCTTGGTCACTCGGGAGGAGCTCAGAGTAGAGCCGTTGCTCCTCCACATCGAGAGGAGCCAGCTGAGGTGGCTCGGGCATCTATATCGGATGCCTCCTGGACGCCTTCCCAGGGAGGTGTTCCAGGCACGTCCCACCGGGAGGAGGTCCCGGGGAAGACCTAGGACAAGCTGGAGGGACTATGTCTCCTGGCTGGCCTGGGAACGCCTCGGGGTTCCCCCGGAAGAGCTGGAGGAAGTGGCTAGGGAGAGGGAAGTCTGGGCGTCTCTGCTTAGACTGTTGCCCCCGCGACCCGGCCCCGGACAAGCGGAAGATGATGGATAATGATAAAACAACACCAAAGGACAATACATGATATGTGGTGGGAACACTGGATTTTTTTTTTTTTTTCTTTAAATAAGTCTCTTATTCTATATTTGAATATACAAATTAAAATGCATTCCTGTGATGGCAAAGCTGAATTTCATTAATACACTAATCTTCAGTGTCACATGATCCTTCAGAAATCATTTTGATATGATGATTTGTTGCTCAAGAATCTTCAATGTTGAAAAAATATTTTTGTGGACAAATGTAATATTTTTCAGTATACAAAAAAAAAGCATTTATTTGAAATAGAAGTCTTTACTGTCATATTTGATCAATTTAAATCATCTTTGCTGAATAAAAGTATATCTTTCAAAGACAAAAATATTTTTACTGACCTCAAACGCCTTTTTTTTTTTTTCTCGCTCTCTTTCCAATAACAGTTAGAATTTTCTTACATATGGTTTTGTTTTCCCCCATGAGTTGGTGAGGCGTCGTTGTTGACTATAGGAATACATGATCGCTACTCCAATCCTGTTTTCCTCAGTTTTTATTTGTATAGTATATTTTTAAGACACTGATATAAATCTTTCAGTCCTGCAGCTGAGCTCTGGCACGTGAGTAAAAACTGAGATGTTTCAAAGTGAGTATCAGTGGAAACAAAAACATTGTCCATGTCTTTTATAATAATTTGCTTCAGCTTCTCTTTTTCCTCCATTCCACACGCCACTCGTTCCAGTCCAATAGTGTCCGGTCTGTCTGCCACTTCGCTTGATCCAGTTCTAATGGAGAGAAGCATGTGATTGAGAATTTCCCATAATATTAATTTCATCTCTGAATGCAAATAAAATGTTCCTTATAACAACATGCTCTTACCTTTTAGAAATGTGTGGAATACTTGTTCAATCATCTTATGACTCTGTGATACTAACTCCCATGGGTCTGAAAAATAAAACCCAGTGTCATAGAAAAGAGGCTACCATCACTCACTCAAACAGCAAGCGCTATTCAGGGATAGATCACAGTACTCACCCTTAATGTTTGAGAGCTGTTTGAGCGCACCACCCAGAGAGGAATCGGTGAGTAGCACATTACGGAGACACAAGGCCTGACATGCTGCCATTATTTCATCATGCACAGACGCGTCACTTCCCAGACAAACACAGACGGTACCTGGCAAGAAAAACACATCCCGCAAAATCTGTCATTGTTTTGCCTGAGTAACAGTTGAGCATAAATTGCCTAATATCATTTTTGATACCTCTACTTGTATAGCAAAACTGGGAGTTTTTTTGTACCATTTTTGATTCCAATGAGATACGGTTTGCTGTTGTTCTTCAACGCCAGCTGTAGTTCTCCTGGCCTAAAGTCATAAAGACATCATTTAAACAGCCATTAGTGTTTTCACAACAATATTTGTTTTATTCATTGAATGAATGTAAAAGCAGATGAACACACTCTTGAACAATATCTCCAAGCCTCACACCCAACTTGATGGGAACTGTCCTTCCAAGTGCTGCAAAGACGAAGAGCATTTTGTTGATTACAAGCGTAATAATGGACCCGAATCACATTAATGAACAGGAAAGGTGATTAGGTTAAGGTCATACACAAGAACACAGGCTCCCTCTGATTGGCCTCCACTGGACTGAGCAGTTGACCATTCAGCAGGTACCGATAGAGGACTATGGACAAGCGAGCCTCATTAAGGGTTTCCATAACAACAGAACGAACAGCTTTGTAATTGGCAAACAGGTGGAGAACAGTGAACAGGAAGAACAGGATGAATGTCAACCTGCATGAAAGAGCACAAATCAGTACAGCATCTGGCACACACTTCATTTACAGTTTGGCTTAGATAACGCTTACTCACAATGGGTTATCTGTTACAAGTGGGATGAGCGCCAGGCTGACTAGCAGTCCTGCCAGGTTCACCAGGGTTTCCTTACGAGGAAAGAAAAGAAAATGGTACACTTGATACATGACACCACTGACACACAATGACATCAATTTCACAGACTAAGAGGGACTTTTGCTGGGAAAACCAAGAAAGAAATGAGCAAATAATTATTTAGCCTATGAGAGAAAGTGAATAATAACCTGACTCCCATCTTTGGCGGAGATATCAGCCATGTTGTTTCTACGAGCTTGATGGACAGTTAATGCAGCTCTTGTTGCTCCACCAGCAACTCCTACAATGGACTGGGGTTACAGAAAATAGAAGACTAACCCTAGATATCTATTATCAAACAGATGATGATTTATGCATAATCATGTTAACGTTAAGAGGATGAAGCTGTTAACAATTTTACCTTAAATATTCCAGCAATGCAGATGATTAGAATAAAAAAAGGAGGGAAATGAGGGGCTGCAATCTCCATGAACATTGCCACATCATTAAGAATGTCAGCGAAGAGCCTGAAAAGACAAATATTTAATAAAAAAAGTTTAAGTATTACAATAAAACAGTCATTCAAACTAAAACTTTAAATTCCTTGGTATATTGTACCTCCATTTTTTGGCTTCGGAATCTAACTTGTTCCTGAAACACAGGGTAACAATTAAATACTATCAAACAAAACAATCACAATCTAAAATGCCCGGAGAACTATTACCCTTTGAGCCAGGCAAAAAGTATTCTTCCCAGCATCCCTGTTCCATCTGAAGAATGAGAGAGAAGATGGTTAGAAAAGTATGCCTTCGAGAAATAAACATCAGTAATTCACATACCCCGAAGCAGCCATGTTATTGTAGCTGCTGCAACCGTTGCTTCTTGGTTTCCAACCCCAACACCCCTCAGTGAAGCCTGAGTGGCAAGTGTGCCAGACAGAGAGCTGGAAAATGCCTGTGAAAACAAAGGACTGATATGATGCTAGTGTGTTTAAATTAAAATATTTTAAATGTCAAGTAGCTTGATCACTCTGGCATCAGAGTAGCATACCATGAGCAGACAGCTACATCAACGTTAATGTTGCTATTTTTTTTACTGTACTTTAAATGCAAAAACGAAAGCTGTACATTTGTAAATAAAAGCAATATTTTAAAGGAAAAACATGGATGTGTATTATTTGTGCAAGGTATTTTCCATGTAACTGACCATGTTAAGGGGTTGACATTGAACGTGTTTGTATGATTCGATGTTTGGCTTATGGAAAGATCTATGGGACATGTACCTGCACAGTGTCCCAGAACTGATACTGTAAGTAATCCTCACTGACACTCTCAGGATATCCCTGTGGCAGAAAAACACTCTAGGAGAGGAGATATCAGTTAGTGACATCTCAGAGAGTTTATTTATAGGTTCTGGAAGACTTTCCTGAATGAGTCACGCACTTTAAACACGCCAGATATGGAATTTCCCACCGGTCTGCCGTCCACTGCATCCTTCTGTCTCTTCATCCTCCTATCCTTCAACAGGTATTTCCAAGACTCCTGTGAGCCATACCGCTCTGTCGCAATCACCCCTTCACAGTCCTCCATCTCTGCCATCTGCACATCAGTTAGCACCATAGACTGCAAAAAGCACGTGTCTATTAAGAAACAAAAGTCTTTTACTTTGAATTTCACACTCAGCTGTAACCAGTCTCACACAATGGTGCTTTCTATATGTTGGCACGCTGAGCAGTTTAAAATGCTAAGGACTAAAATTGCAATAACATTTAAAGGAGTTTCTCCTTGCGTCTGAGTTGAGATTTATTAGAATCGCCCACCTCACCAAAGTCTCATTCTTCCGTGTTTAGATTGTATCGCCACGTCATGAGCATGTCGCGGCGTCTGATTGGCTCGTGGAATCTTACGTAGGCGCAAAGAAAAAACATACAAAAACATCTCCTGCTGTAACAAATGGGTACAAACGACAAATTCTATAATTGTTTTTGCCCGATTGTCATTCTAAGGGTGTTAATCTTGATTATACTGTATTAGCCTATTACTTTGTCTTCTGTGTAAATGTATAATCTTCACACAGCAAGAACCATTCACTGCAATCACAATTTTAGAATGTTCTCCTCTGACATAAAGTCCCTTTTCACTTCCTTTAAGAAAATGTCAAAACCTTTAAACTAAAAAGGCTTCGAAAACATATAGCTTCCTTGAGTCTGTTGTTAGCAACCTTTAAGTTTCCATGTTGACAGCATGTTATATGTGACCCTGGACCACAAAACCAGTCTTAGGGGTCTTTTTTTTTTTTTTAATTAGATATTTATACATCATCTGAAAGCGAAATAAATAAGCTTTCCATCTCCATTGATGTACGGTTTGTTATAGGACAATATTTGGCATACAACTATTTGAATATCTGGGATCTAAGGGTTAAAATAAAAAAATCTAAATATTGAGAAAATCACCTTTAAAGTTGTCCAAATTAAGTCCTTAGCAATGCATATTAGCCTATATATTCATGGAACATGATCTTTACTTAATATCCTAATGATTTTGGCATTAAAGAAAATAGTATTAATAATCAATGTATTGTTGGCCATTGCCACAATTATACCCGTGCAACTTATGACTGACTGGCTTTGTGGTCCAGGGTCACTTATTGTGTTGATTTATGGAATTCTTATAACCTCTTGTGATTATGTCAGTATTGAAAGATGCTGGAATCTACCGCCGCTTCAAAAAAAAAAAAAAAATAATAATAATAATAATATATATATTTCCTAGTTAAATTCATAATCAAAGCCTCAATCAATATTCATCCTCCTATATAATTATTATGATTTTAATTATTCTTTCCAGTTATATATATTCCAGAGATGAAATATGGATTTGTCTTTCATTTTATTTTATTGTATATTTCCTTTTACTGAAACACTAAAGAATTCTCTGAGAGAGAAGCACATAGTATCAGCATGTTTTGGTGAAGTGTTTTGTTGATAGTTAGTTAAGACTCTCCAACCTTGGGAGAGCTGTGATTCTAGGGAACTTCTGTGTGTGTACGTTGCATGATCTGAGCAGGCCCAATATTCTGCACACAACACCAGACCTGAAGACGCCTTTCAGCAACCTCCGAGGTCAACAATGATCTAATTCTAGTGAGGGGGCGACAACTAGTCTACCTAGTTTAGTGATATGCTCTCTATCCTTGTGTGGAAATTTACCAAAACTGTCCATTTTCTCTGAACCAATCAGAATCATTCCACATGCAGTAATGACGTGGCTAGACCTTGAAAACAGTATAACTGTTCAGGAATTGTATGTATGATAGGTGGAGGCGGGTAGGCTGGTAGAGGGAGCGTGGCCTACAAAATCCTTGTGAGACTTGAAGCTGGCTTCTGCTGATGAAACTGCAAACTATTCTTATATAATTGAATTGCACTCCTGACTCTTATTCACTACTGGTCTTCATTATTCACTACTGGTCCTGGGTCCTAAGCTGTTACCCCAACAGTATGTCCACCCTTTCTTACTGTTACTATCTGTAACCTTTCTTTTGCAATAAAAAAGGCATTCAAAAGTAGCCTAATGAATAATGACTGCCTGTAAAAGCTGTATAGTAGTTTTATTCACTTAATTTCTCCATTTGTGTGGTTGTCACACACAATATCATTTATTTAATTTTGTTTGTAAATTAATGTATTGTTCTGAATAAAATCGTGCAGCTGTACATCACATTTTTCTTTTCTTTTTTATTTTCTCTTTCTTTTAATTAACTTAACAAGGGGGGAAATAAGGGGGGAAAAATGAATCAGTGTTTGTTTTTAAGCTGTCTGGCCTCTCCTGACCTCAGTATCTGTCTCTTTGTTAATGTGTCAGCTCAACCCAGAACAGTCAAACTTCACAAGCACACCAGAACAGAGCCAGTGTAGTGTGTTTGAGTGTCTGATAGAAACCATTAAAGAACAGCTCAGGCCAACATTGACAGAATTACACTGATAAATATTGAAGCATCAGAGAATCAGTTTTGGACATTTCAAATTAAGGGGAAATCAAGCAGCTGATGTCATTTACAGTGCAGGGTCGTTTTGTCGCAAGATCTCCACAGCACAAACACGATTTTACCATTTATTACTGCTACTTTTATTAAAGTTCAAAACAATCTTTTAAAGCTGCGGTTCTCAAATACGGGGTGTTACAAAAGCTTTCTATTTCAGATAAATGCTGTTCTTTTGAACTTTATATTCATTAAAAAAAACCTTGAAATAATGTACACAACTGTTTTCGACATTAATAATAATGATAAATGTTTATTGAGCAGCAAATCATCATATTAGAGTGATTTCTGAAGGATCATGTGACACTGAAGACTGGAGTAATGAGGCTGAATATTCAGCTTGGTCATCAAAGGAATAAATTACATTTTTAAATATATTAAAATAGAAAACACTTATTTTAAATTGTAAAAATATTTCACAATATTACTGTTTTTGCTGTATTTCGGATCAAACGAATGCAGCCTTGGTGAGCAAAAGAGACTTACTTTAAAAACATTTAAAAATCGGTAGTGTACATGTTTTTAGTTATGCCAAGCTCTAAAATATTTTATCAGGTAAAAATATTTTTCAAAAATCTTTATCAAGTTAATCACAAATAGCTGGAAAAGTCATGGGACCGCATTGAATATTGCTGTAAACAATAGGGGGCTGAGTCAAATCAATCTTTTTCTAGGAAGATTCTAGGAAAAAAACCTACAAGTGAGGCGAGTGTCATGTTTGGACAGATGGAATGAGTTAATGTATCAAGTGATGTACCTGCATGCCTGGTCTTGAACAAGGCACCTGAAATATGCAGACTTAAAATCCTGTCTATTAATAGCATGATGTTTAGCAAAGTTACTTAAAGATATCAAAGAATGATCTTGAAACATGACAGGCTGTAAATCATGCAGCTGTCCAACGTTTATACAATTAAGAGAAATGACACAGAACACATGGACCTCAACTTACATGTCAGGAGCCTAAATCTTGTGAGGCTGTGTAAAGAGAAAGAAAAAGTTAACAAGAATGAGTAACAGCGTGTCATGAAGTCAAAGCGTCTCTGTTACAAAGTCTGCTGGAGCTACTCATGATTCACAGGAGAAACAAGGTGTGGTAAACAGACTGATAAACGTAACACTTTAAGAATGTGAGGGGAAGAAGTATTTCAAGCTGTGTGGGAGTGAATAAGACAAAGTAGGAGGGAACAAAACAAAGGAGGGGTGGTGCTTTATTCTGTGGTACTAGATACTAAAAGGTTTCTCACACTCTGCCTATCTCTTCAAGAGGTCTAAACTGGAACTAAAGAAGCTGTGTTCAATATTTCACACATATAACTGACAATAAGAGGAAGTTTGGATAGGAAGTCATCTGTATTTCATCAAGTTGTGACGACGTGACTGTCACAGGACACTAGAATTTCTACATAAACGGAAAGAATAATTAGCAGAGCATTGGTCACCAGAGATTTTTTATTTTTTCAAAGCAAAAACACCAGAGTTAGTTATTAAATACCTTTGGATCTCTGGTCGACCTGAGGAATTTTAGACCCTTCTTCCCTCAAGATCAAGTCTGGGCGAGTCTGTAAGTACTGAGATATTTTATTTCAGCAACCGTTTCAATGGCATGCTTTTCAAAGATTATCATCTTTCTGGAGGCAGACTTTACATTGAAAAGATTTTAGGTTCATCATGGCAGGCTATTCAGTCCATGGATTTGTCATTCAGAAACTTTGAGAGTGATAAAGAAATGGCTTTTCATACCATCAAAATAATAAACAACAGTGATTGCCAAGTAATAATACCTGTCATAATCATAACCACAACTAACAGGAAGATCTGTCATCGTTTTGATACAATACTAATGCCAGTTTCTGTCATACCATTCTCTGTCCATACCTGTTTTTCAAGCCCCAGGACAAGAGATACTAAAAACTAAATTCATCTTAAATGCTTTTAAAAAATGATAAATTTTTCTAATATACATTTATTCTTCGTCTCACTCTGGGTATCTGACTTTTATAAATATATACATATATATTTATTTAAATGACCAACTATTAAATCTGAAAGCAAAAAATCAGTGTCAAGAACCTGTTCATCTTGTTTTAAATCACTGCTTGGCTTATTGTTTAGATGTAAGCTTTTAACTGTGTATTATAGTACAAATACAGTAACGTGCCATTACTTCTACTACATTTACACTTTGTTATTCTGAACAGAGATGGAGGTGAACAGACTAGTAGAAGTGAAGGTTGGCGAAGCTTTATTTGACCAGCCTGAGCGGAGGGCTGACCATCATGTTCTACATGACATCTGTAAGGACACAGACCACCGGAAATTAGCCATATGCAGTATCATATGTGGCCTTTCCTGCTTTGGAATTATGTCCCTTATGTACTCTGTCAAGGTAACTAATACAGTATTATTGAAATGTCAGTAATGTATCATTGTATTACAGCCCTATACAATTGTAATAAGCATGACTAATCTCTATGTAAAATATTGTGACAATATGTCATTATTAAGTTTATGTAAAAAGACCTGTTGCCAATAACATAGATACTGTTGGCAGAGACACACAAACACACACACACACACACACACACACACACACACACACACACACAAAAGCAAGACTACCTTGAAACTTAAGACGTGTAGGCAGTGATGAAAGAAACGTATCCATACATGAATACAACCTAAGAATCTAAAAAAAAAAACCTGGAAATCTGACACCTTCTTTCCTCATTTTTTTCAAGGCTCGAGAGACAAGAAAAAGACTTCAACAAGAAGATTGTCAGGAAACACGGGATATGGTTAAGAAATACTCCCAAAAAGCTTGTAAATGGGGAATTGGGGCCATTGTGGCCTGGGTGGTTTTAATTCTCATCTTTCCATTACTCATAGGATTTCTGTCCTATATTGTAACCTTCATAGATTGACACCGCAGAAGCGTTTCAACAACTAAATGAACTGTAAGAGCGCAGAAGAGCAAAAGTCCCATTGCTCACATTAGACTGTGCATAGACCGTCCAAAACATTTGATCTGATAAAAATAGGTTGGTCATTAATTAAACATATTGTGGGTTTCGAATGGTGCTTGCCATTAGTCTGGATCAAAAGTCCAAAACAGGATTCAACAGCTCAACCTTTGCTAAACATTTTAATGCTTTTAGTAGTTACAAAACATATTGGATCCTACTAATGAGTAAAATAATTCACTGCAATTAAACCAATGCAATTTTTGAATGCAGTTCAAAAAACGGTCCAGAAACTTTCTGGAATTTGTTACATGCAGCAGACGGAGCCACGCACACACACAAAACCAACACTATCCAGACAAAAACTACTTTTACATTTCAGCAAAATGTTTTTTTTTATTATTTATGCTCTTCTTAATGAAAACAGGAAATGAAACACTGAGACACTCACAGAGAGCATGGCAGTCAAATGTTGAGATGTTGTGGTTACATTATTAACTTTGTTCTTGTAAATAAGTCAACGTTGTGCTTCTGATGTTTTTGTACATTGCATGTCTTTCAGGATTTGTAATAAAATGTGTAACAGTCAAAATACACCTGTTCTTTGTGAACTTCTATACAAACAACTCGGGGGAGCGGAAGGGAGACTAATATACAAAACACAGCTCAATCGTAGTCTGTTAGAACTACAGAACCCAGACATATATACATATCCAACAATTTTACACACAAACCATTCAACATGTTCAAACACCATAAGCGGTATTATAAGTCACTACATCAAAGAGGAACTAATGTCTAAATTAAGTGAATGGACCGTATTTAGAGTACCTGAGTAAAAGCACAGAATGCATTGAAACCTTTAAATCCTTTATGCTTCTATGAGAAGCAAAAAGAATCATTTAAAACGGAATCATGCAAACTTTTGTCTCGCTGATAACTCACTGTATTCAATGCTGCCACCACAACTTATAAAAGCCTTTGTGCTGTCTCCTTTATGACGAAACACACATAGGTCACACAGAACGTCTATTAATAAGGCATTCAACTGAACCAAAGAAGTTTACATGTTTTAAAATGTGGAAGATATGAGAGAGTTATGGTTTGTGAGTGATCTGGTGACTCTTACTTTAAAACACTTTTTAATACGGAGATGTGGCAAACAGGAATTCGATATATATATACATGTCACACATTAATGTAAACAAGTGCTCTTCCTCTGAACAGTTACAAATGAACAAAACGACACGCAGTTACTCCTTCTGAAGGGTGTTTCTTGTTTATCAGACCAATGTACAAAATACCTTGCAAAATATATAAAGAATGTGATGTATTTTGTACGATCTTTCCAGTAATCAAAAACAGATTTTACAGCTTTGCAAATCTATTTATGGTTGCTTTGATTAATTTACAGTAAATCTGAACATAATACACACAAAGCTCATCGTTTGGTACGGATCAAACAAGACCTCTGCTTCAGCCTGCTACCTGCTGAAGTGCCATCCAGGTGTCTAGCTCCTCAAGCTTGGAGCAAAGGAGTGACTCCAGTTCCTGCAAGGTGAGGCCATCCTCCACTTTAGAAGAGACCCCGACACCTCGTCTGGTTCTACAGCTCCCAGAGTTCCCTCCTGCCTTCCTCTGGGCTCCACCCCCCGCCATTACACCCACCAGAGGTTTCTTGGGCTTCCTGGTAACACCCAGTTCAGGGAATTCGACAAAGCGCTTTACCTTTTTTTGGCCCACGACAGTCTGAGAGCCATCTCGCCGGTTAAGAGGCACCTCAAATATGGTTTCCAAACGTCTGAAAAAAAGTTTGCAATAGTAGCTTCATTGACCAGATGTTAAAATGGAAAGAACTAAAACACCTCACAAAAATCTCAAGGTAAATTCAAGTCCTAATATGCTACATACAATTGTTCTACTAGAGCCGCGTTTCCCCAGGAACTAGGGACTTTGGGGTGGTACTCAGTGTGTTTCGACCGCAGGCACCAGGGTCTAAATGAAGTTCCGGGTAAAGATTTCCCCCTCAAAACGGCCCTTGCTCGTGAGGTAGTACTTTTAAAAAGTTCAGGAACTTTTGGGGGTGGGACTTGGGCGCTGAACATGCTGATTGGTTGAGTTCACGCAACATTTTATTTCAACCTAAAAGTCTGTTGCGGTGCACGCAGTAAGAGTTGTTTGCTATTCAAATCAACAATGGAGTTTAAAAAATACAACCGATGGACCGACAACGAGGTTTAGGCTTTATTAAGTTTATTTGCGGAGGACGAAATCCAGTGGGCTCTGGAAAGTCCCGCACAGTCCTACGTCACCGGACTAATCTTCACGGTACTTTAGACCGCTATGGAAACGTAGACCGCAGCAAGTCAGGGGGGGAAAAAAAAGAGTTCCTGGGACAAATTGTTCCAGTTAATTTTGGTGGAAACGAGGCTTTAGTAATTTGTATTTGTAGTTTATAAACATTACGTGAGTGGATAGCAAACTATGATATGAAATAGAGGGCTGCATTGGGATTGAGTCCCGCCGGGTCCCGCGGGACCCAACGTAAATCTTGCGGGAGCGGGTGGTTTAAATTTTGCTGCGGGCGGGAATGGGCGGCTAAAAAAAACACAGCGGGAATCGGCGGGATAGGGAGGTTGCCTAACGACATGATGGAGAAGATGTCAATTGATGATGTAGAAAAGAACCTCAAACGAGGTATTTACAGCACAAAAGCTAAGCAAGGAAAGTCTGACATTTGGAGAAGTTTCTCAATTGTTTTGGTAGGCAAAGTCATGCGGTATAACGTTATATGTATCCACATATTGCGCAGCTGGCAAATACATAGATACTTGATCATACCTCACCAAAAACGCTCAGCACTCCCTGCAGGTCAAGTTGACTGTTTGGTGTTTTTGACAAACAATACATAGAAGTTTAGTGAGTGGAAATGGATTGTTTCTAAATGTCCGTTTGCTATTTTGTGTTCACATTACGTTCTGTTGAAGCATGTTTTCTCAGGTTTCCTTTCAGTCGGTCACGTTCGACGGAATTGGGATCTGTTTTTTGTTTCTCAATCTGGTTTTCTGTTTTCTGTTTTGCAAAGCAGTCTATTTTTATGTGCAAAGTTTTTGATAAAAATGAAATTATATTTGAATGTATTTGTCTTTTTTTTTTTTACATGCAGGCCAGGGAAACGAAACAAACAACCCCATGAATCTCTTTAATAATATTTAATAATATGTATAATATACAAATACGTGTTTTTTTTCCCCTGCGGGACGGGAGAAGACACAAAATCAATGCATCTCTATTATTGTGCGGGAATAAATTCTCAGAGTTTTGCGGGTGCGGGCGGGAGTGGACATACATATTGCGGGAGCGGGCGGGAGTGTGACACATACGTTGCGGGAGCGGGCGGTAATGGTCAGAAATTCGGCGGGTGTGGGCGGGAGCGGGATGAAGAAAACAGTCCCGCGCAGGGCTCTAATATGAAATACAACAATGGAATATTAAAAAAATGATGCACTAGACCACGATTCCCAAACCTTTGTGTCAGTCGAACTCCTTTAAATTTAAAATATTTACTTGAAGTACCCCTTGAGGTCTTTATTTAATAATTTAACAACACATTCACATGTTCTTGGTTATCTGATGTAACATGCAGGTAAATAAAACACAGGGAGAGCTTTTTTTAAAAAGCTTTTCATCAACTCACAGATTCCTTGCAGTTCCCCCAAGAACCCCCATTTGGGAAAACATGCACTAGCCCGTGTTCTTTCTTTGGCGGTATAAGAACATTTTGAGATTTAAAGTTGCACTAAAAGGTACTAAAACTGGGCTAATGAGATATTCTGTCTGCCCTGCAAGTATGTGAGTGAGAAAATGAGTTAAAAGAGTGACAGAAACATTTTTTATAAATAAATGCAACCAGTCTGATGGGTGTTTTTACATAAAAATGATTTCAAAACATATTTAGTTTTCATGTGTTTGAAATTGACTTTTTTAACTACATAATTTGCTCTATACACTGTAATTGCATTGCTGTCCTAATGTTAATGTCCTTAAGCTTGCACTCAGTGAGATCTGAGCGATGTTGATAAATACAGGTGGTATTTGGATGGTCTGATTTGATCAGATGTGGCCAAAAAACTTTGGTTTTCGATAAATGGGTTAAGCTCAACTACCCAGCAAATAAAACACATTTGGAAAATGTCTCACCCATCAGGAGGTTTGCTGAAGTTTTTGTTTGTATAGATTTCCTCCAAGCTAAAATCCTTCTTCTTTATTCTGTAAAACAAACAAGAAATGCATCTTTGCTGTGATGAGGTAAATTTAAACGCACATTAGCTTCAGCTAGGAAGTAAGAGAAAATATAGTCCATAACCTTCTCTATGCATACACACCTGATGACCTTAGGAAGGCCCATAGGGGTGAGATTATTCTGAGGCTTTGGAATCTTTTTACGGATACGAATAGAGGACACCTTTCCTCGCTGACCATCCTTTATGTCTGTCTGTTCACACAGAAAGAGAAGATGCAATAAGGAATAATAAATTTAAACCACAAACCAAAGTTAAGAGAAAACACGCACCTTGATTTCAGAGTCTGATAATGCCTTCTCCTCTGAGATGGCTGCAGAGAGTTTAAGGTCAAAGTTGGATCTCTCTTCTTCATCTATTGCCTCCTCACAGTCCATCTGAAGCACTCCATGGGCTCCCTCCAAAGAACTCTGTGAAAACGCACTTGAGGGAAGAAAAAGTTGGATTTTAACTACTGACAATCTGACATGCAATTTTTTAAAGGTCTTGCTTCTTGCTTCTATCATAAATAACGGTGCTCGGATCAAGATTTTTGGGGGCGATTGCTGGAAGCAGTATCAGCCGATACCGATCATCGATCACAGGGTCTATTTGAAGCCTTCTTTTTAACATGAATTATTTATAGAAATGCTAAGGATTTTTTCCGGACATTAATGCATTACATTACATACAACTACATTCAGCAAGGATGCATTAAAATGCAAAACTTTACATTTTAAAATATATTAATTTTAAAAATGTAATATTTCACAATAGTACTATTTTTACAGTATTTATGATCAAATAAATGCAACGTATAGATTCCAAACTTTTGAATGGTAGATAATATAAATATTTTTAAAAAGCGAGGCTTGATCCGTATTAAGACAGATAAACTTATGAGGAAAGACCGATCTTTATTGCAAGATGATGTTAATTATAACCCAGAGGTTTGTTAATAATAAATATTTATTGTAATTTTATTTATTATTATTTTATCCACCAATTATAATATCTAAATATGTAACATTGAGTTTTTTTTTTATTTATAATTAATTACAACTCCTGGCTTCTTAATTTGTTGGATGTTGATAATATATGTTTAATTTGAATTAATTTCTCTGGTGCGTTGTTGCCATGTCTGCTTATTTTATTGTGTTTTTGGGAGGCTAATTTTCCCTTATGCAGTCTCCCAAATGTTGTACTTTTCTATTAAAATCTTGGCAACACTGGCCTGGAGCTTTATTGAGGGGAACGTGCTGTTGTGAAAGAAGAGTTCAGAAAGTTATTTAATAAAGAAGTATGAATTGTAGCTCACTAAGTAATCAGCATTATTTTTTTTTTTACCCGCACCGGAAAGTGATTGAGATGGCACCGCTGCAAGCTATGTGCCATACCCCTCCATGTCTTTTTGCGACGTCAGCATGAGATCGGTTTATGAGATTGAAAAATTGAGAGATCACTGATAAAGTCATAAGAAGCAATTATCGTCCGATAGCAATTTAGTATCCGATCGATCAGAGCACCCTTAAATCATCAACATGCTACATTATATAATAATGTACATACATAACACATACATAATAATGGGTAATAAAAAGCGAGTATACTCGGATAGGGTGGGTGGGAATCTGATAAATTACCTGCAGAGTGATGACACAGAGGCAGAAGGTGTCTCAGGGCTGGGAGTGACAACAGAGGAGAGGCCGGTTAAAGCATGACAGGACGTGAGGGTGGAAGTATAAGGGGAACTGAAGGAGGACAATGATGATGGTGAGGATGATGATGTAACAAAACTGGAGGCAGCTGAAATGCTGCCAGTGCTGGCATCACTAGCATGACTACGCCCTTGGCTTGAGCTTTTAGACAAGAACGCTAAAGGACTGGACAAAAAACAGGAGGCGAGGGCTGTGAGAGAGGTGGAGGGAGAATAAGGGGATGAGGGGCACAAAGGGCTACCCCGACTAGCAGGGTACACCTCTTTACGGAGACACAAAGGGGCAATTTCTCGCTCAATCTCCACACTGCAGACGGTGTGCCGGCGAGTGCGCTTGGACGGAGAGTGATGGTGGATGGGAAGCTGAGTGGGTGAGCTCTTTCTGCTGGGTGAGGTAGTGCTGTTGTCATGCGTGTGGGACCGGGGTAAGTGACAGTCACTGGATACTAAGGACGGGATTTCAGGGCAGGAGAAGCTGCGCAGGAGGCGGTTGGAGCCGCTACCTGACAACGAAACAACTGGAACGGCTTCTGACGCCTTTACTAGGCTCTTTGCTTCATCCTCGCCTCCAATAGCGCCTTTTCTTTTTGCAACGGAAACATCTTTTCTTCTTGGACGGTTTACATTCTTCAGGGGTCTGCTTAGTTTTATTTCTAAATGCACTGGGGCTGTTGAATCAGGTGACAAAAGTTCCTTTATTTCTTCTCTTGATTCAAGACCAGAAAGAGATGTCACCTGCTCCTCAGCCACAGTAACAGACTGTTGGTGGTGCAGTAGTGTTATTTTTGACGGTTTACTTGGTCCTGCTAGATCAACCACTGAAGTCACGCTGTGGTCCTCAAATTTATGCTTGGGTGGACGAAGGTTTCTCTTCTGCAAAGCATCACCTGAACCTTTAAGATGCCGTCTTGTTTTTCGAGCTTCAATGGTCTGCTCAGGCTCTTGAGGCTGTGTACGGTGCTGAAATCCTGGAGATTCTGAAGGACCATTTATGATATTTATATAGTTGCCGTGCACACTCTTGTTAATTAAGACATTTTGCGTGCAGTTTTGAGAGGATGTAGCATCAGTGGCATCACCTTCATTGCTAGGGGTCAGTAATGTCCTACATTTGACATTTTTTCTCAACCGACTTCTCATTGTCTTGTCCTGTCCCATTTCAGAATCTCTCATCTCAACACCTGCTTTATTACTACTACAGACAGGCACATCTGAGTCTTGGAGCGGGTGCCTCATAGAAACACCTTTCCTCTTTTTCTTAAACTGAATAAAGGTTTCATCCTCCTGGTTTGTTTCCAGAGTGATGCCATTGTCTTTGAACAGTTTATTCCTCGCAGGTCTTCCTTCTTTAGCATTCTGCATGTCACATTTCCTCCTTGCCTGCAAGTCTTTCGTTGTTCGAGGAGCTTCTCTGCTTCTCTTTGCCCTCACTTCCCTGACAGTAGTGCTCATCGGAGGGTCTGATACTTCAGCCGAGTGCTGTGTCCATTTCAAAACATTTTCAGACTGTGATTCCTTCATCTCCACATCCAAAGGCTTTGATCCTGTCACAAAAGTGTCCAATTCACTGGAGGTGGGCGCAGCAGCCCAAAACAGATGTTTCTTTCTAGGGCTTTTCCTGGTGGCCACCCATGTATAGGATCCTTCATTGCCAAACGAACCACCTGTGCTTGTCTCTTTATCTATCAAGTTAAAATTAGAGGAAGTGCTAAAAGAGGAGGCTTCAGGATCAGGCTTGTTTAAGTGAGTTTTGTTTGTGCTGCTGTTTGACTCTGGTTTCAACAGGTTTGAGCCCTCTTCCAAAAAGCAGGACTTATGTCCACAGGCTGTGTCACTGCTCCGGGTCTGTCTCTCACCTGACAGCCGATGCAGAACAATAACCGCATCCGCTTGAAAATTTGCTTGACTAGACACATGCATGGCACTTGCAGAATTCAAAGGTTTGTCTGTGGACAGATTTTGTCTAGTCCTGAGGAGAGGACTCCGTGCTGTACAAGGATTGGCAACACGAGTTACATCCTGATGGACGGCTTGTTGTGACTGGCTTGAAGGACAGTCTGTCTGATTTTCTTCATTTGGTGCAACCTCGTTGTGCATTTGAATATGACCCAATACTGGTTTGTGGTTGTTTCTTGTACCAAAATTCAGTCTCTGTGCAACCCTGTGACGTTTTGGAGCAATGTTGCACTGCAACTTTTCTGAAGAAGGCCTTTTTGGAAACAATCCATTTCTACATTTATCATCAGTCTCGCCCTCTTCTGTCCGGGTTGAATTTTCAACATTTGACTCTGTTATCAATGGTTCAGGCTGTTCAGGAAGTACGATTGAGGACAGAGAGTCACTGGGCTTAAAAAGCCGAACAGGGCTCATGACGATCTCAGTGAAGCTAGCCATCTTGGATCTGAATGACTGTAGAAGCGGACCGATCTCCCATCGTTTTATTGCTGAAGGGCTCTCTGGGGACACCTTCTCCATTGGCTTCCGATCATGGCTTTGCTCCTTTGCTGGGCTGCCATTTCCTAACTGTGAGATTACACAGGGTGATACCGATGTGTGGCTTTCACCTCTAAAATAAAGAGACAAAAGACATATTTACAACATGTTTGCTGGCTAAGGGTTACAGATCCTTATTATCCATCTGATCCAGTAACACTCACTCTGAATATTGCTTCTCCATCTCAGCTTCAACTCCGGAGCTTGTCTGAAAACAAGAAAAAAAAGTAGGTTAAGACAAAACAAAAACAAAAAAACACGCTTTAAAAGTACTGTCTTACAGTAAGTGATAAGTCACACCACATGCAGAGCGTCACTGGAGTGGAGTTGCTGCTATAGGTAGTGTAGTAATTCACCAGTGGCCTGTTGCACAAAGCCGGTTTAAGGTTTTAACCCAGGTAAGTTTGCGGTTAGATTGAGCAAACTCTGGTTTTTCGGGCTTATGAAGGTGGATTGGTTTTTAGCAGTGTCAGTGTTATCACTATAGTAACTTACACTACATGGCTAACCTGCTCTGGAGCAGGTTTTATTCTGGGTAAGAGATCACACACCCAAACTGGACCAATCAGCTGCAAGTAAAGATGCAATAAAGTCAAACCCCCTGTATCTCTCGTTCCAAATTAAAGCAGTTTATAGACAAAAAATATTTTGGTGCTAATTATTAATTATATTTATATAAAAGGCGTTAATATGAATTATAATTACTTTTAATTCATACAATATATTCATATAATTATTATATTAATTGACAACTAGTCAAATATTAATATAATACATGCATTCATAATTCTTTTAAACAAAGTGTATTAATTTGAGCCCTTTGTGAACCTATAATTATTAGGTATATTTCTTTGATTCACATTATGCATTGATGAATAGTCAGATATTCTTTCAGCTGCTTTCTCAAACTTTCGCTGCAGCAGCAGTGTTTATTCCCGTTTTGTAAATGCATTTAATTTCATGATAAGTGAATCGCACCGTCTCTCTTGCGATAAGGGAATCAAACGGACACTGTGATTGGCTGTTTGCTGCACATGTCACACTTTCAGGTGCATGAGCTTCAGAGTTAATAGCAAACTCTAGATTAAACCGGAGTTGACAGAGAACGTTTATACCAAGCTTTGAGAGACCGTTGAACTTGATCTAAACCTACTCTCTACTCTGAAACTCAGTTTGTTCAGCTAGCTTCATGCAACAGACCTCAGGAATTTAACTATAAAACAATACGTTTTATTTAAATAAAGTTGGAGAAAAAGAAAAAAACAGAAGCATACATCTCTTGAGTTCATGGTTAATCTCAGTATGGAGAAACTGAATGGGAGTTTTACTTCCGTCATCCGACTGTTCCACAGTCCATATCACAATAACAAAAACAACAGCCAATAACATCTGACTTTACTCTGATTCTGAATATACATAACTAAACTTACATTGCTCGCATCTGGGTTTACTTTTGTGTAATTTCAAATAAATTAAGTTGTGTTACAGGTTATTAGACATAGACAACATAAATGACAAGCAGATAAACATGTAGAGAACAAGCATAACTGAAGTCATGTGATTCACTGAACCAGTGCGTTGACTGTGGCAGAATAAATGAATTGTTAGTGCAAAACATACACAATGGTTCTTTTGGCTTCACACAAAGCAATTTTAATTAAGTAGAAAGGGGCAATTAAATGCTACACAGTGTGTGTTTTTCATTCCATTGTGCTACTGTTCTATCGTTTTAATGTAAACATCACCCAGATGCGTTACAGATGCGATTAGCACGCTGCGACTTTAATAAAGGAAAAAACACCGCAAAATGTGTGATTGTTGGGGCATTCTACAGCCTTTCAACACAGAGCCCACCTCAGATTGTTTTTAATGAATGTACGATTCGTAAAAACAGATTAACACAGTTAATCACAGTTAACATCAGTTCCTAAATTCTGATTGGGTGGGCAAGGCAGACGTTTGAGAACCGGCCCCGGTAACACCTCATGAGTATGATGAGTAATGCCTTGGATGGTTTTGTAAACTGTACGCTGTGAGCAACCTATTCTTGACTGCATCCCTATTACTTGTATCAGCTTGTGTGAATTCATTAAGTTGTGACTTATGTCTGGAAGAAGTTGCAATGAAAAAGAAGAAATGTGAAATATCTGAGGGATGACAAAAACAATGTGACATTACCATGCTGTTTTTGTCTCTCACATGGGGATGAGCTCAAGTGTTGAGGTTGTGATGACCGAGCCTCATCTTTGAGTCTCTTTCCTGGTCCTGTGGTGCAGTCCACTTTTTCCTGTTTGCCAACCTTATTCCCAAGTCATCACAACTGTGGAACAAGCAGTCACTGGTTGGTTAGCCAATTTCACTCCTATTTTAGTTTACACTGATGCATTTACCAAGTTATTATCAAGCACTCATTCAATACATACATAACCACAATTTATGGTCATTAGAATTCACTAAGGATGAACAAAACTATGCATTTTAAAATCGTTTTAAAGTCAGCATGAAAAGGAGTTGCAATAGCCTGTAACTCTATATTGTGACGTATAAGTGAAACATCTTCTTGAACAAGAAAACATTTAGGACAATACTTGATTTGTTCATTGGGAATTGATTGGATCGCTGTGATGTGAGTGACAGGTCGTCCCGCCCTCACGCCAGAATCATCAGAGAAGAAAAAATGTGTTTGATTACAGATTACAAGGGCACATTAAAAAAGATGATGTGCATAGATAAATCATGTATAATAAATACTGCAATATTCCATAAAAATATGTATTGTCAATTTTGATTTCATGGTGACTTTAATACATTTTATTCAGTAACTGTCACTTCAACTGCAGTCCTCTAGTAGGAAGGACAAAAAACCCAAACATCTTCATTTATGAAAGTCATAAAGACTTGGAACAATATGAGGATGAGCAAATAACAAAATTGTGAACTATTAATTTAAGTCCACACTGTGGTGTAGACCTTTATCTTTAAGTTCAGTACAGCTTCAAATAACAACAAAGGACAAGTCAAAATAAGATCAAAACTGGATAATTATAGGGGTTATTGTAGTTATCTAAAACGCTAAATGAAATAAAATATAAGAAAACGTAAACGTTGAGCTAGTTGCAAAGATCACTTCTCATTTTCATCACAGTAATGATGAGCAAGAACACACACTGAAACACATCATTAATAATAATAATACTATATTCTCCCCGTACACATCATTAGCGTGTTATATTGCTCATCATTACTGTGAAATACAGACAATATTATACACAATAGCATTTCATTAAACACAATTATGTTGTCAATGTAGACGTGCTTACTAATGCTTGCGCTACACTTTCATAAAAGTAAATGCGTAACGTTAAATCATTAACTTCCAAATCATACCGTGGAGCTTATTAAGGTCTCCGCATGCGTTCGGTACAATACGGTTTCCTAATATTTTGTCTGGAGACCACATTAAATATGGATTTACAAATATTTTTAGACACGATTATTATAAATGTCCTCGTCGTTGTAATGTGTAACAGTAACGTTAGCTATGCGGCTAAACGACTCGACATTCAGCAATATTGTAACGTTACCGAGAACAGATCAAACAACAGCAGTTTCATTTCGCAGACATTCACTTCAGCGGAATAATATAACGTTACCATACCCGCAGTCAAACAGATATCCACATAACATTTCAAAACACAAAAGATTAAACTATATTAATTCGTCTGTGGTTACGGTCATTCGTTTTTCAGCACCGGCTTAATAAGAAAAAAAATATTAGTTTCCAGACACTGGTGTGGTTTTGTGTACGTCGTCGACGTATATTGCGGCTAACTGAGCTATGCTGCTATCTACGCATAAACCAGTCAAATACATTGTATTAAAAGAGTATTTTACCATCTCGTACTTCAAACACAGGTGTAAATTATGTAAACAAACTGGACACTAACCTAAAATCGTTTGAGGGAAACCGTGCTGTGAAAACATCTCCTTTAGGCGTTGTTTCTAAAACACCGATGTTTGTGTGACATTTCCATGCCGGACGGCGCCCGAGTTTCACCATTGCGCTTACGGTTCAGACCTATCATTCGGTGCGAGCGTGTTCCCGGTCAGTCGACGAGCCAATCAGAATCTTGCATAGTAAAACATGTCCCGCCCCTCAGGTAGACTCTAAAATCGTGGCCAATTAAAAATGTGTGGCGTCAAAGTACTGGCCAATTGGGTTTCAGGAGGGAGAAATGCAACCAATAGCGTTGGCATAAACAGTCGTCTTTGTCCCGATGTAAACTTAAAAGCTTTCATTGGTTTATGTAGAGTCCCGCTTGAATTGTAGCAAAATAGCAGTGCTTTGTAAAATTGTAAATTTGAAAATACAATAAACTTGCCATTATTACAGTGCACGAGTCAGAATAGCTATATAATATTAACCAGAACATTAGGTTGGATCCAGCCAGAGAAAAGTCTTTATTTTAAAACACATCATGTATCAAACTAACACGTGTACATACTAAGTGTGTCTGTGTGTGTACATAAGACAAAGACAATTATTGAAAAGTAAACTGTTATTCAGAGAAGCCCTTTCAGAAGGGCAGAAGAAATCAAAATCAGTAACATGATTCATAGATCATGTGTAAAGTTCAAAGTCTATTCTCTTTGAGTTGTAGAATTGGGAACCTCCTTGGTCAATCTTTCTACAGTATACTCCATCCTTGAAGTAGCCCTCGTCCACCCAGTCCTGGAATAAAAGATACAGAAAATATATAATACACTACTTTTGTTTATACTTACTAAACTTTCACAAAAAAAAATGTCTGTCTTTAATATAAATCATTGTGACATTATAACAAATGTATGTAATACTGAATATTTCTCAATGGTCATGCATGTCATTTTTCCCCACCACAGGCACAAAACAGAAATGTGAAAATAATGATTGTTTTCAAACGGGTTTCACAGCCACTCTGCCTGTCTACTTGGCCGTTCATGTCATTGCTTAAAGGAACATGCCAACTTTTTTGGACTTTAGCTTATTCACCGTATCCCCCAGAGTTAGATTAGTCCATACATACCATTCTCATCTCTGTGTGTGCCATAACTCTGTCTACGCAGCCACCGCTAGCCTAGCTTAGCACAAAGACTAAAGATAAACGGCTCCAGCTAGCCTACTGCTCAATTCTCTCTCATTCCTGCATAGTAATTAAGGAACTTTGTGCCGTACTATGGGTACAGAGACGCAATGATATTACACAGCGCCTGAAAATAGGCTAACTTCCGTCAACATAACCAACGTGACAACCTGCTTGCACAGAGAACGTGCTGGGGACTATTTTCAGGCGCTGCGTAATATCATTGCGCCGCTGCACCCATAGTACGACAGCAAAGTTCCTTGATCATTACGCAGGAATGAGAGTATAGTTCCTAGCCATATCGGCCTAGAAAACTTTTAATATTCCGCCGGTCTTAGTACACGATGTAACTATACACATCACAACATGTAAATAGGAAAATGCTGGCGTTATTTTGTCACTTATTGAGCAGTAGGCTAGCTGGAGCCATTTACCTCCAGTCTTTGTGCTAAGCTAGGCTAGCAGTGTGTGTGCGTCAGACAGAGTTATGGCACGTACAGAGATGAGAATGGTATGTATGGACTTATCTAACTCTGGGGGATACTGTGAATAAGTGAAAGTCCCAAAAAGTCAGAGTGTTCCTTTAAGCCAATGTCAGGCTCTCAAAAAAAAAAAAAAAAGCATAGCAACACTACGTCTGCCACAGTTTTTACATTTTAAAAGCTATTTCAATATAGAAATAAAGGAAAATGTGCATGTTCTGGTGCGTCTGTGTTTGCTTACCTGCATCTGTTGGCTGCTGAAGGGCCCATAGAGCTCAGAGTTTTCCTCATTCTCCCATTTGTACTCCCACATGACCTCATCACTCACTGGAGAGAAACACTGCTATTACTGAGGGATTAGCCATGAATCAAATAATCATACCAGAAGAGTGAGGAAAAAATTACAAACACATTTACAAGGTACAGTTTCACTTATGTTGGATCAAGTTAATTTGTTTGCATCTGAGCTAGACTGGATTATTTGTGATTGACCGTGACAAAAAAAATTTCAACAACTACTACAAATAAAGGTTCATTTAAGATGCATCTAATCACACACACACACACACAAATAAAGGTTCATTTAAGATGCATCTAATCACACACACACACACACACACAAAAACACTCATCCAATCACTGACCTATGCTGTTGTCTTTATCCTCATCTTTTTCTGCACCATGCTTTTCATCAAACTCATCAGCGAACATGTCTAGATCTTCTTCTTCCTCTTTTTTCTCCTCAAGCGTTTTGGCAGCCTTTCCTTGAGTCAACCCCTTCAGCTTGTAGGCCAGTTTTTCATACGTCTGCTGATAAATTTCAAAATCCCCAATCCCCACCAGTCTATCTGCCAATGCTGTCAGTTTGTCTAGTTTATCAGCGTCTCTGTTCAAAGTCTCTTTTTTTTCCTCCTCTCCTCCTCTCAGTTTGCCTTTCTTCTTCTGTCCTCCAAGACCGCCAAGTCTTCTCAAACCAGCAGCCACCGTTTCACCAGGAAGCAGCAGCTGAAGGATGGCTTCTGTGAGTTGATAGTGGCTGTATGCAGCCAGAGGGTCTTCTGCTGGCTCTTTCTCCTCCTCGTCCTCCTCTTCCTCGTCGTCTTTCTGCTGCTCCTCTCGTTTTATCTCCTCCTCTGCTTCATCTTCATCACCAACCCTTCTCTTACGCTTTGCTGCAAGGCCTTTCTTCTTTTTCATAGGTTGCTCTTTTATCTTCACCTGTGTGAGGAAAACGTTGGAACTTTAAGTTTGAGCTTTTATTCCCAATTATTTATCAGAATGTATTGAAAAAAATGTACCCAGTCAATATTGTCCAGCCAGTTGTCCCTGATATCTTCCTCTTTGTTGACAAAATAGTTTCCCTCTGAATCAAAGTAACCCTCCTGCATTTCCTCATCGAGGTTAAAAGGGGTGATGCGTACCCCTTCATCATAGTCAATGGTTGCCATTTCCTGACCTGTGAAAGACAAATATTAATATTGTTAACTATTAACCCTAACTAACCTGGTGCTTCAAAACACTGACATTTGTCAACCTTTTGCTCCATTCATTACATACAAAATATTAATTTATACATAAACAATTTAACAGGAAGCCACAGAGGTCAACAGGAAGGAGAGAAATCATTCTGCAATGTGCTTAAAGTTTATTTCATAATCTGTATGAGAAAAAAGTTGTTTACAGACCTTCCACGTCGTCATTGGCAAGGATGTCATATTTGCTGGTATTTTCTCCATCCTCTCCTTCATCTTCCTCATCACTGTCCAAAGAGTGTTTCTCCTTAAATCTGGATCCTGGGCCACTCACACCATCTACAATCTGTAAAAAGACAGTGGCTAAATCACAATACTATACAATCCATATAATCACCATAACAATATGCATGGAAATAACACGACACAGATAAATGAGTTATATGACGCCAACCTTTTTCTTTGGAACATCTTCCAAAGTGATCTCCCCTTCCCCATCCTCAAAGGTCACTTTCCTTTTTGACATGCTAAAAGAGACGAGACACCACATCACTACATGAGCCAACATTGTGTTTTGTTGAGTGCACACATCTAGTATACACAGTGAATATTATATACTCTTAAGGGGATAGTTCACCCAAAAATGAAAATTCTGTCATTCTTTACTCACCCTCAAGTTGTTCCAAATCTGTATGAATTTCCTTCTTCTGCTGAACACAAAGGGAGATATTTGGAAGAATGTTTGTAACCAAGCAGATCTCGGCAGCCATTGACTACCATAGTATATTTTCCCCCACTATGGTAGTAGTGTGGTATATCTTACTTTGTGTTCAGTAGAACAAAGAAATTCATACAGGTTTGGAACAACTTGAGGGCAAGTAAATGATTCATTTTGTGGTAAACTATCCCTTTAACATGATGCTGGGACTCCATAACAGAATGAATTAATGAAACCCGTACAGATTGTTTAATATTCAAAAATCAATTAAAGACACTACATAGACAACTAAACTTACTGGAGTTGACAAGAGGACACTAAATTAGCCTTCTACACATAGACTACATCTAAAGAGATGTGTGTAAAAGTATAGGCCTAATTCTTTATTATCTACAAAACCTTACAAACATGTATGGGATGCATTGGATTGGTGATAATTGGGATTCTTGCAAACAAAATTTGATAAAGTAATTGTTTAAAATGTTCAATACTGCTGTACAGTGCAAGAGCTAATGCTGCGAGCGTCCGCTCGGAGCGTGTCAGTTAGCTAATGTATTCAAAAGTCACGTAAAATCAATTTTAACTCGACTTAGACACACGCTTAAGGGGCTTGTCAGCTATAAACCAGTACTACTAAAGTGTAAAACACACAGTAAAATAATAGTTACCTGGATGTTATTCTCCCCGCTGCGCCATTCAAGCTAAACTAAAACCGGAACAGCGTCACTGGTGTGATTCTGGCCGAATCTCTACCGCCCCCTACAGGAGAACCGGTTGAATGACGTCCGTTGCGATCACTTCTGTGTGACCTCGCGCCCATCCCTTGATCTGCTTCATAACCTCCTGATTTACGTTTCCACATGATAAAATATTGTTCTGTTATTTTCAAACGAGTATCTGAGATTTTGGCTTGTATGCTTTGTGGGAACTCTTTTGGACAGAGAAAAAACTCGGTTGTAAATATGATGCGTCTATGAAAACTTAATACAGGAACGTGCATTAGAGATGCAGAACAGCAGTGCAGTGTGCAAAAGCCATCACTATGCAAAGGCACAGTTCTGACATAATCTATCTTGTAAATATTTAACGAGAGCCTAAATTAGAAACATGAATCAATAATATGCTACTGTGTCGGTTTTTATTGTTTATTACTTTATTATTTACTCCCCCCATTATTTGCCCATCATTAATATTGGTTGTGGGTGTGAAAGCGCACATGCCACTGCCGTTTCATCATTAAGTCGAAAGAGAATAGGGCATCGGCTTTTGTTACCAGGAAGTGGGTCGCGTTATTTATATTTCAACACTAGAAGACCGGCGCGAGAGCGCGCGCTGGTGGTAATACGAAACTTATAATATTGGTCTTAGATGAGTCGGGATTGAGGCGCTTTGCCTTAAGATATGTTTTGCCACTAAGGTCGTATGGATACCCTCGATAAATCAACGGAAAGGCATTGACAGAAGTAAGTTGGTGCACCTGACAAACATTGAGGCGCTCTGTCACAGTTCCGGTCACAATTCTGGTCACCGTTTGTTTCCTTGTTTTACAAACCGTATGTAGATGCTTTAAGATGGATAGCTAGATAATATTTACGTGGCAGGGCAGTGCTTTGTGGCTGTCGGGCAGACTCAACGTGAACCGGATAGACAAGTTATTCACGTATGATTTCATGCTTACTCATAATTAGATTTGCACGTTTCCTTTCCCTAAAAATTCTATGATTTATTTATTTTTCATTTTAATATTATTCTCTTTATAAAAAAATAAAAATAAAGAATGACAATAGCTAATTCGATTTGTCCATGGACTGTAATTTCTGTTGCTGTAAAGCTCGCTCCCTGTGCTCACGCTAGGACACGGCTGAACGCCAGGTGGCGTTGTAATGAAGATCCATGAGAAGATTCTTACCCATTACCTGTCCTGCACTACACCTGTTAATAAGGAGGGATACCTGTACAAAAAGGTAAGGACCTGGCTTTGTCAGTTCACCAAGATATTATTGAATTAATCTTGAATGCTGTTTTAAAAAGCGGAATCTATCTAACTTAACTTTGTTATATTTCAAAAAAGGTTTTTTTAAACAGTAAAATGCACTGGTTACTGGTGACTGCTGTAACTACTTGTAACAAAGAGTTTCGATTGAAACTGCCAAGGCTGTCAAATTTCTTTTCTACGTGGATGCTTGGGAAAGTGAACTACATTGTATCTGACACATCTGATCCTCTTCATGATACATTTCAGACTTTACCTTCAGGATCCTTGTATAGAGTCTCTTTAGCAAGAACAGATACTGCTGTAAAACAAATTTCCCCCAAGGGTGACAATAAATGGTTAAAGTAGAAATGATGGTGGCAAGCAGGACTAGCCTATATGATTTGATTAGGAAATAATTATTGTAAAATATCTCTAATAATAATATTGTTCAAATGCCAATATTTCTGAACAGACTAAAAAGAAACCACCTCCCTATCTGTAAATGGTAGGCTACCTCTGGAGAAACAAGGCTATTACACTTTTCATTCGATAATAAGACTGATAATCAGTCTTCTGTGCATTACAAATATACTGTTTTTCACATCTCCAGCGTTTCTCTGTCCTGTTCACTGTGGAATAATTTTCTCTTTCTTACGAGTTGTAATTGAAAGAATTTCCTCGTCTCCGTGTTTGAACTCTAACCGCCTTTCTTTTCCGCAGAGAGAGAGGAACACAACTTACCTGCGCCGCTGGTTTGTGTTGAAGGGGAATCTGTTGTTTTATCAGGAGCGTCCGGGCGATCGTAACCTGTTGGGTGTGATTGTTCTGGAGGGCTGCATGGTGCAGGCATGTGAGACGGACGGTCAGTTCTGTTTCTCTTTGGTGTTCACTGGACCAGGCCTCCGCACTTATAGACTGGCCGCTGATGATCATAACAGCCAGGAGAGCTGGATTGGCGCTCTGTTCTGCGCTAGCCACATCTACCTTTCTATGATTGTCAGAGACCTGGAGAGACGCTACGAAGGTGCGTTTATGTGCTTGTACACTGTATGTTTTGTGTGTCTGTATTGGCTTGAATGCAATCATCTTGTCTGATTATATTTGTTCATGCTCTCAATAAAACAGAAGCTAGAAGGGACAAAGGCCTCTGTGATTCCATCCAGACCTCTGCAGTGACTTCTACACCCAATAAGATAATGGCTTCCTGGAATACGGGACAACCCTATTTCGTACACGGGACTTCCATAGTGCCCAGAGATGGGCGGAGCTACAGCGCCAGTTCAGTACCCCCTCCATCTATGCCGAACAGACCCATCAGCTATAGTCTTCATGCCCCTCCCATTCAATTAAAAACTACCAGTAAGCGATCTCCAAAGCTCTGGCCCAAGAGAAATGCCCACGTCACCCCCTTAAACGGTCCGGCACCATCTTACGGGGAGTGGCCAGCTGTGGGCTTTGATCCTTTAGAAGAATTTAGTAAACTGCATGAGTACTATGGAAATGAGATAAAGCAACTAAGAGCCGACTGGCTGAAGAAGAAGCGTGAGGAAGTGGGATGCGTTGAGGAGGATCTCATTGATCTTGGCTAGAGTGACCTCTGGTGGTTTGAGCATATGCATATTCATATGAATGTGTTTATGTTGTCATCAAAATAGTAAATCCTGTTCTAAAACAATGGATTAATGAATGTATTGTGGATTCAGGAAATGTATTACTGTACTAGCAGAATCCTGCTCTCTGCTTAATTTTATGAAGATTAGCACTGACTTCTAATCTTGATGGCATTTCTGGTAAAAGGTTTCTCATTTCCTCTTTGTGGTCAGCCTATACGTCTCAGTACCCTGTACGTATCAGTTCCTTCTTGCTTGAACTGTCATAAAACAGACCCGTACCAGAAGTCGTTTTACACCCAGCATTTATCTGCGGACATAATTGCAAAAATTCATATTGCATTCAAAGCAATTCAATTGAGTTCAGATGTCATGCATGTTTAGTGAAGTGATTGAGTATTTGCTTTTTTAAGATTATATGCTACTAATATGATTAATATTTAATTTATTTTTTCATCTTCTGCACTTAGGGAGCCTTAATGAAAATAACTGTGTATGTTAATAGGTCAGAATTATACTCAATAGTCTTTTATCTGACAGAAGGATGTAAATGAACTAATGTGATTTTGTAAAGAATAATTGACTGTTAAATTCTGCCTTACAAAGCCTGTTTCACACAGTTCATGAGGTTTCACAAACAAACTGAAATACACCCCCTGTCTGCTCTTCCTCTTTCTCACAACCTCATTTATCTGGGGATGTAGATGTGCCTTTTTTCTTTTAGTTTTTAATTTACACATCTGGAACAGTCAACCCATTATTTAATAGTAAAAGTTTGTATAGGTGTGACAGTCATATCAGTAAATATTAAAATAAGCTGTACAGTTTGTATGAATTAATATTTTCTGAGATGCAGCTCCTTATAGGGTTACTAGAGGGCACTGCAACTCAACAGTACTACCTACTGTATATTTAGCCATGAGAAAACTGATATTGAGTTATATATAATTATATATAGATGATAGAAGTAAATTTAGACGTTTTATTTAGACATATACACATTTTATATATTTACAGTTTGTATGAACAGCATCCTCCAACACTTTGTCTTTTCGTGTTATATTTATTTTGATGATAATTTGTTGACAGATTAATTTAATGCAATGTTTTTATTAAGTATTAATCCTCTGATGTACATTATAATAAATTCTGATAAATAAGTTTTGTTTAAACATTTTGTGTGTATTTCAACACGTCATATTGCACAGCAGCAATAAGGATTTTTTTTTACATCAGTGGTGGTTTGGTTCGAGTAAACATTTTATTGTACTTTATTTAACTTTTATTGTGAACATTTATTGTTTTATTATATCAATCAAATTATAATATAAGTCCCAAAAATATTTTTAAGATCTTAATTTTAAGTTCTACTATATTTAGTATCAGTAATACAAACATTCAGTATAGGCAGATATTGTGGTTGATCTAATGATTAATAAATTCACAACTGTTTATGAAGATTTATGGAGATTCTCTAGCATGCATTAGAGCTCTGAGAACAAAACAAAATTGTCAACACCTTCAGTGTTGGATGCAACATGAAGATCCTCATTTCAACTATAACCTCTGCACACTGCAGACCTGAGGTATGTCAAACCCCTATAGCGACGCCGTGGCCTTTTTCACCTCATCCGGATTCCAGTCATCTCTGCTATGATAAACAGCTTTGAAGAAACATATCAGAGATCCCGTTACACATACTGTATGTATAGACATGTACTCTTTGACAGGCTATAAACAAAACAAAGATGAGTAACTCAGTGGCCTAAAGGGCAGCCTGAAGATACTAAATCACAGATGTATACACAGATCAGTCATGAATCGAACATACTTGGAAGAGGCCTAAACTGAAGACCTAAATCTTTTTTAAGGAAATCATTCCACTATGACATAAAATATCTCAAAACAAGGCTTACACATCCTCTGACCCAGAAACCTCCTTCCCTCACTGTCGCTCTCTCTCTCTCTCTCTCTCTCTCTCTCTCTCTCACACACACACACACACACTTCGAAAGCGGTTCCACCATATATAGTTAGATTAGGGGTGTGTTAAGCATATACCATATCTAATTTGAGAACGTCTAATCATTAAGCTGCATCAATGATTGCAAGAGTTATCAATGTTACTTCAAACCCAATTACTAATGAATACAATATATACAGTTATTTACAGGAAATGCAGGGGAAAAAAATGCTTTGTGTATATGCATGCATTTCCTTTTCAAGATCATTATTAATTAACAATATTATCCATTTAAAATTATTTATATATATTTAAGCTAATTGGTAATCAATAGTAAAACATTTGATCAAATAGACAGGATACAGAGATGCACTACTTGCATGACTTTCTGATTTTAAAACTCTTAAAATTCACTTCTTAGAAATGCTGCAGAAATAATTACAGCTGAGCTATTCTATAAGAAAAGATTGCTGAAATCGAACAATGAAAGATCTAGGTAAGAGCTAGATACGGGGACAAAACAATTAAATGACAGACTCGCAAGATATCAAGTGAACCTAAAAGAGGAAAGGAACGCACAACAAACGGTGGGGTTTCTAGAAGAGGACGAGGAAATGACTGATGGATTAAACAGAGAAGAAAAGGCAAGCACAAGGAGCAGACAAGTCTGTTGAGCTATTTTGGTCGCTCTCAGCTGTCCATTTCCCCCGCCTTCCCAAAAGAACCTGTTTTAAGCCTTTCTTCATGTGTCCCCTAGTGTGACCCCTCACTAGACAGCATTGTGCTGATCATCTCAAACTAAAAGAAAAGAGGATAATTACATGTCCATACACAGAGCAGCGTCCCATGTGCCATCACAAATTGCACCTCACAGTGACTAAAGTGACCAAGCGAGGTCAAAGACCGCCAAGGAGAGAGAGGGCTGAATATAGGCATGGCCATGTGGCAGGGTGAGGCGGGGGGACTTGGGCCCAAATCTCATGGCATCGCTATACTAGGAAAGGCATTAAAACCCTATTTTCAATTAGGGCTGACTTGAAAAGAGGCGATGGCAAGGGTTATGATATGAAGCCAGAACAGCCTCTTATATATATCAGATGAGGGCGTGTATACAAGATATTCATTGGCTCAGAAATATCTTAGGATTTAAATCAATCAGTATATATTATTGCACCCTCCCCGCTCCCATCACAAACAAAATTTCCTGTAATAGTGTCAGAATATTCTACTGAAAACACAATATTGACCCACCGCTAATCTAAACATAGGGGTGTGAGTCGTGTCCTCCTCAAGTGTCTATGGTTACAGCTCATTCATTTCAAACTGAGTTATGTGATTGTGCGAAGCTCAAACAGTCCCTTACGTCTCCATGTCCTTATTAGTCTACATGAGACACGCAGACTGCTGCCATTAGTATCAGATTCATCCCATTCCAAGACTCCAATAGCTATTTCTAAGCACTGTAAGATGATAGTGCATCCCACCCTGTGTTCCTTCATCACTTTCCCCCTACCTCATCTCTCTCCCCTTTCATAGTTTCCCTCTTTCTGTCTGCTATTTCCCAAGCCACACTTAAGGTTGGATCTATAATTAGCAAGGGGCCTTCAGCAGTATATAAGCCTCTCGAGAACATGTCACTACGCGGCTTCAGTCTTCACTTCTTGAGCTTCTTAGACCTTACACCGTCCCAGCATGGTGAGTAACCTGTGCCTTAGCTGTTACCTGGCCACACCATCAAGGTGGACACATAGGAACCAAGGACATAATGCCTCACTCTCAGCAGGGTCACATGGAGGAGAGCTCGCTTATTGAATCAGCGTGGATAATAATTGAACTGTGGACTTACAATACCTTTAAGAGGATTTTTTTTTCTGAACCTTGCGTTACTGGAACCAGGAAGTTAGTGCTAAATCTGCAAAACTAAGTGGTTTTGCTTTCACTTTCCATAACATGCAGTTTTTTGTAATCTATTAAAAACTGTGAGTGGATAAAGATTATATGTTTGTTTAAAGAAAGTTGTAAGTTTCACTAGAAAGCATAATGCTACAAATGTAAAGGTACTTTGGTTAAAATGCAATACAAAATCCAATCCAACAGTTTCCAGTAGCTGACTATAATGATGCAGTTGAAGCTACACAAATACTGAATACAGTGTCAATAATCATTGTAGAACGACTTATGCAGAGATATTTTTTTAGATGCATATCACTCACACATATAAATGTGTCTTTCGTTAGCTGTTCATACTGTTTTATTATCAATAAATGTGTTAAAGTGTCTAACAAATCAGAGCCTGGTGTATCTAAGCTCTGTGTGGCACTGCTATGCGAGTGTCTAATTTTCTGATTTTCAAATGATGTAGATATGTATTAGTCAACACACAGAACATTAGCACTACATCTATTCTATGTGCATGCAAAGCTGTGTTAAATGCTAAAAACGTTATTTATTTGCATATGTAGGCACCCAAGAAGGCTAAGAGGAGGGCAGGAGGAGGAGAGGGTTCCTCCAACGTCTTCTCCATGTTTGAGCAGAGCCAGATTCAGGAGTACAAAGAGGTAAATATTTTTTCAGATCTTCTTGTCAATACAACAAGCACGCTAATTCAACCAAGACATCATAATTTGAGATCATTATATGTTGAAGTTGCATTTTTTCACTTTATTGTGGATTATCAAAGTCTAATGAGTTGGATAGGGGGTTTTGTTAGCATAAATCAGTTCAATGCAATACATTTGTGTTTTGTCACAGAGGCTGCTTTAGAACTGGCCTTTTGATGCTAATAAGATCAAATCCTGTTATCAGGAAGGTATTATAATTATAATTTTAATACCCACAAAGAGATAGGTCGAACCATGTCTATATTAAGGTTTGTACAGTATAGCAACTGGACTGAGTCAACAGATCATCTTAATCTAGTTCATTTTTGTCTTGCCTGCTAAAAAAATAGCAGGCTCTCCACTGCCCTCCAATCTGTCAGACACTCCTGTTCTGGTCCCAATGGGACAGCAGCTGAAGATCACAGTGCATGCCAGAGAGGCAGAAAGAAAGAAAATAATAATGTGAAATAATGTAGAAGCTTGCTCTCTGAGCAAGTGAACGACGCCTCGTTGTGCCATCCCAAAGAGGCACGAAATCATTCTCACAGACCTTTTCCTGGACTGTTCCCAGCTGGTGGAACAACCTGCCTATCTCAATTCGAGCAGCTGAGTCTTTAGCCATTTTCAAAAAAACGTCTAAAGATACATCTTTTTCATAAGCACTTTACCAATTAATACTAGCACTTACCTATTGTATTTGTCTTTTTTCTTAAAAAAGAAAACCTTGCAATGTGTACTATGCAAGACTGAGACTTGCTACAGCACTTGTTGGTCTGATTGCTTCTATTGTTCTCTTCATTTGTAAGTCGCTTTGGATAAAAGCGTCTGCTAAATGATTAAATGCGAAATATTGAACAAGATAAAATAGAAAAAGATTAATGGATAAAAGTAACCAATAACAGGCCTCTATCTTGAACTCAAAGAAAAGTGTAATGGTGTTAATGAGGTTCGTGTTTTAGGGCGCTTGAAGTGGTTGAAGGGGGGGGGGGGGGGGGGGAGCAGAATGTGAGCCCAGAGATTACATATAAATAAAATAAAAACCTGGAGGAAATTAACAGATGTTGTCCCTAGTTATGATTCTTAAACATCATGATTCATCTGAATTAGCATGATTATATCAAACACGTAAGTAAGAGTATGTGCACACATGCTAAGAGCTGGAATTAGCATCCGGCTAGTGTGCGACAGAGCTAAGTAAGGATATGAAATGGTTTGAGTAGTTTATTAGTAACTGATACAGCCTTCTCAAGTGCCTCTTCAGGAATGTCTGACATTATAGTTGGGATTGACTTAACACGTCTCCCAGATGGAAAGAAGGATCAGTAAGGGTCTATGTGGGGGCTGGGTGGGAGCAGCAGCTGCTGTCAAGTATTCATGCCCTCTTGAGTTTCATGTGTGGATGAGAAGGACATTTTACTACTGTCAGGCAAGAAAGACAAAATATTTCCTCATACGACTCTTTAGTCTTTGGTTTGCAACTGTCAGCAGCCTCCTTTTCCATCACCACCCCTTACTCCTGTAACAATGTTCTCGTCTTTTTCTGTCCTGCACACATAGGCTTTCACAATCATTGACCAGAACAGAGACGGCATCATCAGCAAAGATGACCTTAGGGACGTGTTGGCCTCAATGGGTACGTTTATGTTTTGTGTCAGTTGTGTACTTTGTAAATACATCCATGAATCTGTGCTGACCGTCCTCGTCTGTCTCTGTAGGTCAGTTGAACGTGAAGAATGAGGAGCTGGAGGCTATGATCAAGGAAGCCAGTGGCCCAATCAACTTCACCGTTTTCCTTACCATGTTCGGAGAGAAGCTGAAGGGTATGCAAAAGTCCTTTTTTCTTTCCATCTTCCCTGGTTTTCCAATCATTCAGTTAGAGTAATTATCTCTCCGTGTCTCTGAAAGGTGCTGACCCCGAAGACGTCATTGTGTCTGCCTTCAAGGTGCTGGACCCAGAGGCCACTGGCACTATCAAGAAGGAATTGTGAGTCTATATTCACTGACATTTTATTCTAATGTGAAAAAAAAGAACGTTTCCATATCTGACTGCTACTCTTTCTCTTTCATTCCAGCCTTGAGGAGCTTCTGACCACTCAGTGCGACAGGTTCTCTGCTGAGGAGGTGAGATCAGATGTTGCTCTCTAGAAGTTTAAATTCAGCATGAAAAGAAAATTTGAATATCTTATTTTTTAAAGTTCTTTTTTAACTCTGATGACATACGTAGGTCCCATCCTACAATTCTTTCTTTTTTGACAATCTGTTTCAATTGTATGTACGTCACAATATGGGAAAAAATATTATCTGTTGCTACTTGTTTCTAAAAGCAGTTTATTGTTTGTTTAATCCAAGTTTTTGTCTTCCTCCTTTAGATGAAGAATCTGTTTGCCGCCTTCCCCCCAGATGTGGCTGGCAATGTTGACTACAAGAACATCTGCTACGTCATCACACACGGAGAGGAGAAGGAGGAGTAAACGGCTGTGGAGACAAGACAGAAAATGAAGAGATGAACGTGTATCCCTCACTGCTTTACTCTCCCGGGCTGTTCTTTGTCCTCCTTCTCTTACTTTGTGTTTCTTCCTCCCTTTCTTCCTTTCCATCATCTTTGTTACTTTCAAGCACTTATTCTCTCCATCTCTCCAAAGACTTGTCTCACAGAGACTGAATTGGGAGGGTGGAGAGGCTCATGACCACAGTGTCTGTCAAGTGGGGACATGAGATTGTTGTCAATAAAATGAACATCATTTCTATATCTCTCACATACTCTCTCTTTCTCTCTGTTTCTCACTCATTACCTATGACCACCTCTCTTTCATTACAATCAAGCATGCATGAAAGTTGCTGCATCTTATGCTGCTGTCTGGAGGGTTGAAATGAAGGCATCTATAGCTTTGGGCCGAAATACCATTCTAGATAAATGTGGAAGATAGCTCCCTCTGGGGGGAAATGAAGCAAGTTGAAGTGATCTCGCTCTATAATAGAGTAACCAATCATCATTCTCGTTTCTTCCCCTGATGGTTGACTAAAACGAAAGAGAAAATTAGGGTTTTGAACCAAGAGAGTTGGGCCTCCTAAAAGTGTTGCCGAGCTTATCACGGAGGGAGGGAGCGAGAGAGACAGACCGTCCAAGGAAGAGAGGAGAGCGGGGACTGAAAGAAAACATATCCTCTTCACTCCCCCTCTCCCCTCCTCTTCACTATTTCTCTGTCAGTGTATTTTTTTTTTATCTACCCTTTTGCTTTCTGCATCTGGGCCTGCTTTGCTCTGTCAGAAACTCTTCTGTAAACAATAAAAGACACAAACTGTGAATAAAACATCTTTTTGTACTGCTATGTCTGCTGGCTGTGTGTGATAGGTGGGATGAAACTAGACAAGTCTGTTTTAGGTGCAATAACAGAGCATAAAGATGAAAGTGTAAGGTAGGGAAGACCGCAGGATTATGATGCAGTAAATCGCAAGGGATGACAAGCAGTATGTGAACAGCGCCACCTGCTGGTAGTACAACGCCAATGATAAAAGAGTTGCTCCGTCACATTCTCCTCCACATAAATCTGAAAGGTTTTAAATGTTTTAAGCATTAAGTGCCCATTTTCAAATTTGTACTACCGAAAAAAGGCAGAAAACCGCTTCTTGCTGAAGAGCACTATTTGGTTTAAAACTGTGAATGCCCAATTGAACATTTAATCCATAACAAAACTGGATTTTAATGTTTTTTTGTTTAAATGGCTGAAATAAGACTGTAGTGAACACAATCTAAAGACACTTTTACGTTTTATTCTGCGACATAAAAATATGTGAGGGTAGGTAGGCTATAGGGGGCGATTTCGGATTCAGCCTACGGCTGTTCAATTCCTTTTCGATTCATTGTTTTACTAAAGAAAGATTGAACGAACTTGTTCAACTAATCTCTTCGTGACCACAGTATGAAGGTAGTAGAAAGTAGCCTGGCATTTGCATTTTTTTACTATATGCAGGGGCTGCATAGATTCTCGGTGCCTGTTCTTTCAAAAATGGGTTTGTAATCGATTCTTTTTGGAATCTTTATCTCTTACTTACCCTTAAAGGGATAGTTCACCCAAACACGAAATGTTGATGTTTATCTGCTTACCCCCAGGGCATCCAAGAGGTATCTTTGTTTCTTCAGTAGAACTTCCGGCGAATAAGGTCAAAATACTGGGGCGATCAAAGATATATATACGTAGATCCCTCATTCGACCGATCACGCCGGTATTTGCATGTATTTTGACTTTATTCGCCGGCACTGGGGACGGCTGATGCAGAGCCATAAAAAAAAATGAAATACATTTTTAAATATGGATATTTTTCTTACATAAACGCATCGATTCGCTTCAGAAGGTCTTTATTAACACCCCGGAGCCGCGTGGAGCACATTATTTGACGGACAGATGCATTTTTTAATGGACTTCAAAAACAGAGCAACTGCTATTATAAAGCTTTGGTTAGCCAGAACATTTTTTTTTTATATAACTCAGATTTTATTTGTCTGAAAGAAGAATGTCATATACTCCTCGGATGACTTGAGGGTGAGTAAATCATGGGCTAATTATCATTTTTGGGTGAACTATCCCTTTAATTGACCGATATCTCCTCCTCCTACAAAAAGGATTAAGAAGTTAAAAAATTAAAGTTTTGAATGACATAAGGGTAAGAAAATGATAATAGAATATTAATAACTTTGCAAACAGTAAAAAATAGATAAAACACTATCAAGAAGTAAATATAGCTGCAAGCAGCAATACCGGGGCCAAGCGCAAAGAAGAAGACAAGACATGCCAAAATGGCTGGCAGTGTCAGATCAACTGGAGCAATGAGCAATTAATCACGTTTTAAGATGATTTTAAGCAAAAGGCTGAAAATGCATTGTAGTCTGAGAGTGTCAGACCAACTGCAACAATTAACAATTATACAGTTTAACAAGATTAGGCAAAATGGCTGAAATATCATATATTGAGTCACTGATAATGTAAGTTAATGGTTTATCACTTTTGACCAATACTTTGACCAGTTACGAAATGTATGTGGTGTGGTCAGAATAAGGGAACAATGACACATGCAAAGTTTGATGCCAATATGTCAAAGCATTGCAGAGATACAGCCTCAAGAGTCATTTTGGCATAATGGCTCAACTTCGTCACTGCGGTTTACAAAAATGGTTTCATCTATTGATGCAAAATCCATAACTTTTTGTTGACACAGTCTGAAGATGATACGATTCGATTTTGGTGGAAATTGGACAAACGGTCTAGGATGAGTTTGAAAAAGTAGGTTTTGATCAAATAAGAACATTGAG
Organism: Gobio gobio; assembly: GCF_949357685.1. Lineage (NCBI taxonomy): Eukaryota > Metazoa > Chordata > Actinopteri > Cypriniformes > Gobionidae > Gobio > Gobio gobio. The sequence continues at coordinate 53,072,081 of NC_137097.1, read as the reverse complement.
GACAGGATGTTTGACCAAATATGGAAAAATTAGTATCTCTGTTCTCGGCATGAGCCAATGACTGTATTATGACCAGTTTCATTAAACTAGGCTAATTTAATCAAAAGTTATTAGCATGTTTGTAAATTTTGTTATAACCTCTGACCACAAGGTGGCACTGCCCCAAAACGTTTTGAGTACCTTCAAAGCATGGTGCGGAAGACATGATTTTTGGACAAACAGTTCAAAAGTTATAAGCAAAAATAGCCATTTTTTGTATCTCCGGACCAGTAGGTGGCGCTGCGCCGAAACGCTGCATGTTGCTTCAGGTCATGCTTGTGATGACATATACCAAGATTGGTTTGAATACGATAAAGCGTTGTGGAGATATAGGCTTATGAGTGTTTTTGCAACCGCTACGCAAATTTTGTGTGCGCGTTTATCGAAAACGATTTGACAAATCAACTTGATTTGCAAGATTTTTTGTCAGCATGGTCTGAAGATGATCTGGTTCAATTTTCGTGCAAATCGGACAAACCGTCTAGGACGAGTTCGTAAAAGTAGGTTTTTTGGAAAATTAAAAATGGCGGGGAAATTATCATGACCAAAAATGACATCATAGGTTGCAATTAAATCGGCATGAGCCAATGACTCTATTATGACCAGTTTCAATATACTAGGCTAATTTAATCAAAAGTTATTAGCATTTTTGTCAAGTTTGTTATATCTTTTGACCACAAGGTGGCACTGCCCTAAAACTTTTTGAGTACCTTCAGGGCATAGCAAGGAAGTCACATACCGAGTTTAGTAACAATATACTAATGCATTTGTAAAATATAGCATTTTTTGACAAAATTCAAAATGGCCGACAGCCAAAATGGCCGATATGGTAAAATTGAATATCAGACGACTCGGCATGCCGTCCTGAATGTATCGAGACCACTTTTATGATTTTTGGACAAACAGTTCAGAAGTTATAAGCAAAAATAGCAATTTTTCGTATCTCCGGACCAGTAGGTGGCGCTGCGCCGAAACGCTGTATGTTGCCTCAAGTCATGCTTGTGATGACATGTACCAAGTTTGGTTTGAATACGATAAAGCGTTGCGGAGATATTGCCTTAAGAGTGTTTTTGCAACCACTACGTAAAATTTGTTTGCGCGTTTATCGCAAATGATTTGACGAATCAACTTGATTTGCAAGATTTTTTGTCAGCATGGTCTGAAGATGATCTGGTTCAATTTTCGTGCAAATCGGATGAACCGTCTAGGACGAGTTCGTAAAAGTAGGTTTTTCGGAAAATTCAAAATGGCGGGAAAATTTTTATGACGGAAAATGACGTCATAGGGTGCAATGGAATCGTCTTGAGCCAAGGAATCAGAGGAAAAAAGAATTTTGTTTCTAGCCCTTATGGTTCAAAAGTTATTAGCATAAACATGAGTCAAATTTTGGACTGATGGTGGCGCTAGAGGGATTGAGTTTGAGACTCCAAATTTGCTACGGTGACATTTCAGACTGTCCTCTATTAGTGTGCCAAATTTCACAACTTTTTACCATACGGTTCTATGGGCTGCCATTGACTTCGTGGCGGAAGAAGAAGAAGAAGATGAAATATAGCTGCAAGCAGCCATTAACGGGGCCAAGCGCAACAGAAGCAAACAAGGAAGATAGCAGCAGACCAACTGAAAAAATGACTATAGACATTTGAAGCAAAACCGTTAAAACACCACATTAAAACACTGAGTTGTATAGTGCCAATGTCATGTTTTGTTCTATTATAGCGCCACCAAGAAGCAAAATCCCACTTTTTTTTTATGTGTCATCGGAGTGAGCCCATACATGTGTGTGTCAATTTTGGTGAAAATATCTCATTTCGTTTTGGAGTTATAGACATTTATATGAAAAAACATGTAAAAAATGACTGACACTTGACTTTGATTGGATTTTACTACCCCTTACTATAAATATTTTGACATTTGGCCATTAGCATGTAGCTATCGACCTATTTTTCCGATTTTCTGGCGCTGGTTTCGTCTCGATCGGACTAGCGGTTTCGACGATATCAGCTAAAGTTTTTTATGCGCTAAATTACCGCGCTGCGCAAACCATACGCCGAAACCTGGCAAGTCTGGTATCGTTGGACTCGGCAAGGATTCAGGAGAAAAAATAAGTTAGTCCCATGAAAATAAGTCAACCCCACCGAAAGTTATAAGCGTTTGAAAAAAAAAATTATCCACTAGGTGGCGCTGTTTTGAAACTTGTCAGGCTACTTCAGAGCATCGTGCTGATGACCCATACCGAGTTTCGTAACAATCCGTTCATGCGTTCATAAAATACAGCATTTTAGCACATAATTCAAAATGGCCGACAGTCAAAATGGCCGATATGGTAAAATTGGATATCAGACGACTCGGCATGCCGTCCTGAATCTAACGAGACCACTTTTATGATTTTTGGACAAACAGTTCAGAAGTTATAAGCAAAAATAGCCATTTTTCGTATCTCTGGACCAGTAGGTGGCGCTGCGCCGAAACGCTGCATGTTGCCTCAGGTCATGCGTGTGATGACTTGTACCAAGTTTGGTTTGAATACAATAAAGCGTTGCGGAGATATTGCCTTAAGTGTGTTTTTTCAAGCGTCACGTAAAATTTGTTTGCGTGTTAATAAAAAACGATTTAACCAATCAACTTGAATTCCATGTTTTTTTGTCAACCCTGTCTGGAGATGATCTGGTTCAATTTTCGTGAAAATTGGACCAACGGCCTAGGAGGAGTTCGAAAAAGTTGGGTTTCGGTTAGTTCAAAATGGCGGGAACATTGTAATGACGGAAATTACGTCATAGGGTGCGATCGAATCGGCTTGAACCAATGAATCGAAAGAAAAAAAGATTTTGTTTCTAGCCGTTATGGTTCAAAAGTTATTAGCAAAAACATGAGTCAAACTTTGGACAGGTGGTGGCGCTAGAGAGATTGATTTAGAGACTCCAAAATTGGTGTGGGTACTATTGGTAATGACCTCTATCAGTGTACCAAATTTCATAATTTTCCCGCAAACGGCTCTATGGGCTGCCATAGACTTCCATGGCGGAATAATAATAATAATAATAATAATAAATATAGCTGCAAGCAGCCATTAACGGGGCCAAGCGCAACAGAAGCAAACAAGGAAGATAGCAGCAGACCAACTGAAAAAATGAGTAAAGACATTTGAAGCAAAACCGTTAAAACACCACATTAAAACATTGAGTTGTACAGTGCCAATGTCATGTTTTGTTCTATTATAGCGCCACCAAGAGGCACAATCCTACAATTTTTTTTATGTGTCATCGGATTGAGCCCATACATGTGTGTGTCAATTTTGGTGAAAATATCTCATTTCGTTTTGGAGTTATAGACATTTATATGAAAAAACATGTAAAAAATGACTGACACTTGACTTTGATTGGATTTTACTACCCCTTACTATCAATATTTTGACATTTGGGCATTGACGTATAGCTATCGACCTATGTTTCCGATTTTCTGGCGCTCGTTTCGTCTCGATCGGACTAGCGGTTTCGAAGATATCAGCTAATGTTTTTTAAGCGCTAAATTACCGCGCTGCACAAACCATACGCTGAAACCTGGCAAGTCTGGTATCGTTGGACTTGGCAAGGATTCAGGAGACAAAAAAAGTTAGTCCCATGAAAATAAGTCAACCCCACTTAAAGTTATAGGCGTTTGAAAAAAAAAATTATCCACTAGGTGGCGCTGTTTTGAAACTTGTCAGGCTACTTCAGAACATCGTGCTGATGACCCATACCGAGTTTCGTAAAAATCCGTTCATGCGTTCATAAAATACAGCATTTTAGAACATAATTCAAAATGGCCGACAGTCAAAATGGCCGATATGGTAAAATTGGATATCAGACGACTCGGCATGCCGTCCTGAATCTAACGAGATCACTTTTATGATTTTTGGACAAATAGTTCAGAAGTTATAAGCAAAAATAGCCATTTTTCGTATCTCCGGACCAGTAGGTGGCGCTGCGCCGAAACGCTGCATGTTGCCTCAAGTCATGCTTGTGATGACTTGTACCAAGTTTGGTTTGAATACGATAAAGCGTTGCGGAGATATTGGCTTAAGTGTGTTTTTTCAAGCATTACGTAAAATTTGTTTGCGTGTAAATCAAAAACGATTTAACGAATCAACTTGAATTCCATGTTTTTTTGTCAACACTGTCTGGAGATGATCTGGTTCAATTTTCGTGTAAATCGGACCAACGGCCTAGGAGGAGTTCGAAAAAGTTGGGTTTCGGTTAATTCAAAATGGCGGGAACATTGTAATGATGTAAATGACGTCATAGGGTGCGATCGAATCGGCTTAAACCAATAAATCGAAAGAAAAAAAGATTTTGTTTCTAGCCCTTATGGTTCAAAAGTTATTAGCAAAAACATGAGTCAAACTTTGGACAGGTGGTGGCGCTAGAGAGATTGATTTAGAGACTCCAAAATTGGTGTGGGTACTATTGGTAATAACCTCTATCAGTGTACCAAATTTCACAACTTTCCCGCAAGCGGTTCTATGGGCTGCCATAGACTTCCATGGCGGAATAATAATAATAATAATAATAATTAAAGCTGCGAGCAGCATTTAGCGGGGTTCAAGCCTTTAAGGCCTTTAAGCACACAAGCATCAAAAGACATTAAGTTTTATTTAGCAAGATTTTAAACACTGAAATAATAGATGGAAAACTCAAATTACAGGCAATGTAGGCAATTTACCATAGGAAACATATGGTTTTTAACAATTATAGCGCCACCTATGGTCCGATCTCTATAAAGCTTTGTATGCTTGTTAAGGATCTAATGTCACACATGCCCACCAATTTTCGGGAAGTTTTGAGTTTTCCCTTAGAATTTATAGGCTATTGAGTGTGTTTTGCTACGTCCCTCTTCTAAATCACCCTGTTATAGTCATCTAAATCTAAAAGTTGAACTTTTTTTTGATAATTATTGATCTAGAGAGTCCAGAGAATTGTCCTAGACTGGTTTGGTTCCGATCGGGCAAAAAACCAGGGACTAGTTTGCAAAAGTAGGTTTTTAACATTATTGCAAATATTTAATGAACAATTTGATTGACAGCAATGGTTATAGAGGCAAAGTTGTTCAATATGAGGAGATCTATCAATTGATATGCATATTTTGTGGATGTGTGCAACACCACGTGATTACAGAGCCATAAAACTCGTTAGCGCCAACTAGTGGCCGATTTCTTTCAAAATTCTTACATACCTCTAAGGCCATGAGTCAAACATACCCATTGAGTTTCGTTCTGATCGGCCTCCGTTAACCTTGTCTAATAGGTGCTCATATTTAATTGGCTGTGGCGGCCATGTTTTTTGAGATACGCCAATGTCCTCATAGACATACATGGTACCTTGGACCAAGACACTGCATACCCATTTTCAAGTCAATCGGACTAGCGGTCGGGTGGTTATAGCCATTTTCATGTTTTTTTCGTGTTATAGCGCCACCAAGTGTTCAATCGTCGCGATTTTTTTATCATGACCACAAATTGAGGTCTTACACATGTGTACCAAGTTTGATGATGATATCTCATTTTGTTCTTGAGTTATAGCCATTTTAGTAAAATAGGCTCCTCCCACAACAATCGTTTTGCGCCCCTTAGCGACCGTGAATAGAAATTTCAACTTTTTTTCAATAATTATTGATAATCAGACTCCAGAGAACATTTCTGCACTGGTTTGGTTCCGATCAATCAAAAAACCTAGGACTAGTTTGAAAAAGTAGTTTTTTGACAAAATTCAAAATGGCGGAAAATCTATCATGGCGGAAATGAAATCGGAGATATACGTTGTGTTCGTCATAGACTCACCTTTCCAATGATATAAGACACTTGAGTCTACGACATAGGGTTTAGGAGTTATGAGCCATTTCACGCTTTTGATTGCTGTAGCGCCACCTATTGGCCAATCGGGTTCATTCTCTGACAACATTAGCCTCGATTTTTGTACCACCATCTGATAAAGTTTCAAGTCTCTAGCATTTACGCTTTGGTCTGCACGATCACAGTTTAAATATGATTGAACAATATTAGTTTAGAGGATAAGCCAATGAGTGGTCTTCTGCTGCCATCTGGTGGCAATTTTAGGTAATACGCCATAATATATTTGAAATAAATTAATTTGACAAAATATAATTGTAAATATTGTAATAGTGACTTTATAATGTCTAAATAGGAATTATAGAACATGATAAGTAAATAGTATGACAAAATGACCATTTAAGCCCAGCAGGTGGCAGCAGAGAACCACTCATTGGCTCATTTTCATTTTAAATGTCTGTTTTTCATTTAATGGGCACATTTCCAAGTTAATGTCTTCAAACATGCTTAGCTCAAATGTACATTTTGTTGGAGATATAGATATTTGAAATAAATGATGGGTAACAAATAGCTTATTCCAGGTTTTCCCCTTTAAAATATATTTTCAGGCATTATTTTAATTGTAATTTAATAATTATTGTAAAAACATTAATCAAATGAACAAATTAATTGATAAACATTGACAAAATGTCATTTGCAACATTTATTATAATGATTTTATAAAGTTTAAATATGCTTAGTAAGCAGAATGAACCAATGAGTGGTCTTCTGCTGCCATCTGGTGGCAATTTTAGGTAATAAGTTTTTAACATAATTGTGAATAAATAAATAACAATTTGATTGACAGTATTGGTTCTTGAGGCAAAGTTGTTCAGTATGAGGAGATCTATCATAATTTCTGCATATTATGTGGATGTTTTTACCCCACCTGATTACAGAGATGGAAAATACCATTTACAGCCAATACAGGCAATTCACCATAGGGAATACATGGTTTTCCAAGCTTTTTAACAGTTATAGCGCCACATATGGTCCGATCTCCATGAAACTCTGCATGCTTCTTCAGCATTTTATGTCACATATACATAACAAGTTTCGTGAAGTTTTGAGTTTTCCTTTAGGATTTATAGGCTTTTGAGTGTATTTAGCTACGCCCCTCTTCTAAATGACCCTGTTATAGCCATCTAAATGCAAAAGTTCAACTTTTTTTCGATAATTATTGATCTAGAGAGTCCAGAGAATTGTTCTAGACTAGTTTGGTTCCAATCGGGCAAAAATCCAGGGACTAGTTTGAAAAAGTAGTTTTTAAACATAATTGCAAATATTTAATGAACGGTTTGATTGACAGATATGCTTCTAGAGGCAAAGTTGTTCAGCATGAGGAGACCTATCATATGATATGTATATTTGGTTGATGTGTGCAACACCACGTGATTACAGAGCCATAAAACTCGTTAGCGCCAACTAGTGGCCGATTTCTTTCAAAATTCTTACAGACCTCTAGGGCCGTGAGTCAAAGATGCCCACCAAGTTTCATTCCGATCGGCCTCCGTTAACCTTGTCTTAGAGGTGCTCAAATTTCATTAGCCGATAGCAGCCATGTTTTTTGAGATACGCCAATGTCCTCATAGACATGCATGGTACCTTGGACCAAGACACTGCATACCAATTTTCAAGTCAATCGGACTAGCGGTCGGGTGGTTATAGCCATTTTCATGTTTTTTTCGTGTTATAGCGCCACCAAGTGTTCAATCGTCGCGATTTTTTTATCGTGACCAAAAACTCAGCCCATACACATGTGTACCAAGTTTGGTAAAGATATCTAATTTTTTTCTTGAGTTATAGCCATTTTAGTAAAATAGGCTCCTCCCACAACATTCGTTTTCCGCCCCTTTGCGACCGTGAATCAAAATTTCTACTTTTTTTCAATAATTATTGATATTCAGATTCCAGAGAACATTTCTGCACTGGTTTGGTTCCGATCGGGCAAAAATCCAGGGACTAGTTCGCAAAAGTAGTTTTTTGACATAATTCAAAATGGCGGAAAATCTATTATGACGGAAATGAAATCGGAGATATACGTTTTGTTCGTCAGGGACTCACCTTTCCAATGATATAAGACAATTGAGTCTACGACATACGGTTTAGGAGTTATGAGCAGTTTCGCGCAATTGATTGCTATAGCGCCACCTATAGGCCAATCTGGCTCATAATTTGATAACCTCTCCTCGATTTTTGTACTACCATCTGACAAAGTTTCAAAGCTCCAGCACTTACGGTTTGGGCTGCACGATGCGTTTTATGGCAGAATAATAATAATAATAATAATAATAATAAAAATCAGCACAAATACAATAGGTGTTCAGCACTTCGTGCTTGAACCCCTAATAATAAGAAATCTAACGATTACAATAGGTGCCTCCGCACCTTCGGTGCTTGGCCCCTAAATATAGCTGCAAGCAGCCATTAACGGGGCCAAGCGCAACAGAAGCAAACAAGGAAGATAGCAGCAGACCAACTGAAAAAATGAGTAAAGACATTTGAAGCAAAACCGTTAAAACACCACATTAAAACATTGAGTTGTACAGTGCCAATGTCATGTTTTGTTCTATTATAGCGCCACCAAGAGGCACAATCCTACAATTTTTTTTATGTGTCATCGGATTGAGCCCATACATGTGTGTGTCAATTTTGGTGAAAATATCTCATTTCGTTTTGGAGTTATAGACATTTATATGAAAAAACATGTAAAAAATGACTGACACTTGACTTTGATTGGATTTTACTACCCCTTACTATCAATATTTTGACATTTGGGCATTGACGTATAGCTATCGACCTATGTTTCCGATTTTCTGGCGCTCGTTTCGTCTCGATCGGACTAGCGGTTTCGAAGATATCAGCTAATGTTTTTTAAGCGCTAAATTACCGCGCTGCACAAACCATACGCTGAAACCTGGCAAGTCTGGTATCGTTGGACTTGGCAAGGATTCAGGAGACAAAAAAAGTTAGTCCCATGAAAATAAGTCAACCCCACTTAAAGTTATAGGCGTTTGAAAAAAAAAATTATCCACTAGGTGGCGCTGTTTTGAAACTTGTCAGGCTACTTCAGAACATCGTGCTGATGACCCATACCGAGTTTCGTAAAAATCCGTTCATGCGTTCATAAAATACAGCATTTTAGAACATAATTCAAAATGGCCGACAGTCAAAATGGCCGATATGGTAAAATTGGATATCAGACGACTCGGCATGCCGTCCTGAATCTAACGAGATCACTTTTATGATTTTTGGACAAATAGTTCAGAAGTTATAAGCAAAAATAGCCATTTTTCGTATCTCCGGACCAGTAGGTGGCGCTGCGCCGAAACGCTGCATGTTGCCTCAAGTCATGCTTGTGATGACTTGTACCAAGTTTGGTTTGAATACGATAAAGCGTTGCGGAGATATTGGCTTAAGTGTGTTTTTTCAAGCATTACGTAAAATTTGTTTGCGTGTAAATCAAAAACGATTTAACGAATCAACTTGAATTCCATGTTTTTTTGTCAACACTGTCTGGAGATGATCTGGTTCAATTTTCGTGTAAATCGGACCAACGGCCTAGGAGGAGTTCGAAAAAGTTGGGTTTCGGTTAATTCAAAATGGCGGGAACATTGTAATGATGTAAATGACGTCATAGGGTGCGATCGAATCGGCTTAAACCAATAAATCGAAAGAAAAAAAGATTTTGTTTCTAGCCCTTATGGTTCAAAAGTTATTAGCAAAAACATGAGTCAAACTTTGGACAGGTGGTGGCGCTAGAGAGATTGATTTAGAGACTCCAAAATTGGTGTGGGTACTATTGGTAATAACCTCTATCAGTGTACCAAATTTCACAACTTTCCCGCAAGCGGTTCTATGGGCTGCCATAGACTTCCATGGCGGAATAATAATAATAATAATAAATATAGCTGCAAGCAGCAATACCGGGGCCAAGCGCAAAGAAGAAGACAAGACATGCCAAAATGGCTGGCAGTGTCAGATCAACTGGAGCAATGAGCAATTAATCACGTTTTAAGATGATTTTAAGCAAAAGGCTGAAAATGCATTGTAGTCTGAGAGTGTCAGACCAACTGCAACAATTAACAATTATACAGTTTAAGAAGATTAGGCAAAATGGCTGAAATATCATATATTGAGTCACTGATAATGTAAGTTAATGGTTTATCACTTTTGACCAATAGGTGGCACAGATACGAAATTGATGTGGTGTGGTCAGAATAAGGGAACAATGACACATGCAAAGTTTGATGCCAATATGTCAAAGCATTGCAGAGATACAGCCTCAAGAGTAATTTTGGCATAATGGCTCAACTTCGTCGCTGCGGTTTACAAAAACGGTTTCATCTATTGATGCAAAATCCCTAACTTTTTGTTGACACAGTCTGAAGATGATACGATTCGATTTTGGTGGAAATTGGACAAACGGTCTAGGATGAGTTTGAAAAAGTAGGTTTTGATCAAATAAGAACATTGAGGACAGGATGTTTGACCAAATATGGAAAAATTAGTATCTCTGTTCTCGGCATGAGCCAATGACTGTATTATGACCAGTTTCATTAAACTAGGCTAATTTAATCAAAAGTTATTAGCATGTTTGTAAATTTTGTTATAACCTCTGACCACAAGGTGGCACTGCCCCAAAACGTTTTGAGTACCTTCAAAGCATGGTGCGGAAGACATGATTTTTGGACAAACAGTTCAAAAGTTATAAGCAAAAATAGCCATTTTTTGTATCTCCGGACCAGTAGGTGGCGCTGCCCCGAAACGCTGCATGTTGCTTCAGGTCATGCTTGTGATGACATATACCAAGATTGGTTTGAATACGATAAAGCGTTGTGGAGATAGAGGCTTATGAGTGTTTTTGCAACCGCTACGCAAAATTTGTGTGCGCGTTTATCGAAAACGATTTGACAAATCAACTTGATTTGCAAGATTTTTTGTCAGCATGGTCTGAAGATGATCTGGTTCAATTTTCGTGCAAATCGGACAAACCGTCTAGGACGAGTTCGTAAAAGTAGGTTTTTTGGAAAATTAAAAATGGCGGGGAAATTATCATGACCGAAAATGACATCATAGGTTGCAATTGAATCGGCATGAGCCAATGACTCTATTATGACCAGTTTCAATATACTAGGCTAATTTAATCAAAAGTTATTAGCATTTTTGTCAAGTTTGTTATATCTTTTGACCACAAGGTGGCACTGCCCTAAAACTTTTTGAGTACCTTCAGGGCATAGCAAGGAAGTCACATACCGAGTTTAGTAACAATATACTAATGCATTTGTAAAATATAGCATTTTTTGACAAAATTCAAAATGGCCGACAGCCAAAATGGCCGATATGGTAAAATTGAATATCAGACGACTCGGCATGCCGTCCTGAATGTAACGAGACCACATTTATGATTTTTGGACAAACAGTTCAGAAGTTATAAGCAAAAATTGCAATTTTTCGTATCTCCGGACCAGTAGGTGGCGCTGCGCCGAAACGCTGTATGTTGCCTCAAGTCATGCTTGTGATGACATGTACCAAGTTTGGTTTGAATACGATAAAGCGTTGCGGAGATATTGCCTTAAGAGTGTTTTTGCAACCGCTACGTAAAATTTGTTTGCGCGTTTATCGCAAATGATTTGACGAATCAACTTGATTTGCAAGATTTTTTGTCAGCATGGTCTGAAGATGATCTGGTTCAATTTTCGTGCAAATCGGATGAACCGTCTAGGACGAGTTCGTAAAAGTAGGTTTTTCGGAAAATTCAAAATGGCGGGAAAATTTTTATGACGGAAAATGACGTCATAGGGTGCAATGGAATCGTCTTGAGCCAAGGAATCAGAGGAAAAAAGAATTTTGTTTCTAGCCCTTATGGTTCAAAAGTTATTAGCATAAACATGAGTCAAATTTTGGACTGATGGTGGCGCTAGAGGGATTGAGTTTGAGACTCCAAATTTGCTACGGTGACATTTCAGACTGTCCTCTATTAGTGTGCCAAATTTCACAACTTTTTACCATACGGTTCTATGGGCTGCCATAGACTTCGTGGCGGAAGAAGAAGAAGAAGATGAATAATAATAATAAGAACGGGAACGGTTTCAATAGGTGCCTTCGCACCTTCGGTGCTTGGCCCCTAATAATAGGAACGGGAACGGTTTCAATAGGTGCCTTCGCACCTTCGGTGCTTGGCCCCTAATAATAATAGGAACGGGAACGGTTTCAATAGGTGCCTTCGCACCTTCGGTGCTTGGCCCCTAATAATAGGAACGGGAACGGTTTCAATAGGTGCCTTCGCACCTTCGGTGCTTGGCCCCTAATAATAATAGGAACGGGAACGGTTTCAATAGGTGCCTTCGCACCTTCGGTGCTTGGCCCCTAATAATAATAAGAACGGGAACGGTTTCAATAGGTGCCTTCGCACCTTCGGTGCTTGGCCCCTAATAATAATAATAGGAACGGGAACGGTTTCAATAGGTGCCTTCGCACCTTCGGTGCTTGGCCCCTAATAATAATTATAATAATAACAAGCAGCCATTAACGGGGCCAAGCGCAACAGAAGCAAACAAGGAAGATAGCAGCAGACCAACTGAAAAAATGAGTAAAGACATTTGAAGCAAAACCGTTAAAACACCACATTAAAACATTGAGTTGTACAGTGCCAATGTCATGTTTTGTTCTATTATAGCGCCACCAAGAGGCACAATCCTACAATTTTTTTTATGTGTCATCGGATTGAGCCCATACATGTGTGTGTCAATTTTGGTGAAAATATCTCATTTCGTTTTGGAGTTATAGACATTTATATGAAAAAACATGTAAAAAATGACTGACACTTGACTTTGATTGGATTTTACTACCCCTTACTATCAATATTTTGACATTTGGGCATTGATGTATAGCTATCGACCTATGTTTCCGATTTTCTGGCGCTCGTTTCGTCTCGATCGGACTAGCGGTTTCGAAGATATCAGCTAATGTTTTTTAAGCGCTAAATTACCGCGCTGCACAAACCATACGCTGAAACCTGGCAAGTCTGGTATCGTTGGACTTGGCAAGGATTCAGGAGACAAAAAAAGTTAGTCCCATGAAAATAAGTCAACCCCACTTAAAGTTATAGGCGTTTGAAAAAAAAAATTATCCACTAGGTGGCGCTGTTTTGAAACTTGTCAGGCTACTTCAGAACATCGTGCTGATGACCCATACCGAGTTTCGTAAAAATCCGTTCATGCGTTCATAAAATACAGCATTTTAGAACATAATTCAAAATGGCCGACAGTCAAAATGGCCGATATGGTAAAATTGGATATCAGACGACTCGGCATGCCGTCCTGAATCTAACGAGATCACTTTATGATTTTTGGACAAATAGTTCAGAAGTTATAAGCAAAAATAGCCATTTTTCGTATCTCCGGACCAGTAGGTGGCGCTGCGCCGAAACGCTGCATGTTGCCTCAAGTCATGCTTGTGATGACTTGTACCAAGTTTGGTTTGAATACGATAAAGCGTTGCGGAGATATTGGCTTAAGTGTGTTTTTTCAAGCATTACGTAAAATTTGTTTGCGTGTAAATCAAAAACGATTTAACGAATCAACTTGAATTCCATGTTTTTTTGTCAACACTGTCTGGAGATGATCTGGTTCAATTTTCGTGTAAATCGGACCAACGGCCTAGGAGGAGTTCGAAAAAGTTGGGTTTCGGTTAATTCAAAATGGCGGGAACATTGTAATGATGTAAATGACGTCATAGGGTGCGATCGAATCGGCTTAAACCAATAAATCGAAAGAAAAAAAGATTTTGTTTCTAGCCCTTATGGTTCAAAAGTTATTAGCAAAAACATGAGTCAAACTTTGGACAGGTGGTGGCGCTAGAGAGATTGATTTAGAGACTCCAAAATTGGTGTGGGTACTATTGGTAATAACCTCTATCAGTGTACCAAATTTCACAACTTTCCCGCAAGCGGTTCTATGGGCTGCCATAGACTTCCATGGCGGAATAATAATAATAATAAATATAGCTGCAAGCAGCCATTAACGGGGCCAAGCGCAACAGAAGCAAACAAGGAAGATAGCAGCAGACCAACTGAAAAAATGAGTAAAGACATTTGAAGCAAAACCGTTAAAACACCACATTAAAACATTGAGTTGTACAGTGCCAATGTCATGTTTTGTTCTATTATAGCGCCACCAAGAGGCACAATCCTACAATTTTTTTTATGTGTCATCGGATTGAGCCCATACATGTGTGTGTCAATTTTGGTGAAAATATCTCATTTCGTTTTGGAGTTATAGACATTTATATGAAAAAACATGTAAAAAATGACTGACACTTGACTTTGATTGGATTTTACTACCCCTTACTATCAATATTTTGACATTTGGGCATTGACGTATAGCTATCGACCTATGTTTCCGATTTTCTGGCGCTCGTTTCGTCTCGATCGGACTAGCGGTTTCGAAGATATCAGCTAATGTTTTTTAAGCGCTAAATTACCGCGCTGCACAAACCATACGCTGAAACCTGGCAAGTCTGGTATCGTTGGACTTGGCAAGGATTCAGGAGACAAAAAAAGTTAGTCCCATGAAAATAAGTCAACCCCACTTAAAGTTATAGGCGTTTGAAAAAAAAAATTATCCACTAGGTGGCGCTGTTTTGAAACTTGTCAGGCTACTTCAGAACATCGTGCTGATGACCCATACCGAGTTTCGTAAAAATCCGTTCATGCGTTCATAAAATACAGCATTTTAGAACATAATTCAAAATGGCCGACAGTCAAAATGGCCGATATGGTAAAATTGGATATCAGACGACTCGGCATGCCGTCCTGAATCTAACGAGATCACTTTTATGATTTTTGGACAAATAGTTCAGAAGTTATAAGCAAAAATAGCCATTTTTCGTATCTCCGGACCAGTAGGTGGCGCTGCGCCGAAACGCTGCATGTTGCCTCAAGTCATGCTTGTGATGACTTGTACCAAGTTTGGTTTGAATACGATAAAGCGTTGCGGAGATATTGGCTTAAGTGTGTTTTTTCAAGCATTACGTAAAATTTGTTTGCGTGTAAATCAAAAACGATTTAACGAATCAACTTGAATTCCATGTTTTTTTGTCAACACTGTCTGGAGATGATCTGGTTCAATTTTCGTGTAAATCGGACCAACGGCCTAGGAGGAGTTCGAAAAAGTTGGGTTTCGGTTAATTCAAAATGGCGGGAACATTGTAATGATGTAAATGACGTCATAGGGTGCGATCGAATCGGCTTAAACCAATAAATCGAAAGAAAAAAAGATTTTGTTTCTAGCCCTTATGGTTCAAAAGTTATTAGCAAAAACATGAGTCAAACTTTGGACAGGTGGTGGCGCTAGAGAGATTGATTTAGAGACTCCAAAATTGGTGTGGGTACTATTGGTAATAACCTCTATCAGTGTACCAAATTTCACAACTTTCCCGCAAGCGGTTCTATGGGCTGCCATAGACTTCCATGGCGGAATAATAATAATAATAATAATAATAATAAGAAATCTAACGATTACAATAGGTGCCTCCGCACCTTCGGTGCTTGGCCCCTAATAATAATAATAAGAAATCTAACGATTACAATAGGTGCCTCCGCACCTTCGGTGCTTGGCCCCTAATAATAATAAGAAATCTAACGATTACAATAGGTGCCTCCGCACCTTCGGTGCTTGGCCCCTAATAATAATAATAAGAACGGGAACGGTTTCAATAGGTGCCTTCGCACCTTCGGTGCTTGGCCCCTAAAAATGCCTCACCTCAAAAATTGCGCGCCATCCCTACAAGTTTCGTGCGCGAGCTTCTTGGAGTCAAGTGCGATCTGAGCAAAAGTACTTCTTTAGGTACATTTCCACGTAAGGTTAACATTCACAAGAAATTGTAATACATTTCTCATTGAACAAACTGAGGTTTTAATTTGGGCCAAATTTTGGATTAAAATTTCATCGAACGGTGACTAATTAATTGTATCAAAATAGTTAAATAAAAAAACACACGAGAGAGATTTTAATATATTATGATTTATTATTCGTCACACCTGTAATTATTAAATACACTGTGAGCTTCCTCTTCTGCAGTTTTAGAACAGCTGTCTTCATCTATGAATTTATTTCATTCTCAAATGTAAATGGTTTCATGTAAACATAAAAACAAGCATGAGACATACAAAGGACAGAATGAGAGTAGCCGACTAATCTAAACAAACAATAAAATTAAAATGATTTAAAATTAATTTTACAACATACACTGAGTCGTATTTACCAAATGCAGAAATCCTTAAGACAACTCAAACTATTTTACACCCAGTCTCAGCTGTCTCAGAGTGTTAGGAAAAAAACACCGGATGGCCTTACATTAATTATTGGTGAGCACAGCATCCAAACCATTTTAAGTCCACCTGTCGTACCCTTGGTTGGCAATACAGACAAGATGGTGTTAGTGAAGGTGGGCTGACAGGAGCAAAACCAGGTTTATGCCAGTGCTTGGAACTTAGAGCAATTCTTAAGAATAATAAAACACCTTAACAGGCGATCAGGCCATGGACATCCTACTCCACTATTTCTTCAGCAGATCCAGTGCTCAACAGTGAAGGGAGTCTGAGGCCCCTGGTGGCCATAACATACATGTCAACATATACATTGTGTATACAGTTAGGAACAAAGTTTGCATAGACATAATTTGCTTGCTTTCCATTTGAACAGTAGTGCCTTTAGAGGAAGCAATGACCACTGAGGTCAGTAAGGGCACCACTGATAGGTGAGGAGGCTGTTTGATCCCCTGCAGTTGGAACTGAACGATGCAATAAGTCCAGTAAACAAAGGAGACACCATTAAAACATTGAGTATTGGCTACCATATTGCAAACTAAAAAACACTTTAGGTCTCTCCAGACCTCACAAAATACTATATACAGAGGAGTCCTAAAAGCATAAGTATGGTCCAATTACCTGGTGAATGTATCAGAATAATTCATAATACTGAGGGGTCAGTGGATTACGGTGGGGTTCAATTTGTCAGTGTTCAATTCACATCAAGAGTAACACTTTTCGGGTGAAAGTTTTGTTAAGGACGATATTTAACATTTAATTGCCACAAAAATGCCTAGCACACATTTTATTAATTCATTCCTTTTCTTTCACGACTCTTTGGGATCATTTCCCCCTTCAATGGGACATATAATAATAATAAAAATAAAATAAAATAAAAGATCAGAATGAAATAATAATCAGCATGAAATCACCATCTCCCACAACACAAATACTGCAGTAATATTAGACACGCTAGTGATAATAAAATGTCTAAAATAAATAATAACTGCTTGGTTTTGTTCTCCAGGATGTTGGGGAAAAAAATGTGCAAAATTAATTTTCTGCGCTTAAAAATGAAATAAATCCTGTGATTAAATATAACACTCTCCTAAAACAAAGCTAACTGCCATTCCAGTCTACCAGGCCTCCATTCACTTGCATAGAAAAATAAAAAATCTAATCCAAAATAAGACTAATAATAGCTGTAATAGATATTACATGGTTTCATCCAATTAAATTAATAGTTTATACATCAAAACATTACAGCCTGAAGGCAAGAACTTCAAAGGTCAAAGGTTAATGCTACAGTGCTGCCCCAAAACCTTCCCATCCAACAAGGCGCAGACTAAAGGAGACATATGAACTGGATTATGCCCTACATTAATGAACCGATCAAGGTTAGTGCTGAAATTCAACAGTCCTCAGTGCATTCATTTATTTAAAATCGCTGTCTGAACTCTACATCCATATCAACATCAAGAGAATTAACATCGAACCACACAGATATCTGGAGTGATCTACACGCTTGGCAGAATGTTGAACGTTTGCTGCATTTTATGTGGTGCAATTTGTTCGAAAAGAGAAAAAAATAAATAAATAAGCTCTTCTGCGGCAATATTAGGTGAGGCTGATTAAACGATGCATTGAGATCTAACGGGTTTGCAGTCTTTGAGCATAGATAGAAAAGTACACTCATCGAGAACGGGTTGGATTTCCTCTTAGTTATTATGCTAATTTGGATAGTCAAACTTTTTTAAATGGATAGTTAAAAGTGGCTCTTTCCCGTTTTGTAAGAGAACATACCGTTTCCCACAGTTCAATTTTGCTCCTCCACTTACCCAACACCAATTAATTCCTCCTACGAGTGCACAACCGGAAAGACGAGCTCTTTTGAAAGAAGACTGAAAGAGAAGAAAGACAAGACCCGTGTGCAGCACGAGACTGACACGATTCACTACACTGCCAAGGCACAGACATACAAGAACACACACTAACAAGCAACAGTACGATGAATAAATAGGTCCTCCAGAACACTAAAAACATAAGTTATTACTAGACACTGCCGCGCTTTTCACGCCGCAGGACTGTTTTATTTAGGTATTCTGGTTGAGTAATATTAGAGGGGGACTGTGGGGTTGGACTGGCACAGATGGCGCTAGAGGTCTACTGTATGTACACCATGGCACCCAGTACACTAGAATTGACTACTAATTATACGGCTGATCTCATCAATCAGGTATCCACCTTCAAAAAATAAAAAAAGTAATAACCGCTTCCTGTTGCAGCACTGGGTGAAAGCACTGTGCGGACGAGATGAGAAACATGGGGCAGATGCAGTGATCCAGTTATCCTTGTGAAATGAGGACTTGAGATGAAATGGACATTACAGAAGGTTGTTCGCCTTCCCTCTCTGTCTCTTTTCACCAGTCTGCCGGCATTTCGGTTCCTTGTCCTCTTCTTGTTGAAGAAATTTAGGCCGAATCTCTCGCTGCTGCGGCTCCATTCTTCTCCTCTGTCTCTCCTCCTCCCCCTTTGTCTTTTTTCTTACCCCCTTTCTCCTTTTTCTTGTCCTTCTCAGCTTTCTCCTTCTCCTTCTTCAGCCTTTCCTTCTCATTCTTCTCCTTGTCTTTCTTGTCCCGCGATTTTTGCTTCTCCTCCTCTTTCTCCCGCTTCTTGTCCTCCCTGGTTTTCTTTTTCTTTTTGCCATCTTCCTCTACTGCTGTTTTTGCAGTCTCTGAGCAAGGAGGTAATGGTGCGTTGTTTGCGGTGGGTGATGGGATGGTGGGGGTGATGTATTCAGAGATGACTTTAGGCGATGGCTGGAGCATGGTCGCACTGGACGTGTGTGCGGTTGGAGCCGGTGGCGTGATAGTAGATGTTGTAGCTAGCGGACTGGGCCCATGAGGTGCCGGCGGACGCCCAGCAGCTCCAGAATTAGAGGCAGGCGGCACTGGAGGTTTTGAGATAACTGCACTGGCGCCACCCCCAAGTGGCTGCAATGGGACGATATCCTGGCCCAAGCTGCCAGAGGTGGAGCTCTTCTTATTCTGTGTATGAAATGGCATCTTGGACTTTCTAAGACCGGGAAGTGACAGGAGGCTTGATGACGCACGCAAGGGTCCGGGGGCAGGGATATGACCACCCAGGAATGAGAGGCTGCCGCCAGAGCTGATTGCAGCAGCCCGGTGTTTCTGCTCATAGATGGCCCGTGTGCCGTGCAAACGGCGAATCGGTTGGTGAGTCAACTCCCCACGAGATTCCCGCCACTTACGCACCTGAATACTGCACTCCCTCTCGATCAGGGCTTCTGTTACAGACAGAGAGACCACCTGAAAACAGAGCAGAGAGTATGAGAAAGGATACAGCATTCTGCACTGCTACTTCTCTATTGTGTATTCTCTCGTTAGAGTGAGTTTGTGCGCACACCTCTTGCACCAGAACTTCCTCCTTGATGCTTTCAGGAGGGATGTTCCTTAGTCGCTCCATGGTCTCGTACATGCCCTGCACCTCACGGAGCTTATCCACAGACCCCAACATCTGCTTAAGTAGCACCAAACCAACCCGGAACACAATCTTCACTCCTGACAAACAACATAAAAAAAAGGAATTAAACATCGCTGAATTACATGTACCAAAAAGTATGTAAATTTAACCCATGCAAGTACCTATCAGATCTTGAAAATGTTAGAATGTTACAAAAGATTTCTAATTTAAATAAATGCTGTTCTTTTAAACTTTGTTTTCATCGAAAATATACAGATTTTTTTTTATTTTTAAAGCTGCACAACTGTTTTCAACATTAGCATATATAACGTATACACACACCCTAATAATCCGCTAGTAATCTGACTAGTAGGGGAGTTGGAATAAAAAAAGTCCCACGTAACCACATCAACGGGAATAAAAATGGCCAAATCCAATTAAAATTTAATTCGATAGGAACACTTGATCGGACTGAAAATTTAAACTGGCAAGTTCTGTGCATGTGCAATGACGTAGAAATAGTGTAATGACGTATGGCGCATGGATCAAGCTGTTGTTTTTGATGAATATAGTGTCATAAATTAGCCTGACAACAAGCCAGACCCACATCAAGATGTTGGGTCTGGGAACACACCATTGGCAGGGCTCAATCCGAGGGGCGGGACAAACGGTTGTCTTTCAAATTCCCTCTGCAAGCAATTGGATAGCGCTACAACCAACCAGAGAGCAACGTGAAGTGGAGCTAGTTGATGGATTAAACTTTCGCCGTATCCGGTCGGCAAAACTCCGAACACATGTTCCTTTCTTAAGAATGACTTCAGTGCCGTTCTTTGTTCTTTTCTCAAAGAAAAGCTCAACTCAAAGTCTTCAGGAGTCGCGGCCAAAGCCGATTCGAAAGACCGCAGTTCGCCAGCTTCTTTGTTTACGAGTAGCACGTGGAACCGCCGCAACTCTGCCGTGACGTGCCGTCATTATGTGAAGCCCGCCCACCGACTCTATACACGATGTGATTGGCCTGACCAGAGTTTGGTTTTTGACCTCGCAGGTCTACCGAGAGTTGCTAGACTACACTCGCGGCAAATTAGATTTGCTGCCGCTAGGGTGCGTCTAGATTTCTAGGCTAGTCATAAATGACTGTCTACCTAAAATTCTCCTTCAACTCAACGTGAAGTGTATTGTGAAGTGGTTCAGGACAAGGTTGTCCCACCAGTTCTTGCTTTGGACTCTCACCCACAGACGGCTTGTTTTTGGGAGCGGGAAGGAGCATTTTCACTGCTTAATAGATAGAAGCAGTGCTCGTTTATGTGCTCGTCGTGTCCTAATTAGGACCCAAAATAGATCAATATTAAGTCTGCTTTTTGAAACAAAGAAAAGGAGGATGGCCAGTGTGCGGAAACAGCGGGAAACTTTATTTGTGTGGTGTGCACATGTCAAAAGATTAAATGCGATTTGAAGCTTATGACATATAAACGCTTACATCTACCTGATCCCTTTATTTAGCGTTCATGTAAACACTACATTTGGATTCAGAATTATTTCATTTCGATTGAAACAAAAAGTGTCCATTTAAACGTAGCTACTAATAGTAATATCAGTTTCGTGAGCAGCAAATCAGCACATTTGAATTATTTATGAGGGATCAATGTGACACTGAATAGTAATGATGCAGAACATTCAGCTGTCATAAAAAAAACAAATGGCATTTTAAAATATATTACTGATTTACTGTATTTTTATCAAATAAATGCATCCTTGGTGAAGAGTCTTTATTCAAAATCATAAAAAAATCTTACCAATACTAAACTTTTGACTTTAAACTAGTGCTGTCAAATTGATTAATCGCGTTTAATCACATCCAAAATAAAAGTTTGTGTTTACATAATATTATATGTATATATGTATATATGTATATATATATATATATATATATATGTGTGTTTAAAAATACACACGCATGCATGCATATATTTAAGAAAAATGTGTTATTTACAGTATACAGTATAAACATGCAAATACTTCTTAAATATATACATGTATGTGTGTGTATTCAAATACACATAATTATACACAGTACACACACATATATTTATAAACAAACTTTTATTTTGGATGCGATTAATCACGATTAATCGATTTGACATCACAACTTTAAACATACAAACTAAACTTTAAACATATAATCTGAACAAACAGAGCACAGTAAAAACATCACAAATTGCAGATGCTTATATTCACTAATGCGTATGACTGACCTTCACAGAAGAACATGTCCCAGACACGCAGGACACAAGACCAAGGCAGCGTACGGGAGAAAATGCACATAAACCACTCTGTCATGTACAGGATGGGGTCGATCTTAAATTTCTTCAGGTGACGGTAAGCCATGGGACACACTCTCCTCAGAAGAGAGAAAAAAATCTCTCCGTCTAGCTGGATAGCCTCCTGATGGACAGGAGGGAAGAAGAAAGAGGAGTTTATAAAAAATAATCACTCTCCTCTGTGGTCCTAGTAAGTCTCTTTGGGTTACTCACCAACCCAGCACTGTAGTAGCCTGGCAAAAATTTCTCACAGATTTGCACAAGACACCAGAAGGCTTGCTAGAAGAAAATAACAGTGAAAATAGTGACAGGGTTATATCATGTTATAATACTCTGACATACATTTTCTTCATCCTGTTTCTTTTTTTAAAAGAAAATCAGCCCAGCAAAGCCACCTAGACTTTTGAGCTTTGTTCAACTCTGTCTTACCTCAGCAGGCATGTGCATGAGCAGCACTGCTGCCACTGGTGCCTGGGCCTGACAGTAGCCTTCATCCGGCCGGTAGATTGTATAGGCCTTCAATATACGGTAAAGGTCCTGCTGCCTGAACACACATAAAACACACAGAGAGAGGTTCAAAATAAATGGAAGTGATGAAAAACATTTTGGACAATAAGAATTGCTGATATTTATTTTTGTGGTATGGACAATCAATAATTTTATGAAATTATGGTGTTTTGCTTTGTTATTTTGTAAAATAATACATCATTATTATTAGCATTGATGTATAAACAATCAAAACACAACATGCTTAAATCACATTATTGTCCACATCACAAAAAAAATATCAGCAATTCTACAGTGTAGTAAAGTGTACTGTTTGAATTGGGCAAGATATTATCAGCTTGGCATAGATATATTCCCCAACATATAATAGATAAAATGAAAAACAACAGAGCAGAGGAGAGAGATGTGAAAGTGTGGGGAAGTATAAAACTGAAGCCCAAAGTTCATAAATCCCCTCCCATGGCTTCGTGGGATAGTACAGTGTCCATTTGCGCACTTCCGAATCTCGCCAGAAGTAGTAATTCATTCAGGTACTTTTTGCCTACTTCGAATACTATGAATTCGGACACACTACTCTGTTGGCATACTGTTTTGCGCATACTATATATTAGGGAAGTAGTCGATTTCGGACGCAGCATTGGTCTTATTCTTGGGAAAAATGAGGGTCTGTGGCTCTACTATTGGAGAATAGCTAACAGCTAACTTGGATCACATGTGCCTTGATAACCAATCACATTACAGCCTTGACGTCATTGAATTTCGTTCAGAGTTCTGTGTCAGTCAGTCACTGTTTGCGGATATCATAGAAACGAATGAGAAGTGCCGTAAACTGAATCATACCTGTCTCGCAATTGTGTGTAACTTCTCTAAAACAAATGTTTAAGAGCAAACATGTTGAAGATTAGCCAATAAGCTGACGATTCATTATATAAGCTATTTCCTCAAAAAAAAAAAAGTGATTTATTCAGTGAAGCCTCTTCTCCATTGACATCCATTAAAAAAATAGCCTCTTGTCTTCTTCCCTGCCTACCACAGAGTAAGCAGGCATTACGCTTTTTTTTTGGCTAAGGTTACAGGCTTGCCTTCAAGTGGTTTTGGTAACAAATCAGGCAGCACACATACAGTACACATGTTGTATTCTGGTGATGAAATTGGCATAAAAACTGAAGTATACTTTGGGCTTAAGAGGGTCAGTGCTGGTATCAATATGTGTCAATATGCATAGTGCAGTGAATAAAGACTAAAAGACCAAAAAAAGTCCTTCCTTCAGTTTCCAGGATTGTGTAATGATCTAAATAAAGGCCTTACATCACTCTTTCTCTTGATAAAACCCTCATCTGAACTTACCCATGTCCTCCCCGAGCAGCAAACATCTCATGAAACGGGAACTGCCTGTGCAAGTCCTTCTCTATGATGTCCAACCACTTTGGATCTCCCTGTTCTTGCTCCAACTCCTGAGAGACAAAAAAGGAAGGTGAACAAATATGTCTATAATAAAAAAGTTTGTACAAGAAAACGAGTGTTTTTGCTGCTAAATTGTGACTAAAATTGTGACAATTTAACAAAATATTGTTAGTGGTCACAGCTTTACTATCAAATGTGAACTGGAACAAATATGCAATATGATTAGCAGATGCAATTAATGGTGTAATACAGTAAAAATATAATCTGATGTGTCTGTCTTCTAATTGTTTAATGTTAGTTAGGAGCCCCTGAAGAGTAAAACCTATATAGTTAACAACAGCAATAGCATATGAACTTGGGAGAAGTTGATTTAGGGCCATGAATGTTCCAACAGAAGGTGTATCAAACCTGACCATACCTCAAACTTTCCAGGATTGGCGTCAAGGAGCTCCTGGCTGCTGGAAAGCAGCTGCCAAGCTTTAGCTCTGAGTGAGGAAGGGATTCCTTTCCTGCAGCGCATTTTTACCTGCATCAGAAAGAAAACATATCACAGCATGTATCAACATTCATAAGCACAGTATTTTCTAATCCAGTCAGGAATGCCTTCTCTGAACCTTTAAATAAGAAACAGACCTTTTGAAAGCGCCGGGATACCCATTTGTCCCAGTTTCTGAACATGTCCAGCCATTTCATCTCTCTCTGTCTCGCCACAGCCACAGCGATTTCCGCCTCACTACAAGTCAGAGAGGGATTCACAAACACATAAAACACATACAACGCATAAAGCTACAAGCGCCCACACAAGCCGAGATATTGTTGAGCTTTTGACAAATGGTTCAAAGTCAAAAAGGGTTTACACTGAATCTGAAAGAACAGATTAATCTAATATACAGACAACTGCTGCTTTTGAATCTCTCAAAACTAATTAGAAAGCCCTGAAATCTTCTGTGTTATTTGGTGAATCAATATGCTTTTGGGTTACACTTTATTTATGTATTTATTTATTTATTTATTTATTTATTTATTTATTTATTTATGTATTTAGGTGATGTAGTTACATTGTACTTACTCAAATAAGTATTGAGTAATATTGATTAACTACATGTATTTACTATAGAGTTTTGTTAGGGTTAGGTTTAGGGTTAGTTACTTGTAATTATGCATAATGTACTGTTATTACTATAGTAAGTACATGTAGTAACGTATGTCATCTTAAAATAAAGTGTTACCAGATTTTGTAGCTTTGTAAAGACATATCATCTACCAAATGAACAAGCTTAGTAGTAGTGATGCCCGACAGATAGAACACCTTGAGTCTGAGACTTAGGTCTTACTTAAAATAATGATAGTTTTATAATGACAGACATTCTTTCTGTTTGTCATTGGTCCAAAAAACGATAGTCCCTCCCCAAACTCACACCACTGATTGAACAAATTATGGTATTTTGGGCTTGTCGAGATGCTCAGACACACGACAGCAGCACAGAGCCAATATTTACACTATTCAGGAAAGCATCTAGTAAAAAAAAAATGTTTAAAACTTACTTAGCTTCAGCCTTCACTTGGACTCTAAAGTAGAAATTTGTGAACATAGTGAACAAGTCAGTAGCTTACAGACAAGAAATAACATCTCAGAACAACACCTTTTAGATTTATGAAATGTAGAGGTTAATAATACCATTGATAATTAATAATAAAATGTACTTTTTTAAAACAATTTACTTATAATTAAATAATATGTATATATCATTTACTACTACTAAATACCCCAAAGTATCATATTTTATTAAATGTACAAAATTCGTTTTTAACATTTAATCTGTAGAAAACATGTGGCTTTTAATAAATAGACTGAGATCTTTTTAACCTTGAAACTTGACTAGACACTAATTCAGGTCTGACCGTCTGACTGTGACAATAACTTGTAAACAAAAATAGCAGAGAAATAAATCTGACAGACAGCACGCTGACCATATGAGAAAGTCTAATTTAAGACTAACCTACACTGACCCTTTTTAAATAGCTGAAAAAGCATGTGGTGGTTAATAAGTTAATGCTGAACAGGAATAAAAAAAGGAAACATTAAAATGTAAAGAAGAACAGTGTTAGTGCCCGTTTTAGCTGAATTAGTCAGTACTAGAGATAAAGCAGAGACAGTCAGGGGAAGAGAGAGACAAAAGTGAGACAGTCAGTGCACTCTGACTCAGACGAGCCCTCTCAGCACAATCTGAGTCACTTACAACAAACACATGAAGGACACAGAGAAGCAGCGAAAGAGACAGACACAGGAAAAACGCACCAAATGCTCATCCTGCTCTTGGCTGTAGGCATAAATTATTAATATCCCAGCAGCACACTTCACGTCAGGTGCTGGCAATTACCCGATCATTCTCATTCATTATAAATGCTTAATCTGATTTATCAAACCAAGTAGAGACAAACAGAAGAATTAAAATAATAAAATATTACAAATTATATAAGAGCATTTCAACTAGTATATACAAATAATGAATTTCAACATGAAATCAAATACTTTCTTAATGTATTTCATGGTCTTG
This sequence comes from Gobio gobio, assembly GCF_949357685.1. Classification (NCBI taxonomy): domain Eukaryota; kingdom Metazoa; phylum Chordata; class Actinopteri; order Cypriniformes; family Gobionidae; genus Gobio; species Gobio gobio. The sequence goes on along the minus strand of NC_137097.1, from coordinate 53,045,597 downwards.
TTGTGCTTGGGTTGTGCAATGTAAAAAAAAAAATCTAAATTTTTTTCTGCCTTTGACAATATTCAATATATATATATATATAAAATGTATTTGTTCAGAAATGGCTTAGAAACAGTAAAACAATAGCTTAAAATCATCAACACCTGCTTTCAAATGTAAAATGAATCATTGAACCACAGTTTTAAATAGACCCTTTTCACATTTCCAGGTTTCTCAGAAGCGGAAGTCGTCATGGTTGGGTTAACTTTTATAGCGGTGAAAGAGAGAATACATTAAATATATTTTTGTGTGCCCATTTGCTCAAATAGCAAAAGAAAAACTCCCTCAACTTTCAAAAAGAGGGAAAAATATAGTGAGATTGATAACGGCAGTGAAAAGAGAGAAATATGTTCATTTTTACCATCACTCCCATAGACGCTGTATTAGAAACACCCTCACAGCAGCGGTAATTTGTTTTTTGTAATTTGATGCAAAAGTAATATAATACAAAGTATTAGTGTTATAAATTTACTTGCATTTAAAAAAAATTTAAATAAAAAAAACTTGGCAGGATTTATGAGTGACCGTTAAAACGCGTCATCACAGTCTGTGAAAAGGGTCCACAGATTCTTTGTACTGATAGTTTGAACTGATTCAAAAAAAAGATTCAAACATACCAACTCTTAAGGCCTATTCACACTAAAGGCTGATTTATACTTCTGCGTCGGAACTGCGCCGTAGCCTCTACGCCGTGGCCAACGCGCCGATTTTCATTTATACGTCTGTGTCCTTGTCCGCATTGACCTGCATTTACACATGCAGAGGGATCATGATTTACGCGTTGTTACATTTTTGGAGAGGTGCATGTCAGGGTACGTCGTAGGCTATGCATGCAACACACAGCCTACGACGTAGCTACGGCGTACACTCGACGCAGGAGTATAAAATGCGCTTAAGCCCACACCACAACTATATCAACAATAACGACAAAGAGGATTGATATCATTGGAATTGCTTTTAGAATGATTTTTTTCCAGCTGATGAACGATAAAGACACTGAAAGCCAAGCAGAATCCACAACAGAAAACCCATTAGATAATAAAAGAAAAATAGTTTACGAACAGTGTTTCAAGTTAACTTTATATACAAGTAAAATTAATTATAGTAAGTAGTATTATATTAAAATATGATTATATTAACTTCAGAATTAATTTGACAAGCATGTAGCTGACAGTCGAAAAGCATATGGAGGCAATATGCAGGAAAGGGAAGGATTTATACAATGCAAAATACTCTGAACACATTAAATGCTGAAATATGTAACATGCTCTTATAAACTGAAGTGGTTATTCTTTGCTCTCTGTGCTTATAACAAAAAACTAAAAATAAAACCATAAAAATAATATGCAAATGTGTTTTTCAGTTGACACCCACCTTCCCTCACTGTACTGTGCTCCTCCCAGGAAGCCATATTTATCAGTACGCCTCACTGGACCATTGATCTCAGAGTCTGATCCCACCGAGCTGCCGTCCTCGCCGAGCCCTGACAGAGACTCCAGAGTGCCTGACATCAGGCTGGCCGACTCCAGGTAGCTGAGCGTGTCCGGGGCTGGACGTGTGTAAGTGGAGGGCAGAATCACGGACCCACCAGACTCCTGCACCAGTACGGCTGGGAGTTCGGCCTTGGAGGGTGTGCAGGGGAGCTCAGGGATCATCTTATCGATGCTGGGGCTGTTGGGTTCGGGGTTTTGGGTAGGCTCGGGCTGGGGGACTGTTTGTGCTTCTGTTTGCCTGGAGTCTTGTGAGGAGGGGGCCGGGTTGGAGACGGGAATGGGAGGAGGGGTAAACTGAGGAGGAACGTCCATGGGGGGAGCAGGACTGGAATTCTGGCTCACTTGAACGATGGGATACAGATTAGGACTGGGATTAAGTTCAGGCGATGGGGGCATCTGCTGTTCCTGCTCTGAGTCCTGTGCTTCAGTGTGCTGTTCCGTTTGGATTAAATCATGTTTCCCATTAGACTCTCCATCTGTAGCAACTATTACCTCTACTGGTGGGCCAACAGCGCTCTTGGTTGCTGTTGAAGAGGCATCTGCACTGTTTTGGCCAAGTGTGGTCTCCCAAGACGAAGAGTTTTTTCCACCTGCCTGTAATGTTGGGTTTCCCATTACGGCTCGGTTCCCGTAGAGTGTCGATTTTGGGATGGGAGTTTCTGAAGGAAGAGGCTGTGGGCTGGAGGGAGCAGGCACTGATTGGTCGCCCATACTCGGAGGGGAGGGGGTAAGGGCGGAGATTTCAGCCATAGCTGCTCCTCAATGATACAGCTGATCAAAAGAGAGACAAAACCAGAGTCAGTGATTATTATTCCTTGAAATACAAGAATAAAAACAAACACCGTCATTTCATTAAAAGTGTACACCCCTTTCGGTCTGAGAAGTGAATGGCTGCAATGAAGCAGGTGTTTAAATGTGACTAATACTCTCAGTTGGCAGGAAAAGAGAGAAAACATTAACGTATAAAATAAAATAAATCCTGTACCAACTAAATCTTCTGTGAAATTCTACGGGCATGTCTCATATCACAGCTCTTCAGAGAAACAATTTTCCCTTTTGTTTCACCTACACACCTAACATACACACCTAAAAGGTGTAAAACTAATCTCTGTGCACTCTGTGACTCACAATAATCACAAGTTAGATATTATTATTTCTTATCAGTTAAAATAAATAAGGGGGGAACTATACTGAAATATAATATCTTATAAAAGTTAAACAAAAAAAAAATTCTGTAGCAATTGACAACATGCTTAACTTGAGAGTGTATTTAACTATGTGTATTTAACCCAGAATGCACACTACCATTCAAAAAACTTTTGTTGAAATGCTTTTGAAATAAGTCTCTCATGCTCACCAAGGCTACATTTAGATTGCCTATTTGATATTTGATACAGTTGAATTATTTTATACAGTAAAACCAGTTATTTTGTGAAACAATGTTAAAAAAAAAAAAACTGTTGTCTATTTTAGTATTATTTTTTTGAAGTAATTTGTCCCGAGAAATAATTTTTTTTTACATTTCACACGCTTTCAGAGAGGCGGCTTGTGCGCACATTTCGGTGTGTGTGTCGGACATCAGACAGCACAAGACTGCAAGGGGTAGTTTTTCGCGAGTTATTGCGTTTAATAACTCTTTTTAACGTCAAGCAAGTCCCATAAGTAACAGTCGTGTGCCCAGTCTATTCTCTGCTATATGCATCGACCTAAAACGTACACTTTTCACAATGTTGAAGCAGCCTATTAAAATCATTCAGATATTGCGTGCCGTTGCGATATGCATATTGCGATATGTACATTTGCGATATATTGTGCAGCCCTAATTGGTTTAGATTAATTAATATTACCTTCTTCACAAAATAAAAATATTTACTAACTCAAAAAATTTTATCGGTAGTGTCACTTTCACATCCAAATTAATAGTGACATTTTTTCCTCTAAAAAAATTTGATTTAAGAAAACGAAGATTTCAATCAAATGTACTTCTAACCATTTAGGCTAAAGATGAAGAGGAGATATACAGCAATTTGTGTGAAAGTTATATCACTAAACAGTAAACACAGTCACTTTAATAGTGAAATTCATTGGTCTATATCTAAATTAGAAACTAAAATAAATAAAGGGTAACAACTCGTGACATGACGCATTGTATTTAAGCATATCCTAGAGTAAGACACATTCAGACCAGAGGATGACCTTTCAATTATTTGGTAAAGACAAAAGTGAATCGTTTCAAAAAAGGTCTTAATGAATATACATTATTATACAGGTGCAAACAACAGTAATATGATAGGCTGCACTAGACTTTACAGATCTAGTTTAGGTACAGTGTAAAGGAACAGGTTACCACTATTTCCTCTTACACCAAGTTCTGCCTCATAGACCTCCATATGATCTATATATAAATGTGTCAAGAGTACACATGCTGACAGGAGATAAAACAGGAAGTGGTTCCTTGACAGCACTGTGTCTAAAAGTTCGAAGATGCTTGTGAATGTGAAGCCCAAATGCTGTCTAGGCAGACAGCTCACTAGGTTGACACACAACCCATGTGTGATTGTCAAACTGTGGGGTGTCCACAAAAACCTGATAAAACATTCACAGACATCAGATGACTATTAAAAAGTAATGTGTAATAAAGAGTTAATGCACGATAAACTATTAATAATCTAAATGTTATTAAAAACTCCACTAAAACTTATCAGGAAGTCTTTGTGGTAGAGATAGGAAGTCTTACTCATTTTTACAAATCGGTTCATTCAGACGATTAAATTATCCTTTTTAAAACATGGTGTATTTAATAAATGCTCATAAATCACTCTCAAAAAGAACAAAGTCATTTGGTACCTAAATATAAATGAGTATTTACATTAGACAATGCTAAAACATTTACATATTGGATGAAAACCTTTTTGCCCCATTTTAATGCTGATTCAAACAACCAACTTGTATGTGATAATAAAAAGGTCATATTTTTGTTATATTTATGCTGTTTGATTAAAGTAATGTATTGTTCGTGCCCAACTGTCAAATCCTCCAAAATACTCTTAAAGTATTTGTAATCAGTCAATCAGTTGTTGATTAAAAGCCCAAATTGTAAATGAATCGTTCGAACTGTTTTTGTGATCGGTTCAACAGATTCACTGAAATGATCCGGCTCAAAAGAATGATTCGTTCAGGAAACGGACAATGCTGGTGGGACTCCACCATAGACAGTAGGACTCCACCCATACACATGAACTGTGCTCATTCCGGGTGACCAAGACTAATAATATCTAAACTGTGAGGACTGAGAGGAGATGTAAACAAACCACACTTAAGAACTTTCAGGGGCAGTTTTTAAAAAGGTATTGGTGCAAATGTGTGAGCTGTCAATCGCAGTGTGACTAACCACATGTGAGGTGACTGGACAATAATACAGTAGTACCGGATACCGGGAAACCTCCATTTGTAAAAGACCAACACCTATACAAAATACATCACACTTTTGAAGGAAAGACTACAGTTATAAAACACACAAACAAGGTCATAAAGTGATCATTTGGTACCCGAGACTGCTTAACCCACAGGAGTAACGTTAGCTGGATTTGTGACTGCTAAATTTAATATAAAAGCTACTAATCGTGCTGTCTGATCTGTCATGCAACAGCATCTCAACAACTAAAATTTGTCTTTATAGTGCTGAGCATCACCATTCACTCCGTGGTACATACGACGAATAAAAATGATAAGTTTCTAATTGTATTGTTCTCATTTAGTTGCTGAAATTGGCCTGCTAACTTGCTAGCTCATGCCCACAGTATTCAGGGCGGCCGATCAGCTCAACTTCCCGGTTTACGCGCAGGAAAATAGTGTTATTAATTTTAATTAATCTGTTTTGACACATCTGCCTCGCCTGAGAGAAGATAATAGAGAAGAGTGTGCAGACTCACCCGCAGCTGAGGGATCTGTCCGTCCGTTCCGGGGGGGCTCCTGTCCACACCGGTTACCGTGATCCCCCGCCACCGCCGCCGCCGTTTAACGGATGTAAGGAAGGCAGGCAGTTGATAAGCCACTGGGCCGATAGAGAAGTTTTAATGATAACCCTAAAAGTGAGGTTAGGGGTCTGTGAGTAGAGGGTGGTGTGTTGAAGGGCTAACGGTGTTAGCTAAACACTGCCGCTCCGCACTGGTTTCCCACTCATCCGCGCGCAAATAGATCCCTATCAGTGTTGGCATTGAGTTCTCTTGTGCATTGCGTTTGAGAAAGTTAAGAAACCTCACTAAAATGGGAATCGGGCCACATCGCTGGAAGAGATAAACACGGCCCAGATGACATCTCGCCGTGTCCGCATTTCCTACAACCAACTCTGAGTGACAGCGACGTGCGCGCACCCGTCCCGCTAGACGTGAGCGCCCAGTATCGACTAACGTAATGACGTCGGTCAGGTCAACGCTGAGGACTTTAAACATTTTTAGTTTTCACTTCTTTTTAATGTTTAAGTGACTTGTCAGTATTTTTATTATATATTTATTTGTCAGTGTTTAAAAAAAATTGTATTGTGTTTAATATGTACCTATTATTAAGATAAATATGATAAGGTAAAACAAAATTAAGGGAATTTTTTTTAAACTAGATTAAAACTAGATTAACTAGATAAAAAAGTTTGTCGAGACAAGTATAGTAAAAGTATAGCCAGAAAGTTTGAAATAGTTTGAAGTTTAAAGTTTGAAATAGTTTGAAAAGTTTAAGTTTGAAATAGTTTGAGTTTTAGTTAGTAGTTTCGAACAGCTATGCGGTTGCTAGGGTACTCAGGTGGTTGCTAGAGTGGTTGCTATGCAATTGCTAGGGTACTTGGAGTAGTTGCTAGGGTGTTGCTATGCGGTTGCTAGAGTGGTTGCTATGCGGTTGCTAGGGCACTTGGGGTGGTTGCTAGGGTGTTACTATGTGGTTGCTAAGGTACTTGGTGTGGTTGCTAGGGTGTTGCTATGCGGTTGCTAGAACACTTGGGTGGTAGCTAGGGTGTTCTGGGTGGTTGCTATGCAGTTGCTAGGATGTTCTGCGGTTGCTAGGGTATTCTGGACGGTTGCCACGGTATTCTGGGTGGTTGCTATGAGATGGATAGAAATAGTCAGATGATACAGAAATAGTCAGATAGATAGAAAGAAATAGTCAGATGAAACTTAATTAAATAAAAATTAAGCGTCAATTGTTTTTTGGTAATGCTTTACTTCAATGGGGCCTTGTTAAGTGTAATTACACATAAGTAGAGTGGTATAAATAAATGTTTAGGCTACTCACTATAGGGTCGGGTTTATGTTTAGGGTTAGTTGCATGTAATTATGCATAATTTACAGTTATTACTGTAGTAAGTATGTAACAGATAACAAAGACACTGTAAATAAAGTGTCATTGTTTTTATGCAATAAAAGTAGATAGTAACAAATTAATACATAAATAATGAAAAGACTATTGGAAAAAGGTGAGCAGAATATCATTAGTTATGTCATTTTGTAGTTAAATTTCACAATGTATCGAATCAACCCTGAAACATGATCTTTTTGTATGCCAGGGTAATACAAATGGCATATGCCAAATGAAAGACAAAAATCAGTTACAGGTTATACAAAATCATTACAACGGGTAAATCAAACTATAAGGCACTTAATCCAAAATTATTTTTTACAGATCAGGTGTCAGGTGTATTATGTGTAAATCTAATATAAGAGATATTTAGATGGAGAGAGGACACCTATTTTGGAGAATAGATAGTTCGAAATGCCATTAAAAATGCATTATCATTAATTGTGTTATCCACTAGATGTCGCTGTTGACCTACAGTTTGTATCTGCCAATGTAGCCAATCTCTATTTGTCTAGCCACAAATTCAACTCAGGGGTAAACCTCAGACAATTAGCGTTATGTTCAGCTGGTTATGCTGTCGTTAATCAATTATATAAGGATAAATATTGTGACGGTCACTATGGAAGCTGTTGCGAGGTACTCCCATAGTTCACGACTCATTTCAAGGGAATGCCCCTGAACTGGAGCCAGTTGGGAACACCCTCATGTTTTAACCTCTCTCTCTCACTCACTCACTCACTCACTCACTCACTCACACACACACACACACACACACACACACACACACACACACACACACACACACACACACACACACACACACACAGGTTTGTTTTGCTATCTAAGTGAGGACATACCATAGGCGTAATGTTTTTTATATTGTAGAAACTGTACATTCTTTCCCCCTACACTACCCCTACCCCTAAACCTACCCATCACAGGAAACATCTGCATTTTTAATAAAACACTGTTTGGTATGTTTTCTAAAGTTATTTTAAATATCAGGACATCTGAAATGTCCTAGTATTTCATGTTTACATTGTAGGCTAATACCACCAGTGTAATACCCGTGTCATTATACAAATGTGTCCTCATAAATCACAAACACACACACACACACATAGAAAAAAATGTCCACAAACACACACACAATGCATTTCTTTCTTTCTTTTTTGAGTGTAAACAGAGAGAGAGTCTACTTTCATGTGTCATGTCTATGGGAACCAAATCCAAAATGATTGCTATGATACCGAAAAATAGAAGCTAATGTGGAAAATCTGGCCTCATAGTAAAATCATGTGGTGTTTCTTGTACAGGCAGAGATGGAAAATCTGAGATTCTCATCTCATCTCTATATGAGGGTGGTTATTGTGAGTCACTGCAATAATTCTCTAAGGAAGGGAATCTGAAAGTCTTTGCTGCCATGGGGGGTGGATCGCAGATCTCAATCCAATCGAGCATCTGTGGGATGTGCTGAATAAACAAGTCCGATCCATGGAGGCCCCACCTAGCAACGTACAGGACTTAAAGGATCTGCTGCTAACATCTTGGTGCCAGATACCACAGCACACCTTCAGGGGTCTAGTGGAGTCCATGCCTTGACGGGTCAGGGATGTTTTGGCTGCAAAAGGGGACCAACACAATATTAGGAAGGTGGTCATTATTTTATGCCTGACCGGTGTATATGTATCATTAACAAGTGATTCAAGTGATCCTTTTAATTAATTTATTAGAGCCAAGATTGCTAGGGGATATGGAACAATTCTGAGATAAATTGTGTAAAAATGTAAATAAATAATATATAATCATAGTAATAACAACAACATCAAATAAAAAATACTTTTTAAAGACTGGGCAGAAATCATGACATTTAAAAATATTTATTTTTCTCTTCAGACTTATACATTTGTGCATAATTAAAAAAAACACAGAGCTTGTGTAGAATAGTTTAATTTGCCTTGCATTATTTATCTGAACAGAGAAATTAACTATATTTCATATGAACAATTAAATATTTACGGCAATGGAACAAATAATAATTAAAAGCTTGTGCTCACACACTATTGTCTGTAAAAAGTAAACATAGTGATGTCACAAAATATTTTTCAATTAAATAATTTTTGAGAAAAAATATATATAAATATACAAGTATATATGGTATATATATATTATATAACACTTTATAGTAGATGCATTAAGTATATTCAGTTCAAAGACTTGCACTGCAGCTATCAGATCAACAGATTACTATAAAAATATCATCAGCTGTGCATTTTGCATGAATGTGCTTGTAATGTAAAGTTTATTCTCCCAGCTGTTAATAATACTGCCAATATATATATTTTTTTAATTAATCTAGATGTCTGATAGATCATCACAACTGTGATTATATGATTAAGAGGTGCTCTGTTTAAGTGTACTTCATGTGAAGCACATAGTAAATACTGCAATACAACATTCAAACTTCCTTTTCTGTGCAGTCCATCATTATGTGAGAAGTCATGACTGACCCCCTGTTTGACACATAGAGTCACAAAACCTCCCATCTTTCATATTCGGCCACATATGTGTTTATTTAAACTGTCCTAATGACATTAAAGCAGCTGTTAGGTGTCTTTAGTGCTGGTTTCTAAAGGGAACGTGTTGACCCAGCTCTGCGTGCGAGCCAGGCACTGCTCCCAGCTGTAGAGCGGTCGGTACTGAAAGTGTTGAAACGCTTTGTCTGTGCAGACAGTGAAGGATGTGCGAGCCACAGCGAGTGTGTATCTATTGAGCAGTGGTGTGTAGTTGTAGAACGGCTTGAGGAGCCAGCGTATCAGGTCGTTCATCCACGCTATGAACCACAGCACCCACACTGGCACGTGCAACGGCCGAAAGTTGAAGGCCGACAGGAACTGCATGTTGAAGTCTTCGTAGCTCTTGTATGGCGAGTCGTCGTAGCAGAAATAACATTCCCCACCCAGCCGATCGGGACGTTCCCGCAGAGCACGAGCTGCTAGCAGGTGCATCCAGGCCACATTACCTACAAGTCAAGTGTTGTAGGGGGAACACAGAAAAGTTCAGAGAAAAATAGTCTAAAATAAATAAATCTGTTATTATTATTACTACTTATGGTTTATGCTTGATGTTTATCCAACTAAAAGTATTCCAAGGGCTACAAAATGATAAATATTATCATTAATACTACTGAATATTTTCCAGGCAATATTTAAAATGTTTATCTTTCACAGTATAAAAAATATATAGCAGGGTTTTCAGGATGGGGATCATCATCATTGTGGATCTGTGGCATCAAAATGTTTGAAAAACCCTTCTTAGACTCCTGTCCCGTGACTGACAGATTTGCTAAGATTCAGAAAAAAAGGGAGTGAATTAAGTGATATCAGTTTTTCTCAGTTCCTCTGTTGCCTTAGTTTCTGTGTTCACGGTCCATCAGAATCATCACACACAAAAGCAAGAGTCTGATGGTTAACCTGCATAGACCCGTCCGTGCTCCGTGTCCCGTGGAACTCCCCTGATCACCCAACCGCCTGTGCGGACCCCGTTCTTGTAGAAGTCCTTCATGAGCTGATGTTGTTCCCCATAGATACCTGTTGGCCGCAGGCAGCATGTGTAAAGAATGTTCCCTCCCTTTACCTAATCATGGAGAGTGGGAGAAAGTAATCAATCACTTTTTGCAGCAGAAAAGAAAACAAACTGTTTTTCCATTCCAGAACAAATGTCTCAGATGCAGAAGACACACCAACAGTGTTATGAAGAAGTGTTGCCGAAATGCCAAGACCAAAGGCGTGACTATAACAAACCATACATAATGATTTAAGGATTCCAGCATGAGTGCTATGTGATCTTTGTTTCCTTTGGGATTGGGAGGGTGCAGTATTGTGCAAAGTTGGAAATTAGCAACTAGAACAATGTAAATGAGAATAAGACTTTCAATTCCATCAAAATGTTCATTTTAATAAAGTTTTGGCTGATATTTTTAAATTATTTTTAATAATTAAATAACATGAATTACTTGCAAAAAAGGTGAAGTAGCTTGTTAGATTGACAAAAATGCAAACGTGCATGTAAATAATGCGATGCATGTAAATGCATGTAAATAACGAAATTCAAAACAAAATGTGAGCTTGGAAGAACAGCAATTGAATCTAACTACCTACATGTGAATTAAGAACCAGTGCCTTAAAAAACAAGAGAAAAAGCCGTTTCCATTTATTAATCTCTGCGTGTTTGCAAAGGGCGATTGTGACTTTTCGAAACGATTGAACACTAAAAATAGAAAAGCTGGGGTCATTTCTAAATCGGTGTGATTGTTGTACTCCGCTGGATTGTAGTAGTACCTCTGTGCCATTGGCTTCCAGCACAATTTTCTCTGCTGCAGCTTTGGTCTTCGGGTAGGGCATCTCATGGAATATATTATATGGAGTGTCCTCATTTCCTCTGTGTCAAGGAAGAAGAACACAAGAAAAATGTAAAGGTTTTTAAGTAATAGGTAGCAGAGCTACACAGGCATTAAGTTGAAGACTCAACTCCATCTGTAACTAAAATTACGTGGCACAACCCGACCATTACTGTCAACTTATAAGACCAAACTATACCCATAATGCTCCCTCTCTTTGTATTCCCTCTCTGAATGAGTAGACACAGATGTATTCTTACAGCTTGCACAGATGGAATGTGTGTGCAAGCACAAAATTACCCCACACTGTCTCTGTCTATCATTGCTGTGAGTGTTGCACATATAAATTCATTTCTTTGGAAAAATGATTCAAAATATTTGTATAAATAATTGACATTTTACCTAGGTATAACTTTGGGTTTGTAATTAAAGACAATTATTTATAGAAATATTTTGTTGCATTTTAGCAATTAATATTCTGTAATGTGAGAGAAGCACAGATATTACAACACAATTATTTTCAGAGAGCAATACTGTTTTTCCAAAGAGGTTATGAAGACTATCTTTGTTTTGTCTTTCTTGTATGAATAGTTGGCTACGGCAGCTCACATTTTCCAGCAAAAACATTCATTATTTTCATGACCTTAGAAAGGTAATGTTCATGGCAAGCAATTGATGTTTTAACATCATTAAATATCAAAACACACCACAGGGATGACATATAAATGCTGAAATGTGTGTGTGTGTGTGTGTGTGTGTGTGTGTGTTAGTCACTCAGGAAAATGTTAATGTTTCTAGCACGTGGTGGTAATGGAAAGGTTTCAAGGTTTTCTCAGTGTGCTTTTTTATTTGAGGTTGGTGGCAAGACTTGCACAATGGGACAACTTAAAAGTCATACTAAAGTTGTCATTTGGGTCACTGATAAGACTGCATGGCACATATTGTGGCTAAATAGATTGTGTTTTTAGTTCTCTCAGCTCACATTTTAACATGTTTACAAGCAGAGTTCATGAGTTTCCTGCAAAACAAGATTCCATCTAGGCTGACTAATTAAAGAGCTGGTAATTGTTATTTTAGAAATCCTAACATTAGAACCCAAGTGGTTTTGAGGCATGCAAGCGTTAGGTGCATCAGGTGACCAGTAGAAAAACATCAGTGGCAGAGATACAAACCTTCATTTTTTGAACGTTTAAGATAGTGGAAATAGCTTTCCCAGACTGTCTATCACCACTGTGACATGTAATGATTTAGCTTGAGAGACATTTCAAGATGGAATGTTGAGAACGTTGTGAAATTCTGCAATGTTATTCCAGAACGTCTCCCCGACATTCTTTCCATTCTACCCAAATCCTTTAAACTCCTTTTATTCCAATGAATATTTTGAATCTGAACACACAACACTATGTAACACATCACTATGTAAAGTCTTCTTACATATAATCAATAAAGCTATTTAAATAAATACACTTACCTGATGAATGTATCTCCTTTTACATTTGGGCCAACCACCTCCATGGAGCTTGTATAGATCAAATGCTGAATACCGATTTCTACACAGGCATTTATTACATTCTCCGTCCCTGATGGAGAACAGCATCCAGAAAGAAAAAGCATGAAATAAAAATACATGATAAACAGCTAAAGGGTGAAGAAAAACATGAACACTACTGTTGTACTAAAACACATGAAGGAGCTAAAACAAAGTTGTTTGTGTTGCTTAAACTGACATGACACACAATCCCTAAATTCCAAATAATGTTTCCATGCACTTGAAAGCACCAGATAGTCCGAATGATAAGCCCATCAGCTATGTAAATACTTTCTGAAGTTTACAAAGGTAAACAATTCAGTTTCCAGCCTCTTTCAATGGTATTTTAAGAGGAGATTTCTGGGAAATTAAGGCATGGAATGCAGATGTGAGAGCAAAGGATCAAATTATGATGGGGCAGGATCCAAACCAAAGGTAAATTCCAGTATGATAGCACATTCATCCTCTCTTGCTCTTGTTTTTATCTTTATCCTCTGGGTTTACATCTACATCTATCAGTGCTATAATACTGACACAGGCCTAAATACATGTTAGGAACACTTAACCAGTGAGGTCTACCACAAAGAGTCGAAATTAAAAACGGGCTGATGAATAAGCGTAAAACCATGAAAGAGGTAAAACCTCCCTCTTTTTCTCTCTCGCTATCTCTCTTTGTCATATAGCGCTCCAAACCATCCGCAGCTGATCTTAATTAGTGGGGGGCGTGGTTTCAGTGTAAAGGATGCAGTGAGACGGAGCTCGTGAGGAGTCCCTCTTCTGCTATACCAGACACATTCTGGCTTTTATTGCTGTTGAGCAAATTGTAAACTGGGAATCTATGGTGGGATCACAACAACGTTGCCATTTAAAGTTTTGACGTGTTAAACCGTATAGGGAGACGGGCGCCAATTTATTTGGGTTTACCCACTCCTACATTTTTCTCCTGTTTATTATCTTTAGTTAAGGAGAGAGATACGATAACTTTCTTTTGTTAGGGAATTTATTTTGTTTAAAACTCTTCAGGAAGGTATTATTTTGTTTGTTATTTTGGCCTTGCCCTCTCCTGACGATTTGGTTATTTAAGTTGGTTATCTGATTTCTGATGTTCATTTATTTACTGGTTTTTGTAAACCCTTTAATAAAACACTTAAGTATATTCTTGGTTCTTTCTTCCATTTTTCTTTTCTTTTATGGTGTTAGTAAAAAGTGGTGTAAACCTTTTTCTGAAAATAACAAGTGTAAAAGTTGACAGTGCTGGGATAGTGGAAAAGGAGACTTCTCCACGTTTATTTATTTTTTTATTTTTAGTTATCTTTTTGTCTTGTTACTCCCTCCTCAATCCCCTAGACTGAGGAGGGAATGTAACAGACATGTATTAACTCAGGTGCAGGTGGTCCAACATCAGACATCTTTATATAGACGTGTGTAAATGGAGAGTTTGATCTTTCTAATGAGCTTAATGAGATGTTAGTAATTATATACGCTCTATTTCTGATCTGTCCAGCCTAGCATGTGGGTTTATTGTACAAGAGCTGTGGACTGTTGCTAAAAAGCACATGCCTATTATCCTCTCGGGGGGAAAACGGTGTGAATTCCCGCCTTGTGTGCGAGAGTATATGAGGCATTTCCGGACCAAACCAATCGTAAAGCTTTAAGGTTACTGGAAATGTCACCAAAGGAAAAATGTGTGAGAAACCAAAACCTACAAAACACCCACTGACACACAAAAAAAACAAACAAAACAAAAATACTACTGTGCAAAAGTTTCAGCAAGGATGCATGAAATGAAAAGTGACAGTGATGACTTACATTGTTACAAAATAACATTTTGTAGAATAATTTCTTAAGGATCATGTGACACTGAAGACTGGAGTAATGATGCTGAAAATTCAGTTTTGCATCGCAGACATATATTCTATTTTTAAATATATTACCTTAATATATATATTTTAAAGTGTAACATTATTTTCACAATATTATGCTTTTTACTATATTTTGATCAAATGAATGTAGTCTTGGTAGGAGACATTACTGAAACCAAAACTTTTAAACAGTAGTCCATCTTTGAAGCTGGCAACATTCAGTGTTTTCTTAGCCAACTCATAAACTTTTAAAGTGCAAAACATTGGTATCACTTCTATAGTGAAGTCATTGCCATTTATTTCCTTTTTTCTCTCAATTCTTCTGTGGGATTACAAATTTATACATTGTTATATATAGGTTCCAATGAAATAGAATATAACTGAAAACATCTATATTTGTGTTTTACATTTTGAAGTAAACTTGAGGAAATTCTAAGGAGATTACGTAAGACCGTGTAAGTGTTTGATACATTAAGTCTTTTGTCTTTATGCACTTCCTGACCATTTAGCATAACAAGCTCAGAGATTGGTGATACTCTGTCTGGGCAGGTTTTCCAAAACCTGTATTTTCCAGGCCTGTTCCTGTTCTCTTCACTGTTTCTAAAATGAGCACTATTTGTCTTTAATGACTTTTGGAGCCCCTGAATGGTAGGCTGATTGAATCTATGCATTTGAGTGACACTGTTATGCTGAGTGATTGGATTAGCATCTATGCATTTGATTGACACTGTAATGCTGATTAAATCAAGCATTGTATTGCTTAGAGTGTCTCCCCCCCTGCTGTATAATCCCTCCCCTTGAAATGTATATAAAATACAATGTTCAACTGGCTTTAGTGAGACTTGGAACCTCAACGGAAAGAAAGCATGTTTTTCTCAATAAAGAATCCTGCTGAAAAACCTATCCAAGTTCTCCTGGTCTCTACTTCAAGAAACAACAGAAGTTCACAACACTTCACTCACCTTGTACATTGACGGCATAGATGGCCCTCTCAGGGACTTTATACCACACATCAACCAAACTAGCTGCGTGGATAACCAGGTCTGCTCCCTGAAAGGCATCGCGCACACTCCCATAATCTGTTATATCCCCCTGCACCACCACCACCTTCACATGCTCTGCAAATAAAAGAGAAAGAGATAAGATATCTTGTTAAAAAGCAAACGGGTCGTTTAGTGTTTTGATAGGCAGGCTTGAAAGTCTATAAAAAAGATGTTATCTAGATTTTGTATTTAATTTCACATATCTAAATCTATATCACATACCTAATCTCACTGGAAAACGTAACTATGTTATGAGGAGGTGATTTCGTATGAATTTGCACAATTACAAAAAAGCAAGCATGAAGGTTCACCCCAAACATACCGTCACTGGGATCGTACGAATTCATACGAATGTAAAATAGTTATGAATTGCCATGAGATGTTAGTGCAAATAAATACATACCAGTACCAGTACATATAATAAAACAATATTGTGGTAACACTATTTTAAGGTGTCCTTGTTACATATGTTACATACAGTATAATTACTTTAGTAATAACAGTAAGTTATACATAATTACATGCAATTACGCTAACCAAACCCTATTCCTAAACCTAATGTTAACCTTAAATGTATAATTACACTGTAACAAGGTGTAGGCTTGATTATTTTTTTAACAACAAAAAAATAAAGTGTAACCAATATTTGTATACAATAAAAAGATTTCTATAGTACTAGAGTCTATATTTTTGTTTTCCTTGTGAGGGTTGTACCAAACAAAGTGTGCATGTGCGTCATTCTAGTGAATGAGGGAGTGTGTGGGTTGTGTTGGTGACAGCTGATGACAAGGTCACTATTGTCATGATCCTATTATCTCTATGGCTTACCTTAGGAAGCATCCTCTTATATCCTTGATTACAATGAAAATGACTGAGAACAGGATAGGGATGTGACGGTGAGGAAATTTCCCCGCCGGTTAATTGACACGTGACAACACCGGTAATACCGGTATCACCGGCATTGGCTTTTAAATTGCTAATTCTAAACCGAAAGTAACATGAACACCGTGGCTGAACACCGGTAACACCGTCAACAACACGGACTATCGCAGCAAGCCCAGTACAGGAAATAAACAATGAACTCGATCTGGTGGAAGCAACACTCTCGTCCTGCTAAACAACATGCATTGTTCCCTCTCTCACTCGCAGCTATTTTTCTAACAATGAACACAGCTGTTCATAACTGTCCTGCAAAGAAATACTGTCTCTGGATCTGCTGTAGCATCTTTCTGATATCTGAAGTTTCCGGTTGCTATTGCACTTATGCAACTAACAACTCCATAGAATGACAAACTCTTTAGCCGCCACACAAGACAAATAATAGTGTATGTGACTGGAACACCCTGTATTTGCAGCTGTGCCATGCAAAGATGTTCAAATGAACATTTCTCAAGTGTCCCTTGTTTCTGGGTGTTGTTGATTAATTGAGCTTTAGAATAAAACATTATAAATAACATACGCAAAGTCTATGAACAAAATATTTGCAAGTAGTCACAAAGTTTATATAAAATCAGTCACACACAAAAAAAACTCTAACTAGTTCACTGTGCAAGTAGGTCAATGTTCAGTTCTGATAAAAAAGTTATCTAACCTCGTTTTGTTGCCATTTGGACTTTGACCACATGTTCAACTGTTACCAATTACAAGCATCTTTGCGGAAGAAATGCAATCTTTCCCCCCATTCGCCCCTGGATAAAAACTAGCCAAATGTGTTTAGGAGTAGAATTACATTAAGGCAGGACAATGGGTATTGTAATGTATGAAATCTACCCGATGAGAAGCCAAGAAACTCTGGCTAATAGAAAACATTTGACAAAAAAATTAGAAGCAGCTAACTAAATTCAAAATCCAAATTGCCTCGTGCATCTATTTATCAGGCAGACGTTGCATAATTATATAGTGCAAAGGGGCATTGTGTTTCAGCTGTTTCAAGCAGAGCTACACAATTACTGACTGAAAATGAGAGATCAATTTGTCCATTATATCATGATCAGTGGGGGTTGGTAAATACACCGATAATATCCCCTTTGTAGAGCAGGACAACAGATGGATGGAGCATCCTGGTGACGAAAGGGAAGATGAGAGGAGGAAACTGAATTGGATGGAAGTGACTGGTGTGGCCAGGTCAACCAAGCCCGAATATAAGCAACAAAAGCCAAGGCTAATGACATCAATGAATATTTCCATTTCCTCTGTCATTCAATGTTCTTTCCCGTTATTGGAGTCATAAAAAAAACAGATGTTTCCCCTGGGCACTTTCAGAAACTACACCCTATACTGTGGCTTTCACAAATGTAAAAAAAAACTTCAATACATTTTCCTACTACATTTTTAGAACTATGATCATCTAAAGGAGGATTATACATAATTCAATTTAATTTAAAATTACTTAGAGATTTATTTATTTTCCAAAAATATTTCCACTTGTCCATTTCGATTAGTGGCTTCATTTCCAACCCATGTTTTCAGATGTTGTGTTTACTTGGTTACCAAGGAATTATGCTCAGCAAGATAAAGGAGTCTGTCATTTTAATCCAAAAATATTTAAAATGTAATTCCCATCATATATAATATTACAAAACACAATGCGTAGAGATGTGATCAAAATGTTAATTTAAAAACATGACAAAAATAACGTCCGCTGTGATGTAGGCTACAGCCTATTCATTGGCTTTTCAGCCGTTCTGAAAACTTAAACAAACGCAATAGAGTTTCCAAAGTAGGCTATAGATTGCACATGAACGCCCTCCCATTTCGACACTTGAATGCGATTAGCTCGTAGACTTCAGAAGTGGGAATTGTCAAATTTCGGATAGCACGTTAAGGCAGAATAAGATATTTAACAAATGAGTAAAAAAAAAAATATATATATATATATATATATATAGTCTATATATATATATATATATATATATATATATATATATATATATATATATATATATATATATATATATATATATATATATATATATATATTCAAACCATTGTGGGAACTAATACGCTCGTAATGAACAGTTTCATGTGTTTCTTACCTGTACTGTGACTTTGTAGACTCGGGTAAACGGTTTTATCGAAAAGTCTGATCTCCTTGATATTTTCTTCCTTCTCCAACAAAACTCTCAACAGGTGCTGCCCAAGGAAACCGCATCCTCCAGTTAACACATACGTTAACTTAGATTTCTCATTAGACATATTACTACTCCGTTGAATCCTCTCCCGTTATTGACTTGCTTTTGAAGTGTTTTTCCGTCAGTGTTTACCGACGACAGTCAGTTGATTCACTCTGCAAGCGTAAAAACAGAACGTCAAACACTATCCTCAGAATGAGAATGGATATCCTAAAATGACACTGGCGGACTCGGAGTCATTTCTAAGTATAGGCTAACATCGCTCCTCCTGTAAGCTAATGTGCCCGCCCTACCTACGCTTTGGGCTGTCAATAAGTACATTTCTGAAAAATACTTTATTCACCCATTCCCTCAGACTTAATAATGGAATGAATAAAAAACAGAATTAAGTAATCCGTGCAAATGTAAAATATTCAGGGAAACACATTGATCAAATGCATAGCCTACATAACTGGTTCCCTTTCACCTAGAAGAAAAACACCCAAAAATTAAATTTCTTCCATGAATGACTCACCCCAAGGTTGTTCCACACCCGTAAGACCTCCGTTCATCCTCGGAATACAGTTTAAGATATTTTAGATTTAGTCCGAGGGCTTTCAGTCCTTTGAATGTAAGTGTATGCACACTTTGCTGTCCACGTCCAGAAAGGTAATGAAAACATCATCAAAGTAGTCCATATGTGACATAATTTGGTTAGTTAGACTCTTTTGAAGCGTCGACAATACATTTTGGTCCAAAAATAACAAAAACTAAGACTTTATTAAGCATTGTCTTCTCTTCCGGCTTTGTTTTGTTGAATTACAAATTTATACATTGTTATATCTAGGTTCAAATGTAATAGAATATAACTGAAAACATTATCTATATTTGTGTTTTACATTTTGAAGTAAACTTGAGGAAATTCTAAGGAGATTACTTCAGGCTGTGTAAGTGGTTGAGACATTAAGTCTTTTGTCTCTATGCACTTTCTTGACTATTTACCATGACAAGTTTAGAGCAATACTGCCTGAGTGATTGGATTAGCATCTATGCATTTGAATGGCACTGTTATGCTGATTGAATTACGGCTGATGAGACAGGAATGTTTGGGGTGTGTCCTTTACCTACACAATATATGCATTCCTTTGTTTGAATGTCTCCTCCTCTGCTGTATAACCCCTCCCCCTAAAATGTCGATAAATTGCCTTAATTTGTACTGTTAAATCAGACTGTTTTCGGACGACCTGCAGCACAGAGAGTTCTCATTAAAAGAATCACTTCTGTCTTGATCCGACGTCTCCTGGTCTCCATACTTCAAGAAACAACTGAAGTTCACAACAGTTTGAATCCGCGTTCACGACGCCACAGTGCTGACGTAAGACGCTGTGACGTGTTATCTGGTGCGACAGAGCTTCGTTTGTAGTCTGAGGGAGACACACGCTGTAAACAAGCTGTTCTACATTGTTTGTATTGCTATATTTTTTTAAAAATGGTGCGTAAGTGTGCATGTCCCGGATGCCCTAATCGCCAAAGATAACCAGATAACACGTCACAGCGTCTTACGTCAGCAGCGTCACTGTGGTGTCGTGAATGCGGATTCAAACAAAGCCGGAAGAGAAGACAATGCTTAATAAAGTCTTCGTTTTTGTTATTTTTGGACCAAAATGTATTGTCGACGCTTCAAAAGAGTCTAACTAACCAAATGATGTCACATATGGACTACTTTGATGATGTTTTCATTACCTTTCTGGACGTGGACAGCAAAGTGTGCATACACTTACATTCAAAGGACTGAAAGCCCTCGGACTAAATCTAAAATATCTTAAACTGTGTTCTGAGGATGAACGGAGGTCTTACGGGTGTGGAACAACATTGGGGTCATTAATGGAAGAAATTTCATTTTTGGGTGAACTAACCCTTTAAAGGGCTAATTTTTTGTATTGGCCTAATTATGAATGCAGCTACTATGACCTTAGGTTAATTAACAGACAGTATGGAATATTGGTGCTTTTCAAAAAAATTTATGATTTTTCACGCCACAGTGTGCAGTATTTAAAATGTAGAAAATAATGGGAAAATGTTTACGAAATGGTGACTGGTTATCCCACTGGAGCTAATTATTTTTTTCCAATTTGACTTAGTGTCTTTTATGCACGATCACTCATCCACTAACACTATGTAATACCTTTTGTCTACTCTGCACAAATATCAAATCTGGCAAGCCCATATCAAGCCATGAATTCAAAGTCAAGCAACCCAAGTCAAAATTTCAGTGATTCACAATGAGCGATTTTTCCCAGATAGGACAGCGCTGTAATTTGCTAAATCACAAAGTGTGTGAGTTAAAAATTAACAATGATCTTAACTATAATCACATATGCATTTTCATGTCAAGGACAGGGCCATATAGCCCATATCAACTACAATTGAACATAAAACAGAACACGTGACAACCAACGTGGAGAGAAAAGAGTGGTGTGGACGCTAGTTATCTTTATAGTTCTCGTTCTTGGAGTGAACGGGCCTTTAGTGTTTAAACTTTATAAATCACATCCAATAACCCTAAAGCTCTTTCAGTTGGGTACTAAAACGGTTTCTGTTTGCATAATCTTCAACGCTGTATGGGAAAACTGTGAAAGAAAAATTAAGCAAGAGAATTTGCGTAGCAAAACCGTTGAGCAGTTGGCCTATATTACCAAGCATGGTTACATCAGATCAACAGATCTTAACTTGATATAACAGCCCAGGCCATGATGGACAGGGGCCAATGGGCAAATTTGGATTTTTTTTGTAATGACCACAGAGAGTCAGGACCTTGGTTTAACGTCTCATCCAAAGGACGGTGCTTGTTACAGTATAGTGTCCCCATGACTATACTGGGGTGTTAGGACCAACATAGACCCCTCGTTGAGCACCCCCAGCTGGCCTCACTAACACCTCTTCCAACAGCAATCTAGTTTTCCCAGGAGGTCTCCCGTCCAGGTACTGACCAGGCTCAGCCCTGCTTAGCTTCAGTGGGAAACCGGTCTTGGGCTACAGGGTGATATGGCTGCTGTAGACATAAAAAAGATAAGCTCCTGAAAGAATAGCTACCAGGTTGAAAAGCTTTCCCAAAATATACATAGGCATATTTTGAAGCCAGCTTAATGATTTTGAATAGCTGTTTTGGGATACATAACATTGTAATCTTGTTTAAGGTGCAGGCTTGATGAATTAGCTTCTGCTCATTTGATGTCTAGTTTAAGCTTGTCATATCAAATACTATACTTCATAATAAAGCATACACCAGTTTCAGCTGCAGGTAGGTGTTCATAAAGCACTGTAAGCAGAAATAGAGATGCATTATATTGAAACATATAAGGTATCATTGGAATTTTATGGTTTGGGCTGTTTTTTTGTCTTTTAGTAAATGTTTTAATTCAATAGTTTTGCAAATTAACAAGGATTAAGAAAAAGTTCCTCAGTGCCCTGATGAACTGCAGTTATTTGTGCTTCTCTCTTGCATTTCTCCATTTAAATTTGATAAACTAAAGGTTACTGTGTTACAGTGTTGGCTGAATGTCATGTGGCTCTAGAATAACATTCCAGAAATCCCTTCATGACTCTCTGCAGTGATGTTTATATTTATATTTAAAGATGCATTAATAATGCAATCAAATGACTTGAACAAACCTCTTCTATGATGAACATGTTTTACATTTCTGAAATAAATAATTTAGATTTTATAATAATAACAATATTTGAAAAAATAAATAGATAAAAATAAAACTTTGACCACCAAATTAAAGTCAGTGTGGTGATAATCAACATGGCAAGAAGCCGAAATTAAGTGTACTTTTAGTGATTTTTTTAGGTCAAATGGAGGAACCCTAAGAAACAGCTTGATATTCATGGCTCAAATGTGATATGTTACTTACCTTGAAAAATATCTGAATTATTATTTTTTGAACAACAAAAAACAATGACACCTCAAGTTTTAACCTGTCACTTTGAAATTGAGATTTATACATCATCTGCAAGGTGAATAAATACGCTTATCATTAATGTATGGTTTGTTAAGACAATATTGGCAACTATCTGAAAATCTGGAATCTGAGGGTGCAAAAATCAAAATAATGAGAAAATCGCCTTTGAAGTTGTCCAAATTAAGTCCTTATAAGCATATTACTACTAATACATTTTTGATATATTTACGGTAGGAAATTTACAAAATATTTTCATGGAACATGACTTAATATCCTAGGATTTTTGGCATAATAGAAAAGATAATTTTGACCCATACAATGTGATGTTGGCTATTGCTATATAGTATATACTCTGGTTTTGTGGTGGGTCACATTTTTGCTCGGATAGGTCACTCGGCTAGTAGGAAATAGACATAGCCTTTCCAGAAAATGTATGAAACCAACAAAAATACACAATTGGAAAATACCTTAGGTTGTTAAAAGAGTTACCCTCATTATCATCTCCTTACATGTCATTGACCCATGATTTTATCGTAATTGTTTGTTTTCTTTTTTCTGTTTGCATCTTACGTAACGTTACGCAGTGCGGCTCGCATGCTGTCAGTGACTTGATAGCATTGTTGTCCAGTGTCCAGACACCTTAAATGAATCATTATCAGCATTAGTGTTCCCCATCGGTTATACGGGAACTTGACTTCCCACAGATAAACGGATATGCAGCTGGTCTTCTGGTATCGAACATTTCCGATTAGATGCAGCGTTAAAGCGACGTTGTTTGACGTCATACGATACGGACGCTGTCGACAAAGATGCGTCTATGAAGGCTGCGTCGCGTTTTTCTGCCGCATATGCCATTAAAGTTGCTTTATTTCAGTAAAATGACCACTACATCCCAAAGTCATTAAGAAATTACAACAATG